>NW_027667536.1:0-600000 GCF_963924665.1 Micromys minutus
AAAAGACAGAAATTCCTTTTGTTTTGGGGGAGAAAGACAGAAATTCCACTTATTTAGAGGCAAAAAAGCAGAAATTCCCCTTATTTTGGGGCAAAAATGAAGAAATTTCCATTTTTTATGGCATAAAGGTATGCATTCTTATTATTTTCGGGCAAAAAGGCAGAAATTCCCCGTATTTTGGAGCAAAATTGCAGAAATTCCCCTAATTGTGGGGCAAAGAGGCAGAAATTTTCTATATGTTGGGGCAAAAAGACAGAAATTCTCCTTATTGTGGGGCAAAACTCAGAAATTTCACTTATTTTGGGGCAAAATTGCAGAAATTTCACTTATTTCAGAAAAAAGCAGAAATTTTCTTATTTTCGGGCAAAAAGGCAGAAATTTCTTATATTTTGGTACAAAATTGCAGAAATTTTTCTTATTTTGGGGCAAAAAGGCAAAGATTTCCCATATTTTAGGGCAAAAATGCAGAAATTCCCCTTATTTTGAGGTAAAAAGGCTGAAATTCCCCTTATTTGGGGGCAAAAAGGCAGAGATTTCTATAATTTTGGTACAAAATTGCAGAAATTTTTCTTATTTTGGGCAAAATCAGAAATTTCCCATATTTTGGGGCTAAAATGCAGAAATTCCCATTATTTTGAGGTAAAATGGCTGAAATTCCCCTTATTTGGGGGCAAAAAGTAAGAAATTCCCCTTATTTTGGGGCAAAAAGCAGACATTTCCCATATTTTGGGGAAAAAATTTAGAAATTTAACTTATTTCAGGGCAAAAAGTCAGAAATTTTTCTTATTTTGGGGCACAAAGGCAGAAATTCCTAATATTTTGTGGCAAAAATGCAGAAATTCCTTTTATTTTGAGCTAAAAAGGCTGAAATTCCCCTTATTTGGGGGCAAAAAGGCAGAAATTTCCCTTATTTTGGGGCAAAATTGAAGAAATTTCACTTATTTCAGGGTAATAAGTCAGAAATTTTTCTTATTTTGAAGCAAAAAAACAAAAATTCCCTTTGTTTTGTGGGAAAAAGACAGAAATTTTACTTATTTAGAGGCAAAAATGCAGAAATTCCCCTTATTTTGGAGCAAAAATGAGGAGATTTCCTTTTTTTATGGCAAAAAGGTATGCATTCCTCTTATTTTCAGGCAAAAAGGCAGAAATTCCCCGTATTTTGGAGCAAAATTGAAGAAATTCCTCTAATTTTGGGGCAAAATGGCAGAATATCCCTATATGTTGGGGCAAAAAGACAGAAATTCCCCTTATTTTGGAGCAAAAATGAAGAAATTTCCCTTTTTTATGGCAAAAAGGTATGCATTCCTCTTATTTTCAGGCAAAAAGGCAGAAATTCCCTGTATTTTGGAGCAAAATTGAAGAAATTCTCCTAATTGTGGGGCAAAAAGGCAGAAATTCCCTATATGTTGGGGCAAAAAGACAGAAATTCTCCTTATTTAGGAGAAAAACTCAGAAATTTCAATTATTTTTAGGCAAAATTGCAGAAATTTCACTTATTTCAGAAAAAAAGCAGAAATTTTCTTATTTTGGGGCAAAAAAGCAGAAATTTTTTTATTTTGGTACAAAATTGCAGAAATTTTTCTTATTTTGGGGCAAAAAAGCAGAAATTTCCCATATTTTGGGGAAAAAATGCAGAAATTCCCCTTTTGTTGAGGTAAAAATGCTGAAATTCTCCTTATTTGGGGGCAAAAAGGCAGAAATTTCTCTTATTTTGAGGCAAAATTGCAGAAATTTCACTTATTTCAGGGTAATAAGTCAGAAATTTTTTTTTTATTTTGGGACAAAAAAGACAGAAATTCCCTTTGTTTTGGGGAGAAAAGAGAGTAATTCCACTTATTTAGAGGCACAAAAGCAGAAATTCCCCTTATTGTGGAGCAAAATTGCAGAAATTTCCCTATTTTGTGGCAAAAAGGTATGCATTCTTCTTATTTTGGACACAAAGGCAGAAATTCCCTGTATTTTGGGGCAAAATTGCAGAAATTCCCCTAATTGTGGGGCAAAAAGGCTGAAATTCCCTATATGTTGGGGCAAAAAGTCAGAAATTCTCCTTATTTTGGGGCAAAACTCAGAAATTCCACTTATTTTGGGGCAAAATTGCAGAAATTTCACTTACTTCAAAGTAATAAGTCAGAAATTTTCCTTATTTTGGGGTAAAAAAACAGAAATTCCCTTTGTTTTGGGGGAGAAAGAGAGAAATTCCACTAATTTAGAGGCAAAAAAGCAGAAATTCCCCTTATTTTGGAGCAAAAATGAAGAAATTTCCCTTTTTATGGCAAAAAAGTATGCATTCTTCTTACTTTCGGCAAAAAGGCAGAAATTCCTAGTATTTTAGAGCAAAATTGCAGAAATTCCCCTAATTGTGGGGCAAAAAGGCAGAAATTCCCTATATGTTGGGGCAAAAAGGTAGAAATTCTTATTTTGGGGCAAAACTCAGAAATTCCACTTATTTTGGGGCAAAATTCCAGAAATTTCCCTTATTTTGTGGCAAAAAGGCAGAAATTCCTAATATTTTGTGGCAAAAATGCAGAAATTCCCCTTATTTTGGCGTAAAAAGGCTGAAATTCCCCTCATTTGGGGGCAAAAAAGCATAAATTTTTTCTTATTTTGGGGCAAATTTGCAGAAATTTCACTTATTTCAGGGTAATAATCAGAAATATTCCTTATTTTGGGCCAAAAAGGACAGAAATTCCCTTTGTTTTGGGGGAAAAAGACAGAAATTCTACTTATTTAGAAGCAAAAAACAGAAATTCCCCTTATTTTGGAGCAAAAATTAAGAAATTTCCCTTTTTATGGCAAAAAGGTATGCATTCTTCTTATTTTCGGGCAAAAAGGCAGAAATTCCTCGTATTTTAGAGCAAAATTGCAGAAATTCCCCTAATTGTGGGGCAAAAAGTCAGAAATTCACTATATGTTGGGGCAAAAAGGCAGAAATTCTCCTTACTTTGGGGCAAAACTCAGAAATTCCACTTATTTTGGGGGCAAAATTCCAGAAATTTCCCTTTATTTTGGAGCAAAAAGGTAGAAATTCCTAATATTTTGTGGCAAAAATGCAGAAATTCCCCTTATTTTGAGGTAAAAAGGCTGAAATTCCCCTTATTTGGGGGCAAAAAAGCAGAAATTTTCTCTTATTTTGGGGCAAAATTGCAGAAATTTCACTTATTTCAGGGTAATAATCAGAAATATTCTTTATTATGGGGCAAAATGGACAGAAATTCCCTTTGTTTTGGGGGAAAAAGACAGAAATTCTGCTTATTTAGAAGCAAAAAAGCAGAAATTCCCATTATTTTGGAACAAAAATGAAGAAATTTACCTTTTTTATGGCAAAAAGTTATGTATTCTTCTTATTTTCTAGCCAAAAGGCAGAAATTTTCCGTATTTTGGAGCAAAATTGCAGTAATTCCCCTAATTGTGGGGCAAAAAGGCAGAAATTCCCTATATGTTGCGGCAAAAAGACAGAAATTCTCCTTATTTTGGGGCAAAACTCAGAAATTCCACTTATTTTTGGGCAAAATTCCAGAAATTTCACTTATTTCAGAAAAAAAAGCAGAAATTTTCTTATTTTGGGGCAAAAAGGCAGAAATTTCTTTTATCTTGGTACAAAATTGCAGAAATTTTTCTTATTTTGGGTCAAAAAGGCAGAAATTTCTCATATTTTGGGGAAAAAATGCAGAATTTCCCATTATCTTGAGGTAAAAAGGCTGAAATTCCCCTTATTTGGGGGCAAAAAGGCAGAAATTTCCCTTATTTTGGGGCAAAATTTCAGAAATTTCACTTATTTCAGGGTAATAAGTCAGAAATTTTCCTTATTTTGGGGCAAAAAAGACAGAAATTCCCTTTGTTTTTAGGGGAAAAAGACAGAAATTCCACATTTTTGGAGGCAAAAAAGCAGAAATTCCTTTTATTTTGGAGCAAAAATGAATTTTTCTTTTTTGTGGCAAAAGGTATACATTCTCCTTATTTTCAGGCTAAAAAGCAGAAATTCCCTTTATTTTTGAGCAAAATTGCAGAAATTCCCTTAATTGTGGGGCAAAAAAGCAGAAATTGCCTATATGTTGGGGCAAAAAGACAGAAATTCTCCTTACTTTGGGGCAAAACTCAGAAATTGCACGTATTTTGGGGCAAAATTCCAGAAATTTCCCTAATTTTGGGGCAAAATTGCAGAAATTTCAGTTATTTTGGGGCGAAATTGCAGAAATTTCACTTATTTCAGAGAAAAAAAAACAGAAATTTTCCTTATTTTGTGCAAAATGCAGAAATTCCTAATATTTTGTGGCAAAAATGCAGAATTTCCCCTTATTTTGAGGTAAAAAGGCTGAAATTCCCCTTATTTGGGGGCAAAAAGGCAGAAATTTCTCTTATTTTGGGGCAAAATTGCAGAAATTTCACTTATTTCAGGGTAATAAGTCAGAAATTTTCCTTATTTTGGAGCCAAAAAGACAGAAATTCTCTTTGTTTTGCGGGAAAAAGACAGAAGTTCCACTTATTTAGAGGCAAAAAAGCAGAAATTCCCCTTATTTTGGAGCAAAATTGCAGAAATTTCCCTTTTTTATGGCAAAAAGGTATGCATTCTTTTTATTTTTGGGCAAAAAGGCAGAAATTCCCTGTAATTTGGAGCAAAATTTCAAAAATTCCCATAATTGTGGGGCAAAAAGTCAGAAATTCCCTATATTTTGGGGCAAAAATCAGAAATTCTCTATATTTTGGGGCAAAACTCAGAAATTCCACTTATTTTGGAGCACAATTCCAGAAATTTCTTTTATTTTATGGCATAATTGCAGAAATTTCACTTATTTTGGGGCAAAATTGCAGAAATTTCACTTATTTCATGGATAAAAGAAGAAATTTTCTTTTTTTTGAGGCAAAAAGTCAGAAATTTCCCATATTTTGGTGCAAAAATGCAGAAATTCCCCTTATTTTGAGGTAAAAAGGCTGAAATTTCCCGTATTTGGGGGCAAAAAGGCAGAAATTTCCCTTATTTTGGGGCAAAATTGCAGAAATTTCACTTATTTCAGGAAAAAAGCAGAAATTTTCTTATTTTGGGGCAAAAAGGCAGAAATTTTTTTATTTTGGTACAAAATTGCAGAAATTTTTCTTATTTTGGGGCCAAAAGGCAGAAATTTCCCATATTTTGGGGCAAAAATGCAGAAATTCCCCTTATTTTGAGGGAAATAGGCTAAAATTTCCCTTAATTGGAGGCAAAAAGGCAGAAATTTCTCTTATTTTGGGGCAAAATTGCAGAAACATCACTTATTTCAGGGTAATAATTCAGAAATTTTCCTTATTTTGGGGCAAAAAAGACAGAAATTCCCTTTGTTTTGGGGAAAAAAGACATAAATTCCACTTATTTAAAGGCAAAAAAGCAGAAATTGCCCTTATTTTGGAGCAAAATTTCAGATATTTCCCTTTTTTATGGCAAAAAGGTATGCATTCTTTTTATTTTCGGGCAAAAAGGCAGAAATTCCTCGTATTTTGGAGCAAAATTTCAGAAATTCCCCTAATTGTGTGGCAAAAAGGCAGAAATTCCCTATATGTTGGGGCAAAAAGACAGAAATTCTCATTATTTTGGGGCAAAACTCAGAAATTCCACTTATTTTGGGGCAAAATTCCAGAAATTTCCCTTATTTTGGGGCAAAATTGCAGAAATTTCACTTATTTTGGGGCAAATTGCAGAAATTTCACTTATTTCAAGGACAAAATGAAGAATTTTTCTTATTTGGAGGCAAAAACGTAGAAATTTCTTTTATTTTGGTACAAAATTGCAGAAATTTTTCTTATTTTTGGCAAAAAGGCAGAAATTTCCCATATTTTGGGGCAAAAATGCAGAAATTCCTTTTATTTTGAGGTAAAAAGGCTGAAATTCCTATTATTTGGGGGCAAAAAGTAAGAAATTCCCATTATTTTGGTGCCAAAAGCAGACATTTCCCTTGTTTTTGGGAACAATTTTAGAAATTTAACTTATTTCAGGGCAAAAAGTCAGAAATTTTCCTTATTTTGGGGCAGAAAGGCAGAAATTCCTAATATTTTGTGGCAAAATGCAGAAATTCCCCTTATTTTGAGGTAAAAAGGCTGAAATTCCCCTTATTTGGGGGCAAAAAGTCAGAAATTTCCCTTATTTTGGGGCAAAATTGCAGAAATTTCACTTACTTCAAAGTAATAAGTCTGAAATTTTTTTATTTTGGGGTATAAAAGACAGAAATTCCTTTTGTTTTGGGGGAGAAAGACAGAAATTCCACTTATTTAGAGGCAAAAAAGCAGAAATTCCCCTTATTTTGGGGCAAAAATGAAGAAATTTCCATTTTTTATGGCATAAAGGTATGCATTCTTATTATTTTCGGGCAAAAAGGCAGAAATTCCCCGTATTTTGGAGCAAAATTGCAGAAATTCCCCTAATTGTGGGGCAAAGAGGCAGAAATTTTCTATATGTTGGGGCAAAAAGACAGAAATTCTCCTTATTGTGGGGCAAAACTCAGAAATTTCACTTATTTTGGGGCAAAATTGCAGAAATTTCACTTATTTCAGAAAAAAGCAGAAATTTTCTTATTTTCGGGCAAAAAGGCAGAAATTTCTTATATTTTGGTACAAAATTGCAGAAATTTTTCTTATTTTGGGGCAAAAAGGCAAAGATTTCCCATATTTTAGGGCAAAAATGCAGAAATTCCCCTTATTTTGAGGTAAAAAGGCTGAAATTCCCCTTATTTGGGGGCAAAAAGGCAGAGATTTCTATAATTTTGGTACAAAATTGCAGAAATTTTTCTTATTTTGGGCAAAATCAGAAATTTCCCATATTTTGGGGCTAAAATGCAGAAATTCCCATTATTTTGAGGTAAAATGGCTGAAATTCCCCTTATTTGGGGGCAAAAAGTAAGAAATTCCCCTTATTTTGGGGCAAAAAGCAGACATTTCCCATATTTTGGGGAAAAATTTTAGAAATTTAACTTATTTCAGGGCAAAAAGTCAGAAATTTTTCTTATTTTGGGGCACAAAGGCAGAAATTCCTAATATTTTGTGGCAAAAATGCAGAAATTCCTTTTATTTTGAGCTAAAAAGGCTGAAATTCCCCTTATTTGGGGGCAAAAAGGCAGAAATTTCCCTTATTTTGGGGCAAAATTGAAGAAATTTCACTTATTTCAGGGTAATAAGTCAGAAATTTTTCTTATTTTGAAGCAAAAAAACAAAAATTCCCTTTGTTTTGTGGGAAAAAGACAGAAATTTTACTTATTTAGAGGCAAAAATGCAGAAATTCCCCTTATTTTGGAGCAAAAATGAGGAGATTTCCTTTTTTTATGGCAAAAAGGTATGCATTCCTCTTATTTTCAGGCAAAAAGGCAGAAATTCCCCGTATTTTGGAGCAAAATTGAAGAAATTCCTCTAATTTTGGGGCAAAATGGCAGAAATTCCCTATATGTTGGGGCAAAAAGACAGAAATTCCCCTTATTTTGGAGCAAAAATGAAGAAATTTCCCTTTTTTATGGCAAAAAGGTATGCATTCCTCTTATTTTCAGGCAAAAAGGCAGAAATTCCCTGTATTTTGGAGCAAAATTGAAGAAATTCTCCTAATTGTGGGGCAAAAAGGCAGAAATTCCCTATATGTTGGGGCAAAAAGACAGAAATTCTCCTTATTTAGGAGAAAAACTCAGAAATTTCAATTATTTTTAGGCAAAATTGCAGAAATTTCACTTATTTCAGAAAAAAAGCAGAAATTTTCTTATTTTGGGGCAAAAAAGCAGAAATTTTTTTATTTTGGTACAAAATTGCAGAAATTTTTCTTATTTTGGGGCAAAAAAGCAGAAATTTCCCATATTTTGGGGAAAAAATGCAGAAATTCCCCTTATGTTGAGGTAAAAATGCTGAAATTCTCCTTATTTGGGGGCAAAAAGGCAGAAATTTCTCTTATTTTGAGGCAAAATTGCAGAAATTTCACTTATTTCAGGGTAATAAGTCAGAAATTTTTTTTTATTTTGGGACAAAAAAGACAGAAATTCCCTTTGTTTTGGGGAGAAAAGAGAGTAATTCCACTTATTTAGAGGCACAAAAGCAGAAATTCCCCTTATTGTGGAGCAAAATTGCAGAAATTTCCCTATTTTGTGGCAAAAAGGTATGCATTCTTCTTATTTTGGACACAAAGGCAGAAATTCCCTGTATTTTG
The DNA here is from genome assembly GCF_963924665.1 of Micromys minutus. Classification (NCBI taxonomy): domain Eukaryota; kingdom Metazoa; phylum Chordata; class Mammalia; order Rodentia; family Muridae; genus Micromys; species Micromys minutus. The sequence continues at coordinate 8,147 of NW_027667536.1, forward strand.
GGGCAAAATTGCAGAAATTCCCCTAATTGTGGGGCAAAAAGGCTGAAATTCCCTATATGTTGGGGCAAAAAGTCAGAAATTCTCCTTATTTTGGGGCAAAACTCAGAAATTCCACTTATTTTGGGGCAAAATTGCAGAAATTTCACTTACTTCAAAGTAATAAGTCAGAAATTTTCCTTATTTTGGGGTAAAAAAACAGAAATTCCCTTTGTTTTGGGGGAGAAAGAGAGAAATTCCACTAATTTAGAGGCAAAAAAGCAGAAATTCCCCTTATTTTGGAGCAAAAATGAAGAAATTTCCCTTTTTATGGCAAAAAAGTATGCATTCTTCTTACTTTCGGCAAAAAGGCAGAAATTCCTAGTATTTTAGAGCAAAATTGCAGAAATTCCCCTAATTGTGGGGCAAAAAGGCAGAAATTCCCTATATGTTGGGGCAAAAAGGTAGAAATTCTTATTTTGGGGCAAAACTCAGAAATTCCACTTATTTTGGGGCAAAATTCCAGAAATTTCCCTTATTTTGTGGCAAAAAGGCAGAAATTCCTAATATTTTGTGGCAAAAATGCAGAAATTCCCCTTATTTTGGCGTAAAAAGGCTGAAATTCCCCTCATTTGGGGGCAAAAAAGCATAAATTTTTTCTTATTTTGGGGCAAATTTGCAGAAATTTCACTTATTTCAGGGTAATAATCAGAAATATTCCTTATTTTGGGCCAAAAAGGACAGAAATTCCCTTTGTTTTGGGGGAAAAAGACAGAAATTCTACTTATTTAGAAGAAAAAAACAGAAATTCCCCTTATTTTGGAGCAAAAATTAAGAAATTTCCCTTTTTATGGCAAAAAGGTATGCATTCTTCTTATTTTCGGGCAAAAAGGCAGAAATTCCTCGTATTTTAGAGCAAAATTGCAGAAATTCCCCTAATTGTGGGGCAAAAAGTCAGAAATTCACTATATGTTGGGGCAAAAAGGCAGAAATTCTCCTTACTTTGGGGCAAAACTCAGAAATTCCACTTATTTTGGGGGCAAAATTCCAGAAATTTCCCTTTATTTTGGAGCAAAAAGGTAGAAATTCCTAATATTTTGTGGCAAAAATGCAGAAATTCCCCTTATTTTGAGGTAAAAAGGCTGAAATTCCCCTTATTTGGGGGCAAAAAAGCAGAAATTTTCTCTTATTTTGGGGCAAAATTGCAGAAATTTCACTTATTTCAGGGTAATAATCAGAAATATTCTTTATTATGGGGCAAAATGGACAGAAATTCCCTTTGTTTTGGGGGAAAAAGACAGAAATTCTGCTTATTTAGAAGCAAAAAAGCAGAAATTCCCATTATTTTGGAACAAAAATGAAGAAATTTACCTTTTTTATGGCAAAAAGTTATGTATTCTTCTTATTTTCTAGCCAAAAGGCAGAAATTTTCCGTATTTTGGAGCAAAATTGCAGTAATTCCCCTAATTGTGGGGCAAAAAGGCAGAAATTCCCTATATGTTGCGGCAAAAAGACAGAAATTCTCCTTATTTTGGGGCAAAACTCAGAAATTCCACTTATTTTTGGGCAAAATTCCAGAAATTTCACTTATTTCAGAAAAAAAAGCAGAAATTTTCTTATTTTGGGGCAAAAAGGCAGAAATTTCTTTTATCTTGGTACAAAATTGCAGAAATTTTTCTTATTTTGGGTCAAAAAGGCAGAAATTTCTCATATTTTGGGGAAAAAATGCAGAATTTCCCATTATCTTGAGGTAAAAAGGCTGAAATTCCCCTTATTTGGGGGCAAAAAGGCAGAAATTTCCCTTATTTTGGGGCAAAATTTCAGAAATTTCACTTATTTCAGGGTAATAAGTCAGAAATTTTCCTTATTTTGGGGCAAAAAAGACAGAAATTCCCTTTGTTTTTAGGGGAAAAAGACAGAAATTCCACATTTTTGGAGGCAAAAAAGCAGAAATTCCTTTTATTTTGGAGCAAAAATGAATTTTTCTTTTTTGTGGCAAAAGGTATACATTCTCCTTATTTTCAGGCTAAAAAGCAGAAATTCCCTTTATTTTTGAGCAAAATTGCAGAAATTCCCTTAATTGTGGGGCAAAAAGGCAGAAATTGCCTATATGTTGGGGCAAAAAGACAGAAATTCTCCTTATTTTGGGGCAAAACTCAGAAATTGCACGTATTTTGGGGCAAAATTCCAGAAATTTCCCTAATTTTGGGGCAAAATTGCAGAAATTTCAGTTATTTTGGGGCAAAATTGCAGAAATTTCACTTATTTCAGAGAAAAAAAACAGAAATTTTCCTTATTTTGTGCAAAATGCAGAAATTCCTAATATTTTGTGGCAAAAATGCAGAAATTCCCCTTATTTTGAGGTAAAAAGGCTGAAATTCCCCTTATTTGGGGGCAAAAAGGCAGAAATTTCTCTTATTTTGGGGCAAAATTGCAGAAATTTCACTTATTTCAGGGTAATAAGTCAGAAATTTTCCTTATTTTGGAGCCAAAAAGACAGAAATTCTCTTTGTTTTGCGGGAAAAAGACAGAAATTCCACTTATTTAGAGGCAAAAAAGCAGAAATTCCCCTTATTTTGGAGCAAAATTGCAGAAATTTCCCTTTTTTATGGCAAAAAGGTATGCATTCTTTTTATTTTTGGGCAAAAAGGCAGAAATTCCCTGTAATTTGGAGCAAAATTTCAAAAATTCCCATAATTGTGGGGCAAAAAGTCAGAAATTCCCTATATTTTGGGGCAAAAATCAGAAATTCTCTATATTTTGGGGCAAAACTCAGAAATTCCACTTATTTTGGAGCACAATTCCAGAAATTTCTTTTATTTTGTGGCATAATTGCAGAAATTTCACTTATTTTGGGGCAAAATTGCAGAAATTTCACTTATTTCATGGATAAAAGAAGAAATTTTCTTTTTTTTGAGGCAAAAAGTCAGAAATTTCCCATATTTTGGTGCAAAAATGCAGAAATTCCCCTTATTTTGAGGTAAAAAGGCTGAAATTTCCCGTATTTGGGGGCAAAAAGGCAGAAATTTCCCTTATTTTGGGGCAAAATTGCAGAAATTTCACTTATTTCAGGAAAAAAGCAGAAATTTTCTTATTTTGGGGCAAAAAGGCAGAAATTTTTTTATTTTGGTACAAAATTGCAGAAATTTTTCTTATTTTGGGGCCAAAAGGCAGAAATTTCCCATATTTTGGGGCAAAAATGCAGAAATTCCCCTTATTTTGAGGGAAATAGGCTAAAATTTCCCTTACTTGGAGGCAAAAAGGCAGAAATTTCTCTTATTTTGGGGCAAAATTGCAGAAACATCACTTATTTCAGGGTAATAATTCAGAAATTTTCCTTTTTTTTGGGGCAAAAAAGACAGAAATTCCCTTTGTTTTGGGGAAAAAAGACATAAATTCCACTTATTTAAAGGCAAAAAAGCAGAAATTGCCCTTATTTTGGAGCAAAATTTCAGATATTTCCCTTTTTTATGGCAAAAAAGGTATGCATTCTTTTTATTTTCGGGCAAAAAGGCAGAAATTCCTCGTATTTTGGAGCAAAATTTCAGAAATTCCCCTAATTGTGTGGCAAAAAGGCAGAAATTCCCTATATGTTGGGGCAAAAAGACAGAAATTCTCATTATTTTGGGGCAAAACTCAGAAATTCCACTTATTTTGGGGCAAAATTCCAGAAATTTCCCTTATTTTGGGGCAAAATTGCAGAAATTTCGCTTATTTTGGGGCAAATTGCAGAAATTTCACTTATTTCAAGGACAAAATGAAGAATTTTTCTTATTTGGAGGCAAAAACGTAGAAATTTCTTTTATTTTGGTACAAAATTGCAGAAATTTTTCTTATTTTGGGCAAAAAGGCAGAAATTTCCCATATTTTGGGGCAAAAATGCAGAAATTCCTTTTATTTTGAGGTAAAAAGGCTGAAATTCCTATTATTTGGGTCAAAAAGTAAGAAATTCCCATTATTTTGGTGCCAAAAGCAGACATTTCCCTTGTTTTTGGGAACAATTTTAGAAATTTAACTTATTTCAGGGCAAAAAGTCAGAAATTTTCCTTATTTTGGGGCAGAAAGGCAGAAATTCCTAATATTTTGTGGCAAAATGCAGAAATTCCCCTTATTTTGAGGTAAAAAGGCTGAAATTCCCCTTATTTGGGGGCAAAAAGTCAGAAATTTCCCTTATTTTGGGGCAAAATTGCAGAAATTTCACTTACTTCAAAGTAATAAGTCTGAAATTTTTTTATTTTGGGGTAAAAAAGACAGAAATTCCTTTTGTTTTGGGGGAGAAAGACAGAAATTCCACTTATTTAGAGGCAAAAAAGCAGAAATTCCCCTTATTTTGGGGCAAAAATGAAGAAATTTCCATTTTTTATGGCATAAAGGTATGCATTCTTATTATTTTCGGGCAAAAAGGCAGAAATTCCCCGTATTTTGGAGCAAAATTGCAGAAATTCCCCTAATTGTGGGGCAAAGAGGCAGAAATTTTCTATATGTTGGGGCAAAAAGACAGAAATTCTCCTTATTGTGGGGCAAAACTCAGAAATTTCACTTATTTTGGGGCAAAATTGCAGAAATTTCACTTATTTCAGAAAAAAGCAGAAATTTTCTTATTTTCGGGCAAAAAGGCAGAAATTTCTTATATTTTGGTACAAAATTGCAGAAATTTTTCTTATTTTGGGGCAAAAAGGCAAAGATTTCCCATATTTTAGGGCAAAAATGCAGAAATTCCCCTTATTTTGAGGTAAAAAGGCTGAAATTCCCCTTATTTGGGGGCAAAAAGGCAGAGATTTCTATAATTTTGGTACAAAATTGCAGAAATTTTTCTTATTTTGGGCAAAATCAGAAATTTCCCATATTTTGGGGCTAAAATGCAGAAATTCCCATTATTTTGAGGTAAAATGGCTGAAATTCCCCTTATTTGGGGGCAAAAAGTAAGAAATTCCCCTTATTTTGGGGCAAAAAGCAGACATTTCCCATATTTTGGGGAAAAATTTTAGAAATTTAACTTATTTCAGGGCAAAAAGTCAGAAATTTTTCTTATTTTGGGGCACAAAGGCAGAAATTCCTAATATTTTGTGGCAAAAATGCAGAAATTCCTTTTATTTTGAGCTAAAAAGGCTGAAATTCCCCTTATTTGGGGGCAAAAAGGCAGAAATTTCCCTTATTTTGGGGCAAAATTGAAGAAATTTCACTTATTTCAGGGTAATAAGTCAGAAATTTTTCTTATTTTGAAGCAAAAAAACAAAAATTCCCTTTGTTTTGTGGGAAAAAGACAGAAATTTTACTTATTTAGAGGCAAAAATGCAGAAATTCCCCTTATTTTGGAGCAAAAATGAGGAGATTTCCTTTTTTTATGGCAAAAAGGTATGCATTCCTCTTATTTTCAGGCAAAAAGGCAGAAATTCCCCGTATTTTGGAGCAAAATTGAAGAAATTCCTCTAATTTTGGGGCAAAATGGCAGAAATTCCCTATATGTTGGGGCAAAAAGACAGAAATTCCCCTTATTTTGGAGCAAAAATGAAGAAATTTCCCTTTTTTATGGCAAAAAGGTATGCATTCCTCTTATTTTCAGGCAAAAAGGCAGAAATTCCCTGTATTTTGGAGCAAAATTGAAGAAATTCTCCTAATTGTGGGGCAAAAAGGCAGAAATTCCCTATATGTTGGGGCAAAAAGACAGAAATTCTCCTTATTTAGGAGAAAAACTCAGAAATTTCAATTATTTTTAGGCAAAATTGCAGAAATTTCACTTATTTCAGAAAAAAAGCAGAAATTTTCTTATTTTGGGGCAAAAAAGCAGAAATTTTTTTATTTTGGTACAAAATTGCAGAAATTTTTCTTATTTTGGGGCAAAAAAGCAGAAATTTCCCATATTTTGGGGAAAAAATGCAGAAATTCCCCTTATGTTGAGGTAAAAATGCTGAAATTCTCCTTATTTGGGGGCAAAAAGGCAGAAATTTCTCTTATTTTGAGGCAAAATTGCAGAAATTTCACTTATTTCAGGGTAATAAGTCAGAAATTTTTTTTTATTTTGGGACAAAAAAGACAGAAATTCCCTTTGTTTTGGGGAGAAAAGAGAGTAATTCCACTTATTTAGAGGCACAAAAGCAGAAATTCCCCTTATTGTGGAGCAAAATTGCAGAAATTTCCCTATTTTGTGGCAAAAAGGTATGCATTCTTCTTATTTTGGACACAAAGGCAGAAATTCCCTGTATTTTGGGGCAAAATTGCAGAAATTCCCCTAATTGTGGGGCAAAAAGGCTGAAATTCCCTATATGTTGGGGCAAAAAGTCAGAAATTCTCCTTATTTTGGGGCAAAACTCAGAAATTCCACTTATTTTGGGGCAAAATTGCAGAAATTTCACTTACTTCAAAGTAATAAGTCAGAAATTTTCCTTATTTTGGGGTAAAAAAACAGAAATTCCCTTTGTTTTGGGGGAGAAAGAGAGAAATTCCACTAATTTAGAGGCAAAAAAGCAGAAATTCCCCTTATTTTGGAGCAAAAATGAAGAAATTTCCCTTTTTATGGCAAAAAAGTATGCATTCTTCTTACTTTCGGCAAAAAGGCAGAAATTCCTAGTATTTTAGAGCAAAATTGCAGAAATTCCCCTAATTGTGGGGCAAAAAGGCAGAAATTCCCTATATGTTGGGGCAAAAAGGTAGAAATTCTTATTTTGGGGCAAAACTCAGAAATTCCACTTATTTTGGGGCAAAATTCCAGAAATTTCCCTTATTTTGTGGCAAAAAGGCAGAAATTCCTAATATTTTGTGGCAAAAATGCAGAAATTCCCCTTATTTTGGCGTAAAAAGGCTGAAATTCCCCTCATTTGGGGGCAAAAAAGCATAAATTTTTTCTTATTTTGGGGCAAATTTGCAGAAATTTCACTTATTTCAGGGTAATAATCAGAAATATTCCTTATTTTGGGCCAAAAAGGACAGAAATTCCCTTTGTTTTGGGGGAAAAAGACAGAAATTCTACTTATTTAGAAGAAAAAAACAGAAATTCCCCTTATTTTGGAGCAAAAATTAAGAAATTTCCCTTTTTATGGCAAAAAGGTATGCATTCTTCTTATTTTCGGGCAAAAAGGCAGAAATTCCTCGTATTTTAGAGCAAAATTGCAGAAATTCCCCTAATTGTGGGGCAAAAAGTCAGAAATTCACTATATGTTGGGGCAAAAAGGCAGAAATTCTCCTTACTTTGGGGCAAAACTCAGAAATTCCACTTATTTTGGGGGCAAAATTCCAGAAATTTCCCTTTATTTTGGAGCAAAAAGGTAGAAATTCCTAATATTTTGTGGCAAAAATGCAGAAATTCCCCTTATTTTGAGGTAAAAAGGCTGAAATTCCCCTTATTTGGGGGCAAAAAAGCAGAAATTTTCTCTTATTTTGGGGCAAAATTGCAGAAATTTCACTTATTTCAGGGTAATAATCAGAAATATTCTTTATTATGGGGCAAAATGGACAGAAATTCCCTTTGTTTTGGGGGAAAAAGACAGAAATTCTGCTTATTTAGAAGCAAAAAAGCAGAAATTCCCATTATTTTGGAACAAAAATGAAGAAATTTACCTTTTTTATGGCAAAAAGTTATGTATTCTTCTTATTTTCTAGCCAAAAGGCAGAAATTTTCCGTATTTTGGAGCAAAATTGCAGTAATTCCCCTAATTGTGGGGCAAAAAGGCAGAAATTCCCTATATGTTGCGGCAAAAAGACAGAAATTCTCCTTATTTTGGGGCAAAACTCAGAAATTCCACTTATTTTTGGGCAAAATTCCAGAAATTTCACTTATTTCAGAAAAAAAAGCAGAAATTTTCTTATTTTGGGGCAAAAAGGCAGAAATTTCTTTTATCTTGGTACAAAATTGCAGAAATTTTTCTTATTTTGGGTCAAAAAGGCAGAAATTTCTCATATTTTGGGGAAAAAATGCAGAATTTCCCATTATCTTGAGGTAAAAAGGCTGAAATTCCCCTTATTTGGGGGCAAAAAGGCAGAAATTTCCCTTATTTTGGGGCAAAATTTCAGAAATTTCACTTATTTCAGGGTAATAAGTCAGAAATTTTCCTTATTTTGGGGCAAAAAAGACAGAAATTCCCTTTGTTTTTAGGGGAAAAAGACAGAAATTCCACATTTTTGGAGGCAAAAAAGCAGAAATTCCTTTTATTTTGGAGCAAAAATGAATTTTTCTTTTTTGTGGCAAAAGGTATACATTCTCCTTATTTTCAGGCTAAAAAGCAGAAATTCCCTTTATTTTTGAGCAAAATTGCAGAAATTCCCTTAATTGTGGGGCAAAAAGGCAGAAATTGCCTATATGTTGGGGCAAAAAGACAGAAATTCTCCTTATTTTGGGGCAAAACTCAGAAATTGCACGTATTTTGGGGCAAAATTCCAGAAATTTCCCTAATTTTGGGGCAAAATTGCAGAAATTTCAGTTATTTTGGGGCAAAATTGCAGAAATTTCACTTATTTCAGAGAAAAAAAACAGAAATTTTCCTTATTTTGTGCAAAATGCAGAAATTCCTAATATTTTGTGGCAAAAATGCAGAAATTCCCCTTATTTTGAGGTAAAAAGGCTGAAATTCCCCTTATTTGGGGGCAAAAAGGCAGAAATTTCTCTTATTTTGGGGCAAAATTGCAGAAATTTCACTTATTTCAGGGTAATAAGTCAGAAATTTTCCTTATTTTGGAGCCAAAAAGACAGAAATTCTCTTTGTTTTGCGGGAAAAAGACAGAAATTCCACTTATTTAGAGGCAAAAAAGCAGAAATTCCCCTTATTTTGGAGCAAAATTGCAGAAATTTCCCTTTTTTATGGCAAAAAGGTATGCATTCTTTTTATTTTTGGGCAAAAAGGCAGAAATTCCCTGTAATTTGGAGCAAAATTTCAAAAATTCCCATAATTGTGGGGCAAAAAGTCAGAAATTCCCTATATTTTGGGGCAAAAATCAGAAATTCTCTATATTTTGGGGCAAAACTCAGAAATTCCACTTATTTTGGAGCACAATTCCAGAAATTTCTTTTATTTTGTGGCATAATTGCAGAAATTTCACTTATTTTGGGGCAAAATTGCAGAAATTTCACTTATTTCATGGATAAAAGAAGAAATTTTCTTTTTTTTGAGGCAAAAAGTCAGAAATTTCCCATATTTTGGTGCAAAAATGCAGAAATTCCCCTTATTTTGAGGTAAAAAGGCTGAAATTTCCCGTATTTGGGGGCAAAAAGGCAGAAATTTCCCTTATTTTGGGGCAAAATTGCAGAAATTTCACTTATTTCAGGAAAAAAGCAGAAATTTTCTTATTTTGGGGCAAAAAGGCAGAAATTTTTTTTATTTTGGTACAAAATTGCAGAAATTTTTCTTATTTTGGGGCCAAAAGGCAGAAATTTCCCATATTTTGGGGCAAAAATGCAGAAATTCCCCTTATTTTGAGGGAAATAGGCTAAAATTTCCCTTACTTGGAGGCAAAAAGGCAGAAATTTCTCTTATTTTGGGGCAAAATTGCAGAAACATCACTTATTTCAGGGTAATAATTCAGAAATTTTCCTTTTTTTTGGGGCAAAAAAGACAGAAATTCCCTTTGTTTTGGGGAAAAAAGACATAAATTCCACTTATTTAAAGGCAAAAAAGCAGAAATTGCCCTTATTTTGGAGCAAAATTTCAGATATTTCCCTTTTTTATGGCAAAAAGGTATGCATTCTTTTTATTTTCGGGCAAAAAGGCAGAAATTCCTCGTATTTTGGAGCAAAATTTCAGAAATTCCCCTAATTGTGTGGCAAAAAGGCAGAAATTCCCTATATGTTGGGGCAAAAAGACAGAAATTCTCATTATTTTGGGGCAAAACTCAGAAATTCCACTTATTTTGGGGCAAAATTCCAGAAATTTCCCTTATTTTGGGGCAAAATTGCAGAAATTTCGCTTATTTTGGGGCAAATTGCAGAAATTTCACTTATTTCAAGGATAAAATGAAGAATTTTTCTTATTTGGAGGCAAAAACGTAGAAATTTCTTTTATTTTGGTACAAAATTGCAGAAATTTTTCTTATTTTGGGCAAAAAGGCAGAAATTTCCCATATTTTGGGGCAAAAATGCAGAAATTCCTTTTATTTTGAGGTAAAAAGGCTGAAATTCCTATTATTTGGGTCAAAAAGTAAGAAATTCCCATTATTTTGGTGCCAAAAGCAGACATTTCCCTTGTTTTTGGGAACAATTTTAGAAATTTAACTTATTTCAGGGCAAAAAGTCAGAAATTTTCCTTATTTTGGGGCAGAAAGGCAGAAATTCCTAATATTTTGTGGCAAAATGCAGAAATTCCCCTTATTTTGAGGTAAAAAGGCTGAAATTCCCCTTATTTGGGGGCAAAAAGTCAGAAATTTCCCTTATTTTGGGGCAAAATTGCAGAAATTTCACTTACTTCAAAGTAATAAGTCTGAAATTTTTTTATTTTGGGGTAAAAAAGACAGAAATTCCTTTTGTTTTGGGGGAGAAAGACAGAAATTCCACTTATTTAGAGGCAAAAAAGCAGAAATTCCCCTTATTTTGGGGCAAAAATGAAGAAATTTCCATTTTTTATGGCATAAAGGTATGCATTCTTATTATTTTCGGGCAAAAAGGCAGAAATTCCCCGTATTTTGGAGCAAAATTGCAGAAATTCCCCTAATTGTGGGGCAAAGAGGCAGAAATTTTCTATATGTTGGGGCAAAAAGACAGAAATTCTCCTTATTGTGGGGCAAAACTCAGAAATTTCACTTATTTTGGGGCAAAATTGCAGAAATTTCACTTATTTCAGAAAAAAGCAGAAATTTTCTTATTTTCGGGCAAAAAGGCAGAAATTTCTTATATTTTGGTACAAAATTGCAGAAATTTTTCTTATTTTGGGGCAAAAAGGCAAAGATTTCCCATATTTTAGGGCAAAAATGCAGAAATTCCCCTTATTTTGAGGTAAAAAGGCTGAAATTCCCCTTATTTGGGGGCAAAAAGGCAGAGATTTCTATAATTTTGGTACAAAATTGCAGAAATTTTTCTTATTTTGGGCAAAATCAAAAATTTCCCATATTTTGGGGCTAAAATGCAGAAATTCCCATTATTTTGAGGTAAAATGGCTGAAATTCCCCTTATTTGGGGGCAAAAAGTAAGAAATTCCCCTTATTTTGGGGCAAAAAGCAGACATTTCCCATATTTTGGGGAAAAATTTTAGAAATTTAACTTATTTCAGGGCAAAAAGTCAGAAATTTTTCTTATTTTGGGGCACAAAGGCAGAAATTCCTAATATTTTGTGGCAAAAATGCAGAAATTCCTTTTATTTTGAGCTAAAAAGGCTGAAATTCCCCTTATTTGGGGGCAAAAAGGCAGAAATTTCCCTTATTTTGGGGCAAAATTGAAGAAATTTCACTTATTTCAGGGTAATAAGTCAGAAATTTTTCTTATTTTGAAGCAAAAAAACAAAAATTCCCTTTGTTTTGTGGGAAAAAGACAGAAATTTTACTTATTTAGTGGCAAAAATGCAGAAATTCCCCTTATTTTGGAGCAAAAATGAGGAGATTTCCTTTTTTTATGGCAAAAAGGTATGCATTCCTCTTATTTTCAGGCAAAAAGGCAGAAATTCCCCGTATTTTGGAGCAAAATTGAAGAAATTCCTCTAATTTTGGGGCAAAATGGCAGAAATTCCCTATATGTTGGGGCAAAAAGACAGAAATTCCCCTTATTTTGGAGCAAAAATGAAGAAATTTCCCTTTTTTATGGCAAAAAGGTATGCATTCCTCTTATTTTCAGGCAAAAAGGCAGAAATTCCCTGTATTTTGGAGCAAAATTGAAGAAATTCTCCTAATTGTGGGGCAAAAAGGCAGAAATTCCCTATATGTTGGGGCAAAAAGACAGAAATTCTCCTTATTTAGGAGAAAAACTCAGAAATTTCAATTATTTTTAGGCAAAATTGCAGAAATTTCACTTATTTCAGAAAAAAAGCAGAAATTTTCTTATTTTGGGGCAAAAAAGCAGAAATTTTTTTATTTTGGTACAAAATTGCAGAAATTTTTCTTATTTTGGGGCAAAAAAGCAGAAATTTCCCATATTTTGGGGAAAAAATGCAGAAATTCCCCTTATGTTGAGGTAAAAATGCTGAAATTCTCCTTATTTGGGGGCAAAAAGGCAGAAATTTCTCTTATTTTGAGGCAAAATTGCAGAAATTTCACTTATTTCAGGGTAATAAGTCAGAAATTTTTTTTTATTTTGGGACAAAAAAGACAGAAATTCCCTTTGTTTTGGGGAGAAAAGAGAGTAATTCCACTTATTTAGAGGCACAAAAGCAGAAATTCCCCTTATTGTGGAGCAAAATTGCAGAAATTTCCCTATTTTGTGGCAAAAAGGTATGCATTCTTCTTATTTTGGACACAAAGGCAGAAATTCCCTGTATTTTGGGGCAAAATTGCAGAAATTCCCCTAATTGTGGGGCAAAAAGGCTGAAATTCCCTATATGTTGGGGCAAAAAGTCAGAAATTCTCCTTATTTTGGGGCAAAACTCAGAAATTCCACTTATTTTGGGGCAAAATTGCAGAAATTTCACTTACTTCAAAGTAATAAGTCAGAAATTTTCCTTATTTTGGGGTAAAAAAACAGAAATTCCCTTTGTTTTGGGGGAGAAAGAGAGAAATTCCACTAATTTAGAGGCAAAAAAGCAGAAATTCCCCTTATTTTGGAGCAAAAATGAAGAAATTTCCCTTTTTATGGCAAAAAAGTATGCATTCTTCTTACTTTCGGCAAAAAGGCAGAAATTCCTAGTATTTTAGAGCAAAATTGCAGAAATTCCCCTAATTGTGGGGCAAAAAGGCAGAAATTCCCTATATGTTGGGGCAAAAAGGTAGAAATTCTTATTTTGGGGCAAAACTCAGAAATTCCACTTATTTTGGGGCAAAATTCCAGAAATTTCCCTTATTTTGTGGCAAAAAGGCAGAAATTCCTAATATTTTGTGGCAAAAATGCAGAAATTCCCCTTATTTTGGCGTAAAAAGGCTGAAATTCCCCTCATTTGGGGGCAAAAAAGCATAAATTTTTTCTTATTTTGGGGCAAATTTGCAGAAATTTCACTTATTTCAGGGTAATAATCAGAAATATTCCTTATTTTGGGCCAAAAAGGACAGAAATTCCCTTTGTTTTGGGGGAAAAAGACAGAAATTCTACTTATTTAGAAGAAAAAAACAGAAATTCCCCTTATTTTGGAGCAAAAATTAAGAAATTTCCCTTTTTATGGCAAAAAGGTATGCATTCTTCTTATTTTCGGGCAAAAAGGCAGAAATTCCTCGTATTTTAGAGCAAAATTGCAGAAATTCCCCTAATTGTGGGGCAAAAAGTCAGAAATTCACTATATGTTGGGGCAAAAAGGCAGAAATTCTCCTTACTTTGGGGCAAAACTCAGAAATTCCACTTATTTTGGGGGCAAAATTCCAGAAATTTCCCTTTATTTTGGAGCAAAAAGGTAGAAATTCCTAATATTTTGTGGCAAAAATGCAGAAATTCCCCTTATTTTGAGGTAAAAAGGCTGAAATTCCCCTTATTTGGGGGCAAAAAAGCAGAAATTTTCTCTTATTTTGGGGCAAAATTGCAGAAATTTCACTTATTTCAGGGTAATAATCAGAAATATTCTTTATTATGGGGCAAAATGGACAGAAATTCCCTTTGTTTTGGGGGAAAAAGACAGAAATTCTGCTTATTTAGAAGCAAAAAAGCAGAAATTCCCATTATTTTGGAACAAAAATGAAGAAATTTACCTTTTTTATGGCAAAAAGTTATGTATTCTTCTTATTTTCTAGCCAAAAGGCAGAAATTTTCCGTATTTTGGAGCAAAATTGCAGTAATTCCCCTAATTGTGGGGCAAAAAGGCAGAAATTCCCTATATGTTGCGGCAAAAAGACAGAAATTCTCCTTATTTTGGGGCAAAACTCAGAAATTCCACTTATTTTTGGGCAAAATTCCAGAAATTTCACTTATTTCAGAAAAAAAAGCAGAAATTTTCTTATTTTGGGGCAAAAAGGCAGAAATTTCTTTTATCTTGGTACAAAATTGCAGAAATTTTTCTTATTTTGGGTCAAAAAGGCAGAAATTTCTCATATTTTGGGGAAAAAATGCAGAATTTCCCATTATCTTGAGGTAAAAAGGCTGAAATTCCCCTTATTTGGGGGCAAAAAGGCAGAAATTTCCCTTATTTTGGGGCAAAATTTCAGAAATTTCACTTATTTCAGGGTAATAAGTCAGAAATTTTCCTTATTTTGGGGCAAAAAAGACAGAAATTCCCTTTGTTTTTAGGGGAAAAAGACAGAAATTCCACATTTTTGGAGGCAAAAAAGCAGAAATTCCTTTTATTTTGGAGCAAAAATGAATTTTTCTTTTTTGTGGCAAAAGGTATACATTCTCCTTATTTTCAGGCTAAAAAGCAGAAATTCCCTTTATTTTTGAGCAAAATTGCAGAAATTCCCTTAATTGTGGGGCAAAAAGGCAGAAATTGCCTATATGTTGGGGCAAAAAGACAGAAATTCTCCTTATTTTGGGGCAAAACTCAGAAATTGCACGTATTTTGGGGCAAAATTCCAGAAATTTCCCTAATTTTGGGGCAAAATTGCAGAAATTTCAGTTATTTTGGGGCAAAATTGCAGAAATTTCACTTATTTCAGAGAAAAAAAACAGAAATTTTCCTTATTTTGTGCAAAATGCAGAAATTCCTAATATTTTGTGGCAAAAATGCAGAAATTCCCCTTATTTTGAGGTAAAAAGGCTGAAATTCCCCTTATTTGGGGGCAAAAAGGCAGAAATTTCTCTTATTTTGGGGCAAAATTGCAGAAATTTCACTTATTTCAGGGTAATAAGTCAGAAATTTTCCTTATTTTGGAGCCAAAAAGACAGAAATTCTCTTTGTTTTGCGGGAAAAAGACAGAAATTCCACTTATTTAGAGGCAAAAAAGCAGAAATTCCCCTTATTTTGGAGCAAAATTGCAGAAATTTCCCTTTTTTATGGCAAAAAGGTATGCATTCTTTTTATTTTTGGGCAAAAAGGCAGAAATTCCCTGTAATTTGGAGCAAAATTTCAAAAATTCCCATAATTGTGGGGCAAAAAGTCAGAAATTCCCTATATTTTGGGGCAAAAATCAGAAATTCTCTATATTTTGGGGCAAAACTCAGAAATTCCACTTATTTTGGAGCACAATTCCAGAAATTTCTTTTATTTTGTGGCATAATTGCAGAAATTTCACTTATTTTGGGGCAAAATTGCAGAAATTTCACTTATTTCATGGATAAAAGAAGAAATTTTCTTTTTTTTGAGGCAAAAAGTCAGAAATTTCCCATATTTTGGTGCAAAAATGCAGAAATTCCCCTTATTTTGAGGTAAAAAGGCTGAAATTTCCCGTATTTGGGGGCAAAAAGGCAGAAATTTCCCTTATTTTGGGGCAAAATTGCAGAAATTTCACTTATTTCAGGAAAAAAGCAGAAATTTTCTTATTTTGGGGCAAAAAGGCAGAAATTTTTTTTATTTTGGTACAAAATTGCAGAAATTTTTCTTATTTTGGGGCCAAAAGGCAGAAATTTCCCATATTTTGGGGCAAAAATGCAGAAATTCCCCTTATTTTGAGGGAAATAGGCTAAAATTTCCCTTACTTGGAGGCAAAAAGGCAGAAATTTCTCTTATTTTGGGGCAAAATTGCAGAAACATCACTTATTTCAGGGTAATAATTCAGAAATTTTCCTTTTTTTTGGGGCAAAAAAGACAGAAATTCCCTTTGTTTTGGGGAAAAAAGACATAAATTCCACTTATTTAAAGGCAAAAAAGCAGAAATTGCCCTTATTTTGGAGCAAAATTTCAGATATTTCCCTTTTTTATGGCAAAAAGGTATGCATTCTTTTTATTTTCGGGCAAAAAGGCAGAAATTCCTCGTATTTTGGAGCAAAATTTCAGAAATTCCCCTAATTGTGTGGCAAAAAGGCAGAAATTCCCTATATGTTGGGGCAAAAAGACAGAAATTCTCATTATTTTGGGGCAAAACTCAGAAATTCCACTTATTTTGGGGCAAAATTCCAGAAATTTCCCTTATTTTGGGGCAAAATTGCAGAAATTTCGCTTATTTTGGGGCAAATTGCAGAAATTTCACTTATTTCAAGGATAAAATGAAGAATTTTTCTTATTTGGAGGCAAAAACGTAGAAATTTCTTTTATTTTGGTACAAAATTGCAGAAATTTTTCTTATTTTGGGCAAAAAGGCAGAAATTTCCCATATTTTGGGGCAAAAATGCAGAAATTCCTTTTATTTTGAGGTAAAAAGGCTGAAATTCCTATTATTTGGGTCAAAAAGTAAGAAATTCCCATTATTTTGGTGCCAAAAGCAGACATTTCCCTTGTTTTTGGGAACAATTTTAGAAATTTAACTTATTTCAGGGCAAAAAGTCAGAAATTTTCCTTATTTTGGGGCAGAAAGGCAGAAATTCCTAATATTTTGTGGCAAAATGCAGAAATTCCCCTTATTTTGAGGTAAAAAGGCTGAAATTCCCCTTATTTGGGGGCAAAAAGTCAGAAATTTCCCTTATTTTGGGGCAAAATTGCAGAAATTTCACTTACTTCAAAGTAATAAGTCTGAAATTTTTTTATTTTGGGGTAAAAAAGACAGAAATTCCTTTTGTTTTGGGGGAGAAAGACAGAAATTCCACTTATTTAGAGGCAAAAAAGCAGAAATTCCCCTTATTTTGGGGCAAAAATGAAGAAATTTCCATTTTTTATGGCATAAAGGTATGCATTCTTATTATTTTCGGGCAAAAAGGCAGAAATTCCCCGTATTTTGGAGCAAAATTGCAGAAATTCCCCTAATTGTGGGGCAAAGAGGCAGAAATTTTCTATATGTTGGGGCAAAAAGACAGAAATTCTCCTTATTGTGGGGCAAAACTCAGAAATTTCACTTATTTTGGGGCAAAATTGCAGAAATTTCACTTATTTCAGAAAAAAGCAGAAATTTTCTTATTTTCGGGCAAAAAGGCAGAAATTTCTTATATTTTGGTACAAAATTGCAGAAATTTTTCTTATTTTGGGGCAAAAAGGCAAAGATTTCCCATATTTTAGGGCAAAAATGCAGAAATTCCCCTTATTTTGAGGTAAAAAGGCTGAAATTCCCCTTATTTGGGGGCAAAAAGGCAGAGATTTCTATAATTTTGGTACAAAATTGCAGAAATTTTTCTTATTTTGGGCAAAATCAGAAATTTCCCATATTTTGGGGCTAAAATGCAGAAATTCCCATTATTTTGAGGTAAAATGGCTGAAATTCCCCTTATTTGGGGGCAAAAAGTAAGAAATTCCCCTTATTTTGGGGCAAAAAGCAGACATTTCCCATATTTTGGGGAAAAATTTTAGAAATTTAACTTATTTCAGGGCAAAAAGTCAGAAATTTTTCTTATTTTGGGGCACAAAGGCAGAAATTCCTAATATTTTGTGGCAAAAATGCAGAAATTCCTTTTATTTTTAGGTAAAAAGGCTGAAATTCCCCTTATTTGGGGGCAAAAAGGGAGAAATTTCCCTTATTTTGGGGCAAAATTGAAGAAATTTCACTTATTTCAGGGTAATAAGTCAGAAATTTTTCTTATTTTGAAGCAAAAAAACAAAAATTCCCTTTGTTTTGTGGGAAAAAGACAGAAATTTTACTTATTTAGAGGCAAAAATGCAGAAATTCCCCTTATTTTGGAGCAAAAATGAGGAGATTTCCCTTTTTTATGGCAAAAAGGTATGCATTCCTCTTATTTTCAGGCAAAAAGGCAGAAATTCCCCGTATTTTGGAGCAAAATTGAAGAAATTCCTCTAATTTTGGGGCAAAATGGCAGAAATTCCCTATATGTTGGGGCAAAAAGACAGAAATTCCCCTTATTTTGGAGCAAAAATGAAGAAATTTCCCTTTTTTATGGCAAAAAGGTATGCATTCCTCTTATTTTCAGGCAAAAAGGCAGAAATTCCCTGTATTTTGGAGCAAAATTGAAGAAATTCTCCTAATTGTGGGGCAAAAAGGCAGAAATTCCCTATATGTTGGGGCAAAAATACAGAAATTCTCCTTATTTAGGAGAAAAACTCAGAAATTTCAATTATTTTTAGGCAAAATTGCAGAAAATTCACTTATTTCAGAAAAAAAGCAGAAATTTTCTTATTTTGGGGCAAAAAAGCAGAAATTTCTTTTATTTTGGTACAAAATTGCAGAAATTTTTCTTATTTTGGGGCAAAAAGGCAGAAATTTCGCATATTTTGGGGCAAAAATGCAGAAATTCCTCTTATGTTGAGGTAAAAATGCTGAAATTCTCCTTATTTGGGGGCAAAAAGGCAGAAATTTCTCTTATTTTGAGGCAAAATTGCAGAAATTTCACTTATTTCAGGGTAATAAGTCAGAAATTTTTTTTTTATTTTGGGACAAAAAAGACAGAAATTCCCTTTGTTTTGGGGAGAAAAGAGTGTAATTCCACTTATTTAGAGGCACAAAAGCAGAAATTCCCCTTATTGTGGAGCAAAATTGCAGAAATTTCCCTATTTTGTGGCAAAAAGGTATGCATTCTTCTTATTTTGGACACAAAGGCAGAAATTCCCTGTATTTTGGGGCAAAATTGCAGAAATTCCCCTAATTGTGGGGCAAAAAGGCTGAAATTCCCTATATGTTGGGGCAAAAAGACAGAAATTCTCCTTATTTTGGGGCAAAACTCAGAAATTCCACTTATTTTGGGGCAATATTGCAGAAATTTCACTTACTTCAAAGTAATAAGTCAGAAATTTTCCTTATTTTGGGGTAAAAAAACAGAAATTCCCTTTGTTTTGGGGGAGAAAGAGAGAAATTCCACTAATTTAGAGGCAAAAAAGCAGAAATTCCCCTTATTTTGGAGCAAAAATGAAGAAATTTCCCTTTTTATGGCAAAAAAGTATGCATTCTTCTTACTTTCGGCAAAAAGGCAGAAATTCCTAGTATTTTAGAGCAAAATTGCAGAAATTCCCCTAATTGTGGGGCAAAAAGGCAGAAATTCCCTATATGTTGGGGCAAAAAGGTAGAAATTCTTATTTTGGGGCAAAACTCAGAAATTCCACTTATTTTGGGGCAAAATTCCAGAAATTTCCCTTATTTTGTGGCAAAAAGGCAGAAATTCCTAATATTTTGTGGCAAAAATGCAGAAATTCCCCTTATTTTGGGGTAAAAAGGCTGAAATTCCCCTCATTTGGGGGCAAAAAAGCATGAATTTTTTCTTATTTTGGGGCAAATTTGCAGAAATTTCACTTATTTCAGGGTAATAATCAGAAATATTCCTTATTTTGGGCCAAAAAGGACAGAAATTCCCTTTGTTTTGGGGGAAAAAGACAGAAATTCTACTTATTTAGAAGCAAAAAACAGAAATTCCCCTTATTTTGGAGCAAAAATGAAGAAGTTTCATTTTTTATAGCAAAAAGTTATGCATTCTTCTTATTTTCCAGCAAAAAGGTAGAAATTTTCTGTATTTTGGAGCAAAATTGCAGAAATTCCTCTAATTGTGGGGCAAAAAGGCAGAAATTCCCTATATGTTGGGGCAAAATGAAAGAAATTCTCCTTATTTTGGGGCAAAACTCAGAAATTCCACATATTTTGGTGCAAAATTCCAGAAATTTCCCTTATTTTGTGGCAAAATTGCAGAAATTTCACTTATTTTGGGGCAAAATTGTAGAAATTTCACTTATTTCAGAAAAAAAAAGCAGAAATTTTCTTATTTTGGGGCAAAAAGGCAGAAATTTCTTTTATCTTGGTACAAAATTTCAGAAATTTTTCTTATTTTGGGGCAAAAATGCAGAAATTTCTGATATTTTGGGGAAAAATGCAGAAATTCCCATTATCTTGAGGTAAAAAGGCTGAAATTCCCCTTATTTGGGGGCAAAAAGGCAGAAATTTCCCTTATTTTGAAGCAAAATTTCACAAATTTCACTTATTTCAGGGTAATAAGTAAGAAATTTTCCTTATTTTGGGGCAAAAAAGACAGAAATTTCCTTCGTTTTTAGGGGAAAAATACAGAAATTCCACATTTTTGGAGGCAAAAAAGCAGAAATTCCTTTTATTTTGGAGCAAAAATGAAGAAATTTCCCTTTTTTGTGGCAAAAGGTATACATTCCCCTTATTTTCAGGCTAAAAAGCAGAGATTCCCTTTATTTTGGAGCAAAATTGCAGAAATTCCCCTAATTGTGGGGCAAAAAGGCAGAAATTCCCTATATGTTAGGGCAAAAAGACAGAAATTCTCCTTATTTTGGGGCAAAACTCTGAAATTCCACTAATTTTGGGGCAAAATTCCAGAAATTTACCTTATTTTGGGGCAAAATTGCAGAAATTTCACTTATATTGGGGCAAAATTGCAGAAATTTCACTTATTTTGGGGCAAAATTGCAGAAATTTCACTTATTTCAGGGAAAAAAGGCAGAAATTTTCCTTATTTTTGGGCAAAATGCAGAAATTCCTAATATTTTGTGACAAAAATGCAGAAATTCGCCTTATTTTGAGGTAAAAAGGCTGAAATTTCCCTTATTTGGGAGCAAAAAGGCAGAAATTTCTTTTATTTTGCGGCAAAATTTCAGAAATTTCACTTATTAGAGGGTAATAAGTCAGAAATTTTCCTTAATTTGGAGCAAAAAAGACAGAAATTCTCTTTGTTTTGGGGGAATAAGACAAAAATTCCACTTATTTAGAGGCAAAAAAGCAGCAATTCCCCTTATTTTGGAGCAAAATTGCAGAAATTTCCCTTTTTTATGGCAAAAAGGTATGCATTCTCCTTATTTTCGGGCAAAAGGCAGAAATTCCTCGTATTTTGGAGCAAAATTGCAGAAATTCCCCTAATTTTGGGGCAAAAAGGCAGAAATTCCCTAAATGTTGGGGCAAAAAGACAGAAAGTCTCCTTATTTAAGGGCAAAACTCAGAATTTCCACTTATTTTGGGGCATAATTCCAGAAATTTCCCTTATTTTGGGGCAAAATTGCAGAAATTTCACTTATTTTGGGGCAAAATATCAGAAATTTCACTTATTTCATGGAAAAAAACAGAAATTTTCTTATTTTGGCGCAAAAGGCAGAAATTTCCCATTATTTGGGGCAAAAATGCAGAAATTCCTTTTATTTTGAGGTAAAAAGGCTGAAATTCCCCTTATTTGGGGGCAAAAAGGCAGAAATTTCCCTTTGTTTTCGGGGAGAAAAAGAGAAATTCCACTAATTTAGAGGCAAAAAAGCAGAAATTCCTCTTATTTTGGAGCAAAAATGAAGAAATTTCCCTTTTTATGGCAAAAAGGTATGCATTCTTCTTATTTTCGGGAAAAAAGGCAGAAATTCCTCGTATTATAGAGCAAAATTGCAGAAATTCTCCTAATTGTGGGGCAAAAAGGCAGAAATTCCCTATATGTTGGGGCAAAAAGGCAGAAATTCTCTTTATTTTGGGGCAAAACTCAGAAATTCCACTTATTTTGGGGCAAAATAGAAATTTTCATTATTTTGGGGCAAAAAGGCAGAAATTCCTAATATTTTGTGGCAAAAATGCAGAATTTCCCCTTATTTCGAGGTAAAAAGGCTAAAATTCCTTTTATTTGGGGGCAAAAATCCAGAAATTTTTCCTTATTTCGGGGCAAAATTGCAGAAATTTCACTTATTTCAGGGTAATAATCAGAAATATTCCTTATTTTGGGGCAAAAAGACAGAAATTCCCTTGTTTTGGGGGAAAAAGACAGAAATTCTACTTATTCAGAAGCAAAAAAGCAGAAATTCCCCTTATTTTGGAGCAAAAATGAAGAAATTTCCCTTTTTTAATAGCAAAAAGTTATGCATTCTTCTTATTTTCCAGCAAAAAGGCAGAAATTTTCCGTATTTTGGAGCAAAATTGCAGAAATACCCCTAATTGTGGGGCAAAAAGGCAGAAATTCCCTATATGTTGGGGCAAAAAGACAGAAATTCTCCTTATTTTGGGGCAAAACTCAGAAATTCCACTTATTTTGGGGCAAAATTCCAGAAATTTCCTTTATTTTGGGGCAAAATTGCAGAAATTTCACTTATTTTGGGGCAAAATTGTAGAAATTTCACTTATTTCAGAAAAAAAAAGCAGAAATTTTCTTATTTTGGGGTAAAAAAGCAGAAATTTCTTTTATATTGGTACAAAATTGCAGAAATTTTTTTATTTTGGGGCAAAAAGTCAGAAATTTCTAATATTTTGGGGCAAAAATGCAGAAATTCCCATTATCTTGAGGTAAAAAGGCTGAAATTCCTCTTATTTGGGGGCAAAAAGGCAGAAATTTCCCTTATTTTGAAGGAAAATTTCAGAAATTTCACTTACTTCAGGGTAATAAGTCAGAAATTTTCCTTATTTTGGGGCAAAAAAGACAGAAATTTCCTTTGTTTTTAGGGGAAAAAGACAGAAATTTCACATTTTTGGAGGCAAAAAAGCAGAAATTTCTATTATTTTGGAGCAAAAATGAAGAAATTTCCCTTTTTTTGTGGCAAAAGGTATACATTCCCCTTATTTTCAGGCTAAAAAGCAGAAATTCCCTTTATTTTGGAGCAAAATTGCAGAAATTCCCCTAATTGTGGGGCAAAAAGGCAGAAATTCCCTATATGTTAGCGCAAAAAGACAACAATTCTCCTTATTTTGGGGCAAAACTCTGAAATTCCACTTATTTTGGGGCAAAATTCCAGAAATTTCCCTTATTTTGGGTCAAAATTGCAGAAATTTTCACTTATTTTGGGGCAAAATTGCAGAAATTTCACTAATTTTGGGGCAAAATTGCAGAAATTTCACTTATTTCAGGGAAAATAGGCAGAAATTTTCCTTATTTTTGGGCAAAATGCAGACATTCCTAATATTTTGTGACAAAAATGCAGAAATTCCCCTTATTTTGAGGTAGAAAGGCTGAAATTCCCCTTATTTGGGGGCAAAAAGGCAGAAATTCCCTATATGTTGGGGCAAAAAAGCAGAAATTCTCTTTATTTTGGGGCAAAACTCAGAAATTCCACTTATTTTAGGACAAAATAGAAATTTTCATTATTTTGGGGCAAAAAGGCAGAAATTCCTAATATTTTGTTGCAAAAATGCAGAAATTCCCCTTATTTCGAGGTAAAAAGGCTAAAATTCCTTTTATTTGGGGGCAAAAAAGCAGAAATTTTTTCTTATTTCGGGGCAAAATTGCAGAAATTTCACTCATTTCAGGGTAATAATCGGAAATATTCCTTATTTTGGGGCAAAAAGACAGAAATTCCCTTTGTTTTGGGGGAAAAAGACAGAAATTCTACTTATTCAGAAGCAAAAAAGCAGAAATTCCCCTTATTTTGGAGCAAAAATGAAGAAATTTCCCTTTTTTATAGCAAAAAGTTATGCATTCTTCTTATTTTCCAGCAAAAAGGCAGAAATTTTCCGTATTTTGGAGCAAAATTGCAGAAATTCCCCTAATTGTGGGGCAAAAAGGCAAAAATTCCCTATATGATGGGGCAAAAAGACAGAAATTCTCCTTATTTTGGGGCAAAACTCAGAAATTCCACTTATTTTGGGGCAAAATTCCAGAAATTTCCTTTATTTTGGGGCAAAATTGCAGAAATTTCACTTATTTTGGGGCAAAATTGTAGTAATTTCACTTATTTCTGAAAAAAAAGCAGAAATTTTCTTATTTTGGGGCAAAAAAGCAGAAATTTCTTTTATCTTGGTACAAAATTGCAGAAATTTTTTTATTTTGGGGCAAAAAGTCAGAAATTTTCGATATTTTGGGGCAAAAATGCAGAAATTCCCATTATCTTGAGGTAAAAAGGCTGAAATTCCTCTTATTTGGGGGCAAAAAGGCAGAAATTTCCCTTATTTTGAAGGAAAATTGCAGAAATTTCACTTACTTCAGGGTAATAAGTCAGAAATTTTCCTTATTTTGGGGCAAAAAAGACAGAAATTTCCTTTGTTTTTAGGGGAAAAAGACAGAAATTCCACATTTTTGGAGGCAAAAAAGCAGAAATTTCTATTATTTTGGAGCAAAAATGAAGAAATTTCCCTTTTTTTGTGGCAAAAGGTATACATTCCCCTTATTTTCAGGCTAAAAAGCAGAAATTCCCTTTATTTTGGAGCAAAATTGCAGAAATTCCCCTAATTGTGGGGCAAAAAGGCAGAAATTCCCTATATGTTAGCGCAAAAAGACAACAATTCTCCTTATTTTGGGGCAAAACTCTGAAATTCCACTTATTTTGGGGCAAAATTCCAGAAATTTCCCTTATTTTGGGTCAAAATTGCAGAAATTTTCACTTATTTTGGGGCAAAATTGCAGAAATTTCACTAATTTTGGGGCAAAATTGCAGAAATTTCACTTATTTCAGGGAAAATAGGCAGAAATTTTCCTTATTTTTGGGCAAAATGCAGAAATTCCTAATATTTTGTGACAAAAATGCAGAAATTCCCCTTATTTTGAGGTAGAAAGGCTGAAATTCCCCTTATTTGGGGGCAAAAAGGCAGAAATTTCTATTATTTTGGGGAAAATTGAGAAATTTCACTTATTTCAGGGTAATAAGTCAGAAATTTTCCTTATTTTGGGGCAAAAAAGACAGAAATTCTCTTTGTTTTGGGGGAATAAGACAAAAATTCTACTTATTTAGAGGCAAAAAAGCAGCAATTCCCCTTATTTTGGAGCAAAATTGCAGAAATTTCCCTTTTTTATGGCAAAAAGTTATGCATTCTCCTTATTTTCGGGCAAAAGGCAGAAATTCCTCGTATTTTGGAGCAAAATTGCAGAAATTCCCCTAATTTTGGGGCAAAAAGGCAGAAATTCCCTAAATGTTGGGGCAAAAAGACAGAAAGTCTTCTTATTTAAGGGCAAAACTCAGAATTTCCACTTATTTTGGGGCATAATTCCAGAAATTTCCCTTATTTTGGGGCAAAATTGCAGAAATTTCACTTATTTTGGGGCAAAATATCAGAAATTTCACTTATTTCATGGAAAAAAACAGAAATTTTCTTATTTTGGCGCAAAAGGCAGAAATTTCCCATTATTTGGGGCAAAAATGCAGAAATTCCTTTTATTTTGAGGTAAAAAGGCTGAAATTCCCCTTATTTGGGGGCAAAAAGGCAGAAATTTCCCTTTGTTTTCGGGGAGAAAAAGAGAAATTCCACTAATTTAGAGGCAAAAAAGCAGAAATTCCTCTTATTTTGGAGCAAAAATGAAGAAATTTCCCTTTTTATGGCAAAAAGGTATGCATTCTTCTTATTTTCGGGCAAAAAGGCAGAAATTCCTCGTATTATAGAGCAAAATTTCAGAAATTCTCCTAATTGTGGGGCAAAAAGGCAGAAATTCCCTATATGTTGGGGCAAAAAGGCAGAAATTCTCTTTATTTTGGGGCAAAACTCAGAAATTCCACTTATTTTGGGGCAAAATAGAAATTTTCATTATTTTGGGGCAAAAAGGCAGAAATTCCTAATATTTTGTGGCAAAAATGCAGAATTTCCCCTTATTTCGAGGTAAAAAGGCTAAAATTCCTTTTATTTGGGGGCAAAAATCCAGAAATTTTTCCTTATTTCGGGGCAAAATTGCAGAAATTTCACTTATTTCAGGGTAATAATCAGAAATATTCCTTATTTTGGGGCAAAAAGACAGAAATTCCCTTTGTTTTGGGGGAAAAAGACAGAAATTCTACTTATTCAGAAGCAAAAAAGCAGAAATTCCCCTTATTTTGGAGCAAAAATGAAGAAATTTCCCTTTTTTAATAGCAAAAAGTTATGCATTCTTCTTATTTTCCAGCAAAAAGGCAGAAATTTTCCGTATTTTGGAGCAAAATTGCAGAAATTCCCCTAATTGTGGGGCAAAAAGGCAGAAATTCCCTATATGTTGGGGCAAAAAGACAGAAATTCTCCTTATTTTGGGGCAAAACTCAGAAATTCCACTTATTTTGGGGCAAAATTCCAGAAATTTCCTTTATTTTGGGGCAAAATTGCAGAAATTTCACTTATTTTGTGGCAAAATTGTAGAAATTTCACTTATTTCAGAAAAAAAAGCAGAAATTTTCTTATTTTGGGGCAAAAAAGCAGAAATTTCTTTTATCTTGGTACAAAATTGCAGAAATTTTTTTATTTTGGGGCAAAAAGTCAGAAATTTCCGATATTTTGGGGCAAAAATGCAGAAATTCCCATTATCTTGAGGTAAAAAGGCTGAAATTCCTCTTATTTGGGGGCAAAAAGGCAGAAATTTCCCTCATTTTGAAGGAAAATTTCAGAAATTTCACTTACTTCAGGGTAATAAGTCAGAAATTTTCCTTATTTTGGGGCAAAAAAGACAGAAATTTCCTTTGTTTTTAGGGGAAAAAGACAGAAATTTCACATTTTTGGAGGCAAAAAAGCAGAAATTTCTATTATTTTGGAGCAAAAATGAAGAAATTTCCCTTTTTTGTGGCAAAAGGTATACATTCCCCTTATTTTCAGGCTAAAAAGCAGAAATTCCCTTTATTTTGGAGCAAAATTGCAGAAATTCCCCTAATTGTGGGGCAAAAAGGCAGAAATTCCCTATATGTTAGCGCAAAAAGACAACAATTCTCCTTATTTTGGGGCAAAACTCTGAAATTCCACTTATTTTGGGGCAAAATTCCAGAAATTTCCCTTATTTTGGGTCAAAATTGCAGAAATTTTCACTTATTTTGGGGCAAAATTGCAGAAATTTCACTAATTTTGGGGCAAAATTGCAGAAATTTCACTTATTTCAGGGAAAATAGGCAGAAATTTTCCTTGTTTTTGGGCAAAATGCAGAAATTCCTAATATTTTGTGACAAAAATGCAGAAATTCCCCTTATTTTGAGGTAGAAAGGCTGAAATTCCCCTTATTTGGGGGCAAAAAGGCAGAAATTCCCTATATGTTGGGGCAAAAAAGCAGAAATTCTCTTTATTTTGGGGCAAAACTCAGAAATTCCACTTATTTTAGGACAAAATAGAAATTTTCATTATTTTGGGGCAAAAAGGCAGAAATTCCTAATATTTTGTTGCAAAAATGCAGAAATTCCCCTTATTTCGAGGTAAAAAGGCTAAAATTCCTTTTATTTGGGGGCAAAAAAGCAGAAATTTTTTCTTATTTCGGGGCAAAATTGCAGAAATTTCACTCATTTCAGGGTAATAATCGGAAATATTCCTTATTTTGGGGCAAAAAGACAGAAATTCCCTTTGTTTTGGGGGAAAAAGACAGAAATTCTACTTATTCAGAAGCAAAAAAGCAGAAATTCCCCTTATTTTGGAGCAAAAATGAAGAAATTTCCCTTTTTTATAGCAAAAAGTTATGCATTCTTCTTATTTTCCAGCAAAAAGGCAGAAATTTTCCGTATTTTGGAGCAAAATTGCAGAAATTCCCCTAATTGTGGGGCAAAAAGGCAAAAATTCCCTATATGATGGGGCAAAAAGACAGAAATTCTCCTTATTTTGGGGCAAAACTCAGAAATTCCACTTATTTTGGGGCAAAATTCCAGAAATTTCCTTTATTTTGGGGCAAAATTGCAGAAATTTCACTTATTTTGGGGCAAAATTGTAGTAATTTCACTTATTTCTGAAAAAAAAGCAGAAATTTTCTTATTTTGGGGCAAAAAAGCAGAAATTTCTTTTATCTTGGTACAAAATTGCAGAAATTTTTTTATTTTGGGGCAAAAAGTCAGAAATTTTCGATATTTTGGGGCAAAAATGCAGAAATTCCCATTATCTTGAGGTAAAAAGGCTGAAATTCCTCTTATTTGGGGGCAAAAAGGCAGAAATTTCCCTTATTTTGAAGGAAAATTGCAGAAATTTCACTTACTTCAGGGTAATAAGTCAGAAATTTTCCTTATTTTGGGGCAAAAAAGACAGAAATTTCCTTTGTTTTTAGGGGAAAAAGACAGAAATTCCACATTTTTGGAGGCAAAAAAGCAGAAATTTCTATTATTTTGGAGCAAAAATGAAGAAATTTCCCTTTTTTTGTGGCAAAAGGTATACATTCCCCTTATTTTCAGGCTAAAAAGCAGAAATTCCCTTTATTTTGGAGCAAAATTGCAGAAATTCCCCTAATTGTGGGGCAAAAAGGCAGAAATTCCCTATATGTTAGCGCAAAAAGACAACAATTCTCCTTATTTTGGGGCAAAACTCTGAAATTCCACTTATTTTGGGGCAAAATTCCAGAAATTTCCCTTATTTTGGGTCAAAATTGCAGAAATTTTCACTTATTTTGGGGCAAAATTGCAGAAATTTCACTAATTTTGGGGCAAAATTGCAGAAATTTCACTTATTTCAGGGAAAATAGGCAGAAATTTTCCTTATTTTTGGGCAAAATGCAGAAATTCCTAATATTTTGTGACAAAAATGCAGAAATTCCCCTTATTTTGAGGTAGAAAGGCTGAAATTCCCCTTATTTGGGGGCAAAAAGGCAGAAATTTCTATTATTTTGGGGAAAATTGAGAAATTTCACTTATTTCAGGGTAATAAGTCAGAAATTTTCCTTATTTTGGGGCAAAAAAGACAGAAATTCTCTTTGTTTTGGGGGAATAAGACAGAAATTCCACTTATTTAGAGGCAAAAAAGCAGCAATTCCCCTTATTTTGGAGCAAAATTGCAGAAATTTCACTTTTTTATGGCAAAAAGGTATGCATTCTTCTTATTTTCGGGCAAAAGGCAGAAATTCCTCGTATTTTGGAGCAAAATTGCAGAAATTCCCCTAATTTTGGGGCAAAAAGGCAGAAATTCCCTAAATGTTGGGGCAAAAAGACAGACAGTCTCCTTATTTTGGGGCAAATCTCAGAATTTCCACTTATTTTGGGGCAAAATTCCAGAAATTTCTCTTATTTTGGGGCAAAATTGCAGAAATTTCACTTATTTTGGGGAAAAATATCAGAAATTTCAATTATTTCATGGAAAAAAGCAGAAATTTTCTTATTTTGGCGCAAAAGGCAGAAATTTCCCATTATTTGGGGCAAAAATGCAGAAATTCCTTTTATTTTGAGGTAAAAAGGCTGAAATTCCCCTTATTTGGGGGCAAAAAGGCAGAAATTTCCCTTATTTTGGGGCAAAATTGCAGAAATTTCACTTATTTCAGGGAAATAAGTCAGAAATTTTCCTTATTTTGGGGCAAAAAAGACAGAAATTCCCTTTGTTTTGGGGGAAAAGGACAGAAATTACACTTATTTTTAGGCAAAAAAGCAGAAATTCCCCATATTTTGGAGCAAAAATGAAGAAATTTCCCTTTTTTATGGCAAAAAGTTATGCATTCTTTTTATTTTCGGGCAAAAAGGCAGAAATTCCCCGTATTTTGGAGCAAAATTTCGGAAATTCCCCTAATTGTGGGGCAAAAAGGCAGAAATTCCCTATATGTTGGGGCAAAAAGACAGAAATTCTCCTTATTTTGGAGGAAAACTCAGAAATTCCACTTATTTTGGGGCAAAATTCCAGAAATTTCCCTTATTTTGGGGAAAAATTGCAGAAATTTCACTTATTTTGCGGCGAAATTGCAGAAATTTCACTTATTTCAGGGAAAAAATTCAGAAATTTTCTTATTTTGAGACAAAAATGCAGAAATTTCTTTTATTTTGGTACAAAATTGCAGAAATTTTTCTTATTTTGGGCAAAAAGGCAGAAATTTCCCATATTTTGGGGCAAAAATGCAAAAATTCCTTTTATTTTGAGGTAAAAATGCTGAAATTCCTCTTATTTGGGGGCAAAAAGTAAGAAATTCCCATTATTTTGGTGCCAAAAGCAGACATTTCTCTTATTTTCGGGAAAAATTTTAGGAATTTAACTTATTTCAGGGCAAAAAGTCAGAAATTTTCCTTATTTTGGGGCAGAAAGGCAGAAATTCCTAATATTTTGTGGCAAAAATGCAGGAATTCCCCTTATTTTGAGGTAAAAAGGCTGAAATTCCCCTTATTTGGGGGCAAAAAGGCAGAAATTTCCCTTATTTTGGGGCAAAATTGCAGAAATTTCACTTACTTCAAAGTAATAAGTCAGAAATTTTCCTTATTTTGGGGTAAAAAAGACAGAAATTCCCTTTGTTTTCGGGGAGAAAAAGAGAAATTCCACTAATTTAGAGGCAAAAAAGCAGAAATTTCTCTTATTTTGGAGCAAAAATGAAGAAATTTCCCTTTTTATAGCAAAAAGGTATGCATTCTTCTTATTTTCGGGCAAAAAGGCAGAAATTCCTCGTATTATAGAGCAAAATTTCAGAAATTCTCCTAATTGTGGGGCAAAAAGGCAGAAATTCCCTATATGTTGGGGCAAAAAGGCAGAAATTCTCTTTATTTTGGGGCAAAACTCAGAAATTCCACTTATTTTGGGGCAAAATAGAAATTTTCATTATTTTGGGGCAAAAAGGCAGAAATTCCTAATATTTTGTGGCAAAAATGCAGAAATTCCACTTATTTCGAGGTAAAAAGGCTAAAATTCCTTCTATTTGGGGGCAAAAAAGCAGAAATTTTTTCTTATTTTGGGGCAAAATTGAAGAAATTTCACTTATTTCAGGGTAATAATCAGAAATATTCCTTATTTTGGGGCAAAAAGACAGAAATTCCCTTTGTTTTGGGGGAAAAAGACAGAAATTCTACTTATTTAGAAGCAAAAAAGCAGAAATTCCCGTTATTTTGGAACAAAAATGAAGAAATTTCCCTTTTTTATAGCAAAAAGTTATGCATTCTTCTTATTTTCCAGCAAAAAGGCAGAAATTTTCCGTATTTTGGAGCAAAATTGCAGAAATTCCCCTAATTATGGGGCAAAAAGGCAGAAATTCTCCTTATTTTGGGGCAAAACTCAGAAATTCCACTTATTTTGGGGCAAAATTCCAGAAATTTCCTTTATTTTGGTGCAAAATTGCAGAAATTTCACTTATTTTGGGGCAAATATGCTGAAATTTCACTTATTTCAGGGAAAACATGCAGAAATTTTCTTATTTTGAGACAAAAAGGCAGAAATTTCTTTTATTTTGGTACAAAATTGCAGAAATTTTTCTTATTTTGGGCAAAAAGGCAGAAATTTCCCATATTTTTGGGCAAAAATGCAAAAATTCCTTTTATTTTGAGGTAAAAAGGCTGAAATTCCTCTTATTTGGTGGCAAAAAGTAAGAAATTCCCATTATTTTGGTGCCAAAAGCAGACATTTCTCTTATTTTCGGGAAAAATTTTAGGAATTTAAATTATTTCAGGGCAAAAAGTCAGAAATTTTCCTTATTTTGGGGCAGAAAGGCAGAAATTCCTAATATTTTGTGGCAAAAATGCAGGAATTCCCCATATTTTGAGGTAAAAAGGCTGAAATTCCCCTTATTTGGGGGCAAAAAGGCAGAAATTTCCCTTATTTTGGGGCAAAATTGCAAAAATTTCACTTACTTCAAAGTAATAAGTCGGAAATTTTCCTTATTTTGGGGTAAAAAAGACAGAAATTCCCTTTGTTTTCAGGGAGAAAAAGAGAAATTCCACTAATTTAGAGGCAAAAAAGCAGAAATTCCTCTTATTTTGGAGCAAAAATGAAGAAATTTCCCTTTTTATGGCAAAAAGGTATGCATTCTTCTTATTTTCGGGCAAAAAGGCAGAAATTCCTCGTATTATAGAGCAAAATTTCAGAAATTCTCCTAATTGTGGGGCAAAAAGGCAGAAATTCCCTATATGTTGGGGCAAAAAGGCAGAAATTCTCTTTATTTTGGGGCAAAACTCAGAAATTCCACTTATTTTGGGGCAAAATAGAAATTTTCATTATTTTGGGGCAAAAAGGCAGAAATTCCTAATATTTTGTGGCAAAAATGCAGAATTTCCCCTTATTTCGAGGTAAAAAGGCTAAAATTCCTTTTATGTGGGGGCAAAAAACCAGAAATTTTTTCTTATTTCGGGGCAAAATTGCAGAAATTTTACTTATTTCAGGGTAATAATCAGAAATATTCCTTATTTTGGGGCAAAAAGACAGAAATTCCCTTTGTTTTGGGGGAAAAAGACAGAAATTCTACTTATTCAGAAGCAAAAAAGCAGAAATTCCCCTTATTTTGGAGCAAAAATGAAGAAATTTCCCTTTTTATAGCAAAAAGTTATGCATTCTTCTTATTTTCCAGCAAAAAGGCAGAAATTTTCCGTATTTTGGAGCAAAATTTCAGAAATTCCCCTAATTATGGGGCAAAAAGGCAGAAATTCCCTATATGTTGGGGCAAAAAGACAGAAATTCTCCTTATTTTGGGGCAAAACTCAGAAATTCCACTTATTTTGGGGCAAAATTCCAGAAATTTCCTTTATTTTGGGGCAAAATTGCAGAAATTTCACTTATTTTGGGGCAAAATTGTAGAAATTTCACTTATTTCAGAAAAAAAAAGCAGAAATTTTCTTATTTTGGGGCAAAAAGGCAGAAATTTCTTTTAGCTTGGTACAAAATTGCAGAAATTTTTTTATTTTGGGGCAAAAAGTCAGAAATTTCGGATATTTTGGGGCAAAAATGCAGAAATTCCCATTATCTTGAGGTAAAAAGGCTGAAATTCCCCTTATTTGGGGGCAAAAAGGCAGAAATTTCCCTTATTTTGGGGCAAAATTGCAGAAATTTCACTTCCTTCAGGGTAATAAGTCAGAAATTTTCCTTATTTTGGGGCAAAAAAGACAGAAATTTCCTTTGTTTTTAGGGGAAAAAGACAGAAATTCCACATTTTTGGAGGCAAAAAAGCAGAAATTTCTATTATTTTGGAGCAAAAATGAAGAAATTTCCCTTTTTTTGTGGCAAAAGGTATACATTCCCCTTATTTTCAGGCTAAAAAGCAGAAATTCCCTTTATTTTGGAGCAAAATTGCAGAAATTCCCCTAATTGTGGGGCAAAAAGGCAGAAATTCCCTATATGTTAGCGCAAAAAGACAACAATTCTCCTTATTTTGGGGCAAAACTCTGAAATTCCACTTATTTTGGGGCAAAATTCCAGAAATTTCCCTTATTTTGGGTCAAAATTGCAGAAATTTTCACTTATTTTGGGGCAAAATTGCAGAAATTTCACTAATTTTGGGGCAAAATTGCAGAAATTTCACTTATTTCAGGGAAAATAGGCAGAAATTTTCCTTATTTTTGGGCAAAATGCAGAAATTCCTAATATTTTGTGACAAAAATGCAGAAATTCCCCTTATTTTGAGGTAGAAAGGCTGAAATTCCCCTTATTTGGGGGCAAAAAGGCAGAAATTTCTATTATTTTGGGGCAAAATTGCAGAAATTTCACTTATTTCAGAGTAATAAGTCAGAAATTTTCCTTATTTTGGGGCAAAAAAGACAGAAATTCTTTTTGTTTTGGGGGAATAAGACAGAAATTCCACTTATTTAGAGGCAAAAAAGCAGCAATTCCCCTTATTTTGGAGCAAAATTGCAGAAATTTCCCTTTTTTATGGCAAAAAGGTATGCATTCTTCTTATTTTCGGACAAAAGGCAGAAATTCCTCGTATTTAGGAGCAAAATTGCAGAAATTCCCCTAATTTTGGGGCAAAAAGGCAGAAATTCCCTATATGTTGGGGCAAAAAGACAGAAAGTCTCCTTATTTTGGGGCAAAACTCAGAAATGCCATTTATTTTGGGGCAAAATTGGAGAAATTTCACTTATTTCATGGAAAAAAGCAGAAATTTTCTTATTTTGGGGCAAAAGGCAGAAATTTCCCATATTTTGGCGCAAAATTGCAGAAATTTCACTTATTTAAGGGTAAAAAGTCAGAAATTTTCCTTATTTTGGGGCAAAAAAGACAGAAATTCCCTTTGTTTTGCGGGAAAAGGACAGAAATTTCCCTTATTTAGAGGCAAAAAAGCAGAAATTCCCCTTATTTTGGAGCAAAAATGAAGAAATTTCCCTTTTTTATGGCAAAAAGGTATGCATTCTTCTCATTTTCGGACAAAAAGGCAGAAATTCCCCGTATTTTAAAGCAAAATTGCTGAAATTCCCCTAATTGTTGGGCAAAAATGCAGAAATTCCCTATATGTTGGGGCAAAAAGACAGAAATTCTCCTTATTTTGGGGCAAAACTCAGAAATTACACTTATTTTGGGGCAAAATTGCAGAAATTTCAATTATTTCAAAAAAAGCAGAAATTTTCTTATTTTGGTGCAAAAAGGCAGAAATTTTTTTTTATTTTTGTACAAAATTGCAGAAATTTTTCTTATTTTGGGGCCAAAAGGCAGAAATTTCCCATATTTTGGGGCAAAAATGCAGAAATTCCCTTTATTTTGAGGTAAAAATGCTCAAATTCCCCTTATTTGGAGGCAAAAAGTCAGAAATTTCTCTTATTTTGGGGCAAAATTTCAGAAACTTCATCTATTTCAGGGTAATAAGTCAGAAATTTTCTTTATTTTGGGGCCAAAAAATAGAAATTCTCTTTGTTTTGGGGGAAAAAGACAGAAATTCCACTTATTTAGAGGCAAAAAAGCAGAAATTCCCCTTATTTTGGAGCAAAAATGAAGAAATTTCCCTTTTTTATGGCAAAAAATTATGCATTCTATTATTTTCGGGCAAAAAGGCAGAAATTCCTCGTATTTTGGAGCAAAATTTCAGAAATCCCCTAATTGTGGGGGAAAAAGGCAGAAATTCCCTATATGTTAAGGGAAAAAGACAGAAATTCTCCTATTTTGGGGCACAACTCAGAAATTCCACTTATTTTGGGGCAAAATTCCAGAAATTTCCCTTATTGTGGGACAAAATAGCAGAAATTTCACTTATTTTGGAGCAAAATTGCAGAAATTTCACTTATTTCAGGGAAAAAAATGCAGAAATTTTCTTATTTTGAGGCATAAAGGCAGAAATTTCTTTTATTTTGGTACAAAATTGCAGAAATTTTTCTTATTTTGGGCAAAAAGGCAGAAATTTACCATATTTTTGGGCAAAAATGCAGAAATTCCTTTTATTTTGAGGTAAAAAGGCTGAAATTCCTATTATTTGGGGGCAAAAAGTAAGAAATTCCCATTATTTTGGTGCCAAAAACAGACATTTCCCTTATTTTCGGGAAAAATTTTAGAAATTTAACTTATTTCAGAGCAAAAAGTCAGATATTTTCCTTATTTTGGGGCAGAAAGGTAGAAATTCCTAATATTTTGTGGCAATAATGCTGAAATCCCCCTTATTTTGAGGTAAAAAGGCTGAAATTCCCCTTATTTGGGGGCAAAAAGCAGAAATTTCCCTTATTTTGGGGCAAAATTGCAGAAATTTCACTTACTTCAAAGTAATAAGTCAGAAATTTTCCTTATTTTGGGGTAAAAAAAACAGAAATTCCTTTTGTTTTAGGGAAAAAGACAGAAATTCCACTTATTTAGAGGAAATAAGCAGAAATTCCCCTTATTTTGGAGCAGAAATGAAGAAATTTCCCTTTTTATGGCAAAAAGGTATGCATTCTTCTTATTTTCGGGCAAAAAGGCAAAAATTCACCGTATTTTATAGCAAAATTGCAGAAATCCCCTAATTGTGGGGGAAAAAGGCAGAAATTCCCTATATGTTGGGTCAAAAAGAAAGAAATTCTCTTTATTTTGGGGCAAAACTCAGAAATTCCACTTATCTTGGGCAAAATTCCAGAAATTTCCCTTCTTTTCGGGCAAAAAGGCAGAAATTCCTAATATTTTGTAGCAAAAATGCCGAAATTCTCCTTATTTTGAGGTAAAAAGGCGGAAATTCCCTTTATTTGGGGGCAAAAAAGGAGAAATTTCCATTATTTTGGGGCAAAATTGCAGAAATTTCACTTACTTCAAAGTAATAAATCAGAATTTTATATATTTTGGGGCAAAAAAGACAGAAATTCTTTTTGTTTTGGGGGACAAAGACAGAAGTTCCACTTATTTAGAGGCAAAAAGCAGAAATTCCCCTTATTTTGGAGCAAAAATGAAGAAATTTCCCTTTTTATGGCAAAAAGGTATGCATTCTTCTTATTTTCGGGCAAAAAGGCAGAAATTCCTCGTATTTTAGAGCAAAATTGCAGAAATTCCCCTAATTGTCGGGCAAAAAGGTAGAAATTCCCTATATGTTGGGGCAAAAAGGCAGAAATTCTCCAAATTATGGGGCAAAACTCAGAAATTCCACTTATTTTGGGGCAAAATACAGAAATTTCCCTTATTTTGGGGCAAAAATTCAGAAATTCCTAATATTTTGTGGCAAAAATGCAGAAATTCCCTTTATTTTGAGGTAAAAAGGCTGAAATTCCCCTTATTTGGGGGCCAAAAAGACCGAAATTCTCCTTATTTTAGGGCAAAACTTAGAAATTCCACTTATTTTGAGGCAAAATTCCAGAAATTTCTTTTATTTTGAAGCAAAATTGCAGAAATTTCACTTATTTTGGGGCAAAATTGCAGAAATTTCACTTATTTCATGGAAAAAAGCGGAAATTTTCTTATTTTGGGGCAAAAAGGCAGAAATTTCCCATATTTGGGGCAAAAATGCAGAAATTCCCCTTGTTTTGATTTAAAAAGGCTGAAATTCCCCGTATTTGGGGGCAAAAATGCAGAAATTCCCATTATCTTGAGGTAAAAAGGCTGAAATTCCCCTTATTTGGGGGCAAAAAGGCAGAAATTTCCCTTATTTTGGGGCAAAATTTCAGAAATTTCACTTATTTCAGGGTAATAAGTCAGAAATTTTCCTTATTTGGGGCAAAAAAGACAGAAATTCCCTTTGTTTTTAGGGGAAAAAGACAGAAATTCCACATTTTTAGAGGCAAAAAAGCAGAAATTCCTTTTATTTTGGAGCAAAAATGAAGAAATTTCTCTTTTTTGTGGCAGAAGGTATACATTTTCCTTATTTTCAGGCTAAAAAGCAGATATTCCCTTTATTTTGGAGCAAAATTGCAGAAAATCCCCTAATTGTGGGGCAAAAAGGCAGAAATTCCCTATATGTTTGGGCAAAAATACAGAAATTCTCCTTATTTGGGGCAAAACTCTGAAATTCCACTTATTTTGGGGCAAAATTCCAGAAAATTCCCTTATTTCGGGGCAAAATTGCAGAAATTTCACTTATTTTGGGGCAAAATTGCAGAAATTTCACTTATTTCAGGGAAAAAAGCAGAAAATTTTTTTATTTTGGGGCAAAAAGCCAGAAATTCTTAATATTTTGAGGCAAAAATGCAGAAATTCCCCTTATTTTGAGGTAAAAAGGATGAAATTCCCCTTATTTGGGGGCAAAAAGGCAGAAATTTCCCTTATTTTGGGGCAAAATTGCAGAAATTTCACTTATTACAGAGTAATACTTCAGAAATTTTCCTTATTTTGGGGCAAAAAATACAGAAATTCCCTCTGTTTTGGGGGAAAAAGATAGAAATTCCACTTATTTAGAGGCAAAAAAGAAGAAATTCCCCTTATTTTGGAGCAAAAATGAAGAAATTTCCCTTTTTTATGGCAAAAAGGTATGCATTCTTATTTTCGGGCAAAAAGGCAGAAATTCCCCGTATTTTGGAGCAAAATTGCAGAAATTCCTCTAATTGTGGGGAAAAAGGCAGAAATTCCCTATATGTTGGGGCAAAAAGATAGAAATGCTCCTTATTGTGGGGCAAAACTCAGAAATTTCACTTATTTTTGGGCAAAATTGCAGAAATTTCACTTATTTCAGTAAAAAAAAAGCAGAAATTTTCTTATTTTGGGGCAAAAAGGCAGAAATTACTTTTATTTTAGTACAAAATTGCAGAAATTTTTCTTATTTTGGGGCAAAAAGGCAGAACTTTCCCATATTTTTGGGCAAAAATGCAGAAATTCCCCTTATTTTGAGGTAAAAAGGCTGAAATTCCCCTTATTTGGGGGCAAAAAAGCAGAAATTTCCCTTATTTTGAGGCAAAATTTCAGAAAATTCACTTATTTCAGGGTAATAAGTCAGAAATTTTTTTTAGTTTGGGACAAAAAAGACAGAAATTCCCTTTGTTTTGGGGGGAAAAGAGAGTAATTCCACTTTTAGAGGCAAAAAAGCAGAAATTCACCTTATTTTGGAGCAAAATTGCAGAAATTTCCCTTTTTTGTGGCAAAAAGGTATGAATTCTTCTTATTTTGAATAAAAAGGCAGAAGTTCCCTGTATTTTGGAGCAAAATTGCAGAAATTTCCCTAATTGTGGGGAAAAAAGGCAGAAATTCCCTATATGTTGGGGCAAAAAGACAGAAATTCTCCTTATTTTGGGGCAAAACTCAGAAATTCCACTTATTTTGGGGCAAAATTGCAAAAATTTCACCTATTTTGGGGAAAAAGTGCAGAAATTTCACTTATTTCAGGGAAAAAAAGCAGAAATTTTCTTATTTTGGGGCAAAAAGGCAGAAATTTCCCTTATTTTGGGGCAAAATTGCAGAAATTTCACTTATTTCAGGGTAATAAGTCAAAAATTTTTCTTATTTTGCAGCAAAAAAGACAGAAATTTTTTTTGTTTTGTGGGAAAAAGACAGAAATTTTACTTATTTAGAGGCAAAAAAGCAGAAATTCCTCTTATTTTGGAGCAAAAATGAGGAAATTTCCCTTTTTTATGGCAAAAAGTAATGCATTCTTCTTATTTTCAGGCAAAAAGGCAGAAATTCCCCGTATTTTGTGGCAAAATTCCAGAAATTTCCCTTATTTTGGGGCAAAATTGCAGAAATTTCACTTATTTTGGGGCAAAATTGCAGAAATTTCACTTATTTCTGGGAAAAAAAGCAGAATTTGTCTCATTTTGGGGCAAAAAGGCAGTAATTTCTCATATTTTGTGGCAAAAAAGCAGATATTCCCCTTATTTTGGAGCAAAAATAAAGAAATTTCCCTTTTTTATGCCAAAAAAAATGCATTCTTCTTATTTTCGGGCAAAAAGGCAGAAAGTCACCGTATTTTTTAGCAAAATTGCAGAAATTCCCCTAATTGTGGGGCAAAAAGGCAGAAATTCCCTATATGTTGGGTCAAAAAGACAGAAATTCTCCTTATTTTGGGGCAAAACTCAGAAATTCCACTTATTTTGGGGCAAAATTCCAGAAATTTCTCTTCTTTTGGGGCAAAAAGGCAGAAATTCCTAATATTTTGTAGCAAAAATGCCGAAATTCCCTTTATTTTGAGGTAAAAAGGCTGACATTCCCCTTATTTGGGGGCAAAAAAGCAGAAATTTTCTCTCATTTTGGGGCAAAATTGCAGAAATTTCACTTATTTCAGGGTAATAATCAGAAATATTCCTTATTTTGGGGCAAAAAGGACAGATATTCCCTTTGTTTTGGGGGAAAAAGATAGAAATTCTACTTATTTAGAAGCAAAAAAGCAGAAATTCCCCTTATTTTGGAGCAAAAATGAAGAAATTTCCCTTTTTTAATAGCAAAAAGTTATGCATTCTTCTTATTTTCCAGCAAAAAGGCAGAAATTTTCCGTATTTTGGAGCAAAATTGCAGAAATTCCCCTAATTGTGGGGCAAAAAGGCAGAAATTCCCTATATGTTGGGGCAAAAAGACAGAAATACTCCTTATTTTGGGGCAAAACTCAGAAATTCCACTTATTTTGGGGCAAAATTCCAGAAATTTCCTTTATTTTGGGGCAAAATTGCAGAAATTTCACTTATTTCAGGAAAAAAAGCAGAAATTTTCTTATTTTGGGGCAAAAAGGCAGAAATTTCTTTTCTCTTGGTAGAAAATTGCAGACATTTTTCTTATTTTGGGGCAAAAAGGCAGAAATATCCCATATTTTGGGGCAAAAATGCAGAAATTATCATTATCTTGAGGTAAAAAGGCTGAAATTCCCCTTATTTGGGGGGAAAAGGCAGAAATTTCCCTTATTTTGGGGCAAAATTTCAGAAATTTCACTTATTTCAGGGTAATAAGTCAGAAATTTTTTTAATTTTGGGGCAAAAAAGACAGAAATTCCCTTTGTTTTTAGGGGAAAAAGACAGAAATTCCACATTTTTGAAGGCAAAAAAGCAGAAATTTCTTTTATTTTGGAGCAAAAATGAAGAAATTTCCCTTTTTTGTGGCAAAAGGTATACATTCCCCTTATTTTCAGGCTAAAAAGCAGAAATTCCCTTTATTTTGGAGCAAAATTGCAGAAATTCCCCTAATTGTGGGGCAAAAAGGAAGAAATTCCCTATATGTTAGGGCAAAAAGTCAGAAATTCTCTTTATTTTGGGGCAAAACTCTGAAATTCCACTTATTGTGGAGCAAAATTCCAGAAATTTCCCTTATTTTCGGGCAAAATTGCAGAAATTTCATTTATTTTGGGGCAAAATTGTAGAAATTTCACTTATTTCAGGGAAAAAAGGCAGAAATTTTTTTTATTTTTGGGCAAAATGCAGAAATTCCTAATATTTTGTGGCAAAAATGCAGAAATTCCTTTTATTTTGAGGTAAAAAAGGCTGAAATTCCCCTTATTCGGGGGCAAAAAGGCAGAAATTTCTCATATTTTGGGGCAAAATTGCAGAAATTTCACTTATTTCAGGGTAATAAGTCAGAAATTTTCCTTATTTTGGGGCAAAAAAGACAGAAATTCTCTTTTTTTTGGGGGGGAAAAAGACTGAAATTCCACTTATTTAGAGGCAAAAAAGCAGAAATTCCCCTTATTTTGGAGCAAAATTGCAGAAATTTCCCTTTTTTATTGCAAAAAGTTATGCATTCTTTTTTTTTTCGGGCAAAAAGGCAGAAATTCCACGTTATTTTGGAGCAAAATTGCAGAAATTCCCCTAATTGTGGGGCAAAAAGGCAGAAATTCCCTATATGTTGGGGCAAAAAGACAGAAATTCTCCTTATTTTGAAGCAAAACTCAGAATTTCCACTTATTTTGGGGCAAAATTCCAGAAATTTCCCTTATTTTGGGGCAAAATTGCAGAAATTTCACTTATTTCAGAAAAAAAAAGCAGAAATTTTCTTATTTTGGGGCAAAAAGGCAGAAATTTCTTTCATCTTGGTTCAAAATTGCAGAAATTTTTCTTATTTGGGGCAAAAAGGCAGAAATATCCCATATTTTGGGGCAAAAATGCAGAAATTATCATTATCTTGAGGTAAAAAGGCTGAAATTCCCCTTATTTGGGGGCAAAAAGGCAGAAATTTCCCTTATTTTGGGGCAAAATTTCAGAAATTTCACTTATTTCAGGGTAATAAGTCAGAAATTTTCTTTATTTTTGGGCAAAAAGACAGAAATTCCCTTTGTTTTTAGGGGAAAAAGAGAGAAATTCCACATTTTTGAAGGTAAAAAAGCAGAAATTCCTTTTATTTTAAAGCAAAAATGAAGAAATTTCCCTTTTTTGTGGCAAAAGGTATACATTCCCCTTATTTTCAGGCTAAAAAGCAGAAATTCCCTTTATTTTGGAGCAAAATTGCAGAAATTCCCCTAATTGTGTGGCAAAAAGGCAGAAATTCCCTATATGTTAGGGCAAAAAGACAGAAATTCTCCTTATTTTGGGGCAAAACAATGAAATTCCACTTATTTTAAGGAAAAATTCCAGAAGTTTCCCTTATTTTGGGGCAAAATTGCAGAAATTTCACTTATTTTGGGGCAAAATTGCAGAAATTTCACTTACTTCAGGGAAAAAAGGCAGAATTTTTTTTTATTTTTTGGCAAAATGCAGAAATTCCTAATATTTTGTGGCAAAAATGCAGAAAGTCCC
This sequence comes from Micromys minutus, assembly GCF_963924665.1. NCBI lineage: Eukaryota > Metazoa > Chordata > Mammalia > Rodentia > Muridae > Micromys > Micromys minutus. The sequence continues at coordinate 49,570 of NW_027667536.1, forward strand.
TTTATTTTGAGGTAAAAAGGCTGAAATTCCCCTTATTCGGGGGCAAAAAGGCAGAAATTTCTCTTATTTTGGGGCAAAGTTGCAGAAATTTCACTTATTTCAGGGTAATAAGTCAGAAATTTTCCTTATTTTGGGGCAAAAAGACAGAAATTCTCTTTATTTTGGAGCAAAACTCAGAAATTCCAATTATTTTGGGGCAAAATTCCAGAAATTTCTTTTATTTTGTGGCAAAATTGCAGAAATTTCACTTATTTTTTGGCAAAAGTGCAGAAATTTCACTTATTTCATGGAAAAAAGCAGATATTTTCTTATTTTGGGACAAAAAGGCAGAAATTTCCCATATTTTGGGGCAAAAATGCAGAAATTCCCCTTATTTTGAGGTAAAAAGTCTTAAATTCCCCGTATTTGGGGGCATAAAGGCAGAAATTTTCCTTATTTTGGGGCAAAATTGCAGAAATTTCACTTATTTCAGAAAAAAAGCAGAAATTTTTTTTATTTTGGGGCAAAAAGGCACAAATTTCTTTTATTTTTGTACAAAATTGCAGAAATTTTTCTTATTTTGGGGCAAAAAGGCAGAAATTTCCCATATTTTGGGGCAAAAATGCAGAAATTCCCCTTATTTTGAGGTAAAAAGGCTGAAATTCCCCTTATTTGGGGGCAAAAAGGAAGAAATTTCCCATATTTTGGGGCAAAAATGCAGAAATTTCCATTATTTTGGGCAAAAAGGCAGAAATTTACCATATTTTGATGCAAAAATGCAGAAATTTCCATTATTTTGAGGTAAAAAGGCTGAAATTCCCCTTATTTGGGGGCAAAAAGTAAGAAATTCCCTTTATTTTGGGGCGAAAAGCAGACATTTCCCATATTTTGGGGAAAAATTTTAGAAATTTAACTTATTTCAGGGCAAAAAGTCAGAAATTTTCCTTATTTTGTGGGAAAAAAGCAGAAATTCCTAATATTTTGTGGCAAAAATGCAGAAATTCCTATTATTTTGAGGTAAAAAAGCTGAAATTCCCCTTATTTGGGGGCAAAAAGGCAGAAATTTCCCTTATTTTGGGGCAAAATTGAAGAAATTTCACTTATTTCAGGGTAATAAGTCAGAAATTTTTCTTATTTTGAAGCAAAAAGACAGAAATTCCCTTAGTTTTGTGGGAAAAAGACAGAAATTTTACTTATATAAAGGCAAAAAAGCAGAAATTCCCCTTATTTTGGAGCAAAATTGCAGAAATTTCTCTTTTTTTGTGGCAAAAAGGTATGCATTCTTCTTATTTTGGACACAAAGGCAGAAATTTCCTGTATTTTGGAGCAAAATTGCAGAAATTCCCCTAATTGTGGGGCAAAAAGGCTGAAATTCCCTATAAGTTGGGGCAAAAAGACAGAAATTCTTTTTATTTGGGGGCAAAACTCAGAAATTCCACTTATTTTGGGGCAAAATTGCAGAAATTTCCCTTATTTTGGGGGCAGAATTGCAAAAATTTTACTTATTTTGGGGCAAAATTGCAGAAATTTCACGTATTTCAGGGAAAAAAAGCAGAAATTTTCTTATTTTGGGGCAAAAGAGAAGAAATTTCTCATATTTTGTGGCAAAAATGCAGAAATTCCCCTTATTTTGAGGTAAAAAAGCTGAAATTCCCCTTATTTGGGTGCAAAAAGGCAGAATTTTCTTTTATTTTGAGAAAAATTGCAGAAATTTCACTTATTTCAGGGTAATAAGTCAGAAATTTTCCTTATTTTGGGGCCAAAAAACAGAAAATCCCTTTGTTTTGGGGGGAAAAGACAGAAATTCCACTTATTTAGAGGCAAAAAAGCAGAAATTCTTCTTATTTTGGAACAAAAATTAAGAAATTTCACTTTTTTATGGCAAAAAGTTATGCATTCTTCTTATTTACGGACAAAAAGGAAGAAATTTCCTGTATTTTGCAGCAAAATTGCAGAAATTCCTCTAATTGTGTCTAGAAAACGCAGAAATTCCCTATATATTGGGGCAAAAAGACAGAAATTCTCCTTATTTTGGGGCAAAACTAAGAAATTTCACTTATTTTGGGGCAAAATTGCAGAAATTTCACTTATTTCAGAAAAAAAGCAGAAATTTTCTTATTTTGGATCAAAAAGGCAGAAATTGCTTTTATTTTGGTACAAAATTGCAGAAATTTTTCTTATTTTGGGGCAAAAGGCAAAAATTCTTAATATTTTGTGGCAAAAATGCAGAAATTCCCCTTATTTTGAGGTAAAAAGGCTGAAATTCCCCTTATTTGGGGGCAAAAAGGCAGAAATTTCTTTTATTTTGGTACAAAATTGCAAAAATTTTTCTTATTTTGGGCAAAATCAGAAATTTCCCATATTTTGGGGCAAAAATGCAGAAATTCCCCTTATTTTGAGGTAAAAAGGCTGAAATTCCCCATATTTGGGGGCAAAAAGTAAGAAATTCCTCTTATTTTTGGGCAAAAAGCAGACATTTCACTTATTTTGGGGAAAATTTTAGAAATTTAACTTATTTCTGTGCAAAAAGTCAGAAATTATCCTCATTTTGGGGCAGAAAGGCAGAAATTCCTAATATTTTGTGGCAAAAATGCAGAAATTCCCCTTATTTTGAGGTAAAAAGGCTGAAATTCCCCTTATTTGGGGGCAAAAAGGCAGAAATTTTCCTTATTTTGAAGCAAAATTGCAGAAATTTAACTTATTTCAGGGTAATAAGTCAAAATTTTTTCTTTTTTTGCAGCAAAAACACAGAAATTCCCTTTGTTTTGTGGGAAAAAGACAGAAATTTTACTTATTTAGAGGCAAAAAAGCAGAAATTCTCCTTATTTTGAAGCAAAAATGAAGAAATTTTTCTTTTTTATGGAAAAAAAGGAATGCATTCTTCTTATTTTCAGGCAAAAAGGCAGAAATTCCCCGTATTTTGGAGCAAAATTGCAGAAATTCCCCTATTTGTGAGGCAAAAAGGCAGAAATTCCCTATATGTTGGGGCAAAAAGACAGAATTTCTTTTTATTTTGGGGCAAAACTCAGAAATTCCACTTATTTTGGGGCAAAATTCCAGAAATTTCCCTTATTTTGGGGCAAAATTGCAGAAATTTCTCTTATTTTGGGGCAAAATTGCAGAAATTTCACTTATTTTAGGGTAATAAGTAAGAAATTTTCCTTATTTTGGGGCATAAAAGACAGAAATTCCCTTTGTTTTGGGGGGAAAAGACAGAAATTTTACTTATTTAGATGCAAAAAAGCAGAAATTCCCCTTATTTTGGAGTAAAAATGAAGAAATTTCCATTTTTAAGGCAAAAAGAAATGCATTCTTCTTATTTTCAGGCAAAAAGGTTGAAATTCCTCGTATTTTGGAGCAAAATTGCAGAAATTCCCCTATTTGTGGGGAAAAAAGGCAGAAATTTCCTATGTATTGGGGCAAAATTACAGAAATTCACCTTATTTTGGGGCAAAACTCAGAAATTCCACTTATTTTGGGGCAAAATTTCAGAAATTTCCCTTATTTTGGGGCAAAATTGCAGAATGTTCACTTATTTTGGAGCAAAATTGCATAAATTTCACTTATTTCAGAAAAAATAAGCAGAATTTATCTTATTTCGGGGCAAAATGGCAGATATTTCTCATATTTTGTGGCAAAAAAGCAGAAATTCCCCTTATTTTGAAGCAAAAATGAAGAAATTTCCCTTTTTTATTCCAAAAAGGAGTGCATTCTTCTTATTTTCGGGCAAAAAGGCAGAAATTCACCGTATTTTATAGCAAAATTGCAGAATTTCTCCGAATTGTGGGGCAAAAATGCAGAAATTCCCCGAATTGTGGGGCAAAAATGCAGAAATTCCCTATATGTTGGGTCAAAAAGACAGAAATTCTCTTTATTTTGGGGCAAAACTCAGAAATTCCACTTATTTTGTGGCAAAATTCCAGAAATTTCCTTTCTTTTGGGGCAAAAAGGCAGAAATTCCTAATATTTTGTAGCAAAAATGCCGAAATTCCCCTTATTTTGAGGTAAAAATGCTGAAATTCCCTTTATTTGGGGGCAAAAAGTCAGAAATTTCCATTATTTTGGGGCAAAATTGCAGAAATTTCACTTACTTCAAAGTAATATGTCAGAAATTTTATTTATTTTGGGGCAAAAAAGACAGAAATTCTTTTTCTTTTGGGAGAGAAATACAGAAATTCCAATTATTTAGTGGCAAAAAGCAGAAATTCCCCTTATTTTGGAGCAAAAATTAAGAAATTTCCCTTTTTATGGCAAAAAGGTATGCATTTTTCTTATTTTCGGGCAAAAAGGCAGAAATTCCTCGTATTTTAGAGCAAAATTGCAGAAATTCCCCTAATTGTGGGGCAAAAAGTCAGAAATTCACTATATGTTGGGGCAAAAAGGCAGAAATTCTCCTTACTTTGGGGCAAAACTCAGAAATTCCACTTATTTTGGGGGCAAAATTCCAGAAATTTCCCTTTATTTTGGAGCAAAAAGGTAGAAATTCCTAATATTTTGTGGCAAAAATGCAGAAATTCCCCTTATTTTGAGGTAAAAAGGCTGAAATTCCCCTTATTTGGGGGCAAAAAAGCAGAAATTTTCTCTTATTTTGGGGCAAAATTGCAGAAATTTCACTTATTTCAGGGTAATAATCAGAAATATTCTTTATTATGGGGCAAAATGGACAGAAATTCCCTTTGTTTTGGGGGAAAAAGACAGAAATTTTGCTTATTTAGAAGCAAAAAAGCAGAAATTCCCATTATTTTGGAACAAAAATGAAGAAATTTACCTTTTTTATGGCAAAAAGTTATGCATTCTTATTATTTTCCAGCCAAAAGGCAGAAATTTTTCGTATTTTGGAGCAAAATTGCAGTAATTCCCCTAATTGTGGGGCAAAAAGGCAGAAATTCCCTATATGTTGCGGCAAAAAGACAGAAATTCTCCTTATTTTGGGGCAAAACTCAGAAATTCCACTTATTTTTGGGCAAAATTCCAGAAATTTCTTTTATTTTGTGGCAAAATTGCAGAAATTTCACTTATTTTGGGGCAAAATTGCAGAAATTTCACTTATTTCAGGAAAAAAAAGCAGAAATTTTCTTATTTTGGGGCAAAAAGGCAGAAATTTCTTTTATCTTGGTACAAAATTGCAGAAATTTTTCTTATTTTGGGTCAAAATGGTTGAAATTCCTCATATTTTGGGGAAAAAATGCAGAATTTCCCATTATCTTGAGGTAAAAAGGCTGAAATTCCCCTTATTTGGGGGCAAAAAGGCAGAAATTTCCCTTATTTTGGGGCAAAATTTCAGAAATTTCACTTATTTCAGGGTAATAAGTCAGAAATTTTCCTTATTTTGGGGCAAAAAAGACAGAAATTCCCTTTGTTTTTAGGGGAAAAAGACAGAAATTCCACATTTTTGGAAGCAAAAAAGCAGAAATTCCTTTTATTTTTGAGCAAAAATGAATTTTTCTTTTTTGTGGCAAAAGGTATACATTCTCCTTATTTTCAGGCTAAAAAGCAGAAATTCCCTTTATTTTTGAGCAAAATTGCAGAAATTCCCTTAATTGTGGGGCAAAAAGGCAGAAATTGCCTATATGTTGGGGCAAAAAGACAGAAATTCTCCTTATTTTGGGGCAAAACTCAGAAATTGCACGTATTTTGGGGCAAAATTCCAGAAATTTCCCTAATTTTGGGGCAAAATTGAAGAAATTTCAGTTATTTTGGGGCAAAATTGCAGAAATTTCACTTATTTCAGAGAAAAAAAACAGAAATTTTCCTTATTTTGTGCAAAATGCAGAAATTCCTAATATTTTGTGGCAAAAATGCAGAAATTCGCCTTATTTTGAGGTAAAAAGGCTGAAATTCCTCTTATTTGGGGGCAAAAAGGCAGAAATTTCTCTTATTTTGTTGCAAAATTGCAGAAATTTCACTTATTTCAGGGTAATAAGTCAGAAATTTTTCTTATTTTGGAGCAAAAAAGACAGAAATTCTCTTTGTTTTGCGGGAAAAAGACAGAAATTCCAATTATTTAGAGGCAAAAAAGCAGAAATTCCCCTTATTTTGGAGCAAAATTGCAGAAATTTCCCTTTTTTATGGCAAAAAGGTATGCATTCTTTTTATTTTTGGGCAAAAAGGCAGAAATTCCCTGTAATTTGGAGCAAAATTTCAAAAATTCCCATAATTGTGGGGCAAAAAGTCAGAAATTCCCTATATTTTTGGGCAAAAATCAGAAATTCTCTTTATTTTGGGGCAAAACTCAGAAATTCCACTTATTTTGGAGCATAATTCCAGAAATTTCTTTTATTTTGTGGCAAAATTGCAGAAATTTCACTTATTTTGGGGCAAAATTGCAGAAATTTCACTTATTTCATGGAAAAAAGAAGAAATTTTCTTTTTTTTGAGGCAAAAAGTCAGAAATTTCCCATATTTTGGTGCAAAAATGCAGAAATTCCCCTTATTTTGAGGTAAAAAGGCTGAAATTCCCCGTATTTGGGGGCAAAAAGGCAGAAATTTCCCTTATTTTGGGGCAAAATTGCAGAAATTTCACTTATTTCAGAAAAAAAGCAGAAATTTTCTTATTTTGGGGCAAAAGGCAGAAATTTTTTTATTTTGGTACAAAATTGCAGAAATTTTTCTTATTTTGGGGCCAAAAGGCAGAAATTTCCCATATTTTGGGGCAAAAATGCAGAAAATCCCCTTATTTTGAAGTAAATAGGCTAAAATTTCCCTTAATTGGAGGCAAAAAGGCAGAAATTTCTCTTATTTTGGGGCAAAATTGCAGAAACATCACTTATTTCAGGGTAATAATTCAGAAATTTTCCTTATTTTGGGGCAAAAAAGACAGAAATTCCCTTTGTTTTGGGGAAAAAAGACATAAATTCCACTTATTTAAAGGCAAAAAAGCAGAAATTCCCCTTATTTTGGAGCAAAATTGCAGAAATTTCCCTTTTTTATGGCAAAAAGGTATGCATTCTTTTTATTTTTGGGCAAAAAGGCAGAAATTCCCTGTAATTTGGAGCAAAATTTCAAAAATTCCCATAATTGTGGGGCAAAAAGTCAGAAATTCCCTATATTTTGGGGCAAAAATCAGAAATTCTCTTTATTTTGGGGCAAAACTCAGAAATTCCACTTATTTTGGAGCATAATTCCAGAAATTTCTTTTATTTTGTGGCAAAATTGCAGAAATTTCACTTATTTTGGGGCAAAATTGCAGAAATTTCACTTATTTCATGGAAAAAAGAAGAAATTTTCTTTTTTTTGAGGCAAAAAGTCAGAAATTTCCCATATTTTGGTGCAAAAATGCAGAAATTCCCCTTATTTTGAGGTAAAAAGGCTGAAATTCCCCGTATTTGGGGGCAAAAAGGCAGAAATTTCCCTTATTTTGGGGCAAAATTGCAGAAATTTCACTTATTTCAGAAAAAAAGCAGAAATTTTCTTATTTTGGTGCAAAAGGCAGAAATTTTTTTATTTTGGTACAAAATTGCAGAAATTTTTCTTATTTTGGGGCCAAAAGGCAGAAATTTCCCATATTTTGGGGCAAAAATGCAGAAAATCCCCTTATTTTGAAGTAAATAGGCTAAAATTTCCCTTAATTGGAGGCAAAAAGGCAGAAATTTCTCTTATTTTGGGGCAAAATTGCAGAAACATCACTTATTTCAGGGTAATAATTCAGAAATTTTCCTTATTTTGGGGCAAAAAAGACAGAAATTCCCTTTGTTTTGGGGAAAAAAGACATAAATTCCACTTATTTAAAGGCAAAAAAGCAGAAATTGCCCTTATTTTGGAACAAAATTTCAGAAATTTCCCTTTTTTATGGCAAAAAGGTATGCATTCTTTTTATTTTCGGGCAAAAAAGGCAGAAATTCCTCGTATTTTGGAGCAAAATTTCAGAAATTCCCCTAATTGTGGGACAAAAAGGCAGAAATTCCCTATATGTTGGGGCAAAAAGACAGAAATTCTCATTATTTTGGGGCAAAACTCAGAAATTCCACTTATTTTGGGGCAAAATTCCAGAAATTTCCCTTATTTTGGGGCAAAATTGCAGAAATTTCACTTATTTTGGGGCAAATTGCAGAAATTTCACTTATTTCAAGGATAAAATGAAAAATTTTTCTTATTTGGAGGCAAAAACGTAGAAATTTCTTTTATTTTGGTACAAAATTGCAGAAATTTTTCTTATTTTGGGCAAAAAGGCAGAAATTTCCCATATTTTGGGGCAAAAATGCAGAAATTCCTTTTATTTTGAGGTAAAAAGGCTGAAATTCCTATTATTTGGGGGCAAAAAGTAAGAAATTCCCATTATTTTGGTGCCAAAAGTAGATATTTCCCTTGTTTTTGGGAAAAATTTTAGAAATTTAACTTATTTCAGGGCAAAAAGTCAGAAATTTTCCTTATTTTGGGGCAGAAAGGCAGAAATTCCTAATATTTTGTGGCAAAATGCAGAAATTCCCCTTATTTTGAGGTAAAAAGGCTGAAATTCCCCTTATTTGGGGGCAAAAAGTCAGAAATTTCCCTTATTTTGGGGCAAAATTGCAGAAATTTCACTTACTTCAAAGTAATAAGTCAGAAATTTTCCTTATTTTTGGGGTAAAAAAGACAGAAATTCCTTTTGTTTTGGGGGAGAAAGACAGAAATTCCTCTTATTTAGAGGCAAAAAAGCAGAAATTCCACTTATTTTTGAGCAAAAATGAAGAAATTTCCATTTTTTATGGCAAAAAGGTATGCATTCTTCTTATTTTCGGGTAAAAAGGCAGAAATTCCTCGTATTTTGGAGCAAAATTGCAGAAATTCCCCTAATTGTGGGGCCAAGAGGCAGAAATTTTCTATATGTTGGGGCAAAAAGACAGAAATTCTCCTTATTGTGGGGCAAAACTCAGAAATTTCACTTATTTTTGGGGCAAAATTGCAGAAATTTCACTTATTTCAGAAAAAAAGCAGAAATTTTCTTATTTTCGGGCAAAAAGGCAGAAATTTCTTTCATTTTGGTACAAAATTGAAGAAATTTTTCTTATTTTGGGGCAAAAAGGCAGAAATTTCCCATATTTTAGGGCAAAAATGCAGAAATTCCCCTTATTTTGAGGTAAAAAGGCTGAAATTCCCCTTATTAGGGGGCAAAAAGGCAGAGATTTCTATAATTTTGGTACAAAATTGCAGAAATTTTTCTTATTTTGGGCCAAAAAGCAGAAATTTCCCATATTTTGGGGCTAAAATGGAGAAATTCCCCTTATTTTGAGGTAAAAAGGCTGAAATTCCCCTTATTTGGGGGCAAAAAGTAAGAAATTCCCCTTATTTTGGGGCAAAAAGCAGACATTTCCCATATTTTGGGGAAAAATTTTAGAAATTTAACTTATTTCAGGGCAAAAAGTCAGAAATTTTTCTTATTTTGGGGCACAAAGACAGAAATTCCTAATATTTTGTGGCAAAAATGCAGAAATTCCTTATATTTTGAGGTAAAAAGGCTGAAATTCCCCTTATTTGGGGGCAAAAAGGCAGAAATTTCCCTTATTTTGGGGCAAAATTGAAGAAATTTCACTTATTTCAGGGTAATAAGTCAGAAATTTTTTTATTTTGAAGCAAAAAGACAAAAATTCCCTTTGTTTTGTGGGAAAAAGACAGAAATTTTACTTATTTAGAGGCAAAAATGCAGAAATTCCCCTTATTTTGGAGCAAAAATGAGGAGATTTCCCTTTTTTATGGCAAAAAGGTATGCATTCCTCTTATTTTCAGGCAAAAAGGCAGAAATTCCCCGTATTTTGGAGCAAAATTGAAGAAATTCCTCTAATTTTGGGGCAAAATGGCAGAAATTCCCTATATGTTGGGGCAAAAAGACAGAAATTCCCCTTATTTTGGAGCAAAAATGAAGAAATTTCCCTTTTTTATGGCAAAAAGGTATGCATTCCTCTTATTTTCAGGCAAAAAGAAAGAAATTCCCTGTATTTTGGAGCAAAATTGAAGAAATGCTCCTAATTGTGGGGCAAAAAGGCAGAAATTCCCTATATGTTGGGGCAAAAAGACAGAAATTCTCCTTATTTAGGAGAAAAACTCAGAAATTTCAATTATTTTGAGGCAAAATTGCAGAAATTTCACTTATTTCAGAAAAAAAGCAGAAATTTTCTTATTTTGGGGCAAAAAAGCAGAAATTTCTTTTATTTTGGTACAAAATTGCAGAAATTTTTCTTATTTTGGGGCAAAAAGTCAGAAATTTCCCATATTTTGGGGCAAAAATGCAGAAATTCCCTCTTATGTTGAGGTAAAAATGCTGAAATTCTCCTTATTTGGGGGCAAAAAGGCAGAAATTTCTCTTAGTTTGAGGCAAAATTGCAGAAATTTCACTTATTTCAGGGTAATAAGTCAGAAATTTTTTTTTTATTTTGGGACAAAAAAGACAGAAATTCCCTTTGTTTTGGGGAGAAAAGAGAGTAATTCCACTTATTTAGAGGCAAAAAAGCAGAAATTCCCCTTATTGTGGAGCAAAATTGCAGAAATTTCCCTATTTTGTGGCAAAAAGGTATGCATTCTTCTTATTTTGGACACAAAGGCAGAAATTCCCTGTATTTTGGGGCAAAATTGCAGAAATTCCCCTAATTGTGGGGCAAAAAGGCAGAAATTCCCTATATGTTGGGGCAAAAAGACAGAAATTCTCATTATTTTGGGGCAAAACTCAGAAATTCCACTTATTTTGGGGCAAAATTCCAGAAATTTCCCTTATTTTGGGGCAAAATTGAAGAAATTTCACTTATTTTGGGGCAAATTGCAGAAATTTCACTTATTTCAAGGATAAAATGAAAAATTTTTCTTATTTGGAGGCAAAAACGTAGAAATTTCTTTTATTTTGGTACAAAATTGCAGAAAGTTTTCTTATTTTGGGCAAAAAGGCAGAAATTTCCCATATTTTGGGGCAAAAATGCAGAAATTCCTTTTATTTTGAGGTAAAAAGGCTGAAATTCCTATTATTTGGGGGCAAAAAGTAAGAAATTCCCATTATTTTGGTGCCAAAAGTAGATATTTCCCTTGTTTTTGGGAAAAATTTTAGAAATTTAACTTATTTCAGGGCAAAAAGTCAGAAATTTTACTTATTTTGGGGCAGAAAGGCAGAAATTCCTAATATTTTGTGGCAAAATGCAGAAATTCCCCTTATTTTGAGGTAAAAAGGCTGAAATTCCCCTTATTTGGGGGCAAAAAGTCAGAAATTTCCCTTATTTTGGGGCAAAATTGCAGAAATTTCACTTACTTCAAAGTAATAAGTCAGAAATTTTCCTTATTTTTGGGTAAAAAAGACAGAAATTCCTTTTGTTTTGGGGGAGAAAGACAGAAATTCCTCTTATTTAGAGGCAAAAAAGCAGAAATTCCACTTATTTTTGAGCAAAAATGAAGAAATTTCCATTTTTTATGGCAAAAAGGTATGCATTCTTCTTATTTTCGGGCAAAAAGGCAGAAATTCCCCGTATTTTGGAGCAAAATTGCAGAAATTCCCCTAATTGTGGGGCCAAGAGGCAGAAATTTTCTATATGTTGGGGCAAAAAGACAGAAATTCTCCTTATTGTGGGGCAAAACTCAGAAATTTCACTTATTTTTGGGGCAAAATTGCAGAAATTTCACTTATTTCAGAAAAAAAGCAGAAATTTTCTTATTTTCGGGCAAAAAGGCAGAAATTTCTTTCATTTTGGTACAAAATTGAAGAAATTTTTCTTATTTTGGGGCAAAAAGGCAGAAATTTCCCATATTTTAGGGCAAAAATGCAGAAATTCCCCTTATTTTGAGGTAAAAAGGCTGAAATTCCCCTTATTAGGGGGCAAAAAGGCAGAGATTTCTATAATTTTGGTACAAAATTGCAGAAATTTTTCTTATTTTGGGCCAAAAAGCAGAAATTTCCCATATTTTGGGGCTAAAATGGAGAAATTCCCCTTATTTTGAGGTAAAAAGGCTGAAATTCCCCTTATTTGGGGGCAAAAAGTAAGAAATTCCCCTTATTTTGGGGCAAAAAGCAGACATTTCCCATATTTTGGGGAAAAATTTTAGAAATTTAACTTATTTCAGGGCAAAAAGTCAGAAATTTTTCTTATTTTGGGGCACAAAGACAGAAATTCCTAATATTTTGTGGCAAAAATGCAGAAATTCCTTATATTTTGAGGTAAAAAGGCTGAAATTCCCCTTATTTGGGGGCAAAAAGGCAGAAATTTCCCTTATTTTGGGGCAAAATTGAAGAAATTTCACTTATTTCAGGGTAATAAGTCAGAAATTTTTCTTATTTTGAAGCAAAAAGACAAAAATTCCCTTTGTTTTGTGGGAAAAAGACAGAAATTTTACTTATTTAGAGGCAAAAATGCAGAAATTCCCCTTATTTTGGAGCAAAAATGAGGAGATTTCCCTTTTTTATGGCAAAAAGGTATGCATTCCTCTTATTTTCAGGCAAAAAGGCAGAAATTCCCCGTATTTTGGAGCAAAATTGAAGAAATTCCTCTAATTTTGGGGCAAAATGGCAGAAATTCCCTATATGTTTGGGCAAAAAGACAGAAATTCCCCTTATTTTGGAGCAAAAATGAAGAAATTTCCCTTTTTTATGGCAAAAGGTATGCATTCCTCTTATTTTCAGGCAAAAAGAAAGAAATTCCCTGTATTTTGGAGCAAAATTGAAGAAATGCTCCTAATTGTGGGGCAAAAAGGCAGAAATTCCCTATATGTTGGGGCAAAAAGTCAGAAATTCTCCTTATTTAGGAGAAAAACTCAGAAATTTCAATTATTTTGAGGCAAAATTGCAGAAATTTCACTTATTTCAGAAAAAAAGCAGAAATTTTCTTATTTTGGGGCAAAAAAGCAGAAATTTCTTTTATTTTGGTACAAAATTGCAGAAATTTTTCTTATTTTGGGGCAAAAAGACAGAAATTTCCCATATTTTGGGGCAAAAATGCAGAAATTCCCTCTTATGTTGAGGTAAAAATGCTGAAATTCTCCTTATTTGGGGGCAAAAAGGCAGAAATTTCTCTTATTTTGAGGCAAAATTGCAGAAATTTCACTTATTTCAGGGTAATAAGTCAGAAATTTTTTTTTTTATTTTGGGACAAAAAAGACAGAAATTCCCTTTGTTTTGGGGAGAAAAGAGAGTAATTCCACTTATTTAGAGGCAAAAAAGCAGAAATTCCCCTTATTGTGGAGCAAAATTGCAGAAATTTCCCTATTTTGTGGCAAAAAGGTATGCATTCTTCTTATTTTGGACACAAAGGCAGAAATTCCCTGTATTTTGGGGCAAAATTGCAGAAATTCCCCTAATTGTGGGGCAAAAAGGCAGAAATTCCCTATATGTTGGGGCAAAAAGACAGAAATTCTCATTATTTTGGGGCAAAACTCAGAAATTCCACTTATTTTGGGGCAAAATTCCAGAAATTTCCCTTATTTTGGGGCAAAATTGAAGAAATTTCACTTATTTTGGGGCAAATTGCAGAAATTTCACTTATTTCAAGGATAAAATGAAAAATTTTTCTTATTTGGAGGCAAAAACGTAGAAATTTCTTTTATTTTGGTACAAAATTGCAGAAAGTTTTCTTATTTTGGGCAAAAAGGCAGAAATTTCCCATATTTTGGGGCAAAAATGCAGAAATTCCTTTTATTTTGAGGTAAAAAGGCTGAAATTCCTATTATTTGGGGGCAAAAAGTAAGAAATTCCCATTATTTTGGTGCCAAAAGTAGATATTTCCCTTGTTTTTGGGAAAAATTTTAGAAATTTAACTTATTTCAGGGCAAAAAGTCAGAAATTTTCCTTATTTTGGGGCAGAAAGGCAGAAATTCCTAATATTTTGTGGCAAAATGCAGAAATTCCCCTTATTTTGAGGTAAAAAGGCTGAAATTCCCCTTATTTGGGGGCAAAAAGTCAGAAATTTCCCTTATTTTGGGGCAAAATTGCAGAAATTTCACTTACTTCAAAGTAATAAGTCAGAAATTTTCCTTATTTTTGGGTAAAAAAGACAGAAATTCCTTTTGTTTTGGGGGAGAAAGACAGAAATTCCTCTTATTTAGAGGCAAAAAAGCAGAAATTCCACTTATTTTTGAGCAAAAATGAAGAAATTTCCATTTTTTATGGCAAAAAGGTATGCATTCTTCTTATTTTCGGGCAAAAAGGCAGAAATTCCCCGTATTTTGGAGCAAAATTGCAGAAATTCCCCTAATTGTGGGGCCAAGAGGCAGAAATTTTCTATATGTTGGGGCAAAAAGACAGAAATTCTCCTTATTGTGGGGAAAACTCAGAAATTTCACTTATTTTTGGGGCAAAATTGCAGAAATTTCACTTATTTCAGAAAAAAAGCAGAAATTTTCTTATTTTCGGGCAAAAAGGGAGAAATTTCTTTCATTTTGGTACAAAATTGAAGAAATTTTTCTTATTTTAGGGCAAAAAGGCAGAAATTTCCCATATTTTAGGGCAAAAATGCAGAAATTCCCCTTATTTTGAGGTAAAAAGGCTGAAATTCCCCTTATTAGGGGGCAAAAAGGCAGAGATTTCTATAATTTTGGTACAAAATTGCAGAAATTTTTCTTATTTTGGGCCAAAAAGCAGAAATTTCCCATATTTTGGGGCTAAAATGGAGAAATTCCCCTTATTTTGAGGTAAAAAGGCTGAAATTCCCCTTATTTGGGGGCAAAAAGTAAGAAATTCCCCTTATTTTGGGGCAAAAAGCAGACATTTCCCATATTTTGGGGAAAAATTTTAGAAATTTAACTTATTTCAGGGCAAAAAGTCAGAAATTTTTCTTATTTTGGGGCACAAAGACAGAAATTCCTAATATTTTGTGGCAAAAATGCAGAAATTCCTTATATTTTGAGGTAAAAAGGCTGAAATTCCCCTTATTTGGGGGCAAAAAGGCAGAAATTTCCCTTATTTTGGGGCAAAATTGAAGAAATTTCACTTATTTCAGGGTAATAAGTCAGAAATTTTTCTTATTTTGAAGCAAAAAGACAAAAATTCCCTTTGTTTTGTGGGAAAAAGACAGAAATTTTACTTATTTAGAGGCAAAAATGCAGAAATTCCCCTTATTTTGGAGCAAAAATGAGGAGATTTCCCTTTTTTATGGCAAAAAGGTATGCATTCCTCTTATTTTCAGGCAAAAAGGCAGAAATTCCCCGTATTTTGGAGCAAAATTGAAGAAATTCCTCTAATTTTGGGGCAAAATGGCAGAAATTCCCTATATGTTGGGGCAAAAAGACAGAAATTCCCCTTATTTTGGAGCAAAAATGAAGAAATTTCCCTTTTTTATGGCAAAAGGTATGCATTCCTCTTATTTTCAGGCAAAAAGAAAGAAATTCCCTGTATTTTGGAGCAAAATTGAAGAAATGCTCCTAATTGTGGGGCAAAAAGGCAGAAATTCCCTATATGTTGGGGCAAAAAGACAGAAATTCTCCTTATTTAGGAGAAAAACTCAGAAATTTCAATTATTTTGAGGCAAAATTGCAGAAATTTCACTTATTTCAGAAAAAAAGCAGAAATTTTCTTATTTTGGGGCAAAAAAGCAGAAATTTCTTTTATTTTGGTACAAAATTGCAGAAATTTTTCTTATTTTGGGGCAAAAAGACAGAAATTTCCCATATTTTGGGGCAAAAATGCAGAAATTCCCTCTTATGTTGAGGTAAAAATGCTGAAATTCTCCTTATTTGGGGGCAAAAAGGCAGAAATTTCTCTTAGTTTGAGGCAAAATTGCAGAAATTTCACTTATTTCAGGGTAATAAGTCAGAAATTTTTTTTTTATTTTGGGACAAAAAAGACAGAAATTCCCTTTGTTTTGGGGAGAAAAGAGAGTAATTCCACTTATTTAGAGGCAAAAAAGCAGAAATTCCCCTTATTGTGGAGCAAAATTGCAGAAATTTCCCTATTTTGTGGCAAAAAGGTATGCATTCTTCTTATTTTGGACACAAAGGCAGAAATTCCCTGTATTTTGGGGCAAAATTGCAGAAATTCCCCTAATTGTGGGGCAAAAAGGCAGAAATTCCCTATATGTTGGGGCAAAAAGACAGAAATTCTCATTATTTTGGGGCAAAACTCAGAAATTCCACTTATTTTGGGGCAAAATTCCAGAAATTTCCCTTATTTTGGGGCAAAATTGAAGAAATTTCACTTATTTTGGGGCAAATTGCAGAAATTTCACTTATTTCAAGGATAAAATGAAAAATTTTTCTTATTTGGAGGCAAAAACGTAGAAATTTCTTTTATTTTGGTACAAAATTGCAGAAAGTTTTCTTATTTTGGGCAAAAAGGCAGAAATTTCCCATATTTTGGGGCAAAAATGCAGAAATTCCTTTTATTTTGAGGTAAAAAGGCTGAAATTCCTATTATTTGGGGGCAAAAAGTAAGAAATTCCCATTATTTTGGTGCCAAAAGTAGATATTTCCCTTGTTTTTGGGAAAAATTTTAGAAATTTAACTTATTTCAGGGCAAAAAGTCAGAAATTTTCCTTATTTTGGGGCAGAAAGGCAGAAATTCCTAATATTTTGTGGCAAAATGCAGAAATTCCCCTTATTTTGAGGTAAAAAGGCTGAAATTCCCCTTATTTGGGGGCAAAAAGTCAGAAATTTCCCTTATTTTGGGGCAAAATTGCAGAAATTTCACTTACTTCAAAGTAATAAGTCAGAAATTTTCCTTATTTTTGGGTAAAAAAGACAGAAATTCCTTTTGTTTTGGGGGAGAAAGACAGAAATTCCTCTTATTTAGAGGCAAAAAAGCAGAAATTCCACTTATTTTTGAGCAAAAATGAAGAAATTTCCATTTTTTATGGCAAAAAGGTATGCATTCTTCTTATTTTCGGGCAAAAAGGCAGAAATTCCCCGTATTTTGGAGCAAAATTGCAGAAATTCCCCTAATTGTGGGGCCAAGAGGCAGAAATTTTCTATATGTTGGGGCAAAAAGACAGAAATTCTCCTTATTGTGGGGCAAAACTCAGAAATTTCACTTATTTTTGGGGCAAAATTGCAGAAATTTCACTTATTTCAGAAAAAAAGCAGAAATTTTCTTATTTTCGGGCAAAAAGGCAGAAATTTCTTTCATTTTGGTACAAAATTGAAGAAATTTTTCTTATTTTGGGGCAAAAAGGCAGAAATTTCCCATATTTTAGGGCAAAAATGCAGAAATTCCCCTTATTTTGAGGTAAAAAGGCTGAAATTCCCCTTATTAGGGGGCAAAAAGGCAGAGATTTCTATAATTTTGGTACAAAATTGCAGAAATTTTTCTTATTTTGGGCCAAAAAGCAGAAATTTCCCATATTTTGGGGCTAAAATGGAGAAATTCCCCTTATTTTGAGGTAAAAAGGCTGAAATTCCCCTTATTTGGGGGCAAAAAGTAAGAAATTCCCCTTATTTTGGGGCAAAAAGCAGACATTTCCCATATTTTGGGGAAAAATTTTAGAAATTTAACTTATTTCAGGGCAAAAAGTCAGAAATTTTTCTTATTTTGGGGCACAAAGACAGAAATTCCTAATATTTTGTGGCAAAAATGCAGAAATTCCTTATATTTTGAGGTAAAAAGGCTGAAATTCCCCTTATTTGGGGGCAAAAAGGCAGAAATTTCCCTTATTTTGGGGCAAAATTGAAGAAATTTCACTTATTTCAGGGTAATAAGTCAGAAATTTTTCTTATTTTGAAGCAAAAAGACAAAAATTCCCTTTGTTTTGTGGGAAAAAGACAGAAATTTTACTTATTTAGAGGCAAAAATGCAGAAATTCCCCTTATTTTGGAGCAAAAATGAGGAGATTTCCCTTTTTTATGGCAAAAAGGTATGCATTCCTCTTATTTTCAGGCAAAAAGGCAGAAATTCCCCGTATTTTGGAGCAAAATTGAAGAAATTCCTCTAATTTTGGGGCAAAATGGCAGAAATTCCCTATATGTTTGGGCAAAAAGACAGAAATTCCCCTTATTTTGGAGCAAAAATGAAGAAATTTCCCTTTTTTATGGCAAAAGGTATGCATTCCTCTTATTTTCAGGCAAAAAGAAAGAAATTCCCTGTATTTTGGAGCAAAATTGAAGAAATGCTCCTAATTGTGGGGCAAAAAGGCAGAAATTCCCTATATGTTGGGGCAAAAAGACAGAAATTCTCCTTATTTAGGAGAAAAACTCAGAAATTTCAATTATTTTGAGGCAAAATTGCAGAAATTTCACTTATTTCAGAAAAAAAGCAGAAATTTTCTTATTTTGGGGCAAAAAAGCAGAAATTTCTTTTATTTTGGTACAAAATTGCAGAAATTTTTCTTATTTTGGGGCAAAAAGACAGAAATTTCCCATATTTTGGGGCAAAAATGCAGAAATTCCCTCTTATGTTGAGGTAAAAATGCTGAAATTCTCCTTATTTGGGGGCAAAAAGGCAGAAATTTCTCTTATTTTGAGGCAAAATTGCAGAAATTTCACTTATTTCAGGGTAATAAGTCAGAAATTTTTTTTTTTATTTTGGGACAAAAAAGACAGAAATTCCCTTTGTTTTGGGGAGAAAAGAGAGTAATTCCACTTATTTAGAGGCAAAAAAGCAGAAATTCCCCTTATTGTGGAGCAAAATTGCAGAAATTTCCCTATTTTGTGGCAAAAAGGTATGCATTCTTCTTATTTTGGACACAAAGGCAGAAATTCCCTGTATTTTGGGGCAAAATTGCAGAAATTCCCCTAATTGTGGGGCAAAAAGGCAGAAATTCCCTATATGTTGGGGCAAAAAGACAGAAATTCTCATTATTTTGGGGCAAAACTCAGAAATTCCACTTATTTTGGGGCAAAATTCCAGAAATTTCCCTTATTTTGGGGCAAAATTGAAGAAATTTCACTTATTTTGGGGCAAATTGCAGAAATTTCACTTATTTCAAGGATAAAATGAAAAATTTTTCTTATTTGGAGGCAAAAACGTAGAAATTTCTTTTATTTTGGTACAAAATTGCAGAAAGTTTTCTTATTTTGGGCAAAAAGGCAGAAATTTCCCATATTTTGGGGCAAAAATGCAGAAATTCCTTTTATTTTGAGGTAAAAAGGCTGAAATTCCTATTATTTGGGGGCAAAAAGTAAGAAATTCCCATTATTTTGGTGCCAAAAGTAGATATTTCCCTTGTTTTTGGGAAAAATTTTAGAAATTTAACTTATTTCAGGGCAAAAAGTCAGAAATTTTCCTTATTTTGGGGCAGAAAGGCAGAAATTCCTAATATTTTGTGGCAAAATGCAGAAATTCCCCTTATTTTGAGGTAAAAAGGCTGAAATTCCCCTTATTTGGGGGCAAAAAGTCAGAAATTTCCCTTATTTTGGGGCAAAATTGCAGAAATTTCACTTACTTCAAAGTAATAAGTCAGAAATTTTCCTTATTTTGGGGTAAAAAAGACAGAAATTCCTTTTGTTTTGGGGGAGAAAGACAGAAATTCCTCTTATTTAGAGGCAAAAAAGCAGAAATTCCACTTATTTTTGAGCAAAAATGAAGAAATTTCCATTTTTTATGGCAAAAAGGTATGCATTCTTCTTATTTTCGGGCAAAAAGGCAGAAATTCCCCGTATTTTGGAGCAAATTGCAGAAATTCCCCTAATTGTGGGGCCAAGAGGCAGAAATTTTCTATATGTTGGGGCAAAAAGACAGAAATTCTCCTTATTGTGGGGCAAAACTCAGAAATTTCACTTATTTTGGGGCAAAATTGCAGAAATTTCACTTATTTCAGAGAAAAGCAGAAATTTTCTTATTTTGGGTCAAAAAGGCAGAAATTTCTTTTATTTTGGTACAAAATTGCAGAAATTTTTCTTATTTTGGGGCAAAAAGGCAGAAATTCCTAATATTTTGTGGCAAAAATGCAGAAATTCCCCTTATTTTGAGTTAAAAAGGCTGAAATTCCCCTTATTTGGGGGCAAAAAGGCAGAAATTTCTTTTATTTTGGTACAAAATTGCAGAAATTTTTCTTATTTTGGGCAAAATGCAGAAATTTCCCATATTTTGGGGAAAAATGCAGAAATTCCCATTATTTTAAGGTAAAAAGGCTGAAATTCCCCTTATTTAGGGGCAAAAGGTAAGAAATTCCTCTTATTTTGTGGCAAAAAGCAGACATTTCCCTTATTTTGGGGAAAATTTTAGAAATTTATTTCATTTCAGGGCAAAAAGTCAGAAATTTTCCTTATTTTGAGGCAGAAAGGCAGAAATTTCTAATATTTTGTGGCAAAAATGCAGAAATTCCCCTTATTTTGAGGCAAAAAGGCTGAAATTCCCCTTATTTGGGGGAAAAAAGGCAGAAATTTCCTTTATTTTGGGGCAAAATTGCAGAAATTTCACTTATTTCAGGATAATAAGTCAAAAATTTTTCTTATTTTGCGGCAAAAAAGACAGAAATTCCCATTGTTTTGTGGGAAAAAGACAGAAATTTTACTTATTTCGAGGCAATAAAGCAGAAATTCCCCATATTTTGGAGCAAAAATGAAGAAATTTATCTTTTTTATGGCAAAAAGGAATGCATTCTTCTTATTTTCAGGCAAAAAGGCAGAAATTCCCCGTATTTTGCAGCAAAATTGCAGAAATTCCTCTTATTGTGGGGCAAAAATGCAGAAATTCCCTATATGTTTGGGCAAAAAGACAGAAATTCTCCTTATTTTGGGGTAAAACTCTAAAATTCCACTTATTTTGGGGCAAAATTCCAGAAATTTCCCTTATTTTGTGGCAAAATTGCAGAAATTTCACTTATATTGGGGCAAAATTGCAGAAATTTCACTTATTTCAGGGAAAAAAATTAGAATTTTTCTTATTGTGGGGCAAAAAGGCAGAAATTTCTCATATGTTGTGGCAAAAATGCAGAAATTCCCCTTATTTTGAGGTAAAAAGGCTGAAAATCCTCTTATTTGGGAGCAAAAATGCAGAAATTTCCCTTATTTTGGGGTAAAATTGAAGAAATTTCACTTATTTCAGGGTAATAAGTCAGAAATTTTTCTTGTTTTGGGGCAAAAATTACAGAAATTCCCTTTGTTTTGGGGAGAAAAGACAGAAATTCCACTTATTTTGAGGCAAAAAAGCAGAAATTCCCCTTATTTTGGAGCAAAAATGAAGAAATTTCCCTTTTTTATGGCAAAAAGGTATGCATTCTTCTTATTTTCTACAAAAAGGAAGAAATTTCCTGTATTTTGGAGCAAAATTGCAGAAATTCCCCTAAATGTGGGGCCAAAAGGCAGAAATTCCCTATATGTTGGGGCAAAAAGACAGAATTTCTCCTTATTTTGGGGCAAAACTCAGAATATCACATATTTTGGGGCAATATTCCAGAAATTTTTCTTAATTCGGAGAAAAATTGCAGAAATTTCACTTATATTGGGGAAAAACTGCAAAAATTTCTCTTATTTTGGGGCAAAATTTCAGAAATTTCACTTATTTCAGGGAAAAAAAGCAGAAATTTTCTTATTTTGGGGCAAAAAGGCAGAAATTTCTCATATTTTGTGGCAAAAATGCAGAAATTCCCCTTATTTTGAGGTAAAAAAGCTGGAATTCCCCTTATTTGGGTGCAAAAAGACAGAAATTTCTTTTTTTTTTGGAAAAAATTGCAGAAATTTCACTTATTTCAGGGTAATAAGTCAGAAATTTTTCTTATTTTGCGGCAAAAAAGACAGAAATTCTTTTTGTTTTGTGGGAAAAAGACAGAAATATTACTTATTTAGAGGCAATAAAGCAGAAATTCCCCTTAATTTGGAGCAAAAATGAAGAAATTTCCCTTTTTTATGGCAAAAAGGAATGCATTCCTCTTATTTTCAGGCAAAAAGGCAGAAATTTCCCGTATTTTGGAGCAAAATTGCAGAAATTCCCCTAAATGTGGGGCCAAAAGGCAGAAATTCCCTATATGTTGGGGCAAAAAGACAGAAATTCTTCTTATTATGGGGCAAAACTCAGAAATTTCACATATTTTGGGGCAAAATTCCAGAAATTTTTCTTGTTTTGGAGAAAAATTGCAGAAATTTCACTTATTTTAGGGCAAAATTGCAGAAATTTCACTTATTTCAGGGAAGAAAGGCAGAAATTTTCCTTATTTTGGGGCAAAAAGGCAGAAATTCCTAATATTTTGTGGCAAAAATGCAGAAATTCCACTTATTTTGAGGTAAAAAGGCTGAAATTCCCCTTATTTAGGGGCAGAAAGGCAGAAATTTCTCTTATTTTGGGGCAAAATTGATGAAATTTCACTATTTTCAGTGTAATAAGTCAGAAATTTTGCTTATTTTGGGGCAAAAATGACCGAAATTTTCTTTGTCTTGAGGGAAAAAGACAGAAATTCCACTTATTTAGAGGCAAAAAAGCAGAAATTCCCCTTATTTTGGAGCAAAAATGAAGAAATTTCCTTTTTTGTGGCAAAAGGTATACATTCCCCTTATTTTCGGGCTAAAAAGCAGAAATTCCCCGTATTTTGGAGCAAAATTGTAGAAATTCCCCTAATTGTGGTGCAAAAAGGCAGAAATTCCCTATATGTTAGGGCAAAGAGACAGAAATTCTCCTTATTTTGGGGCAAAACTCAGAAATTCCACTTATTTTGGGGCAAAATTCCAGAAATTTCCCTTAATTTGGGGCAAAATTGGAGAAATTTCCCTCATTTTGGGGCAAAATTTCAGAAATTTCACTTATTTCAGGGTAATAAGTCAGAAATTTTCTTTATTTTGGGGCCAAAAAGACAGAAATTCCCTTTTTTTGGGGGGGAAAAGAGAGAAATTTTACTTATTTAGAGGCAAAAAAGCAGAAATTTCCCTTATTTTGGAGCAAAATTGCAGAAATTTCTCTTTTTTATGGCAAAAAGGTATGCATTCTTCTTATTTTCGGGCAAAAAGGCAGAAATTCCCCGTATTTTGGAGCAAAATTGCAGAAATTCCCCTAATTGTGGGGCAAAAAGGCTAAATTTCCCTATATGTTGGGGCAAAAAGACAGAAATTCTCCTTATTTTGGGGCAAAACTCAAAAATTCCACTTATTTTTGGGCAAAATTCCAGAAATTTCCCTTATTTTGGGGCAAAATTGCAGAAATTTCACTTATTTTGGGGCAAAATTGCAGAAATTTCACTTATTTCAGAAAAAAAAGCAGAAATTTTCTTATTTTGGGGCAAAAAGGCAGAAATTAATAATATTTTGTTGCAAAAATGCAGAAATTCCCCTTATTTTGAGGTAAAAAGGCTGAAATTCCCCTTATTTGGGGGCAAGAAGGCAAAATTTTTTTTTTATTTTGGGGCAAAATTGCAGAAATTTCACTTATTTCAGGGTAGTAAGTCAGAAATTTTCATTATTTTGGGGCAAAAAAGAAAGGAATTCCTTTTGTTTTGGGGGAAAAAGACAGAAATTCCACTTATTTATAGGCAAAAATGCAGAAATTTTCCTTATTTTGGAGCAAAAATGAAGAAATTTCCCATTTTTATGGCAAAAAGGTATGCATTCTTCTTATTTTCGGGCAAAAAGACAGTAATTCCCTGTATTTTGGAGCAAAATTGAAGAAATTCGCTAATTGTTTGGCAAAAAGGCAGAAATTCTCTATATGTTGGGGCAAAAAGACAGAAATTCTTCTTATTTTGGGGCAAAACTCAGAAATTCCACTTATTTTGGGTCAAAATTCCAGAAATTTCCCTTAATTTGGGGCAAAATTGCAGAAATTTCACTTATTTTGGGGCAAAATTGCAGAAATTTCACTTATTTCAGATAAAAGGCAGAAATTTTCCTTATTTTGGGAAAAAAGGCAGAAATTCCTAATATTTTGTGACAAAAATGCAGAAATTCTTTTTTTGAGGTAAAAATGCTGAAATTCCCCTTATTTGGGGGCAAAAAGGCAGAAATTTCCCTAATTTTGAGGCAAAATTGCAGAAATTTCACTTTTTTCAGGGAAAAAAAGGAGAAATTTTCTTATTTTGGGGCAAAAAGGCAGAAATTCCTAATATTTTGAGGCATAAATGCAGAAATTCCCCTTATTTTGAGGTAAAAAGGCTGAAATTCCCCTTATTTGGAGGCAATAAGGCAAAAATTTCTTTTATTTTGGGGCAAAATTGCAGAAATTTCACTTATTTCAGGGTAATAAGTCAGAAATTTTCTTTATTTTGGGGCAAAAAAGACAGGAATTCCCGTTGTTTTGGGGGAAAAATACAGAAATTCCACTTATTTAGAGGCAAAAAAGCAGAAATTCCCCTTATTTTGGAGCAAAAATGAAGAAATTTCCTTTTTATGGCAAAAATGTTTGGATTCTTCTTATTTTTGGGCAAAAAGGCAGAAATTCCCCATATTTTGGAGCAAAATTGCAGAAATTCCCCCAATTGTGGGGCAAAAAGGCAGAAATTCTCTATATGTTGGGGCAAAAAGACAGAAATTCTTCTTATTTTGGGGCAAAACTCAGAAATTCCACATATTTTGGGGCAAAATGCAGAAATTTCACTTATTTTGGGGCAAAATGCAGAAATTTCACTCATTTCAGGAAAAAAAGGCAGAAATTTTCCTTATATTGAGGCAAAAAGGCAGAAATTCCTAATATTTTGTAGCAAAAATGCAGAAATTCCCCTTATTTCGAGGTAAAAAGGCTGAAATTCCCTTTATTTGGTAGCAAAAAAGTAGAAATTTCCCTTATTTTGAGGCAAAATTGCAGAAATTTCACTTACTTCAGAGTAATAAGTCAGAATTTTTCCTTATTTTGGGGCAAAAAAGACAGAAATTCCCTTTGTATTGGGGGAAAAAAACAAAAATTCCACTTATTTAGAGGCAAAAATGCAGAAATTCCCCTTATTTTGGAGCAAAAATGAAGAAATTTCCCTTTTTTATGGCAAGAAGGTATGCATTCTTCTTATTTTCAAGCAAAAAGGCAGAAATTTCCCGTATTTTGGAGCAAAATTGCAGAAATTCCCCTAATTGTGGGGCAAAAGGCAGAAATTGCCTATATGTTGGGGCAAAACTCAGAAATTCCACTTATTTAGGGGCAAAATTCCAGAAATTTCCCTTATTTTGGGGCAAAATTGCAGAAATTTCACTTATTTTGGGGCAAAATTGCAGAAATTTCACTTATTTCAGGGAAAAAAAAGCAGAAATTTTCTTCTTTTGGGGCAAAAAGGCAGAAATTAATAATATTTTGTGGCAAAAATGCAGAAATTCCCCTTATTTTGAGGTAAAAAGGCTGAAATTCCCCTTATTTGGGGGCAAAAAAGAGAAAATTTCCTTTATTTTGGGGCAAAATTGAAGAAATTTCACATATTTCAGGGTAGTCAGTCAGAAATTTTCCTTATTTTGGGGCAAAAAAGACAGGAATTCCCTTTGTTTTGGGGGAAAAAGACAGAAATTCCACTTATTTAGAGGCAAAAAAGCAGAAATTCCCCTTAATTTGGAGCAAAAATGAAGAAATTTCACTTTTTTATGGCAAAAAGGTATGCATTCTTTTTATTTTCGGGCAAAAAGGCAGAAATTCCATGTATTTTGGAGCAAAATTGCAGAAATTCCCCTAATTGTGGGGCAAAAATGCAGAAAATCTCTATATGTTGGGGCAAAAAGACAGAAATTCTCTATATTTTGAGGCAAAACTCAGAAATTCCACTTATTTTGGGGCAAAATTCCAGAAATTTTCCTTATTTTGGGGCAAAATTGCATAAATTTCACTTATTTTGGGGCAAATATGCAGAAATTTCACTTATTTTGGGGCAAAATTGCAGAAATTTCACTTATTTCAGGGAAAAAAGGCAGAAATTTTCCTTATTTTGGGGCAAAAAGGCAGAAATTCCTAATATTTTGTTGCAAAAATGCAGAAATTCCCCTTATTTCGAGGTAAAAAGTCTGAAATTCCCCTTATTTGGGGGCAAAAAGGCAGAAATTTCCCTTATTTTGGGACAAAATTGCCGAAATTTCACTTACTTCAGGGTAAAAAGTCAGAATTTTTCCTTATTTTGGGGCAAAAAAGACAGAAATTCCCTTTGTTTTGGGGGAAAAAGACAGAAATTCCACTTAATTAGAGGCAAAGAAGCAGAAATTCCCCTTATTTTGGAGCAAAAATGAAGAAATTCCCCTAATTGTGGGGCAAAAAGGCAGAAATTGCCTATATGTTGGGGCAAAAAGATAGAAATTCTCCTTATTTTGGTGCAAAACTCAGAAATTAAACTTATTTTTGGGCAAAATTCCAGAAATTTCCCTTATTTTGTGGCAAAATTGCAGACATTTCACTTATTTTGGGGCAAAATTGCAGAAATTTCACTTATTTCAGGGAAAAAAAGCAGAAATTTTCTTATTTTAGGGTAAAACGGCAGAAATTCCTAATATTTTGTGGCATAAATGCAGAAATTCCCCTTATTTTGAGGTAAAAAGGCTGAAATTCCTTTTATTTGGGGGCAATAAGGCAAAAATTTCCTTTATTTTGGGGCAAAATTGCCGAAATTTTACTTATTTAAGGGTAATAAGTCAGAAATTTTCTTTATTTTGGGGCAAAAAAGACAGAAATTCCCTGTGTTTTGGGGGAAAAAGACAAAAATTCCACTTATTTAGAGGCAAAAAAGCAGAAATTCCCCTTATTTTGGAGCAAAAATGAAGAAATTTACTTTTTATGGCAAAAAGGTATGCATTCTTCTTATTTTCGGGCAAAAAGGCAGAAATTCCCCGTATTTTGGAGCAAAATTGCAGAAATTCCCCTAATAGTGGGGCAAAAAGGCAGAAAATCTCTATATGTTGGGGGAAAAAAAAGAAATTCTTTTTATTTTGGGGCAAAACTCAGAAATTCCACTTATTTAGGGGCAAAATTCCAGAAATTTCCCTTATTTTGGGACAAAATTGCAGAAATTTCACTTATTTTGGGGCAAAATTGCAGAAATTTTACTTATTTCAGGGAAAAAAAAAGAAATTTTCTTATTTTGGGGCAAAAGAGCAGAAATTCCTAATATTTTGTGGCAAAAATACAGAAATTACCTTATTTTGAGGTAAAAAGGCTGAAATTCCCCTTATTTGGGGGCAAAAAGGCAGAATTTTCCCTTATTTTGGGGCAAAATTGCAGAAATTTCACTTACTTCAGGGTAATAAGTCAGAATTTTTCCTTATTTTGGTGCAAAAATACAAAAAATCCCTTTGTTTTGGGGGAAAAAAACAGAAATTCCACTTATTTAGAGGCAAAAAAGCAGAAATTCCCCTTATTTTGGAGCAAAAATGAAGAAATTTCCTTTTTATGGCAAAAATGTTTGGATTCTTCTTATTTTTGGGCAAAAAGGCAGAAATTCCCCATATTTTGGAGCAAAATTGCAGAAATTCCCCCAATTGTGGGGCAAAAAGGCAGAAATTCTCTATATGTTGGGGCAAAAAGACAGAAATTCTTCTTATTTTGGGGCAAAACTCAGAAATTCCACATATTTTGGGGCAAAATGCAGAAATTTCACTTATTTTGGGGCAAAATGCAGAAATTTCACTTATTTCAGGAAAAAAAGGCAGAAATTTTCCTTATATTGAGGCAAAAAGGCAGAAATTCCTAATATTTTGTAGCAAAAATGCAGAAATTCCCCTTATTTCGAGGTAAAAAGGCTGAAATTCCCTTTATTTGGTAGCAAAAAAGTAGAAATTTCCCTTATTTTGAGGCAAAATTGCAGAAATTTCACTTACTTCAGAGTAATAAGTCAGAATTTTTCCTTATTTTGGGGCAAAAAAGACAGAAATTCCCTTTGTATTGGGGCAAAAAAACAAAAATTCCACTTATTTAGAGGCAAAAATGCAGAAATTCCCCTTATTTTGGAGCAAAAATGAAGAAATTTCCCTTTTTTATGGCAAGAAGGTATGCATTCTTCTTATTTTCAAGCAAAAAGGCAGAAATTTCCCGTATTTTGTAGCAAAATTGCAGAAATTCCCCTAATTGTGGGGCAAAAGGCAGAAATTGCCTATATGTTGGGGCAAAACTCAGAAATTCCACTTATTTAGGGGCAAAATTCCAGAAATTTCCCTTATTTTGGGGCAAAATTGCAGAAATTTCACTTATTTTGGGGCAAAATTGCAGAAATTTCACTTATTTCAGGGAAAAAAAGCAGAAATTTTCTTCTTTTGGGGCAAAAAGGCAGAAATTAATAATATTTTGTGGCAAAAATGCAGAAATTCCCCTTATTTTGAGGTAAAAAGGCTGAAATTCCCCTTATTTGGGGGCAAAAAAGAGAAAATTTCCATTATTTTGGGGCAAAATTGAAGAAATTTCACATATTTCAGGGTAGTCAGTCAGAAATTTTCCTTATTTTGGGGCAAAAAAGACAGGTATTCCCTTTGTTTTGGGGGAAAAAGACAGAAATTCCACTTATTTAGAGGCAAAAAAGCAGAAATTCCCCTTAATTTGGAGCAAAAATGAAGAAATTTCACTTTTTTATGGCAAAAAGGTATGCATTCTTTTTATTTTCGGGCAAAAAGGCAGAAATTCCATGTATTTTGGAGCAAAATTGCAGAAATTCCCCTAATTGTGGGGCAAAAATGCAGAAAATCTCTATATGTTGGGGCAAAAAGACAGAAATTCTTCTTATTTTGGGGCAAAACTCAGAAATTCCACATATTTTGGGGCAAAATGCAGAAATTTCACTTATTTTGGGGCAAAATGCAGAAATTTCACTCATTTCAGGAAAAAAAGGCAGAAATTTTCCTTATATTGAGGCAAAAAGGCAGAAATTCCTAATATTTTGTAGCAAAAATGCAGAAATTCCCCTTATTTCGAGGTAAAAAGGCTGAAATTCCCTTTATTTGGTAGCAAAAAAGTAGAAATTTCCCTTATTTTGAGGCAAAATTGCAGAAATTTCACTTACTTCAGAGTAATAAGTCAGAATTTTTCCTTATTTTGGGGCAAAAAAGACAGAAATTCCCTTTGTATTGGGGGAAAAAAACAAAAATTCCACTTATTTAGAGGCAAAAATGCAGAAATTCCCCTTATTTTGGAGCAAAAATGAAGAAATTTCCCTTTTTTATGGCAAGAAGGTATGCATTCTTCTTATTTTCAAGCAAAAAGGCAGAAATTTCCCGTATTTTGTAGCAAAATTGCAGAAATTCCCCTAATTGTGGGGCAAAAGGCAGAAATTGCCTATATGTTGGGGCAAAACTCAGAAATTCCACTTATTTAGGGGCAAAATTCCAGAAATTTCCCTTATTTTGGGGCAAAATTGCAGAAATTTCACTTATTTTGGGGCAAAATTGCAGAAATTTCACTTATTTCAGGGAAAAAAAAGCAGAAATTTTCTTCTTTTGGGGCAAAAAGGCAGAAATTAATAATATTTTGTGGCAAAAATGCAGAAATTCCCCTTATTTTGAGGTAAAAAGGCTGAAATTCCCCTTATTTGGGGGCAAAAAAGAGAAAATTTCCTTTATTTTGGGGCAAAATTGAAGAAATTTCACATATTTCAGGGTAGTCAGTCAGAAATTTTCCTTATTTTGGGGCAAAAAAGACAGGAATTCCCTTTGTTTTGGGGGAAAAAGACAGAAATTCCACTTATTTAGAGGCAAAAAAGCAGAAATTCCCCTTAATTTGGAGCAAAAATGAAGAAATTTCACTTTTTTATGGCAAAAAGGTATGCATTCTTTTTATTTTCGGGCAAAAAGGCAGAAATTCCATGTATTTTGGAGCAAAATTGCAGAAATTCCCCTAATTGTGGGGCAAAAATGCAGAAAATCTCTATATGTTGGGGCAAAAAGACAGAAATTCTCTATATTTTGAGGCAAAACTCAGAAATTCCACTTATTTTGGGGCAAAATTCCAGAAATTTTCCTTATTTTGGGGCAAAATTGCAGAAATTTCACTTATTTTGGGGCAAATATGCAGAAATTTCACTTATTTTGGGGCAAAATTGCAGAAATTTCACTTATTTCAGGGAAAAAAGGCAGAAATTTTCCTTATTTTGGGGCAAAAAGGCAGAAATTCCTAATATTTTGTTGCAAAAATGCAGAAATTCCCCTTATTTCGAGGTAAAAAGTCTGAAATTCCCCTTATTTGGGGGCAAAAAGGCAGAAATTTCCCTTATTTTGGGACAAAATTGCCGAAATTTCACTTACTTCAGGGTAAAAAGTCAGAATTTTTCCTTATTTTGGGGCAAAAAAGACAGAAATTCCCTTTGTTTTGGGGGAAAAAGACAGAAATTCCACTTAATTAGAGGCAAAGAAGCAGAAATTCCCCTTATTTTGGAGCAAAAATGAAGAAATTCCCCTAATTGTGGGGCAAAAAGGCAGAAATTGCCTATATGTTGGGGCAAAAAGATAGAAATTCTCCTTATTTTGGTGCAAAACTCAGAAATTAAACTTATTTTTGGGCAAAATTCCAGAAATTTCCCTTATTTTGTGGCAAAATTGCAGACATTTCACTTATTTTGGGGCAAAATTGCAGAAATTTCACTTATTTCAGGGAAAAAAAGCAGAAATTTTCTTATTTTAGGGTAAAACGGCAGAAATTCCTAATATTTTGTGGCAAAAATGCAGAAATTCCCCTTATTTTGAGGTAAAAAGGCTGAAATTCCTTTTATTTGGGGGCAATAAGGCAAAAATTTCCTTTATTTTGGGGCAAAATTGCCGAAATTTTACTTATTTAAGGGTAATAAGTCAGAAATTTTCTTTATTTTGGGGCAAAAAAGACAGAAATTCCCTGTGTTTTGGGGGAAAAAGACAAAAATTCCACTTATTTAGAGGCAAAAAAGCAGAAATTCCCCTTATTTTGGAGCAAAAATGAAGAAATTTACTTTTTATGGCAAAAAGGTATGCATTCTTCTTATTTTCGGGCAAAAAGGCAGAAATTCCCCGTATTTTGGAGCAAAATTGCAGAAATTCCCCTAATAGTGGGGCAAAAAGGCAGAAAATCTCTATATGTTGGGGGAAAAAAAAGAAATTCTTTTTATTTTGGGGCAAAACTCAGAAATTCCACTTATTAGGGGCAAAATTCCAGAAATTTCCCTTATTTTGGGACAAAATTGCAGAAATTTCACTTATTTTGGGGCAAAATTGCAGAAATTTTACTTATTTCAGGGAAAAAAAAAGAAATTTTCTTATTTTGGGGCAAAAGAGCAGAAATTCCTAATATTTTGTAGCAAAAATACAGAAATTACCTTATTTTGAGGTAAAAAGGCTGAAATTCCCCTTATTTGGGGGCAAAAAGGCAGAATTTTCCCTTATTTTGGGGCAAAATTGCAGAAATTTCACTTACTTCAGGGTAATAAGTCAGAATTTTTCCTTATTTTGGTGCAAAAATACAAAAAATCCCTTTGTTTTGGGGGAAAAAAACAGAAATTCCACTTATTTAGAGGCAAAAAAGCAGAAATTCCCCTTATTTTGGAGCAAAAATGAAGAAATTTCCTTTTTATGGCAAAAATGTTTGGATTCTTCTTATTTTTGGGCAAAAAGGCAGAAATTCCCCATATTTTGGAGCAAAATTGCAGAAATTCCCCCAATTGTGGGGCAAAAAGGCAGAAATTCTCTATATGTTGGGGCAAAAAGACAGAAATTCTTCTTATTTTGGGGCAAAACTCAGAAATTCCACATATTTTGGGGCAAAATGCAGAAATTTCACTTATTTTGGGGCAAAATGCAGAAATTTCACTTATTTCAGGAAAAAAAGGCAGAAATTTTCCTTATATTGAGGCAAAAAGGCAGAAATTCCTAATATTTTGTAGCAAAAATGCAGAAATTCCCCTTATTTCGAGGTAAAAAGGCTGAAATTCCCTTTATTTGGTAGCAAAAAAGTAGAAATTTCCCTTATTTTGAGGCAAAATTGCAGAAATTTCACTTACTTCAGAGTAATAAGTCAGAATTTTTCCTTATTTTGGGGCAAAAAAGACAGAAATTCCCTTTGTATTGGGGCAAAAAAACAAAAATTCCACTTATTTAGAGGCAAAAATGCAGAAATTCCCCTTATTTTGGAGCAAAAATGAAGAAATTTCCCTTTTTTATGGCAAGAAGGTATGCATTCTTCTTATTTTCAAGCAAAAAGGCAGAAATTTCCCGTATTTTGTAGCAAAATTGCAGAAATTCCCCTAATTGTGGGGCAAAAGGCAGAAATTGCCTATATGTTGGGGCAAAACTCAGAAATTCCACTTATTTAGGGGCAAAATTCCAGAAATTTCCCTTATTTTGGGGCAAAATTGCAGAAATTTCACTTATTTTGGGGCAAAATTGCAGAAATTTCACTTATTTCAGGGAAAAAAAGCAGAAATTTTCTTCTTTTGGGGCAAAAAGGCAGAAATTAATAATATTTTGTGGCAAAAATGCAGAAATTCCCCTTATTTTGAGGTAAAAAGGCTGAAATTCCCCTTATTTGGGGGCAAAAAAGAGAAAATTTCCATTATTTTGGGGCAAAATTGAAGAAATTTCACATATTTCAGGGTAGTCAGTCAGAAATTTTCCTTATTTTGGGGCAAAAAAGACAGGTATTCCCTTTGTTTTGGGGGAAAAAGACAGAAATTCCACTTATTTAGAGGCAAAAAAGCAGAAATTCCCCTTAATTTGGAGCAAAAATGAAGAAATTTCACTTTTTTATGGCAAAAAGGTATGCATTCTTTTTATTTTCGGGCAAAAAGGCAGAAATTCCATGTATTTTGGAGCAAAATTGCAGAAATTCCCCTAATTGTGGGGCAAAAATGCAGAAAATCTCTATATGTTGGGGCAAAAAGACAGAAATTCTTCTTATTTTGGGGCAAAACTCAGAAATTCCACATATTTTGGGGCAAAATGCAGAAATTTCACTTATTTTGGGGCAAAATGCAGAAATTTCACTCATTTCAGGAAAAAAAGGCAGAAATTTTCCTTATATTGAGGCAAAAAGGCAGAAATTCCTAATATTTTGTAGCAAAAATGCAGAAATTCCCCTTATTTCGAGGTAAAAAGGCTGAAATTCCCTTTATTTGGTAGCAAAAAAGTAGAAATTTCCCTTATTTTGAGGCAAAATTGCAGAAATTTCACTTACTTCAGAGTAATAAGTCAGAATTTTTCCTTATTTTGGGGCAAAAAAGACAGAAATTCCCTTTGTATTGGGGGAAAAAAACAAAAATTCCACTTATTTAGAGGCAAAAATGCAGAAATTCCCCTTATTTTGGAGCAAAAATGAAGAAATTTCCCTTTTTTATGGCAAGAAGGTATGCATTCTTCTTATTTTCAAGCAAAAAGGCAGAAATTTCCCGTATTTTGTAGCAAAATTGCAGAAATTCCCCTAATTGTGGGGCAAAAGGCAGAAATTGCCTATATGTTGGGGCAAAACTCAGAAATTCCACTTATTTAGGGGCAAAATTCCAGAAATTTCCCTTATTTTGGGGCAAAATTGCAGAAATTTCACTTATTTTGGGGCAAAATTGCAGAAATTTCACTTATTTCAGGGAAAAAAAAGCAGAAATTTTCTTCTTTTGGGGCAAAAAGGCAGAAATTAATAATATTTTGTGGCAAAAATGCAGAAATTCCCCTTATTTTGAGGTAAAAAGGCTGAAATTCCCCTTATTTGGGGGCAAAAAAGAGAAAATTTCCTTTATTTTGGGGCAAAATTGAAGAAATTTCACATATTTCAGGGTAGTCAGTCAGAAATTTTCCTTATTTTGGGGCAAAAAAGACAGGAATTCCCTTTGTTTTGGGGGAAAAAGACAGAAATTCCACTTATTTAGAGGCAAAAAAGCAGAAATTCCCCTTAATTTGGAGCAAAAATGAAGAAATTTCACTTTTTTATGGCAAAAAGGTATGCATTCTTTTTATTTTCGGGCAAAAAGGCAGAAATTCCATGTATTTTGGAGCAAAATTGCAGAAATTCCCCTAATTGTGGGGCAAAAATGCAGAAAATCTCTATATGTTGGGGCAAAAAGACAGAAATTCTCTATATTTTGAGGCAAAACTCAGAAATTCCACTTATTTTGGGGCAAAATTCCAGAAATTTTCCTTATTTTGGGGCAAAATTGCAGAAATTTCACTTATTTTGGGGCAAAATTGCAGAAATTTCACTTATTTCAGGGAAAAAAGGCAGAAATTTTCCTTATTTTGGGGCAAAAAGGCAGAAATTCCTAATATTTTGTTGCAAAAATGCAGAAATTCCCCTTATTTCGAGGTAAAAAGTCTGAAATTCCCCTTATTTGGGGGCAAAAAGGCAGAAATTTCCCTTATTTTGGGACAAAATTGCCGAAATTTCACTTACTTCAGGGTAAAAAGTCAGAATTTTTCCTTATTTTGGGGCAAAAAAGACAGAAATTCCCTTTGTTTTGGGGGAAAAAGACAGAAATTCCACTTAATTAGAGGCAAAAAAGCAGAAATTCCCCTTATTTTGGAGCAAAAATGAAGAAATTCCCCTAATTGTGGGGCAAAAAGGCAGAAATTGCCTATATGTTGGGGCAAAAAGATAGAAATTCTCCTTATTTTGGTGCAAAACTCAGAAATTAAACTTATTTTTGGGCAAAATTCCAGAAATTTCCCTTATTTTGTGGCAAAATTTCAGACATTTCACTTATTTTGGGGCAAAATTGCAGAAATTTCACTTATTTCAGGGAAAAAAAGCAGAAATTTTCTTATTTTAGGGTAAAACGGCAGAAATTCCTAATATTTTGTGGCATAAATGCAGAAATTCCCCTTATTTTGAGGTAAAAAGGCTGAAATTCCTTTTATTTGGGGGCAATAAGGCAAAAATTTCCTTTATTTTGGGGCAAAATTGCAGAAATTTTACTTATTTAAGGGTAATAAGTCAGAAATTTTCTTTATTTTGGGGCAAAAAAGACAGAAATTCCCTGTGTTTTGGGGGAAAAAGACAAAAATTCCACTTATTTAGAGGCAAAAAAGCAGAAATTCCCCTTATTTTGGAGCAAAAATGAAGAAATTTACTTTTTATGGCAAAAAGGTATGCATTCTTCTTATTTTCGGGCAAAAAGGCAGAAATTCCCCGTATTTTGGAGCAAAATTGCAGAAATTCCCCTAATAGTGGGGCAAAAAGGCAGAAAATCTCTATATGTTGGGGGAAAAAAAAGAAATTCTTTTTATTTTGGGGCAAAACTCAGAAATTCCACTTATTTAGGGGCAAAATTCCAGAAATTTCCCTTATTTTGGGACAAAATTGCAGAAATTTCACTTATTTTGGGGCAAAATTGCAGAAATTTTACTTATTTCAGGGAAAAAAAAAGAAATTTTCTTATTTTGGGGCAAAAGAGCAGAAATTCCTAATATTTTGTGGCAAAAATACAGAAATTACCTTATTTTGAGGTAAAAAGGCTGAAATTCCCCTTATTTGGGGGCAAAAAGGCAGAATTTTCCCTTATTTTGGGGCAAAATTGCAGAAATTTCACTTACTTCAGGGTAATAAGTCAGAATTTTTCCTTATTTTGGTGCAAAAATACAAAAAATCCCTTTGTTTTGGGGGAAAAAAACAGAAATTCCACTTATTTAGAGGCAAAAAAGCAGAAATTCCTTTTTTTGGAGCAAAAATGAAGGAATTTCTTTTTTATGGCAAAAAGGTATGCATTCTTCTTATTTTCGGGCAAAAAGGCTGAAATTCCCCGTATTTTGGAGCAAAATTGCAGAAATTCCCCTAAATGAGGGGCCAAAATGCAGAAATTCCCTATATGTTGGGGCAAAAAGACAGAATTTCTCCTTATTTTGGGGCAAAACTCAGAAATTTCACATATTTTGGGGCAAAATTCTAGAAATTTTTCTTATTTTGGAGAAAAATTGCAGAAATTTCACTTATTTTGGGGCAAAATTGCAAAAATTTCTCTTATTTTAGGGCAAAATTGCAGAAATTTCACTTATTTCAGGGAAAAAAAGCAGAAATTTTCTTATTTTGGGGCAAAAAGGCAGAAATTTCTCATATTTTGTTTCAACAATGCAGAAATTCCCCTTATTTTGAGGTAAAAAAGCTGGAATTCCACTTATTTGGGTGCAAAAAGGCAGAAATTTCTTTTTTTTGGGAAAAAATTGCAGAAATTTCACTTATTTCAGGGTAATAAGTCAGAAATTTTTCTTATTTTGCGGCAAAAAGACAGAAATTCTTTTTGTTTTGTGGGAAAAAGACAGTAATTTTACTTATTAAGAGACAATAAAGCAGAAATTCCCCTTATTTTGGAGCAAAAATGAAGAAATTTCCCTTTTTTATGGCAAAAAGGAATGCATTCTTCTTATTTTCAGGCAAAAAGGCAGAAATTTCCCATATTTTGGAGCAAAATTGCAGAAATTCCCCTAAATGTGGGGCCAAAAGGCAGAAATTCCAATATGTTGGGGCAAAAAGACAGAAATTCTTCTTATTATGGGGCAAAACTCAGAAATTTCACATATTTTGGGGCAAAATTCCAGAAATTTTTCTTATTTTGGAGAAAAATTGCAGAAATTTCACGTATTTTAGGGCAAAATTGCAGAAATTTCACTTATTTCAGGGAAGAAAGGCAGAAATTTTCCTGATTTTGGGGCAAAAAGGCAGAAATTCCTAATATTATGTGGCAAAAATGCAGAAATTCCCCTTATTTTGAGGTAAAAAGGCTGAAATTTCCCTTATTTAGGGGCAGAAAGGCAGAAATTTCTCTTATTTTGGGGCAAAATTGATGAAATTTCACTATTTTCAGTGTAATAAGTCAGAAATTTTGCTTATTTTGGGGCAAAAATGACAGAAATTTTCTTTGTTTTGAGGGAAAAAGACAGAAATTCCACTTATTTAGAGGCAAAAAAGCAGAAATTCCCCTTATTTTGGAGCAAAAATGAAGAAATTTCCCTTTTTTGTGGCAAAAGGTATACATTCCCCTTATTTTCGGGCTAAAAAGCAGAAATTCCCCGTATTTTGGAGCAAAATTGTAGAAATTCCCCTAATTGTGGTGCAAAAAGGCAGAAATTCCCTATATGTTAGGGCAAAGAGACAGAAATTCTCCTTATTTTGGGGCAAAACTTAGAAATTCCACTTATTTTGGGGCAAAATTCCAGAAATTTCCCTTATTTTGGGGCAAAATTGGAGAAATTTCCCACATTTTGGGGCAAAATTTCAGAAATTTCACTTATTTCAGGGTAATAAGTCAGAAATTTTCTTTATTTTGGGGCCAAAAAGACAGAAATTCCCTTTTTTTGGGGGGGAAAAGAGAGAAATTTTACTTATTTAGAGGCAAAAAAGCAGAAATTCCCCTTATTTTGGAGCAAAATTGCAGAAATTTCTCTTTTTTATGGCAAAAAGGTATGCATTCTTCTTATTTTCGGGCAAAAAGGCAGAAATTCCCCGTATTTTGGAGCAAAATTGCAGAAATTCCCCTAATTGTGGGGCAAAAAGGCAAAATTTCCCTATATGTTGGGGCAAAAAGACAGAAATTCTCCTTATTTTGGGGCAAAACTCAAAAATTCCACTTATTTTTGGGCAAAATTGCAGAAATTTCACTTATTTCAGAAAAAAAAGCAGAAATTTTCTTATTTTGGGGCAAAAAGGCAGAAATTAATAATATTTTGTTGCAAAAATGCAGAAATTCCCCTTATTTTGAGGTAAAAAGGTTGAAATTCCCCTTATTTGGGGGCAAGAAGGCAAAAATTTTTTTTTATTTTGGGGCAAAATTGCAGAAATTTCACTTATTTCAGGGTAGTAAGTCAGAAATTTTCCTTATTTTGGGGCAAAAAAGAAAGGAATTCCTTTTGTTTCGGGGGGAAAAGACAGAAATTCCACTTATTTAGAGGCAAAAATGCAGAAATTTTCCTTATTTTGGAGCAAAAATGAAGAAATTCCCCATTTTTATGGCAAAAAGTTATGCATTCTTCTTATTTTCGGGCAAAAAGGCAGTAATTCCCTGTATTTTGGAGCAAAATTGCAGAAATTCCCCTAATTGTTTGGCAAAAAGGCAGAAATTCTCTATATGTTGGGGCAAAAAGACAGAAATTCTTCTTATTTTAGGGCAAAACTCAGAAATTCCACTTATTTTGGGGCAAAATTCCAGAAATTTCCCTTAATTTGGGGCAAAATTGCAGAAATTTCACTTATTTTGGGGCAAAATTGCAGAAATTTCACTTATTTTGGGGCAAAATTGCAGTAATTTCACTTATTTAAGAAAAAAGGCAGAAGTTTTCCTTATTTTGGGAAAAAAGGCAGAAATTCCTAATATTTTGTGACAAAAATGCAGAAATTCTTCTTTTTTTGAGGTAAAAAGGCTGAAATTCCCCTTATTTGGGGGCAAAAAGGCAGAAATTTCCCTAATTTTGAGGCAAAATTGCAGAAATTTCACTTATTTCAGGGAAAAAAAGCAGAAATTTTCTTATTTTGGGGCAAAAAGGCAGAAATTCCTAATATTTTGAGGCATAAATGCAGAAATTCCCCTTATTTTGAGGTAAAAAGGCTGAAATTCCCCTTATTTGGGGGCAATAAGGCAAAAATTTCTTTTATTTTGGGGCAAAATTGCAGAAATTTCACTTATTTCAGGGTAATAAGTTAGAAATTTTCTTTATTTTGGGGCAAAAAGACAGGAATTCCCTTTGTTTTGGGGGAAAAATACAGAAATTCCACTTATTTAGAGGCACAAAAGCAGAAATTCCCCTTATTTTGGAGCAAAAATGAAGAAATTTCCTTTTTATGGCAAAAATGTTTGCATTCTTCTTATTTTTGGGCAAAAAGGCAGAAATTCCCCATATTTTGGAGCAAAATTGCAGAAATTACCACAATTGTGGGGCAAAAAGGCAGAAATTCTCTATATGTTGGGGCAAAAAGACAGAAATTCTTCTTATTTTGGGGCAAAACTCAGAAATTCCACTTATTTTGGGGCAAAATGCAGAAATTTCACTTATTTTGGGGCAAAATGCAGAAATTTCACTTATTTCAGGAAAAAAAGGCAGAAATTTTCCTTATATTGAGGCAAAAAGGCAGAAATTCCTAATATTTTGTAGCAAAATGTAGAAATTCCCCTTATTTCGAGGTAAAAAGGCTGAAATTCCCTTTATTTGGTAGCAAAAAAGTAGAAATTTCCCTTATTTTGGGGCAAAATTGCAGAAATTTCACTTACTTCAGAGTAATAAGTCAGAATTTTTCCTTATTTTTGGGCAAAAAAGACAGGAATTCCCTTTGTTTTGGGGGAAAAAGACAGAAATTCCACTTATTTAGAGGCAAAAAAGCAGAAATTCCCCTTAATTTGGAGCAAAAATGAAGAAATTTCCCTTTTTTTAAGGCAAAAAGGTATGCATTCTTTTTATTTTCGGGCAAAAAGGCAGAAATTCCATGTATTTTGGAGCAAAATTGCAGAAATTCCCCTAATTGTGGGGCAAAAATGCAGAAAATCTCTATATGTTGGGGCAAAAAGACAGAAATTCTCTATATTTTGGGGCAAAACTCAGAAATTCCACTTATTTTGGGGCAAAATTCCAGAAATTTTCCTTATTTTGGGGCAAAATTGCAGAAATTTCACTTATTTTGGGGCAAATATGCAGAAATTTCACTTATTTTGGGGCAAAATTGCAGAAATTTCACTTATTTCAGGGAAAAAAGGCAGAAATTTTCCTTATTTTGGGGCAAAAAGTCAGAAATTCCTAATATTTTGTTGCAAAAATGCAGAAATTCCCCTTATTTCGAGGTAAAAAGTCTGAAATTCCCCTTATTTGGGGGCAAAAATGCAGAAATTTCCCTTATTTTGGGACAAAATTGCCGAAATTTCACTTACTTCAGGGTAAAAAGTCAGAATTTTTCCTTATTTTGGGGCAAAAAGACAGAAATTCCCTTTGTTTTGGGGGAAAAAGACAGAAATTCCACTTAATTAGAGGCAAAAAAGCAGAAATTCCCCTTATTTTGGAGCAAAAATGAAGAAATTCCCCTAATTGTGGAGCAAAAAGGCAGAAATTGCCGATATGTTGGGGCAAAAAGACAGAAATTCTCCTTATTTTGGTGCAAAACTCAGAAATTAAACTTATTTTTGGGCAAAATTCCAGAAATTTCCCTTATTTTGTGGCAAAATTGCAGACATTTCACTTATTTTGGGGCAAAATTGCAGAAATTTCACTTATTTCAGGGAAAAAAAGCAGAAATTTTCTTATCTTAGGGTAAAACGGCAGAAATTCCTAATATTTTGTGGCATAAATGCAGAAATTCCCCTTATTTTGAGGTAAAAAGGCTGAAATTCCTTTTATTTGGGGGCAATAAGGCAAAAATTTCCTTTATTTTGGGGCAAAATTGCAGAAATTTCACTTATTTAAGGGTAATAAGTCAGAATTTTTCTTTATTTTGGGGCAAAAAAGACAGAAATTTCCTTCGTTTTGGGGGAAAAATACAGAAATTCCACTTATTTAGAGGCAAAAAAGCAGAAATTACCCTTATTTTTGAGCAAAAATGAAGAAATTTCCTTTTTATGGCAAAAAGATAAGCATTCTTCTTACTTTCGGGCAAAAAGGCAGAAATTCCCTGTATTTTGGAGCAAAATTGCAGAAATTCCCCTAATTGTGGGGCAAAAAGGCAGAAATTCTTTATATGTTGGTGCCAAAAGACAGAATTTCTTCTTATTTTGGGGCAAAACTCAGTAATTCCACTTAGTTTGGGTCAAAATTCCAGAAATTTCCCTTATTTTGGGGCAAAATTGCAGAAATTTCACTTATTTCAGGGAAAAAAAGCAGAAATTTTTTTATTTTGGTGCAAAAAGGCAGAAATTAATTATATTTTGTGACAAAAATGCAGAAATTCTCTTTATTTTGAGGTAAAAAGGCTGAAATTCCCCTTATTTGTGGGCAAAAAGGCAGAAATTTCTCTTATTTTGAGGCAAAATTGCAGAAATTTCACTTACTTCAGGGTAATAAGTCAGAATTTTTCCGTATTTTGGTGCAAAAATACAAAAATTCCCTTTGTTTTGGGAAAAAAAAGACAGAAATTCCACTTATTTAGAGGCAAAAAAGCAGAAATTCCCCTTATTATGGAGCAAAAATGAAGAAATTTCCCTTTTTTTATGGCAAAAAGTTATGCATTCTTTATATTTTCAGGCAAAAAGGCAGATATTCCCCGTATTTTGGAGCAAAATTGAAGAAATTCCCCTAATTTTTGGGCAAAAAGGCAGAAATTGCCTATATGTTGGGGCAAAAAGACAGAAATTTTCTTTATTTTGGGGCAAAACTCAAAATTCCACTTATTTTGGGGCAAAATTCCAGAAATTTTCCTTAATTTGGGGCAAAATTGCAGAAATTTCACTTATTTTGGGGCAAAATTGCAGAAATTTCACTTATTTTGGGGCAAAATTGCAGAAATTTCACTTATTTCAGAGAAAAAAGGCAGAAATTTTCCTTATTTTGGGGCAAAAAGCAGATATTCCTAATATTTTGTGGCAAAAATGCAGAAATTCCCCTTATTTTGAGGTAAAAAGGCTGAAATTCGCATTATTTTGGGGCAAAAAGGCAGAAATTTCCCTAATTTTGGAGCAAAAGTACAGGAATTTCACTTACTTCAGGGTAATAAGTCAGAATTTTTCCTTATTTTGGGGCAAAAAAGACAGAAATGCCCTTTGTTTTGGGAGAAAAAGACAGAAATTCCACTTATTTAGAGGCAAAAAAGCAGAAATTCCCCTTATTTTGGAGCAAAAATGAAGAAATTTCTCTTTTTTATGGCAAATAGGTATGCATTCTTCTTATTTTCGGGCAAAAAGGCAGAAATTCTCGGTATTTTGGAGCAAAATTGCAGAAATTCCCCTAATTGTGGGGCAAAGAAGCAGAAATTTCCTATATGTTGGGGCAAAAAGACAGAAATTCTCCATATTTTGGGGCAAAACTCAGAAATTCCACTTATTTTGTGGCAAAATTGCAGTAATTTCCCTTATTTTGGGGCAAAATTGCAGAAATTTCACTTATTTTGGGCAAAAAGGCAGAAATTTCATTTATTTCAGGGAAAAAATGCAAAAATTTTCCTTATTTTGGGGCAAAAAGTCATAAATTCCTAATATTTTGTGGTAAAAATGCAGAAATTCCCCTTATTTTGAGGTAAAAAGACTGAAATTCCCCTTATTTGGGGGCAAAAAGGCAGAAATTTCTCTTATTTTGGGGCAAAATTGAAGAAATTTCACTTACTACAGGGTAATAAGTCAGAATTTTTCCTTATTTTAGGGCAAAAAAGAAAGAAATTCCCTTTGTTTTGAGGGAAAAAGACAGAAATTCCACTTATTTAGAGGCAAAAAAATAGAAATTCCCTTTATTTTGAAGCAAAATAGAAGAAATTACATTTTTGATGGCAAAAAGTAATGCATTCTTCTTATTTTCGGGCAAAAAGGCAGAAATTCACGGTCTTTTGTAGCAAAATTGCTGAAATTCCCCTAATTGTGGGGCAAAAAGGCAGAAATTTCCTATATGTTGGGGCAAAAAGACAGAAATTTTCATTATTTTGAAGCAAAACTCAGAAATTCCTCTTATTTTGAAGCAAAATTCCAGAAATTTCCCTTATTTTAGGACAAAATTGCAGAAATTTCACTTATTTTGGGGCAAAATTGCAGAAATTTCAATTATTTCAGGGAAAAAAGCAGAAATTTTCTTATTTTGGGGCAAAAAGGCAGAAATTCCTAATATTTTGTGGCAAAAATGCGGAAATTCCCCTTATTTTGAGGTAAAAAGGCTGAAATTCCCCTTATTTGGGGGCAAAAATGCAGAAATTCCCCTTATTTTGAGGTAAAAAGCTGAAATTCCCCTTATTTGCGGGCAAAAAGGTAGAAATTCCACTTATTTTGGGGCAAAATTCCAGAAATTTCCATAATTTTTGGGGCAAAATTGCAGAAATTTCACTTATTTTGGGGCAAAATTGCAAAATTTCACTTATTTCAGAGAAAAAAAAGCAGAAATTTTCTTATTTTGGGGCAAAAAGGCAGAAATTCCTAATATTTTGTGGCAAAAATGCAGAAATTCCCTTTATTTTGAGGTAAAAAGGCTGAAATTCCCTTTATTTAGGGGCAAAAAGGCAAAAATTTCCTTTATTTTGGGGCAAAATTGCAGAAATTTCACTTATTTCAGGGTAATAAGTCAGAAAATTTCCTTATTTTGGGGCAAAAAAGACAGGAATTCCCTTTGTTTTGGGGGAAAAAGACAGAAATTCCACTTATTTAGAGGCAAAAAAGCAGAAATTCCCCTTATTTTGGAGCAAAAATGAAGAAATTTCCTTTTTTTATGGAAAAAGTTATGCATTCTTCTTATTTTCGGGCAAAAAGGCAGAAACTCCCCGTATTTAGAGCAAAATTGCAGAAATTTCTTTAATTGTGGGACAAAAATGCAGAAATTCTCTATATATTGGGGCAAAAAGACAGAAATTCTCCTTATTTTGTGTCAAAACTCAGAAATTCCACTTATTTTGGGGCAAAATTCCAGAAATTTTCTTTAATTTTTGGGCAAAATTGCAGAAATTTCACTTATTTTTGGGCAAAATTGCAGAAATTTCACTTATTTTGGGGCAAAATTGCAGAAATTTCACTTATTTCAGAGAAAAAAGACAGAAATTTTTCTTATTTTGGGGCAATAAGGCAGAAATTCCTAATATTTTGTGACAAAAATGCAGAAATTCTCCTTATTTTGAGGTAAAAAGCCTGAAATTCCCCTACTTTGGAGGCAAAAAGGCAGAAATTTTCCTAATTTTGGGGCAAAATTTCAGAAATTTCACTTACTTCAGGGTAATAAGTCAGAATTTTTCCTTATTTTGGGGCAAAAAAGACAGGAATTCCCTTTGTTTTGGGGGAAAAAGACAGAAATTCCACTTATTTAGAGGCAAAAAAGCAGAAATTCCCCTTATTTTGGAGCAAAAATGAAGAAATTTCCTTTTTTTATGGCAAAAAGTTATGCATTCTTCTTATTTTCGGGCAAAAAGGCAGAAATTCCCCGTATTTTGGAGCAAAATTGCAGAAATTTCTTTAATTGTGGGACAAAAATGCAGAAATTCTCTATATATTGGGGCAAAAAGACAGAAATTCTCCTTATTTTGTGTCAAAACTCAGAAATTCCACTTATTTTGGGGCAAAATTCCAGAAATTTCCTTTAATTTGGGGCAAAATTGCAGAAATTTCACTTATTTTTGTGCAAAATTGCAGAAATTTCACTTATTTTGGGGCAAAATTGCAGAAATTTCACTTATTTCAGAGAAAAAAGACAGAAATTTTTCTTATTTTGGGGCAAAAAGGCAGAAATTCCTAATATTTTGTGACAGAAATGCAGAAATTCTCCTTATTTTGAGGTAAAAAGGCTGAAATTCCCCTAATTTGGAGGCAAAAAGGCAGAAATTTCCCTAATTTTGGGGCAAAATTTCAGAAATTTCACTTACTTCAGGGTAATAAGTCAGAATTTTTCCTTATTTTGGGGCAAAAATGAAAGAAATTCCCTTTGTCTTGGGGGAAAAGACAGAAATTCCACTTATTTAAAGGCCAAAATGCAGAAATTCCTCTTATTTTGGAGCAAAAATGAAGAAATTTCCCTTTTTTATGGCAAAAAGTTATGCATTCTTTTTATTTTCGGGCAAAAAGGCAGAAATTCCCCGTATTTTGAGCATAATTGCAGAAATTCCCCTAATTGTGGGGCAAAAATGCAGAAAATCTCTCTATGTTGGGGCAAAAAGACAGAAATTCTCCTTATTTTGGGGTAAAACTAAGAAATTCCACTTATTTTGGGGCAAAATTCCAGAAATTTTCCTTATTTTGGGGCAAAATTGCAGAAATTTCAATTATTTTGGGGCAAATATGAAGAAATTTTAATTATTTTGTGGCAAAATTGC
Organism: Micromys minutus; assembly: GCF_963924665.1. Lineage (NCBI taxonomy): Eukaryota > Metazoa > Chordata > Mammalia > Rodentia > Muridae > Micromys > Micromys minutus. The sequence goes on from NW_027667536.1 coordinate 94,061, forward strand.
AGAATTTTCACATATTTTAGGGAAAAAAGGCATAAATTTTCTTTATTTTTGGGCAAAAAGGCAGAAATTCCTAATATTTTGTGGCAAAAATGCAGAAATTCCCCTTATTTCGAGGTAAAAAGGCTGAAATTCCCCTTATTTGGGGGCAAAAAGGCAGAAATTTCCCTTATTTTGGGGCAAAATTGCAGAAATTTCACTTACTTCAGGGTAATAAGTCAGAATTTTTCCTTATTTTGGGGCAAAAAGACAGAAATTCCCTTTGTTTTGGGGGAAAAAAACAGAAATTCCACTTATTTAGAGGCAAAAAAAGCAGAAATTCCCCTTTTTGGAGCAAAAATGAAGAAATTTCCCTTTTTTATGGCAAAAAGGTATGCATTCTTCTTATTTTCGGGCAAAAGGCAGAAATTCCCCATATTTTGGAGCAAAATTGATAAAATTCCCCTAATTGTGGGGCCAAAAGGCAGAAATTGCCTATGTGTTGGGGCAAAAAGACAGAAATTCTCCTTATTTTGGGGGAAAACTCAGAAATTCCACTTATTTTGGGGCAAAATTCCAGAAATTTCCCTTATTTTGGGGCACAATTGCAGACATTTCACTTATTTTAGGGCAAAATTGCAGAAATTTCACTTATTTAAGGAAAAAAAAAGCAGAAATTTTCTTATTTTGGGGCAAAAAGGCAGAAATTCCTAATATTTTGAGGCATAAATGCAGAAATTCCCCTTATTTTGAGGTAAAAAGGCTGAAATTCCCCTTATTTGGGGGCAAAAAGGCAAAAATTTCCTTTATTTTTGTTCAAAATTTCAGAAATTTCACTTATTTAAGGGTTATAAGTCAGAAATTTTCTTTACTTTGGGACAAAAAAGACAGGAATTCCCTTTGCCTTGGGGAAAAAGACAGAAATTCCACTTATTTAGAGGCAAAAAAGCAGAAATTCCCCTTATTTTGGAGCAAAAATGAAGAAATTTCCCTTTTTTATGGCAAAAGGGTATGCATTCTTCTTATTATCGGGCAAAAAAGCAAAAATTTTTCGTATTTTTGAGCAAAATTGCAGAAATTCCCCTAATTGTGGGGCAAAAATGCAGAAAATCTCTATATGTTGGGGCCAAAAGACCGAAATTCTCTTTATTTTAGGGCAAAACTCAGAAATTCCACTTATTTTGGGGCAAAATTCCAGAAATTTTCCTTTTTTTGGGGCAAAATTGCAGAAATTTCACTTATTTTGGGGCAAATATGCAGAAATTTTACATATTTTGTAACAAAATTGCAGAAATTTCACTTATTTCAGGGAAAAAATGCAGAAATTTTCCTTATTTTGGAGCAAAATGGCAGAAATTCCTAATATTTTGTGGCAAAAATGCAGAAATTCCCCTTATTTCGAGGTAAAAAGGCTGAAATTCCCCTTATTTGGGGGCAAAAGGCAGAAATTTCCCTTTTTTGGGGCAAAATTGCAGAAATATCACTTACTTCAGGGTAATAAGTCAGAATTTTTCCTTATTTTGGGGCAAAAAACACAGAAATTCCCTTTGTTTTGAGGAAAAAAGAAAGAAATTCCACTTATTTAGAGGCAAAAAAGCAGTAATTCCCCTTTTTGGAGCAAAAATGAAGAAATTTTCTTTTTTTATGGCAAAAAGGTATGCATTCTTCTTATTTTCAAGCAAAAAGGCAGAAATTCCCCGTATTTTGGAGCAAAATTGCAGAAATTCCCCTAATTGTAGGGCAAAAAGGCAGAAATTGCCTACATGTTGGGGCAAAAAAACAGAAATTCTCCTTATTTTGGGGCAAAACTCAGAAATTCCACTTATTTTGGGGCAAAATTCCAGAAATTTCCCTTATTTTGGGGCAAAATTGCAGAAATTTCACTTATTTTGGGGCAAATTTGCAGAAATTTCACTTATTTTGGGGCAAAACTGCAGAAATTTCACTTATTTCAGTGAAAAAAGGCAGAAATTTTTCTTATTTTGGGGCAAAAAGGCAGAAATTCCTAATATTTTGTGGCAAAAATGCAGAAATTCCCCATATTTCGAGGTAAAAAGGCTGAAATTCCACTTATTTGGGGGCAAAAAGGCAGAAATTTTTCTTATTTTGGGGCAAAATTGCAGAAATTTCACTTACTTCAGGGTAATAAGTCAGAATTTTTCTTTATTTTGGGGCAAAAAAGACAGAAATTTCCTTCGTTTTGGGGGAAAAATACAGAAATTCCACTTATTTAGAGGCAAAAAAGCAGAAATTACCCTTATTTTTGAGCAAAAATGAAGAAATTTCTTTTTTATGGCAAAAAGATATGCATTCTTCTTACTTTCGGGCAAAAAGGCAGAAATTCCCTGTATTTTGGAGCAAAATTGCAGAAATTCCCCTAATTGTGGGGCAAAAGGGCAGAAATTCTTTATATGTTGGGGCCAAAAGACAGAATTTCTCCTTATTTTGGGGCAAAACTCAGTAATTCCACTTAGTTTGGGTCAAAATTCCAGAAATTTTCCTTATTTTGGGGCAAAATTGCAGAAATTTCACTTATTTTGGGGCAAAATTGCATAAATTTCACTTATTTCAGGGAAAAAAAGCAGAAATTTTTTTATTTTGGGGCAAAAAGGCAGAAATTCCTAATATTTTGTGGCAAAAATGCAGAAATTCCCTTTATTTGGAGGTAAAAATGCTGAAATTCTCTTTATTTGGGGGCAAAAAGGCAAAAATTTCCTTTATTTTGGGGCAAAATTGCAGAAATTTCACTTATTTCAGGGTAATAAGTCAGAAAATTTCCTTATTTTGGGGCAAAAAAGACAGGAATTCCCTTTGTTTTGGGGGAAAAAGACAGAAATTCCACTTATTTAGAGGCAAAAAAGCAGAAATTCCCCTTATTTTGGAGCAAAAATGAAGAAATTTCCCTTTTTTATGGCAAAAAGGTATGCATTCTTTATATTTTCAGGCAAAAAGGCAGATATTCCCCGTATTTTGGAGCAAAATTGAAGAAATTCCCCTAATTTTTGGGCAAAAAGGCAGAAATTGCCTATATGTTGGGGCAAAAAGACAGAAATTTTCTTTATTTTGGGGCAAAACTCAGAAATTCCACTTATTTTGGGGCAAAATTCCAGAAATTTTCCTTAATTTGGGGCAAAATTGCAGAAATTTCACTTATTTTGGGGCAAAATTGCAGAAATTTCACTTATTTTGGGGCAAAATTGCAGAAATTTCACTTATTTCAGAGAAAAAAGGCAGAAATTTTCCTTATTTTGGGGCAAAAAGCAGATATTCCTAATATTTTGTGGCAAAAATGCAGAAATTCCCCTTATTTTGAGGTAAAAAGGCTGAAATTCGCATTATTTTGAGGCAAAAAGGCAGAAATTTCCCTAATTTTGGAGCAAAAGTACAGGAATTTCACTTACTTCAGGGTAATAAGTCAGAATTTTTCCTTATTTTGGGGCAAAAAGACAGAAATTCCCTTTGTTTTGGGAGAAAAAGACAGAAATTCCACTTATTTAGAGGCAAAAAAGCAGAAATTCTCGGTATTTTGGAGCAAAATTGCAGAAATTCCCCTAATTGTGGGGCAAAAAGGCAGAAATTTCCTATATGTTGGGGCAAAAAGACAGAAATTCTCCATTTTTTGGGGCAAAACTCAGAAATTCCACTTATTTTGTGGCAAAATTGCAGAAATTTCCCTTATTTTGGGGCAAAATTGCAGAAATTTCACTTATTTTGGGCAAAAAGGCAGAAATTTCATTTATTTCAGGGAAAAAAGGCAAAAATTTTCCTTATTTTGGGGCAAAAAGTCATAAATTCCTAATATTTTGTGGTAAAAATGCAGAAATTCCCCTTATTTTGAGGTAAAAAGACTGAAATTCCCCTTATTTGGGGGCAAAAAGTCAGAAATTTCCCTTATTTTGGGGCAAAATTGAAGAAATTTCACTTACTACAGGGTAATAAGTCAGAATTTTTCCTTATTTTAGGGCAAAAAAGACAGAAATTCCTTTTGTTTTGAGGGAAAAAGACAGAAATTCCACTTATTTAGAGGCAAAAAAATAGAAATTCCCTTTATTTTGAAGCAAAATAGAAGAAATTACATTTTTGATGGTAAAAAGGTATGCATTCTTCTTATTTTCGGGCAAAAAGGCAGAAATTCCCCGTCTTTTGGAGCAAAATTGCTGAAATTCCCCTAATTGTGGGGCAAAAAAGCAGAAATTTCCTATATGTTGGGGCAAAAAGACAGAAATTCTCCTTATTTTGAAGCAAAACTCAGAAATTCCTCTTATTTTGAAGCAAAATTCCAGAAATTTCCCTTATTTTAGGACAAAATTGCAGAAATTTCACTTATTTTGGGGCAAAATTGCAGAAATTTCAATTATTTCAGGGAAAAAAAGCAGAAATTTTCTTATTTTGGGGCAAAAAGGCAGAAATTCCTAATATTTTGTGGCAAAAATGCGGAAATTCCCCTTATTTTGAGGTAAAAAGGCTGAAATTCCCCTTATTTGGGGGCAAAAATGCAGAAATTCCCCTTATTTTGAGGTAAAAAGGCTGAAATTCCCCTTATTTGCGGGCAAAAAGGTAGATAGAAATTTCCCTTATTTTGGGGCAAAATTGCAGAAATTTCACTTACTTCAGGGTAATAAGTCAGAATTTTTCCTTATTTTGGGGCAAAAAAGACAGAAATTCTCTTTATTTTGGGGGAAATAGACAGAAATTCCACTTATTTAGAGGCAAAAAAGCAGAAATTCCTTTTATTTTGGAGCAAAAATGAAGAAATTTCCCATTTTTTGGCAAAAAGGTATTCATTCTTCTTATTTTCGGGCAAAAAGGCAGAAATTACCCGTATTTTGGAGCAAAATTACAGATATTTCCCTAATTGTGTAGCAAAAAACAGAAATTCTCTATATGTTGGGGCAAAAATACAGAAATTCTCTTTATTTTGGGGAAAAACACAAAAATTCCACTTATTTTGGGGCAAAATTCCAGAAATTTCCCTTATTTTGGTGCAAAATTGCAGAAATTGTACTTACTTCAGGTTAATAAGTCAGAATTTTCCCTTATTTTGGGGCAAAAAAGACAGAAATTCCCTTTGTTTTGGGGGAAAAAGACAGAAATTCCACTTATTTAGAGGCAAAAAAGCAGAAATTCCCCTTATTTTGGAGCAAAATTGCAGAAATTTCTCTTTTTTATGGCAAAAAGGTATGCATTCTTCTTATTTTCGGGCAAAAAGGCAGAAATTCCCTGAATTTTGGAGCAAAATTGCAGAAATTCCCCTAATTGTGGGGCAAAAAGGCAAAATTTCCCTATATGTTGGGGCAAAAAGACAGAAATTCTCCTTATTTTGGGGCAAAACTCAAAAATTCCACTTATTTTTGGGCAAAATTCCAGAAATTTCCCTTATTTTGGGGCAAAATTGCAGAAATTTCACTTATTTTGGGGCAAATTTGCAGAAATTTCACTTATTTTGGGGCAAAACTGCAGAAATTTCACTTATTTCAGTGAAAAAAGGCAGAAATTTTCCTTATTTTGGGGCAAAAAGGCAGAAATTCCTAATATTTTGTGGCAAAAATGCAGAAATTCCCCATATTTCGAGGTAAAAAGGCTGAAATTCCACTTATTTGGGGGCAAAAAGGCAGAAATTTTTCTTATTTTGGGGCAAAATTGCAGAAATTTCACTTACTTCAGGGTAATAAGTCAGAATTTTTCTTTATTTTGGGGCAAAAAAGACAGAAATTTCCTTCGTTTTGGGGGAAAAATACAGAAATTCCACTTATTTAGAGGCAAAAAAGCAGAAATTACCCTTATTTTTGAGCAAAAATGAAGAAATTTCTTTTTTATGGCAAAAAGATATGCATTCTTCTTACTTTCGGGCAAAAAGGCAGAAATTCCCTGTATTTTGGAGCAAAATTGCAGAAATTCCCCTAATTGTGGGGCAAAAAGGCAGAAATTCTTTATATGTTGGGGCCAAAAGACAGAATTTCTCCTTATTTTGGGGCAAAACTCAGTAATTCCACTTAGTTTGGGTCAAAATTCCAGAAATTTCCCTTATTTTGGGGCAAAATTGCAGAAATTTCACTTATTTCAGGGAAAAAAAGCAGAAATTTTTTTATTTTGGGGCAAAAAGGCAGAAATTAATAATATTTTGTGGCAAAAATGCAGAAATTCTCTTTATTTTGAGGTAAAAAGGCTGAAATTCCCCTTATTTGTGGGCAAAAAGGCAGAAATTTCTCTTATTTTGAGGCAAAATTGCAGAAATTTCACTTACTTCAGGGTAATAAGTCAGAATTTTTCAGTATTTTGGTGCAAAAATACAAAAATTCCCTTTGTTTTGGGAAAAAAAGACAGAAATTCCACTTATTTAGAGGCAAAAAAGCAGAAATTCCCCTTATTATGGAGCAAAAATGAAGAAATTTCCCTTTTTTATGGCAAAAAGTTATGCATTCTTTATATTTTCAGGCAAAAAGGCAGATATTCCCCGTATTTTAAAGCAAAATTGAAGAAATTCCCCTAATTTTTGGGCAAAAAGGCAGAAATTGCCTATATGTTGGGGCAAAAAGACAGAAATTTTCTTTATTTTGGGGCAAAACTCAGAAATTCCACTTATTTTGGGGCAAAATTCCAGAAATTTTCCTTATTTTGGGGCAAAATTGCAGAAATTTCACTTATTTTGGGGCAAAATTGCAGAAATTTCACTTATTTTGGGGCAAAATTGCAGAAATTTCACTTATTTCAGAGAAAAAAGGCAGAAATTTTCCTTATTTTGGGGCAAAAAGCAGATATTCCTAATATTGTGGCAAAAATGCAGAAATTCCCCTTATTTTGAGGTAAAAAGGCTGAAATTCGCATTATTTTGGGGCAAAAAGGCAGAAATTTCCCTAATTTTGGAGCAAAAGTACAGGAATTTCACTTACTTCAGGGTAATAAGTCAGAATTTTTCTTTATTTTGGGGCAAAAAAGACAGAAATTCCTTTTGTTTTGGGAGAAAAAGACAGAAATTCCACTTATTTAGAGGCAAAAAAGCAGAAATTCCCCTTATTTTGGAGCAAAAATGAAGAAATTTCTCTTTTTTATGGCAAATAGGTATGCATTCTTCTTATTTTCGGGCAAAAAGGCAGAAATTCTCGGTATTTTGGAGCAAAATTGCAGAAATTCCCCTAATTGTGGGGCAAAAAGGCAGAAATTGCCTATATCTTAGGGCAAAAAAACAGAAATTCTCCATTTTTTGGGGCAAAACTCAGAAATTCCACTTATTTTGGGGCAAAATTCCAGAAATTTCCCTTATTTTGGGGCAAAATTGCAGACATTTCACTTATTTTGGGGCAAAATTGCAGAAATTTCACTTATTTCAGGGAAAAAAAGCAGAAATATTCTTATTTTGGGGCAAAAAGGCAGAAATTCCTAATATTTTGTGGCAAAAATGCAAAATTCCCCTTATTTTAAGGTAAAAAGACTGAAATTCCCCTTATTTTGGGGCAAAAAGGCAGAAATTTCCCTTATTTTGGGGCAAAATTGAAGAAATTTCACTTACTACAGGGTAATAAGTCAGAATTTTTCCTTATTTTAGGGAAAAAAAGACAGAAATTCCCTTTGTTTTGAGGGAAAAAGACAGAAATTCCACTTATTTAGAGGCAAAAAAATAGAAATTCCCTTTATTTTGAAGCAAAATAGAAGAAATTACATTTTTGATGGCAAAAAGGTATGCATTCTTCTTATTTTCGGGCAAAAAGGCAGAAATTCCCCGTCTTTTGGAGCAAAATTGCTGAAATTCCCCTAATTGTGGGGCAAAAAGGCAGAAATTTCCTATATGTTGGGGCAAAAAGACAGAAATTCTCCTTATTTTGAAGCAAAACTCAGAAATTCCTCTTATTTTGAAGCAAAATTCCAGAAATTTCCCTTATTTTAGGACAAAATTGCAGAAATTTCACTTATTTTGGGGCAAAATTGCAGAAATTTCAATTATTTCATGGAAAAAAAGCAGAAATTTTCTTATTTTGGGGCAAAAAGGAAGAAATTCCTAATATTTTGTGGCAAAAATGCGGAAATTCCCCTTATTTTGAGGTAAAAAGGCTGAAATTCCCCTTATTTGGGGGCAAAAATACAGAAATTCCCCTTATTTTGAGGTAAAAAGGCTGAAATTCCCCTTATTTGGGGGCAAAAAGGAAGAAATTTCCCTTATTTTGGGGCAAAATTGCAGAAATTTCACTTACTTCAGGGTAATAAGTCAGAATTTTTCCTTATTTTGGGCCAAAAAAGACAGATATTCTCTTTATTTTGGGGGAAATAGACAGAAATTCCACTTATTTAGAGGCAAAAAAGCAGAAATTCCTTTTATTTTGGAGCAAAAATGAAGAAATTTCCCATTTTTTGGCAAAAAGGTATTTATTCTTCTTATTTTCGGGCAAAAAGGCAGAAATTACCCGTATTTTGGAGCAAAATTACTGAAATTTCCCTAATTGTGTGGCAAAAAAAAACAGAAATTCTCTATATGTTTGGGCAAAAATACAGAAATTCTCTTTATTTTGGGGAAAAACACAAAAATTCCACTTATTTTGGGGCAAAATTCCAGAAATTTCCCTTATTTTGGTGCAAAATTGCAGAAATTTTACTTACTTCAGGTTAATAAGTCAGAATTTTTCCTTATTTTGGGGCAAAAAAGACAGAAATTCCCTTTGTTTTGTGGGAAAAAGACAAAAATTCCACTTATTTAGAGGCAAAAAAGCAGAAATTCCCCTTAATTTGGAGCAAAAATGAAGAAATTTCCCTTTATTATGGCAAAGAGGTATGCATTCTTCTTATTTTCGTGCAAAAAGGGAGAAATTCCACGTATTTTGGAGCAAAATTGCAGAAATTACCCTAATTGTGGGGCAAAAAGGCAGAAATTGCCTATATGTTGGGGCAAAAAAACAGAAATTCTCCTTATTTTGGGGCAAAACTCAGAAATTCCACTTATTTTGGGGCAAAATTCCAGAAATTTCCCTTATTTTGGAGCAAAATTGCAGAAATTTCACTTATTTTGGGGCAAAGTTGCAAAATTTCACTTATTTCAGAGTAAAAAAGCAGAAATTTTCTTATTTTGGGGCAAAAAGGCAGAAATTCCTAATATTTTGTGGCAAAAATGCAGAAATTCCCCTTATTTTGAGGTAAAAAGGCTGAAATTCCCTTTATTTGAGGGCAAAAGGCAAAAATTTTTTTTATTTTGGGGCAAAATTGCCGAAATTTCACTTATTTCAGGGTAATAAGTCAGAAATTTTCCTTATTTTGGGGCAAAAAATACAGGAATTCCCTTTGTTTTGGGGGAAAAATACAGAAATTCCACTTATTTAGAGGCAAAAAAGCAGAAATTCCCCTTTTTGGAGCAAAAATGAAGAAATTTTCTTTTTTCATGGCAAAAAGGTATGCATTCTTCTTATTTTCAAGCAAAAAGGCAGAAATTCTCCGTATTTTGGAGCAAAATTGCAGAAATTCCCCTAATTGTGGGGCAAAAAGGCAGAAATTGCCTATATGTTGGGGCAAAAAAACAGAAATTCTCCTTATTATGGGGCATAACTCAGAAATTCCACTTATTTTGGGGCAAAATTCCAGAAATTTCCCTTATTTTGGGGCAAAATTGCAGACATTTCACTTATTTTGGGGCAAAATTGCAGAAATTTCACTTCTTTCAGGGAAAAAAAGCAGAAATTTTCTTATTTCGGGGCAAAAAGGCAGAAATTCCTAATATTTTGTGGCAAAAATGCAGAAATTCCCCTTATTTTAAGGTAAAAAGACTGAAATTCCCCTTATTTGGGGGCAAAAATGCAGAAATTTCCCTTATTTTGGGGCAAAATTGAAGAAATTTCACTTACTACAGGGTAATAAGTCAGAATTTTTCCTTATTTTAGGGCAAAAAAGACAGAAATTTTCTTTGTTTTGAGGGAAAAAGACAGAAATTCCACTTATTTAGAGGCAAAAAAGCAGAAATTCCTTTTATTTGGAGCAAAAATGAAGAAATTTCCTTTTTTTATGGCAAAAAGATATGCATTCTTCCTATTTTCGGGCAAAAAGGCAGAAATTGCCCGTATTTTGGAGCTAAATTGCAGAAATTCCCCTAATTGTGGGGCAAAAAGGCAGACATTCCCTATATGTTGAGGCAAAAAGACAGAAATTCTCCTTATTTTGGGGCAAAACTCAGAAATTCCACTTATTTTGGGGCAAAATTCCAGAAATTTCCCTTCTTTTGGGGCAAAATTGCAGAAATTTCACTTATTTTGGAGCAAAATTGCAGAAAATTCACTTATTTCAGGGAAAAAAGGCAGTTTTCTTATTTTGAAGCCAAAAGTCAGAAATTCCTAATATTTTGTGGCAAAAATGCAGAAATTCCCCTTATTTTGAGGTAAAAAGTCTGAAATTCCCCTTATTTGGGGGAAAAAGGCAGAAATTTCCCTTATTTTAGGGCAAAATTGCAGAAATTTCACTTAATTCAGGGTAAGAAGTCAGAATTTTTCCTTATTTTGGGACAAAAAAAAAGGAATTCCCTTTGATTTTGAGGAAAAAGACAGAAATTCCACTTATTTAGAGGCAAAAAAGCAGAAATTCCCCTTATTTTGTAGCAAAAATGAAGAAATTTCCCTATTTCATGGCAAAAAGGTATGCATTCTTCATATTTTCAAGGAAAAAAGGCAGAAATTCCCCATATTTTGGAGCAAAATTGCAGAAATTTTCCTAATTGTGGGGCAAAAAGGCAGAAATTCTCTATATGTTAGGGCAAAAATACAGAAATTCTCCTTATTTTGGGGCAAAACTCTGAAATTCCACTTAGTTTGGGGGAAAATTCCAGAAATTTCCCTTATTTTGGGGCAAAATTGCAGAAATTTCATTTTTTGGGGGCAAAATTGCAGAAATTTCACTTATTTTGTGGCAAAATTGCAGAAATTTCACTTATTTCAGGAAAAAAAGGCAGAAATTTTCCTTATTTTGGGGAAAAATGCAGAAATTCCTAATATTTTGTGGCAAAAATGCAGAAATTCCCATTATTTTGAGATAAAAAGGCTGAAATTCCCCTTATTTGGGGGCAAAAAGGCAGAAATTTTTCATATTTTGGGGCAAAATTGCAGAAATTTCACTTACTTCAGGGTAATAAGTCAGAATTTTTCCTTATTTTGGTGCAAAAAATACAGAAATTCTCTTTGTATTGGGGGAAAAAGACAGAAATTCCACTTATTTAGAGGCAAAAAATAAGAAATTCCTTTTATTTGGAGCAAAAATGAAGAAATCTCCCTTTTTTATGGCAAAAAGATATGCATTCTTCCTATTTTCGGGCAAAAAGGCAGAAATTGCCCGTATTTTGGAGCTAAATTGCAGAAATTCCCCTAATTGTGCTGCAAAAAAAGCAGAAATTCCCTATATGTTGGGGCAAAAAGACAGAAATTCTCCTTATTTTGGGGCAAAACTCAGAAATTCCACTTACTTTGGGGCAAAATTCCAGAAATTTCCCTTCTTTTGGGGCAAAATTGCAGAAATTTCACTTATTTTGGGGCAAAATTGCAGAAAATTCACTTATTTCAGGGAAAAAAGGCAGTTTTCTTATTTTGAAGCCAAAAGTCAGAAATTCCTAATATTTTGTGGCAAAAATGCAGAAATTCCCCTTATTTTGAGTTAAAAAGGCTGAAATTCCCCTTATTTGGGGGAAAAAGGCAGAAATTTCCCTTATTTTAGGGCAAAATTGCAGAAATTTCACTTATTTTGGGGCAAAATTGCAGAAATTTGACTTATTTCAGGGAAAAAAAGCAGAAATTTTTTTATTTTGTAGCAAAAAGGCAGTAATTCCTAATATTTTGTGGCAAAAATGCAGAAATTCCCCTTATTTTGAGGTAAAAAGGCTGAATTTTCCCTTATTTTGGAGAAAAAGGCAGAAATTTCCCTTATTTTGAGGCAAAATTGCAGAAATTTCACTTACTTCAGGGTAATAAGTCAGAATTTTTCCTTATTTTGGGGCAAAAAAAAGGAATTCCCTTTGTTTTTGAGGAAAAAGAAAGAAATTCCACTTATTTAGAGGCAAAAAAGCAGAAATTCCCCTTATTTTGTAGCAAAAATGAAGAAATTTCTCTATTTCATGGCAAAAAGGTATGCATTTTTCATATTTTCAAGGAAAAAAGGCAGAAATTCCCCATATTTTGGAGCAAAATTGCAGAAATTTCCCTAATTGTGGGGCAAAAAGGCAGAAATTCTCTATATGTTAGGGCAAAAATAGAAAAATTCTCCTTATTTTGGGGCAAAACTCTGAAATTCCACTTAGTTTGGGGCAAAATTCCAGAAATTTCCCTTATTTTGGGACAAAATTGCAGAAATTTCATTTTTTTGGGGGCAAAATTGCAGAAATTTCACTTATTTTGTGGCAAAATTGCAGAAATTTCACTTATTTCAGGAAAAAAAGGCAGAAATTTTCCTTATTTTGGGTCAAAAATGCAGAAATTCCTAATATTTTGTGGCAAAAATGCAGAAATTCCCATTATTTTGAGATAAAAAGGCTGAAATTCCCCTTATTTGGGAGCAAAAAGGCAGAAATTTTTCATATTTTGGGGCAAAATTGCAGAAATTTCACTTACTTCAGGGTAATAAGTCAGAATTTTTCCTTATTTTGGTGCAAAAAATACAGAAATTCCCTTTGTTTTGGGGGAAAAAGACAGAAATTCCACTTATTTAGAGGCAAAAAAGAAGAAATTCCTTTTATTTGGAGCAAAAATGAAGAAATTTCCCTTTTTTATGGCAAAAAGATATGCATTCTTCCTATTTTCGGGCAAAAAGGAAGAAATTGCCCGTATTTTGGAGCTAAATTGCAGAAATTCCCCTAATTGTGCTGCAAAAAAGCAGACATTCCCTATATGTTGGGGCAAAAAGACAGAAATTCTCCTTATTTTGGGGCAAAACTCAGAAATTGCACTTAATTTGGGGTAAAATTCCAGAAATTTCCCTTCTTTTGGGGCAAAATTGCAGAAATTTCACTTATTTTGGGGCAAAATTGCAGAAATTTGACTTATTTCAGGGAAAAAAAGCAGAAATTTTTTTATTTTGTAGCAAAAAGGCAGTAAATCTTAATATTTTGTGGCAAAAATGCAGAAATTCCCCTTATTTTGAGGTAAAAAGGCTGAAATTCTTCTTATTTGCTCGCAAAAAGGCAGAAATTTCCCTTATTTTGGGGCAAAATTGCAGAAATTCCCCTAATTGTGGGGCAAAAAGGCAGAAATTCTCTATATGTTGGGGCAAAAATACAGAAATTCTCCTTATTTTGGGGCAAAACTCAGAAATTCCACTTATTTTGGGGCAAAAGTCTAGAAATTTCCTTAATTTTGGGGCAAAATTGCAGAAATTTCCTATATATTGGGGCAAAATTGGAGAAATTTCACTTATTTTGGGGCAAAATTGCAGAAATTTTACTTATTTCAGGGAAAAAAGGCAGAAATTTTCCTAATTTTGTGGCAAAAAGGCAGAAATTCCTAATATTTTGTGGCAAAAATGCAGATATTCCCCTTATTTTGAGGTAAAAAGGCTGAAATTCCCCTTATTTGGGGGCAAAAAGGCAGAAATTTCCCTTATTTTGAGGCAAAATTGCAGAAATTTCACTTATTTCAGAATAATAAGTCAGAAGTTTTCCTTATTTTGGGGCAAAAAAGACAGGAATTCCCTTTGTTTTGGGGTAAAAAACAGAAATTCCACATATTTAGAGGCAAAAAAGCAGAAATTCCCCTTATTTTGGAGCAAAAATTAAGAAATTTCACTTTTTTATGCCAAAAAGGTATGCATTTTTCTTTTTTTCCGTCAAAAAGGCTGAAATTCCCTGTTTTTTGGAGCATAATTGCAGAAATTCCCCTAATTGTGGGGCAAAAAGGCAGAAATTCTCTATATGTTAGGGCAAAAAGACAGAAATTCTCTTTATTTTGTGGCAAAACTCAGAAATTCCACTTATTTTGGGGCAAAATTCCAGAAATTTCCCTTATTTTGGGGCAAAATTGCAGAAATTTCACTTATTTTGGGGCAAAATTGCAGAAATTTTACTTATTTCAGTAAAAAAAGGCAGAAATTTTCCTTATTTTGGGGCAAAAAGCAGAAATTCCTAATATTTTGTGGCAAAAATGCAGAAATTCCCCTTATTTTGAGGTAAAAAGCCTGAAATTCCCGTTATTTGGGGGCAAAAAGGCAGAAATTTCCCATATTTTGGGGCAAAATTGCAGAAATTTCACTTACTTCAGGGTAATAAGTCAGATTTTTTTTCTTATTTTGGGGCAAAAAAGACAGAAATTCCCTTTGTTTTGGGGGAAAAAGACAGAAATTCCACTTATTTAGAGGCAAAAAAGCAGAAATTCCTCTTATTTTGGAGCAAAAATCAAGAAATTTCCATTTTTTATGGCAAAAAGGTATGCATTCTTCTTATTTTCGGGCAAAAAGGCAGAAATTACCCTTATTTTGTAGCAAAATTGCAGAAATTCCCCTAATTGTTGGGCAAAAAGGCAGAAATTGCCTATATGTTAGGGCAAAAAGACAGAAATTCCCCTTATTTTGGAGCAAATCTCAGAAATTCCACTTATTTTGGGGCAAAATTCCAGAAATTTCCTTTATTTTGGGGCAAAATTGGAGAAATTTCACTTATTTTGGGGCAAAATTGCAGAAATTTCACTTATTACAGGGAAAAAAAGCAGAAGCTTTCTTATTTTGAAGCAAAAAGTCAGAAATTCCTAATATATTGTGGCAAAAATACACAAATTCTTCTTATTTTGAGGTAAAAAGGCTGAAATTACCCTTATTTGGGGGAAAAAAGGCAGAAATTTCCCTTATTTTGGGGCAAAATTGCAGAAATTTCACTTACTTCAGGGTAAGAAGTCAGAATTTTTCCTTATTTTGGGGCAAAAAAGACAGGAATTCCCTTTGTTTTGGGGAAAAGACAGAAATTTCACTTATTTAGAGGCAATAAAGCAGAAATTCCCTTTATTTTGGAGCAAAAATGAAGAAATTTCCCTATTTTATGGCAAAAAAATATGCATTCTTCTTATTTTCAGGCAAAAAGGCAGAAATTCCACGTATTTTGGAGCAAAATTGCAGCAATTTCCCTAATTGTTGGGCAAAAAGGCAGAAATTCCAAATATGTTAGGGCAAAAAAACAGAAATTCTCCTTATTTTGGAGCAAAACTCTGAAATTCCACTTATTTTGGGGCAAAATTCCAGAAATTTCCCTTATTTTTGGGCATAATTGCAGAAATTTCCCTTATTTTGGGGCAAAATTGCAGAAATTTCACTTATTTTGTGGCAAAATTGCAGAAATTTCACTTATTTAGGGAAAAAAGGCAGAAATTTTCCATTTTTTATGGCAAAAAGGCAGAAATTTCTAATATTTTGTGGCAAAAAGGCAGAAATTCTCTATATGTTGGGTCAAAAATACAGAAATTCTCCTTATTTTGGGGCAAAACTCAGAAATTCCACTTATTTTGGTGCAAAATTCCAGAAATTTTCTTTATTTTGGGGCGAAATTGCAGAAATTTCCCTTATTTTTGGGCAAAATTGGAGAAATTTCACATATTTTGGGGCAAAATTGCAGAAATTTTACTTATTTCAAGGAAAAAAGGCAGAAATTTTCTTTATTTTGGGGCAAAAAATAAAGGAATTTTTTTTGTTTTAGGGGAAAAAGACAGAAATTCCACTTATTTAGAGGCAAAAAAGCAGAAATTCCCCTTATTTTGAAGCAAAAATGAAGAAATTTCCCTTTTTTATGGTAAAAAAGTATGCATTCTTCTTATTTTCGGGCAAAAAGGCAGAAATTCCCCGTATTTTGTAGCAAAATTGCAGAAATTCCCGTTCTTGTGGGGCAAAAATGCAGAAATTGCCTATATGTTGGGGCAAAAAGACAGAAATTCTCCTTATTTTGGAGCAACACTCAGAAATTCCAATTATTTTGGGGCAAAATTGCAGAAATTTCCCTAATTGTGGGGCAAAAAGGCAGAAATTCCATATATGTTAAGGCAAAAAGACAGAAATTCTCCTTATTTTAGAGCAAAACTCTGAAATTCCACTTATTTTGGGGAAAAATTCCACAAATTTCCCTTATTTTGGGGCAAAATTCCAGAAATTTCCCTTATTTTGGGGCAAAATTGCAGAAATTTCACATATTTTGTGGCAAAAATGCAGAAATTCCCATTATTTTGAGGTTAAAAGGCTGAAATTCCCCTTATTTGGGGGCAAAAAGGCAGAAATTTTTCATATTTTGGGGCAAAATTGCAGAAATTTCACTTACTTCAGGGTAATAAGTCAGAATTTTTCCTTAATTTGAGGCCAAAAATACAGAAATTCCCTTTGTTTTGGGAGAAAAAGACAGAAATTCCACATATTTAGAGGCAAAAAAGCAGAAATTCCCCCTATTTTGGAGCAAAAATGAAGAAATTTCCCTTTTTTATGGCAAAAAGATATTTATTCTTCTTATTTTCGGGCAAAAAGGCAGAAATTCCCCGTGTTTTGGAGCTAAATGGCAGAAATTCCCCTAATTGTGGGGCAAAAAGGCAGAAATTCCCTATATGTTGGGGCAAAAAGACAGAAATTCTCCTTATTTTGGGGCAAAACTCAGAAATTCCACTTATTTTGGGGCAAAATTCCAGAAATTTCCCTTCTTTTGGGGCCAAATTGCAGAAATTTCACTTATTTTGTGGCAAAATTGCAGAAATTTGATTTATTTCAGGGAAGAAAAGCAGAAATTTTATTATTTTGTAGAAAAGAGGCAGTAATTCCTAATATTTTGTGGCAAAAATGCAGAAATTCCCCTTATTTTGAGGTAAAAAGGCTTAAATTCTTCGTATTTGGGGGCAAAAAGTCAGAAATTTCCCTTATTTTGGGGCAAAATTGCAGAAATTCCCCTAATTGTGGGGCAAAAAGGCAGAAATTCTCTATATGTTGGGTCAAAAATACAGAAATTCTCCTTATTTTGGGGCAAAACTCAGATATTCCACTTATTTTGGTGCAAAATTCCATAAATTTCCTTTATTTTGGGGCAAAATTGCAGAAATTTCCCTTATTTTGGGGCAAAATTGGAGAAATTTCACATATTTTGGGGCAAAATTGCAGAAATTTTACTTATTTCAAGGAAAAAAGGCAGAAATTTTCTTTATTTTGGGGCAAAAAAGAAAGGAATTCCTTTTGTTTTGGGGTAAAAAGACAGAAATTCAACTTATTTAGAGGCAAAAAAGCAGAAATTCCCCTTATTTTGAAGCAAAAATGAAGAAATTTCCCTTTTTTATGGTAAAAAAGTATGCATTCTTCTTATTTTCGGGCAAAAAAGCAGAAATTCCCAGTATTTTGGAGCAAAATTGCAGAAATTCCCCTACTTGTGAGGCAAAAAGGCAGAAATTGCCTATATGTTGGGGCAAAAAGACAGAAATTCTCCTTATTTTGGGGCAAAACTCAGAAATTCCACTTATTTTGGGGCAAAATTGCAGAAATTTACCTAATTGTGGGGCAAAAAGGCAGAAATTCCTTATATGTTAGGGGAAAAAGACAGAAATTCTCCTTATTTTGGAGCAAAACTCTGAAATTCCACTTATTTTGGGGCAAAATTCCAGAAATTTCTCTTATTTTGGGGCAAAATTGCAGGAATTTCCCTTATTTTGGGGCAAAATTGCAGAAATTTCACTTATTTTGTGGCAAAAATGCAGAAATTCCCATTATTTTGAGGTAAAAAGGCTGAAATTCCCCTTATTTGGGGGCAAAAATGCAGAAATTTTTCATATTTTGGGGCAAAATTCCAGAAATTTCACTTACTTCAGTGTAATAAGCAGAATTTTTCTTATTTTGAGGCAAAAAATACAGAAATTCTTTTTTTTTGGGAGAAAAAACAGAAATTCCACATATTTAGTGGCAAAAAAGCAGAAATTCCCCTTATTTTGGAGCAAAAATGAAGAAATTTTCCTTTTTTATGGCAAAAAGATATGCATTCTTCTTATTTTCAGGCAAAAAGGCAGAAATTCCCCGTATTTTGGAGCTAAATTGCAGAAATTCCCCTAATTGTGGGGCAAAAAGGCAGAAATTCCCTATATGTTGGGGCAAAAAGACAGAAATTCTCCTTGTTTTAGGGCAAAACTCAGAAATTCCACTTATTTTGGGGCAAAATTCCAGAAATTTCCCTTCTTTTGAGGCAAAATTGAAGAAATTTCACTTATTTTGGGGCAATATTGCAGAAATTTGACTTATTTCAGGGAAGAAAAGCAGAAATTTTCTTATTTTGTAAAAAAAAGGCAGCAATTCCTAATATTTTGTGGCAAAAATGCAGAAATTCCCCTTATTTTGTAGCAAAAATGAAGAAATTTCCCTATTTCATGGCAAAAAGGTATGCATTCTTCATATTTTCAAGGAAAAAAGGCAGAAATTCCCCGTATTTTGGAGCAAAATTGCAGAAATTTCCCTAATTGTGGGGCAAAATGGCAGAAATTCCCTATATGTTAGGGCAAAAATACAGAAATTCTCCTTATTTTGGGGCAAAACTCTGAAATTCCACTTAGTTTGGGGCAAAATTCCAGAAATTTCCCTTATTTTGGGGCAAAATTGCAGAAATTTCACTTATTTTGGGGTAAAATTGCAGAAATTTCACTTATTTTGTGGCAAAATTGCAGAAATTTCACTTATTTTTGGGAAAAAAGGCAAAAATTTTCCTTATTTTGGAGCAAAAATGCAGAAATTCTTAATATTTTGTGGCAAAAATCAGAAATTCTCATTATTTTGAGATAAAAAGGCTGAAATTCCCCTTATTTGGGGGCAAAAAGGAAGAAATTTTTCATATTTTGGGGCAAAATTGCAGAAATTTCACTTACTTCAGGGTAATAAGTCAGAATTTTTCCTTATTTTGGTGCAAAAAATACAGAAATTCCCTTTGTTTTTGGGGAAAAGACAGAAATTCCACTTATTTAGAGGCAAAAAAGCAGAAATTCCTTTTATTTGGAGCAAAAATGAAGAAATTTCCCTTTTTTATGGCAAAAAGATATGCATTCTTCCTATTTTCGGGCAAAAAGGCAGAAATTGCCCGTATTTTGGAGCTAAATTGCAGAAATTCCCCTAATTGTGGGGCAAAAAGGAAGACATTCCCTATATGTTGGGGCAAAAAGACAGAAATTCTCCTTATTTTGGGGCAAAACTCAGAAATTGCACTTAATTTGGGGCAAAATTCCAGAAATTTCCCTTCTTTTGGGGCAAAATTGCAGAAATTTCACTTATTTTGGGGCAAAATTGCAGAAATTTGACTTATTTCAGGGAAAAAAAGCAGAAATTTTTTTATTTTGTAGCAAAAAGGCAGTAATTCTTAATATTTTGTGGCAAAAATGCAGAAATTCCCCTTATTTTGAGGTAAAAAGGCTGAAATTCTTCTTATTTGCGGGCAAAAAGGCAGAAATTTCCCTTATTTTGGGGCAAAATTGCAGAAATTCCCCTAATTGTGGGGCAAAAAGGCAGAAATTCCCTATATGTTGGGGCAAAAAGACAGAAATTCTCCTTATTTTAGGGCAAAACTCAGAAATTCCACTTATTTTGGGGCAAAATTCCAGAAATTTCCCTTCTTTTGAGGCAAAATTGAAGAAATTTCACTTATTTTGGGGCAATATTGCAGAAATTTGACTTATTTCAGGGAAGAAAAGCAGAAATTTTCTTATTTTGTAGAAAAAAGGCAGTAATTCCTAATATTTTGTGGCAAAAATGCAGAAATTCCCCTTATTTTGAGGTAAAAAGGCTTAAATTCTTCGTATTTGGGGGCAAAAAGTCAGAAATTTCCCTTATTTTGGGGCAAAATTGCAGAAATTCCCCTAATTGTGGGGCAAAAAGGCAGAAATTCCCTATATGTTGGGGCAAAAAGACAGAAATTCTCCTTATTTTGGGGCAAAACTCAGAAATTCCACTTATTTTGGGGCAAAATTCCAGAAATTTCCCTTCTTTTGGGGCCAAATTGCAGAAATTTCACTTATTTTGTGGCAAAATTGCAGAAATTTGACTTATTTCAGGGAAGAAAAGCAGAAATTTTCTTATTTTGTAGAAAAAAGGCAGTAATTCCTAATATTTTGTGGCAAAAATGCAGAAATTCCCCTTATTTTGAGGTAAAAAGGCTTAAATTCTTCGTATTTGGGGGCAAAAAGTCAGAAATTTCCCTTATTTTGGGGCAAAATTGCAGAAATTCCCCTAATTGTGGGGCAAAAAGGCAGAAATTCTCTATATGTTGGGGCAAAAATACAGAAATTCTCCTTATTTTGGGGCAAAACTCAGAAATTCCACTTATTTTGGGGCAAAAGTCTAGAAATTTCCTTTATTTTGGGGCAAAATTGCAGAAATTTCCTATATATTGGGGCAAAATTGGAGAAATTTCACTTATTTTGGGGCAAAATTGCAGAAATTTTACTTATTTCAGGGAAAAAAGGCAGAAATTTTCCTAATTTTGTGGCAAAAAGGCAGAAATTCCTAATATTTTGTGGCAAAAATGCAGAAATTCCCCTTATTTTGAGGTAAAAAGGCTGAAATTCCCCTTATTTGGGGGCAAAAAGGCAGAAATTTCCCTTATTTTGAGGCAAAATTGCAGAAATTTCACTTATTTCAGAATAATAAGTCAGAAGTTTTCCTTATTTTGGGGCAAAAAAGACAGGAATTCCCTTTGTTTTGGGGTAAAAAACAGAAATTCCACATATTTAGAGGCAAAAAAGCAGAAATTCCCCTTATTTTGGAGCAAAAATTAAGAAATTTCACTTTTTTATGCCAAAAAGGTATGCATTCTTCTTTTTTTCCGTCAAAAAGGCTGAAATTCCCTGTTTTTTGGAGCATAATTGCAGAAATTCCCCTAATTGTGGGGCAAAAAGGCAGAAATTCTCTATATGTTAGGGCAAAAAGACAGAAATTCTCTTTATTTTGTGGCAAAACTCAGAAATTCCACTTATTTTGGGGCAAAATTCCAGAAATTTCCCTTATTTTGGGGCAAAATTGCAGAAATTTCACTTATTTTGGGGCAAAATTGCAGAAATTTTACTTATTTCAGTAAAAAAAGGCAGAAATTTTCCTTATTTTGGGGCAAAAAGCAGAAATTCCTAATATTTTGTGGCAAAAATGCAGAAATTCCCCTTATTTTGAGGTAAAAAGCCTGAAATTCCCGTTATTTGGGGGCAAAAAGGCAGAAATTTCCCATATTTTGGGGCAAAATTGCAGAAATTTCACTTACTTCAGGGTAATAAGTCAGATTTTTTTTCTTATTTTGGGGCAAAAAAGACAGAAATTCCCTTTGTTTTGGGGGAAAAAGACAGAAATTCCACTTATTTAGAGGCAAAAAAGCAGAAATTCCTCTTATTTTGGAGCAAAAATCAAGAAATTTCCATTTTTTATGGCAAAAAGGTATGCATTCTTCTTATTTTCGGGCAAAAAGGCAGAAATTACCCTTATTTTGTAGCAAAATTGCAGAAATTCCCATAATTGTTGGGCAAAAAGGCAGAAATTGCCTATATGTTAGGGCAAAAAGACAGAAATTCCCCTTATTTTGGAGCAAATCTCAGAAATTCCACTTATTTTGGGGCAAAATTCCAGAAATTTCCTTTATTTTGGGGCAAAATTGGAGAAATTTCACTTATTTTGGGGCAAAATTGCAGAAATTTCACTTATTACAGGGAAAAAAAGCAGAAGCTTTCTTATTTTGAAGCAAAAAGTCAGAAATTCCTAATATATTGTGGCAAAAATGCAGAAATTCCCCTTATTTTGAGGTAAAAAGGCTGAAATTACCCTTATTTGGGGGAAAAAGGCAGAAATTTCCCTTATTTTGGGGCAAAATTGCAGAAATTTCACTTACTTCAGGGTAAGAAGTCAGAATTTTTCCTTATTTTGGGGCAAAAAAGACAGGAATTCCCTTTGTTTTGGGGAAAAGACAGAAATTTCACTTATTTAGAGGCAATAAAGCAGAAATTCCCTTTATTTTGGAGCAAAAATGAAGAAATTTCCCTATTTTATGGCAAAAAAATATGCATTCTTCTTATTTTCAGGCAAAAAGGCAGAAATTCCACGTATTTTGGAGCAAAATTGCAGCAATTTCCCTAATTGTTGGGCAAAAAGGCAGAAATTCCATATATGTTAGGGCAAAAAAACAGAAATTCTCCTTATTTTGGAGCAAAACTCTGAAATTCCACTTATTTTGGGGCAAAATTCCAGAAATTTCCCTTATTTTTGGGCATAATTGCAGAAATTTCCCTTATTTTGGGGCAAAATTGCAGAAATTTCACTTATTTTGTGGCAAAATTGCAGAAATTTCACTTATTTAGGGAAAAAAGGCAGAAATTTTCCATTTTTTTATGGCAAAAAGGCAGAAATTTCTAATATTTTGTGGCAAAAAGGCAGAAATTCTCTATATGTTGGGTCAAAAATACAGAAATTCTCCTTATTTTGGGGCAAAACTCAGAAATTCCACTTATTTTGGTGCAAAATTCCAGAAATTTTCTTTATTTTGGGGCGAAATTGCAGAAATTTCCCTTATTTTTGGGCAAAATTGGAGAAATTTCACATATTTTGGGGCAAAATTGCAGAAATTTTACTTATTTCAAGGAAAAAAGGCAGAAATTTTCTTTATTTTGGGGCAAAAAAGAAAGGAATTCCTTTTGTTTTAGGGGAAAAAGACAGAAATTCCACTTATTTAGAGGCAAAAAAGCAGAAATTCCCCTTATTTTGAAGCAAAAATGAAGAAATTTCCCTTTTTTATGGTAAAAAAGTATGCATTCTTCTTATTTTCGGGCAAAAAGGCAGAAATTCCCCGTATTTTGTAGCAAAATTGCAGAAATTCCCGTTCTTGTGGGGCAAAAATGCAGAAATTGCCTATATGTTGGGGCAAAAAGACAGAAATTCTCCTTATTTTGGAGCAACACTCAGAAATTCCAATTATTTTGGGGCAAAATTGCAGAAATTTCCCTAATTGTGGGGCAAAAAGGCAGAAATTCCATATATGTTAAGGCAAAAAGACAGAAATTCTCCTTATTTTGGAGCAAAACTCTGAAATTCCACTTATTTTGGGGAAAAATTCCAGAAATTTCCCTTATTTTGGGGCAAAATTGCAGAAATTTTCCTTATTTTGGGGCAAAATTGCAGAAATTTCACATATTTTGTGGCAAAAATGCAGAAATTCCCATTATTTTGAGGTTAAAAGGCTGAAATTCCCCTTATTTGGGGGCAAAAAGGCAGAAATTTTTCATATTTTGGGGCAAAATTGCAGAAATTTCACTTACTTCAGGGTAATAAGTCAGAATTTTTCCTTATTTTGAGGCAAAAAATACAGAAATTCCCTTTGTTTTGGGAGAAAAAGACAGAAATTCCACATATTTAGAGGCAAAAAAGCAGAAATTCCCCCTATTTTGGAGCAAAAATGAAGAAATTTCCCTTTTTTATGGCAAAAAGATATTTATTCTTCTTATTTTCGGGCAAAAAGGCAGAAATTCCCCGTGTTTTGGAGCTAAATTGCAGAAATTCCCCTAATTGTGGGGCAAAAAGGCAGAAATTCCCTATATGTTGGGGCAAAAAGACAGAAATTCTCCTTATTTTGGGGCAAAACTCAGAAATTCCACTTATTTTGGGGCAAAATTCCAGAAATTTCCCTTCTTTTGGGGCCAAATTGCAGAAATTTCACTTATTTTGTGGCAAAATTGCAGAAATTTGACTTATTTCAGGGAAGAAAAGCAGAAATTTTCTTATTTTGTAGAAAAAAGGCAGTAATTCCTAATATTTTGTGGCAAAAATGCAGAAATTCCCCTTATTTTGAGGTAAAAAGGCTTAAATTCTTCGTATTTGGGGGCAAAAAGTCAGAAATTTCCCTTATTTTGGGGCAAAATTGCAGAAATTCCCCTAATTGTGGGGCAAAAAGGCAGAAATTCTCTATATGTTGGGTCAAAAATACAGAAATTCTCCTTATTTTGGGGCAAAACTCAGAAATTCCACTTATTTTGGTGCAAAATTCCATAAATTTCCTTTATTTTGGGGCAAAATTGCAGAAATTTCCCTTATTTTGGGGCAAAATTGGAGAAATTTCACATATTTTGGGGCAAAATTGCAGAAATTTTACTTATTTCAAGGAAAAAAGGCAGAAATTTTCTTTATTTTGGGGCAAAAAATAAAGGAATTCCTTTTGTTTTGGGGTAAAAAGACAGAAATTCAACTTATTTAGAGGCAAAAAAGCAGAAATTCCCCTTATTTTGAAGCAAAAATGAAGAAATTTCCCTTTTTTATGGTAAAAAAGTATGCATTCTTCTTATTTTCGGGCAAAAAAGCAGAAATTCCCAGTATTTTGTAGCAAAATTGCAGAAATTCCCCTACTTGTGAGGCAAAAAGGCAGAAATTGCCTATATGTTGGGGCAAAAAGACAGAAATTCTCCTTATTTTGGGGCAAAACTCAGAAATTCCACTTATTTTGGGGCAAAATTGCAGAAATTTACCTAATTGTGGGGCAAAAAGGCAGAAATTCCATATATGTTAGGGGAAAAAGACAGAAATTCTCCTTATTTTAGAGCAAAACTCTGAAATTCCACTTATTTTGGGGCAAAATTCCAGAAATTTCTCTTATTTTGGGGCAAAATTGCAGGAATTTCCCTTATTTTGGGGCAAAATTGTGGAAATTTCACTTATTTTGTGGCAAAAATGCAGAAATTCCCATTATTTTGAGGTAAAAAGGCTGAAATTCCCCTTATTTGGGGGCAAAAATGCAGAAATTTTTCATATTTTGGGGCAAAATTGCAGAAATTTCACTTACTTCAGGGTAATAAGTCAGAATTTTTCTTATTTTGAGGCAAAAAATACAGAAATTCTTTTTTTTTTGGGAGAAAAAACAGAAATTCCACATATTTAGAGGCAAAAAAGCAGAAATTCCCCTTATTTTGGAGCAAAAATGAAGAAATTTTCTTTTTTATGGCAAAAAGATATGCATTCTTCTTATTTTCAGGCAAAAAGGCAGAAATTCCCTGTATTTTGGAGCTAAATTGCAGAAATTCCCCTAATTGTGGGGCAAAAAGGCAGAAATTCCCTATATGTTGGGGCAAAAAGACAGAAATTCTCCTTGTTTTAGGGCAAAACTCAGAAATTCCACTTATTTTGGGGCAAAATTCCAGAAATTTCCCTTCTTTTGAGGCAAAATTGAAGAAATTTCACTTATTTTGGGGCAATATTGCAGAAATTTGACTTATTTCAGGGAAGAAAAGCAGAAATTTTCTTATTTTGTAAAAAAAAGGCAGCAATTCCTAATATTTTGTGGCAAAAATGCAGAAATTCCCCTTATTTTGAGGTAAAAAGGCTTAAATTCTTCTTATTTGGGGGCAAAAATCAGAAATTTCCCTTATTTTGGGGCAAAATTGCAGAAATTCCCCTAATTGTGGGGCAAAAAGGCAGAAATTCTCTATATGTTGGGTCAAAAATACAGAAATTCTCCTTATTTTGGGCAAAACTCAGAAATTCCACTTATTTTGGTGCAAAATTCCAGAAATTTCCTTTATTTTGTGGCGAAAATGCAGAAATTTCCCTTATTTTGGGGCAAAATTGGAGAAATTTCACATCTTTTGGGGCAAAATTGCAGAAATTTTACGTATTTCAAGGAAAAAAGGCAGAAATTTTCTGTATTTTGGGGCAAAAAAGAAAGGAATTCCTTTTGTTTAAGGGGAAAAAGACAGAAATTCCACTTATTTAGAGGCAAAAAAGCAGAAATTCCCCTTATTTTGAAGCAAAAATGAAGAAATTTTACTTTTTATGGCAAAAAGATATGCATTCTTCTTATTTTCGGGCAAAAAGGCAGAAATTCCCCGTATTTTGGAGCTAAATTGCAGAAATTCCCCTAATTGTGGGGCAAAAAGGCAGAAATTCCCTATATGTTGGGGCAAAAAGTCAGAAATTCTCCAAATTTTGGGGCAAAACTCAGAAATTCCACTTATTTTGGTGCAAAATTCCATAAATTTCCTTTATCTTGGGGTCGAAATTGCAGAAATTTCCCTTATTTTGGGGCATAATTGGAGAAATTTCACATATTTTGGGGCAAAATTGAAGAAATTTTACTTATTTCAAGGAAAAAAGGCAGAAATTTTCTTTATTTTGAGGCAAAAAAGAAAGGAATTCCTTTTGTTTTGGGGTAAAAAGACAGAAATTCAACTTATTTAGAGGCAACAAAGCAGAAATTCCTCTTATTTTGAAGCAAAAATGAAGAAATTTCCCTTTTTTATGGTAAAAAAGTATGCATTCTTCTTATTTTCGGGCAAAAAAGCAGAAATTCCCCGTATTTTGTAGCAAAATTGCAGAAATTCCCCTACTTGTGGGGCAAATAGGCAGAAATTGCCTATATGTTGGGGCAAAAAGACAGAAATTCTCCTTATTTTGGAGCAAAACTCAGAAATTCCACATATTTTGGGGCAAAATTGCAGAAATTTCCCTAATTGTAGGGCAAAAAGGCAGAAATTCCATATATGTTAGGGGAAAAAGACAGAAATTCTCCTTATTTTGGAGCAAAACTCTGAAATTCCACTTATTTTGGGGCAAAATTCCAGAAATTTCTCTTATTTGGGGCAAAATTGCAGGAATTTCCCTTATTTTGGGGCAAAATTGCAGAAATTTCACTTATTTTGTGGCAAAAATGCAGAAATTCCCATTATTTTGAGGTAAAAAGGCTGAAATTCCCCTTATTTGGGGGCAAAAATGCAGAAATTTTTCATATTTTGGGGCAAAATTGCAGAAATTTCACTTACTTCAGGGTAATAAGTCAGAATTTTTCTTATTTTGAGGCAAGAAATACAGAAATTCCCATTTTTTGGGAGAAAAAGACAGAAATTCCACATATTTAGAGGCAAAAAAGCAGAAATTCCCCTTATTTTGGAGCAAAAATGAAGAAATTTCCCTTTTTTATGGCAAAAAGATATGCATTCTTCTTATTTTCAGGCAAAAAGGCAGAAATTCCCCGTGTTTTGGAGCTAAATTGCAGAAATTCCCCTAATTGTGGGGCAAAAAGGCAGAAATTCCCTATATGTTGGGGCAAAAAGACAGAAATTCTCCTTGTTTTAGGGCAAAACTCAGAAATTCCACTTATTTTGGGGCAAAATTCCAGAAATTTCCCTTCTTTTGAGGCAAAATTGAAGAAATTTCACTTATTTTGGGGCAATATTGCAGAAATTTGACTTATTTCAGGGAAGAAAAGCAGAAATTTTCTTATTTTGTAAAAAAAAGGCAGCAATTCCTAATATTTTGTGGCAAAAATGCAGAAATTCCCCTTATTTTGAGGTAAAAAGGCTTAAATTCTTCTTATTTGGGGGCAAAAATCAGAAATTTCCCTTATTTTGGGGCAAAATTGCAGAAATTCCCCTAATTGTGGGGCAAAAAGGCAGAAATTCTCTATATGTTGGGTCAAAAATACAGAAATTCTCCTTATTTTGGGCAAAACTCAGAAATTCCACTTATTTTGGTGCAAAATTCCAGAAATTTCCTTTATTTTGTGGCGAAAATGCAGAAATTTCCCTTATTTTGGGGCAAAATTGGAGAAATTTCACATCTTTTGGGGCAAAATTGCAGAAATTTTACGTATTTCAAGGAAAAAAGGCAGAAATTTTCTGTATTTTGGGGCAAAAAAGAAAGGAATTCCTTTTGTTTAAGGGGAAAAAGACAGAAATTCCACTTATTTAGAGGCAAAAAAGCAGAAATTCCCCTTATTTTGAAGCAAAAATGAAGAAATTTTACTTTTTATGGCAAAAAGATATGCATTCTTCTTATTTTCGGGCAAAAAGGCAGAAATTCCCCGTATTTTGGAGCTAAATTGCAGAAATTCCCCTAATTGTGGGGCAAAAAGGCAGAAATTCCCTATATGTTGGGGCAAAAAGGCAGAAATTCTCCAAATTTTGGGGCAAAACTCAGAAATTCCACTTATTTTGGTGCAAAATTCCATAAATTTCCTTTATCTTGGGGTCGAAATTGCAGAAATTTCCCTTATTTTGGGGCATAATTGGAGAAATTTCACATATTTTGGGGCAAAATTGAAGAAATTTTACTTATTTCAAGGAAAAAAGGCAGAAATTTTCTTTATTTTGGGGCAAAAAAGAAAGGAATTCCTTTTGTTTTGGGGTAAAAAGACAGAAATTCAACTTATTTAGAGGCAACAAAGCAGAAATTCCTCTTATTTTGAAGCAAAAATGAAGAAATTTCCCTTTTTTATGGTAAAAAAGTATGCATTCTTCTTATTTTCGGGCAAAAAAGCAGAAATTCCCCGTATTTTGTAGCAAAATTGCAGAAATTCCCCTACTTGTGGGGCAAATAGGCAGAAATTGCCTATATGTTGGGGCAAAAAGACAGAAATTCTCCTTATTTTGGAGCAAAACTCAGAAATTCCACATATTTTGGGGCAAAATTGCAGAAATTTCCCTAATTGTAGGGCAAAAAGGCAGAAATTCCATATATGTTAGGGGAAAAAGACAGAAATTCTCCTTATTTTGGAGCAAAACTCTGAAATTCCACTTATTTTGGGGCAAAATTCCAGAAATTTCTCTTATTTGGGGCAAAATTGCAGGAATTTCCCTTATTTTGGGGCAAAATTGCAGAAATTTCACTTATTTTGTGGCAAAAATGCAGAAATTCCCATTATTTTGAGGTAAAAAGGCTGAAATTCCCCTTATTTGGGGGCAAAAATGCAGAAATTTTTCATATTTTGGGGCAAAATTGCAGAAATTTCACTTACTTCAGGGTAATAAGTCAGAATTTTTCTTATTTTGAGGCAAGAAATACAGAAATTCCCATTTTTTGGGAGAAAAAGACAGAAATTCCACATATTTAGAGGCAAAAAAGCAGAAATTCCCCTTATTTTGGAGCAAAAATGAAGAAATTTCCCTTTTTTATGGCAAAAAGATATGCATTCTTCTTATTTTCAGGCAAAAAGGCAGAAATTCCCCGTGTTTTGGAGCTAAATTGCAGAAATTCCCCTAATTGTGGGGCAAAAAGGCAGAAATTCCCTATATGTTGGGGCAAAAAGACAGAAATTCTCCTTGTTTTAGGGCAAAACTCAGAAATTCCACTTATTTTGGGGCAAAATTCCAGAAATTTCCCTTCTTTTGAGGCAAAATTGAAGAAATTTCACTTATTTTGGGGCAATATTGCAGAAATTTGACTTATTTCAGGGAAGAAAAGCAGAAATTTTCTTATTTTGTAAAAAAAAGGCAGCAATTCCTAATATTTTGTGGCAAAAATGCAGAAATTCCCCTTATTTTGAGGTAAAAAGGCTTAAATTCTTCTTATTTGGGGGCAAAAATCAGAAATTTCCCTTATTTTGGGGCAAAATTGCAGAAATTCCCCTAATTGTGGGGCAAAAAGGCAGAAATTCTCTATATGTTGGGTCAAAAATACAGAAATTCTCCTTATTTTGGGCAAAACTCAGAAATTCCACTTATTTTGGTGCAAAATTCCAGAAATTTCCTTTATTTTGTGGCGAAAATGCAGAAATTTCCCTTATTTTGGGGCAAAATTGGAGAAATTTCACATCTTTTGGGGCAAAATTGCAGAAATTTGACGTATTTCAAGGAAAAAAGGCAGAAATTTTCTTTATTTTGGGGCAAAAAAGAAAGGAATTCTTTTTGTTTTAGAGGAAAAAGACAGAAATTCCACTTATTTAGAGGCAAAAAAGCAGAAATTCCCCTTATTTTGAAGCAAAAATGAAGAAATTTTACTTTTTTATGGCAAAAAGATATGCATTCTTCTTATTTTCGATCAAAAAGGCAGAAATTCCCCGTATTTTGTAGCAAAATTGCAGAAATTCCCCTAATTGTGGGGCAAAAATGCAGAAATTGCCTATATGTTGGGGCAAAAAGACAGAAATTCTCCTTAGTTTGGAGCAAAACTCAGAAATTCCAATTATTTTGGGGCAAAATTGCAGAAATTTCCCTAATTGTGGGGCAAAAAGGCAGAAATTCCCTATATGTTGGGGCAAAAAGACAGAAATTCTCCTTATTTTAGGGCAAAATTCAGAAATTCCACTTATTTTGGAGCAAAATACCAGAAATTTCCCTTCTTTTGAGGCAAAATTGAAGAAATTTCACTTATTTTTGGGCAAAATTGCAGAAATTTGGCTTATTTCAGGGAAGAAAAGCAGAAATTTTCTTATTTTGTAAAAAAAGGCAGTAATTCCTAATATTTTGTGGAAAAATGCAGAAATTCCCTTTATTTTGAAGTAAAAAGGCTTAAATTCTTCTTACTTGGGGGCAAAAATCAGAAATTTCCCTTATTTTGGGGCAAAATTGCAGAAATTCCCCTAATTGTGGGGCAAAAAGGCAGAAATTCTCTATATGTTGGGTCAAAAATACAGAAATTCTCCTTATTTTGGGGCAAAACTCAGAAATTCCACTTATTTTGGTGCAAAATTCCAGAAATTTCCTTTATTTTGGGGCAAAATTGCAGAAATTTCCCTTATTTTGGGGCAAAATTGAAGAAATTTCACATATTTTGGGGCAAAATTGCAGAAATTTTACTTATTTCAAGGAAAAAAGGCAGAAATTTTCTTTATTTTGGGGCAAAAAAGAAAGGAATTCCTTTTGTTTTGGGGTAAAAAGACAGAAATTCAACTTATTTAGAGGCAAAAAAGCAGAAATTCCCCTTATTTTGAAGCAAAAATGAAGAAATTTCCTTTTTTTATGGTAAAAAAGTATGCATTCTTCTTATTTTCGGGCAAAAAAGCAGAAATTCCCCGTATTTTGTAGCAAAATTGCAGAAATTCCCCTACTTGTGGGGCAAAAAGGCAGAAATTGCCTATATGTTGGGGCAAAAAGACAGAAATTCTCCTTATTTTGGGGCAAAACTCAGAAATTCCACTTATTTTGCGGCAAAATTGCAGAAATTTACCTAATTGTAGGGCAAAAAGGCAGAAATTCCATATATGTTAGGGGAAAAAGACAGAAATTCTCCTTATTTTGGAGCAAAACTCTGAAATTCCACTTATTTTGGGGCAAAATTCCAGAAATTTCTCTTATTTTGGGGCAAAATTGCAGGAATTACCCTTATTTTGGGGCAAAATTGCAGAAATTTCACTTATTTTGTGGCAAAAATGCAGAAATTCCCATTATTTTGAAGTAAAAAGGCTGAAATTCCCCTTATTTGGGGGCAAAAATGCAGAAATTTTTCATATTTTGGGGCAAAATTCCAGAAATTTCACTTACTTCAGGGTAATAAGTCAGAATTTTTCTTATTTTGAGGCAAAAAATACAGAAATTCTTTTTTTTGGGAGAAAAAACAGAAATTCCACATATTTAGAGGCAAAAAAGCAGAAATTCCCCTTATTTTGGAGCAAAAATGAAGAAATTTCCCTTTTTTATCGCAAAAAGATATGCATTCTTCTTATTTTCAGGCAAAAAGGCAGAAATTCTCCGTATTAAGTAGCTAAATTGCAGAAATTCCCCTAATTGTGGGGCAAAAAGGCAGAAATTCCCTATATGTTGGGGCAAAAAGACAGAAATTCTCCTTATTTTAGGGCAAAACTCAGAAATTCCACTTATTTTGGGGCAAAATTCCAGAAATTTCCCTTCTTTTGAGGCAAAATTGAAGAAATTTCACTTATTTTGGGGCAATATTGCAGAAATTTGACTTATTTCAGGGAAGAAAAGCAGAAATTTTCTTATTTTGTAAAAAAAAGGCAGCAATTCCTAATATTTTGTGGCAAAAATGCAGAAATTCCCCTTATTTTGAGGTAAAAAGGCTTAAATTCTTCTTATTTGGGGGCAAAAATCAGAAATTTCCCTTATTTTGGGGCAAAATTGCAGAAATTCCCCTAATTGTGGGGCAAAAAGGCAGAAATTCTCTATATGTTGGGTCAAAAATACAGAAATTCTCCTTATTTTGGGGCAAAACTCAGAAATTCCACTTATTTTGGTGCAAAATTCCAGAAATTTTTTTTATTTTGGGGCGAAAATGCAGAAATTTCCCTTATTTTGGGGCAAAATTGGAGAAATTTCACATCTTTTGTGGCAAAATTGCAGAAATTTTACGTATTTCAAGGAAAAAAGGCAGAAATTTTCTGTATTTTGGGGCAAAAAAGAAAGGAATTCTTTTTGTTTAAGGGGAAAAAGACAGAAATTCCACTTATTTAGAGGCAAAAAAGCAGAAATTCCCCTTATTTTGAAGCAAAAATGAAGAAATTTTACTTTTTTATGGCAAAAAGTTATGCATTCTTCTTATTTTCGGGCAAAAAGGCAGAAATTCCCCGTATTTTGGAGCTAAATTGCAGAAATTCCCCTAATTGTGGGGCAAAAAGGCAGAAATTCCCTATATGTTGGGGCAAAAAGTCAGAAATTCTCCTCATTTTGGGGCAAAACTCAGAAATTCCACTTATTTTGGTGCAAAATTCCATAAATTTCCTTTATCTTGGGGCGAAATTGCAGAAATTTCCCTTATTTTGGGGCATAATTGGAGAAATTTCACATATTTTGGGGCAAAATTGAAGAAATTTTACTAATTTCAAGGAAAAAAGGCAGAAATTTTCTTTATTTTGGGGCAAAAAAGAAAGAATTTCCTTTTGTTTTGGGGTAAAAAGACAGAAATTCAACTTATTTAGAGGCAAAAAAGCAGAAATTCCCCTTATTTTGAAGCAAAAATGAAGAAATTTCCCTTTTTTATGGTAAAAAAGTATGCATTCTTCTTATTTTTGGGCAAAAAAGCAGAAATTCCCCGTATTTTGTAGCAAAATTGCAGAAATTCCCCTACTTGTGGGGCAAAAAGGCAGAAATTGCCTATATGTTGGGGCAAAAAGACAGAAATTCTCCTTATTTTGGACCAAACCTAGAAATTCCACATATTTTGGGGCAAAATTGCCGAAATTTCCCTAATTGTAGGGCAAAAAGGCAGAAATTCCATATATGTTAGGGGAAAAAGACAGAAATTCTCCATATTTTGGAGCAAAACTCTGAAATTCCACTTATTTTGGGGCAAAATTCCAGAAATTTCTCTTATTTGGGGCAAAATTGCAGGAATTTCCCTTATTTTGGGGCAAAATTGCAGAAATTTCACTTATTTTGTGGCAAAAATGCAGAAATTCCCATTATTTTGAGGTAAAAAGGCTGAAATTCCCCTTATTTGGGGGCAAAAATGCAGAAATTTTTCATATTTTGGGGCAAAATTGCAGAAATTTCACTTACTTCAGGGTAATAAGTCAGAATTTTTCTTATTTTGAGGCAAGAAATACAGAAATTCCCATTTTTTGAGAGAAAAAGACAGAAATTCCACATATTTAGAGGCAAAAAAGCAGAAATTCCCCTTATTTTGGAGCAAAAATGAAGAAATTTCCCTTTTTATGTCAAAAAGATATGCATTCTTCTAATTTTCAGGCAAAAAGGCAGAAATTCCCCGTATTTTGGAGCTAAATTGCAGAAATTCCCCTAATTGTGGGGCAAAAATGCAGAAATTCCCTATATGTTGGGGCATAAAGACAGAAATTCTCCTTATATTAGGGCAAAACTCAGAAATTCCACTTATTTTGGGGCAAAATTCCAGAAATTTCCCTTCTCTTGAGGCAAAATTGAAGAAATTTCACTTATTTTGGGGCAATATTGCAGAAATTTGACTTATTTCAGGGAAGAAAAGCAGAAATTTTCTTATTTTGTAAAAAAAATGCAGCAATACCTAATATTTTGTGGCAAAAATGCAGAAATTCCCCTTATTTTGAGGTAAAAAGGCTTAAATTCTTCTTATTTGGGGGCAAAAATCAGAAATTCCCCGTATTTTGTAGCAAAATTGCAGAAATTCCCCTAATTGTGGGGCAAAAAGGCAGAAATTCTCTATATGTTGGGTCAAAAATACAGAAATTCTCCTTATTTTGGGGCAAATCTCAGAAATTCCACTTATTTTGGTGCAAAATTCCAGAAATTTCCATTATTTTGGGGCGAAATTGCAGAAATTTCCCTTATTTTGGGGCAAAATTGGAGAAATTTCACATCTTTTGGGGCAAAATTGCAGAAATTTGACGTATTTCAAGGAAAAAAGGCAGAAATTTTCTTTATTTTGGGGCAAAAAAGAAAGGAATTCTTTTTGTTTTAGAGGAAAAAGACAGAAATTCCACTTATTTAGAGGCAAAAAAGCAGAAATTCCCCTTATTTTGAAGCAAAAATGAAGAAATTTTACTTTTTTATGGCAAAAAGATATGCATTCTTCTTATTTTCGATCAAAAAGGCAGAAATTCCCCGTATTTTGTAGCAAAATTGCAGAAATTCCCCTAATTGTGGGGCAAAAATGCAGAAATTGCCTATATGTTGGGGCAAAAAGACAGAAATTCTCCTTATTTTGGAGCAAAACTCAGAAATTCCAATTATTTTGGGGCAAAATTGCAGAAATCTCCCTAATTGTGGGGCAAAAAGGCAGAAATTCCCTATATGTTGGGGCAAAAAGACAGAAATTCTCCTTATTTTAGGGCAAAATTCAGAAATTCCACTTATTTTGGAGCAAAATACCAGAAATTTCCCTTCTTTTGAGGCAAAATTGAAGAAATTTCACTTATTTTTGGGCAAAATTGCAGAAATTTGGCTTATTTCAGGGAAGAAAAGCAGAAATTTTCTTATTTTGTAAAAAAAAGGCAGTAATTCCTAATATTTTGTGGAAAAATGCAGAAATTCCCTTTATTTTGAAGTAAAAAGGCTTAAATTCTTCTTACTTGGGGGCAAAAATCAGAAATTTCCCTTATTTTGGGGCAAAATTGCAGAAATTCCCCTAATTGTGGGGCAAAAAGGCAGAAATTCTCTATATGTTGGGTCAAAAATACAGAAATTCTCCTTATTTTGGGGCAAAACTCAGAAATTCCACTTATTTTGGTGCAAAATTCCAGAAATTTCCTTTATTTTGGGGCAAAATTGCAGAAATTTCCCTTATTTTGGGGCAAAATTGAAGAAATTTCACATATTTT
The DNA here is from genome assembly GCF_963924665.1 of Micromys minutus. Taxonomy (NCBI): domain Eukaryota; kingdom Metazoa; phylum Chordata; class Mammalia; order Rodentia; family Muridae; genus Micromys; species Micromys minutus. The sequence continues at coordinate 128,895 of NW_027667536.1, forward strand.
GGGGCAAAATTGCAGAAATTTTACTTATTTCAAGGAAAAAAGGCAGAAATTTTCTTTATTTTGGGGCAAAAAAGAAAGGAATTCCTTTTGTTTTGGGGTAAAAAGACAGAAATTCAACTTATTTAGAGGCAAAAAAGCAGAAATTCCCCTTATTTTGAAGCAAAAATGAAGAAATTTCCTTTTTTTATGGTAAAAAAGTATGCATTCTTCTTATTTTCGGGCAAAAAAGCAGAAATTCCCCGTATTTTGTAGCAAAATTGCAGAAATTCCCCTACTTGTGGGGCAAAAAGGCAGAAATTGCCTATATGTTGGGGCAAAAAGACAGAAATTCTCCTTATTTTGGGGCAAAACTCAGAAATTCCACTTATTTTGCGGCAAAATTGCAGAAATTTACCTAATTGTAGGGCAAAAAGGCAGAAATTCCATATATGTTAGGGGAAAAAGACAGAAATTCTCCTTGTTTTGGAGCAAAACTCTGAAATTCCACTTATTTTGGGGCAAAATTCCAGAAATTTCTCTTATTTTGGGGCAAAATTGCAGGAATTACCCTTATTTTGGGGCAAAATTGCAGAAATTTCACTTATTTTGTGGCAAAAATGCAGAAATTCCCATTATTTTGAAGTAAAAAGGCTGAAATTCCCCTTATTTGGGGGCAAAAATGCAGAAATTTTTCATATTTTGGGGCAAAATTCCAGAAATTTCACTTACTTCAGGGTAATAAGTCAGAATTTTTCTTATTTTGAGGCAAAAAATACAGAAATTCTTTTTTTTGGGAGAAAAAACAGAAATTCCACATATTTAGAGGCAAAAAAGCAGAAATTCCCCTTATTTTGGAGCAAAAATGAAGAAATTTCCCTTTTTTATCGCAAAAAGATATGCATTCTTCTTATTTTCAGGCAAAAAGGCAGAAATTCTCCGTATTAAGTAGCTAAATTGCAGAAATTCCCCTAATTGTGGGGCAAAAAGGCAGAAATTCCCTATATGTTGGGGCAAAAAGACAGAAATTCTCCTTATTTTAGGGCAAAACTCAGAAATTCCACTTATTTTGGGGCAAAATTCCAGAAATTTCCCTTCTTTTGAGGCAAAATTGAAGAAATTTCACTTATTTTGGGGCAATATTGCAGAAATTTGACTTATTTCAGGGAAGAAAAGCAGAAATTTTCTTATTTTGTAAAAAAAAGGCAGCAATTCCTAATATTTTGTGGCAAAAATGCAGAAATTCCCCTTATTTTGAGGTAAAAAGGCTTAAATTCTTCTTATTTGGGGGCAAAAATCAGAAATTTCCCTTATTTTGGGGCAAAATTGCAGAAATTCCCCTAATTGTGGGGCAAAAAGGCAGAAATTCTCTATATGTTGGGTCAAAAATACAGAAATTCTCCTTATTTTGGGGCAAAACTCAGAAATTCCACTTATTTTGGTGCAAAATTCCAGAAATTTTTTTTATTTTGGGGCGAAAATGCAGAAATTTCCCTTATTTTGGGGCAAAATTGGAGAAATTTCACATCTTTTGTGGCAAAATTGCAGAAATTTTACGTATTTCAAGGAAAAAAGGCAGAAATTTTCTGTATTTTGGGGCAAAAAAGAAAGGAATTCTTTTTGTTTAAGGGGAAAAAGACAGAAATTCCACTTATTTAGAGGCAAAAAAGCAGAAATTCCCCTTATTTTGAAGCAAAAATGAAGAAATTTTACTTTTTTATGGCAAAAAGTTATGCATTCTTCTTATTTTCGGGCAAAAAGGCAGAAATTCCCCGTATTTTGGAGCTAAATTGCAGAAATTCCCCTAATTGTGGGGCAAAAAGGCAGAAATTCCCTATATGTTGGGGCAAAAAGTCAGAAATTCTCCTCATTTTGGGGCAAAACTCAGAAATTCCACTTATTTTGGTGCAAAATTCCATAAATTTCCTTTATCTTGGGGCGAAATTGCAGAAATTTCCCTTATTTTGGGGCATAATTGGAGAAATTTCACATATTTTGGGGCAAAATTGAAGAAATTTTACTAATTTCAAGGAAAAAAGGCAGAAATTTTCTTTATTTTGGGGCAAAAAAGAAAGAATTTCCTTTTGTTTTGGGGTAAAAAGACAGAAATTCAACTTATTTAGAGGCAAAAAAGCAGAAATTCCCCTTATTTTGAAGCAAAAATGAAGAAATTTCCCTTTTTTATGGTAAAAAAGTATGCATTCTTCTTATTTTCGGGCAAAAAAGCAGAAATTCCCCGTATTTTGTAGCAAAATTGCAGAAATTCCCCTACTTGTGGGGCAAAAAGGCAGAAATTGCCTATATGTTGGGGCAAAAAGACAGAAATTCTCCTTATTTTGGACCAAACCTAGAAATTCCACATATTTTGGGGCAAAATTGCCGAAATTTCCCTAATTGTAGGGCAAAAAGGCAGAAATTCCATATATGTTAGGGGAAAAAGACAGAAATTCTCCATATTTTGGAGCAAAACTCTGAAATTCCACTTATTTTGGGGCAAAATTCCAGAAATTTCTCTTATTTGGGGCAAAATTGCAGGAATTTCCCTTATTTTGGGGCAAAATTGCAGAAATTTCACTTATTTTGTGGCAAAAATGCAGAAATTCCCATTATTTTGAGGTAAAAAGGCTGAAATTCCCCTTATTTGGGGGCAAAAATGCAGAAATTTTTCATATTTTGGGGCAAAATTGCAGAAATTTCACTTACTTCAGGGTAATAAGTCAGAATTTTTCTTATTTTGAGGCAAGAAATACAGAAATTCCCATTTTTTGAGAGAAAAAGACAGAAATTCCACATATTTAGAGGCAAAAAAGCAGAAATTCCCCTTATTTTGGAGCAAAAATGAAGAAATTTCCCTTTTTATGTCAAAAAGATATGCATTCTTCTAATTTTCAGGCAAAAAGGCAGAAATTCCCCGTATTTTGGAGCTAAATTGCAGAAATTCCCCTAATTGTGGGGCAAAAATGCAGAAATTCCCTATATGTTGGGGCATAAAGACAGAAATTCTCCTTATATTAGGGCAAAACTCAGAAATTCCACTTATTTTGGGGCAAAATTCCAGAAATTTCCCTTCTCTTGAGGCAAAATTGAAGAAATTTCACTTATTTTGGGGCAATATTGCAGAAATTTGACTTATTTCAGGGAAGAAAAGCAGAAATTTTCTTATTTTGTAAAAAAAATGCAGCAATACCTAATATTTTGTGGCAAAAATGCAGAAATTCCCCTTATTTTGAGGTAAAAAGGCTTAAATTCTTCTTATTTGGGGGCAAAAATCAGAAATTCCCCGTATTTTGTAGCAAAATTGCAGAAATTCCCCTAATTGTGGGGCAAAAAGGCAGAAATTCTCTATATGTTGGGTCAAAAATACAGAAATTCTCCTTATTTTGGGGCAAATCTCAGAAATTCCACTTATTTTGGTGCAAAATTCCAGAAATTTCCATTATTTTGGGGCGAAATTGCAGAAATTTCCCTTATTTTGGGGCAAAATTGGAGAAATTTCACATCTTTTGGGGCAAAATTGCAGAAATTTGACGTATTTCAAGGAAAAAAGGCAGAAATTTTCTTTATTTTGGGGCAAAAAAGAAAGGAATTCTTTTTGTTTTAGAGGAAAAAGACAGAAATTCCACTTATTTAGAGGCAAAAAAGCAGAAATTCCCCTTATTTTGAAGCAAAAATGAAGAAATTTTACTTTTTTATGGCAAAAAGATATGCATTCTTCTTATTTTCGATCAAAAAGGCAGAAATTCCCCGTATTTTGTAGCAAAATTGCAGAAATTCCCCTAATTGTGGGGCAAAAATGCAGAAATTGCCTATATGTTGGGGCAAAAAGACAGAAATTCTCCTTATTTTGGAGCAAAACTCAGAAATTCCAATTATTTTGGGGCAAAATTGCAGAAATCTCCCTAATTGTGGGGCAAAAAGGCAGAAATTCCCTATATGTTGGGGCAAAAAGACAGAAATTCTCCTTATTTTAGGGCAAAATTCAGAAATTCCACTTATTTTGGAGCAAAATACCAGAAATTTCCCTTCTTTTGAGGCAAAATTGAAGAAATTTCACTTATTTTTGGGCAAAATTGCAGAAATTTGGCTTATTTCAGGGAAGAAAAGCAGAAATTTTCTTATTTTGTAAAAAAAAAGGCAGTAATTCCTAATATTTTGTGGAAAAATGCAGAAATTCCCTTTATTTTGAAGTAAAAAGGCTTAAATTCTTCTTACTTGGGGGCAAAAATCAGAAATTTCCCTTATTTTGGGGCAAAATTGCAGAAATTCCCCTAATTGTGGGGCAAAAAGGCAGAAATTCTCTATATGTTGGGTCAAAAATACAGAAATTCTCCTTATTTTGGGGCAAAACTCAGAAATTCCACTTATTTTGGTGCAAAATTCCAGAAATTTCCTTTATTTTGGGGCAAAATTGCAGAAATTTCCCTTATTTTGGGGCAAAATTGAAGAAATTTCACATATTTTGGGGCAAAATTGCAGAAATTTTACTTATTTCAAGGAAAAAAGGCAGAAATTTTCTTTATTTTGGGGCAAAAAAGAAAGGAATTCCTTTTGTTTTAGGGGAAAAAGACAGAAATTCCACTTATTTAGAGGCAAAAAAGCAGAAATTCTCCTTATTTTGAAGCAAAAATGAAGAAATTTCCCTTTCTTATGGTAAAAAAGTATGCATTCTTCTTATTTTCGATCAAAAAGGCAGAAATTCCCCGTATTTTGTAGCAAAATTGCAGAAATTCTCCTAATTGTGGGGCAAAAATTCAGAAATTGCCTATATGTTGGGGCAAAAAGACAGAAATTCTCCTTATTTTGGAGCAAAACTCAGAAATTCCAATTATTTTGGGGCAATATTGCAGAAATTTCCCTAATTGTGGGGCAAAAAGGCAGAAATTCCATATATGTTAGGGCAAAAAGACAGAAATTCTCCTTATTTTGGAGCAAAACTCTGAAATTCCACTTATTTTGGGGAAAAATTCCAGAAATTTCCCTTATTTTGGGGAAAAATTGCAGAAATTTCCCTTATTTTTGGGCAAAATTGCAGAAATTTCACTTATTTTGTGGCAAAATTGCTGAAATTTCACTTATTTCAGGGAAAAAAGGCAGAAATTTTCCTTATTTTATGGCCAAAAGGCTGAAATTTCTAATATTTTGTGGCAAAAATGCAGAAATTCCCATTATTTTGAGGTAAAAAGGCTGAAATTCCCCTTATTTGGGGGCAAAAAGGCAGAAACTTTTCATATTTTGAGGCAAAAGTGCAGAAATTTCACTTACTTCAGGGTAATAAGTTCCAATTTTTCTTTTTTTTGAGGCAAAAAATACAGAAATTCTCTTTTGGGAGAAAAAGACAGAAATTCCACATATTTAGAGGCAAAAAAGCAGAAATTCCACTTATTTTGGAGCAAAAATGAAGAAATTTCCCTTTTTTATGGCAAAAAGATATTTATTCTATATATTTTCGGGCAGAAAGGCAGAAATTCCCCGTATTTTTGAGCTAAATTGCAGAAATTCCCCTAATTGTGGGAAAAAAGGCAGAAATTCCCTATATGTAGAGGCAAAAAGACAGAAATTCTTTTTATTTTGTGGCAAAACTCAGAAATTCCACTTATTTTCGGGCAAAATTCCAGAAATTTCCCTTTTTTTGGGCCATAATTGCAGAAATTTCACTTATTTTGGGGCAAAATTGCAGAAATTTGACTTATTTCAGGGAAGAAATGCAGAAATTTTCTTATTTTGTAGAAAAAAAAGAGTAATTCCTAATATTTTGTGGGAAAAATGCAGAAATTCTTCTTATTTTGAGGTAAAAAGGCTGAAATTCTTCGTATTTGGGGGCAAAAAGTCAGAAATTTCCCTTATTTTGGGTCAAAATTGCAGAAACTCCCCTAATTGTGGGGCAAAAAAACAGAAATTCTCTATATGTTTGGTCAAAAATACAGAAATTCTCCTTATTTTGGGGCAAAACTCAGAAATTCCACTTATTTTGGTGCAAAATTCCAGAAATTTTCTTTATTTGGGGTCGAAATTGCAGAAATTTCCCTTATTTTGGGGCAAAATTGGAGAAACTTCACATATTTTGGGGCAAAATTGCAGAAATTTTACTTATTTCAAGGAAAAAAGGCAGAAATTTTCTTTATTTTGGGGCAAAAAAGAAAGGAATTCCTTTTGTTTTAGGGGAAAAAGACAGAAATTCCACATATTTAGAGGCAAAAAAGCAGAAATTCCCCTTATTTGAAGCAAAAATGAAGAAATTTCCATTTTTTATGGTAAAAAAGTATGCATTCTTCTTATTTTCGGGCAAAAAGGCAGAAATTCCCCGTATTTTGTAGCAAAATTGCAGAAATTCCCCTAATTGTGGGGCAAAAATGCAGAAATTGCCTATATGTTGGGGCAAAAAGACAGAAATTCTCCTTATTTTGGAGCAAAACTTAGAAATTCCAATTATTTTGGGGCAAAATTGCAGAAATTTCCCTAATTGTGGGGCAAAAAGGCAGAAATTCCATATATGTTAGGGCAAAAAAACAGAAATTCTCCTTCTTTTGGAGCAAAACTCTGAAATTCCACTTATTTTGGGGCAAAATTCCAGAAATTTCCCTTATTTTAGGGCAAAATTGCAGAAATTTCTCTTATTTTGGGGCAAAATTGCAGAAATTTCACATATTTTGTGGCATAATTGCAGAAATTTCACTTATTTCAGGGAAAAAAGGCAGAAATTTTCCTTATTTTATGGCAAAATGCAGAAATTTCTAATATTTTGTGGCAAAAATGCAGAAATTCCCATTATTTTGAGGTTAAAATTCTGAAATTCCCCTTATTTGGGGGCAAAAAGGCAAAAATTTTTCATATTTCGGGGCAAAATTGCAGAAATTTCACTTACTTCAGGGTAATAAGTAAGAATTTTTCCTTATTTTGAGGCAAAAAATACAGAAATTCCCTTTGTTTTGGGAGAAAAAGACAGAAATTCCACATATTTAGAGGCAAAAAGCAGAAATTCCCCTTATTTTGGAGCAAAAATGAAGAAATTTCCCTTTTTTATGGCAAAAAGATATGCATTCTTCTTATTTTCGGGCAAAAAGGCAGAAATTCCCCGTATTTTGGAGCTAAATTGCAGAAATTCCCCTAATTGTGGGGCAATAAGGCAGAAATTCCCTATATGTTGGGGCAAAAAGACAGAAATTCTCCTTATTTTGGGGCAAAACTCAGAAATTCCACTTATTTTGGGGCAAAATTCCAGAAATTTCCCTTCTTTTGGGGCAAAATTGCAGAAATTTGACTTATTTCAGGGAAGAAAAGCAGAAATTTTCTTATTTTGTAGAAAAAAGGCAGTAATTCCTAATATTTTGTGGCAAAAATGCAGAAATTCCCTTTATTTTGAGGTAAAATGGCTTAAATTCTTATTTGGGGGCAAAAAGTCAGAAATTTCCCTTATTTTGAGGCAAAATTGCAGAAATTCCCCTAATTGTGGGGCAAAAAGGCAGAAATTCTCTATATGTTGGGTCAAAAATACAGAAATTCTATTTATTTTGGGGCAAAACTCAGAAATTCCACTTATTTTGGTGCAAAATTTCAGAAATTTCCTTTATTTTGGGGCGAAATTGCAGAAATTTCCCTTATTTTGGGGCAAAATTGGAGAAATTTCACATATTTTGGGGCAAAATTGCAGAAATTTTACTTGTTTCAAGGGAAAAATGCAGAAATTTTCTTTATTTTGGGGCTAAAAAGAAAGGAATTCCTTTTTTTTGGGGTAAAAAGACAGAAATTCCACTTATTTAGAGGCAAAAAAGCAGGAATTCCCCTTATTTTGAAGCAAAAATGAAGAAATTTCCCTTTTTTATGGTAAAAAAGTATGCATTCTTCTTATTTTCGGGCAAAAAAGCAGAAATTCCACGTATTTTGTAGCAAAATTGCAGAAATTCCCCTACTTGTGGGGCAAAAAGGCAGAAATTGCCTATATGTTGGGGCAAAAAGACAGAAATTCTCCTTATTTTGGAGCAAAACTCAGAAATTCCACTTATTTTGGGGCAAAATTGTAGAAATTTCCCTAATTGTGGGGCAAAAAGGGCAGAAATTCCATATATGTTAGGGGAAAAATACAGAAATTCTCTTTATTTTGGAGCAAAACTCTGAAATTCCACTTATTTTGGGGCAAAATTCCAGAAATTTCCCTTATTTTGGGGCAAAATTGCAGGAATTTCCCTTATTTTGGGGCAAAATTGCAGAAATTTCACTTATTTTGTGGCAAAAATGCAGAAATTCCCATTATTTTGAGGTAAAAAGGCTGAAATTCCCCTTATTTGTGCGCAAAAATGCAGAAATTTTCATATTTTGGGGCAAAATTGCAGAAATTTCACTTACTTCAGGGTAATAAGTCAGAATTTTTCTTATTTTGAGGCAAAAAATACAGAAATTCCCTTTTTTGGGGAGAAAAAGACAGAAATTCCACATATTTAAAGGCAAAAAAGCAGAAATTCCCCTTATTTTGGAGCAAAAATGAAGAAATTTCCCTTTTTTATGGCAAAAAGATATGCATTCTTCTTATTTTCGGGCAAAAAGGCAGAAATTCCCCGTATTTTGGAGCAAAATTGCAGAAATTCCCCTAATTGTGGGGCAAAAATGCAGAAATTGCCTATATGTTGGGGCAAAAAGACAGAAATTCTCCTTATTTGTGGGCAAAACTCAGAAATTCCACTTATTTTGGGGCAAAATTTTAGAAATTTCCCTTCTTTTGGGGCAAAATTGCAGAAATTTCACTTATTTTGGGGCAAAATTGCAGAAATTTTACTTATTTCAGTAAAAAAAGGCAGAAATTTTCCTTATTTTGGGGCAAAAAGCAGAAATTCCTAATATTTTGTGGCAAAAATGCAGAAATTCCCCTTATTTTGAGGTAAAAAGCCTGAAATTCCCGTTATTTGGGGGCAAAAAGGCAGAAATTTCCCATATTTTGGGGCAAAATTGCAGAAATTTCACTTACTTCAGGGTAATAAGTCAGAATTTTTTCTTATTTTGGGGCAAAAAAGACAGAAATTCCCTTTGTTTTGGGGGGAAAAGACAGAAATTCCACTTATTTAGAGGCAAAAAAGCAGAAATTCCCCTATTTTTGGAGCAAAAATCAAGAAATTTCCATTTTTTATGGCAAAAAGGTATGCATTCTTCTTATTTTCGGGCAAAAAGGAAGAAATTACCCTTATTTTGTAGCAAAAATGCAGAAATTCCCCTTATTTTGAGGTAAAAAGGCTGAAATTCTTCGTATTTGGGGGCAAAAAGTCAGAAATTTCCCTTATTTTGGGGCAAAATTGCAGAAATTCCCCTAATTGTGGGGCAAAAAGGCAGAAATTCTCTATATGTTGGGTCAAAAAAAACAGAAATTCTCCTTATTTTGGGGCAAAACTCAGAAATTCCACTTATTTTGGTGCAAAATTCCATAAATGTCCTTTATTTTGGGGCAAAATTGCACAAATTTCCCTTATTTTGGGGCAAAATTGGAGAAATTTCACATATTTTGGGGCAAAATTTCAGAAATTTTACTTATTTCAAGGAAAAAAGGCAGAAATTTTCTTTATTTTGGGGCAAAAAAGAAAGGAATTCCTTTTGTTTTGGGGTAAAAAGACAGAAATTCAACTTATTTAGAGGCAAAAAAGCAGAAATTCCCCTTATTTTGAAGCAAAAATGAAGAAATTTCCCTTTTTTATGGTAAAAAAGTATGCATTCTTCTTATTTTCGGGCAAAAAAGCAGAAATTCCCCGTATTTTGTAGCAAAATTGCAGAAATTCCCCTACTTGTGGGGCAAAAAGGCAGAAATTGCCTATATGTTGGGGCAAAAAGACAGAAATTCTCCTTATTTTGGGGCAAAACTCAGAAATTCCACTTATTTTGGGGCAAAATTGCAGAAATTTACCTAATTGTGGTGCAAAAAGGCAGAAATTCCATATATGTTAGGGGAAAAAGACAGAAATTCTCCTTATTTTGGAGCAAAACTCTGAAATTCCACTTATTTTGGGGAAAAATTCCAGAAATTTCTCTTATTTTGGGGCAAAATTGCAGAAATTTCCCTTATTTTGGGGCAAAATTGCAGAAATTTCCCTTATTTTGGGGCAAAATTGGAGAAATTTCACATATTTTGGGGCAAAATTGCAGAAATTTTACTTATTTCAAGGAAAAAGGGCAGAAATTTTCTTTATTTTGGGGCAAAAAAGAAAGGAATTCTTTTTGTTTTGGGGTAAAAAGACAGAAATTCAACTTATTTAGAGGCAAAAAAGCAGAAATTCCCCTTATTTTGAAGCAAAAATGAAGAAATTTCCCTTTTTTATGGTAAAAAAGTATGCATTCTTCTTATTTTCGGGCAAAAAAGCAGAAATTCCCCGTATTTTGTAGCAAAGTTGCAGAAATTCCCCTACTTGTGGGGCAAAAAGGCAGAAATTGCCTATATGTTGGGGCAAAAAGACAGAAATTCTCCTTATTTTGGGGCAAAACTCAGAAATTCCACTTATTTTGGGGCAAATTGCAGAAATTTACCTAATTGTGGGGCAAAAAGGCAGAAATTCCATATATGTTAGGGGAAAAAGACAGAAATTCTCCTTATTTTGGAGCAAAACTCTGAAATTCCACTTATTTTGGGGCAAAATTCCAGAAATTTCCCTTCTTTTGGGGCCAAATTGCAGAAATTTCACTTATTTTGTGGCAAAATTGCAGAAATTTGACTTATTTCAGGGAAGAAAAGCAGAAATTTTCTTATTTTGTAGAAAAAAGGCAGTAATTCCTAATATTTTGTGGCAAAAATGCAGAAATTCCCCTAATTGTGGGGCAAAAAGGCAGAAATTCTCTATATGTTGGGTCAAAAATACAGAAATTCTCCTTATTTTGGGGCAAAACTCAGAAATTCCACTTATTTTGGTGCAAAATTCCATAAATTTCCTTTATTTTGGGGCAAAATTGCAGAAATTTCCCTTATTTTGGGGCAAAATTTTAGAAATTTCACATATTTTGGGGCAAAATTGCAGAAATTTTCTTTATTTTGGGGCAAAAAAGAAAGGAATTCTTTTTGTTTTGGGGTAAAAATACAGAAATTCAACTTATTTAGAGGCAAAAAAGCAGAAATTCCCCTTATTTTGAAGCAAAAATGAAGAAATTTCCCTTTTTTATAATAAAAAAGTATGCATTCTTCTTATTTTCGGGCAAAAAAGCAGAAATTCCCCGTATTTTGTAGCAAAATTGCAGAAATTCCCCTACTTGTGGGGCAAAAAGGCAGAAATTGCCTATATGTTGGGGCAAAAAGACAGAAATTCTCCTTATTTTGGGGCAAAACTCAGAAATTCCACTTATTTTGGGGCAAAATTGCAGAAATTTACCTAATTGTGGGGCAAAAAGGCAGAAATTCCATATATGTTAGGGGAAAAAGACAGAAATTCTCCTTATTTTGGAGCAAAACTCTGAAATTCCACTTATTTTGGGGCAAAATTCCAGAAATTTCTCTTATTTTGGGGCAAAATTGCAGGAATTTCCCTTATTTTGGGGCAAAATTGCAGAAATTTCACTTATTTTGTGGCAAAAATGCAGAAATTCCCATTATTTTGAGGTAAAAAGGCTGAAATTCCCCTTATTTGGGGGCAAAAATGCAGAAATTTTTCCTATTTTGGGGCAAAATTCTAGAAATTTCACTTACTTCAGGGTAATAAGTCAGAATTTTTCTTATTTTGAGGCAAAAAATACAGAAATTCCCTTTTTTTGGGAGAAAAAGACAGAAATTCCACATATTTAGAGGCAAAAAAGCAGAAATTCCCCTTATTTTGGAGCAAAAATGAAGAAATTTCCCTTTTTTATGGCAAAAAGATATGCATTCTTCTTATTTTCAGGCAAAAAGGCAGAAATTCCCCGTATTTTGGAGCTAAATTGCAGAAATTCCCCTAATTGTGGGGCAATAAGCAGAAATTCCCTATATGTTGGGGCAAAAAGACAGAAATTCTCCTTATTTTGGGGCAAAACTCAGAAATTCCACTTATTTTGGTGCAAAATTCCAAAAATTTCCCTTCTTTTGAGGCAAAATTAAAGAATTTTCACTTATTTTGGGGCAATATTGCAGAAATTTGACTTATTTCAGGGAAGAAAAGCAGAAATTTTCTTATTTTGTAAAAAAAAGGCAGCAATTCCTAATATTTTGTGGCAAAAATGCAGAAATTCCCCTTATTTTGAGGTAAAAAGGCTTAAATTCTTCTTATTTGGGGGCAAAAATCAGAAATTTCACTTATTTTGGGGCAAAATTGCAGAAATTCCCCTAATTGTGGGGCAAAAAGGCAGAAATTCTCTATATGTTGGGTCAAAAATACAGAAATTCTCCTTATTTTGGGGCAAAACTCAGAAATTCCACTTATTTTGGTGCAAAATTCCAGAAATTTCCTTTATTTAGGGGTGAAAATGCAGAAATTTCCCTTATTTTAGGGCAAAATTGGAGAAATTTCACATCTTTTGGGGCAAAATTGCAGAAATTTGATGTATTTCAAGGAAAAAGGCAGAAATTTTCTGTATTTTGGGGCAAAAAAGAAAGGAATTCTTTTTGTTTAAGGGGAAAAAGACAGAAATTCCACTTATTTAGAGGCAAAAAAGCAGAAATTCCCCTTATTTTGAAGCAAAAATGAAGAAATTTTACTTTTTTATGGCAAAAAGGTATGCATTCTTCTTATTTTCGGGCAAAAAGGCAGAAATTCCCCGTATTTTGGAGCTAAATTGCAGAAATTCCCCTAATTGTGGGGCAAAAAGGCAGAAATTCCCTATATGTTGGGGCAAAAAGACAGAAATTCTCCTTATTTTGGGGCAAAACTCAGAAATTCCACTTATTTTGGGGCAAAATTCCAGAAATTTCCCTTCTTTTGGGGCCAAATTGCAGAAATTTCACTTATTTTGTGGCATAATTGCAGAAATTTGACTTATTTCAGGGAAGAAAAGCAGAAATTTTCTTATTTTGTAGAAAAAAGGCAGTAATTCCTAATATTTTGTGGCAAAAATGCAGAAATTCCCTATATTTTGAGGTAAAAAGGCTTAAATTCTTCGTATTTGGGGGCAAAAAGTCAGAAATTTCACTTATTTTGGGGCAAAATTGCAGAAATTCCCCTAATTGTGGGGCAAAAAGGCAGAAATTCTCTATATGTCGGGTCCAAAATACAGAAATTCTCCTTATTTTGGGGCAAAACTCAGAAATTCCACTTATTTTGGTGCAAAATTCCATAAATTTCCTCTATTTTGGGGCAAAATTGCAGAAATTTCCCTTATTTTGCGGCAAAATTGGAGAAATTTCACATATTTTGGGTCAAAATTGAAGAAATTTTACTTATTTCAAGGAAAAAGGGCAGAAATTTTCTTTATTTTGGGGCAAAACAGAAAGGAATTCCTTTTGTTTTGGGGTAAAAAGACAGAAATTCAACTTATTTAGAGGCAAAAAAGCAGAAATTCCCCTTATTTTGAAGCAAAAATGAAGAAATTTCCCTTTTTTATGGTAAAAAAGTATGCATTCTTCTTATTTTCGGGCAAAAAAGCAGAAATTCCCCGTATTTTGTAGCAAAATTGCAGAAATTCCCCTACTTGTGGGGCAAAAAGGCAGAAATTGCCTATATGTTTGGGCAAAAAGACAGAAATTCTCCTTATTTTGGAGCAAAACTCAGAAATTCCACATATTTTGGGGCAAAATTGCAGAAATTTCCCTAATTGTGGGGCAAAAAGGCAGAAATTCCATATATGTTAGGGGAAAAAGACAGAAATTCTCCTTATTTTGGAGCAAAACTCTGAAATTCCACTTATTTTGGGGCAAAATTCCAGAAATTTCTCTTACTTGGGGCAAAATTGCAGGAATTTCCCTTATTTTGGGGAAAAATTGCAGAAATTTCACTTATTTTGTGGCAAAAATGCAGAAATTCCCATTATTTTGAGGTAAAAAGGCTGAAATCCCCCTTATTTGGGGGCAAAAATGCAGAAATTTTTCATATTTTGGGGCAAAATTGCAGAAATTTCACTTACTTCAGGGAAATAAGTCAGAATTTTTCTTATTTTGAGGCAAAAAATACAGAAATTCCCATTTTTTGGGAGAAAAAGACAGAAATTCCACATATTTAGAGGCAAAAAAGCAGAAATTCCCCTTATTTTGGAGCAAAAATGAAGAAATTTCCCTTTTTTATGGCAAAAAGATATGCATTCTTCTTATTTTCAGGCAAAAAGGCAGAAATTCCCCGTATTTTGGAGCTAACTTGCAGAAATTCCCCTAATTCTGGGGCAAAAAGGCAGAAATTCTCTATATGTTGGGTCAAAAATACAGAAATTCTCCTTATTTTGGAGCAAAACTCAGAAATTCCACTTATTTTGGTGCAAAATTCCAGAAATTTCCTTTATTTTGGGGAGAAATTGCAGAAATTTCCCTTATTTTGGGGCAAAATTGGAGAAATTTCACATCTTTTGGGGCAAAATTGCAGAAATTTTACGTATTTCAAGAAAAAAAGGCAGAAATTTTCTTTATTTTGGGGCAAAAAAGAAAGGAATTCCTTTTGTTTTAGGGGAAAAAGACAGAAATTCCACTTATTTAGAGGCAAAAAAGCAGAAATTCCCCTTATTTTTAAGCAAAAATGAAGAAATTTCCCTTTTTTATGGTAAAAAAGTATGCATTCTTCTTATTTTCGATCAAAAAGGCAGAAATTCCCCATATTTTGTAGCAAAATTGCAGAAATTCCCCTAATTGTGGGGCAAAAATGCAGAAATTGCCTATATGTTGGGGCAAAAAGACAGAAATTCTCCTTATTTTGGAGCAAAACTCAGAAATTCCAATTATTTTGGGGCAAAATTGCAGAAATTTCCCTAATTGTGGGGCAAAAAGGCAGAAATTCCCTATATGTTGAGGCAAAAAGACAGAAATTCTCCTTATTTTAGGGCATAATTCAGAAATTCCACTTATTTTGGGGCAAAATTCCAGAAATTTCCCTTCTTTTGAGGCAAAATTGAAGAAATTTCACTCATTTTTGGGCAAAATTGCAGAAATTTGACTTATTTCAGGGAAGAAAAGCAGAAATTTTCTTATTTTGTAAAAAAAAAGGCAGTAATTCCTAATATTTTGTGGAAAAATGCAGAAATTCCCCTTATTTTGAAGTAAAAAGGCTTAAATTCTTCTTACTTGGGGGCAAAAATCAGAAATTTCCCTTATTTTGGGGCAAAATTGCAGAAATTCCCCTAATTGTGGGGCAAAAAGGCAGAAATTCTCTATATGTTGGGTCAAATATACAGAAATTCTCCTTATTTTGGGGCAAAACTCAGAAATTCCACTTATTTTGATGCAAAATTCCAGAAATTTCCTTTATTTTGGGGCAAAATTGCAGAAATTTCCCTTATTTTGGGGCAAAATTTTAGAAATTTCACATATTTTGGGGCAAAATTGCAGAAATTTTACTTATTTCAAGGAAAAAAGGCAGAAATTTTCTTTATTTTGGGGCAAAAAAGAAAGGAATTCCTTTTGTTTTAGGGGAAAAAGACAGAAATTCCACTTATTTAGAGGCAAAAAAGCAGAAATTCTCCTTATTTTGAAGCAAAAATGAAGAAATTTCCCTTTTTTATGGTAAAAAAGTATGCATTCTTCTTATTTTCGATCAAAAAGGCAGAAATTCCCCGTATTTTGTAGCAAAATTGCAGAAATTCCCCTAATTGTGGGGCAAAAATTCAGAAATTGCCTATATGTTGGGGCAAAAAGACAGAAATTCTCCTTATTTTGGAGCAAAACTCAGAGATTCCAATTATTTTGGGGCAAAATTGATGAAATTTCCCTAATTGTGGGGCAAAAAGGCAGAAATTCCATATATGTTAGGGCAAAAAGACAGAAATTCTCCTTATTTTGGAGCAAAACTCTGAAATTCCACTTATTTTGGGGCAAAATTCCAGAAATTTCCCTTATTTTAGGGAAAAATTGCAGAAATTTCCCTTATTTTGGGGCAAAATTGCAGAAATTTCACTTATTTTGTGGCAAAATTGCTGAAATTTCACTTATTTCATGGAAAAAAGGCAGAAATTTTCCTTATTTTATGGCCAAAAGGCTGAAATTTCTAATATTTTGTGGCAAAAATGCAGAAATTCCCATTATTTTGAGGTAAAAAGGCTGAAATTCCCCTTATTTGGGGGCAAAAAGGCAGAAACTTTTCATATTTTGAGGCAAAATTGCAGAAATTTCACTTACTTCAGGGTAATAAGTTCCAATTTTTCTTTATTTTGAGGCAAAAAATACAGAAATTCCCTTTGTTTTGGGAGAAAAAGACAGAAATTCCACATATTTAGAGGCAAAAAAGCAGAAATTCCCCTTATTTTGGAGCAAAAATGAAGAAATTTCCCTTTTTTATGGCAAAAAGATATGCATTCTATATATTTTCGGGCAGAAAGGCAGAAATTCCCCGTATATTTGAGCTAAATTGCAGAAATTCCCCTAATTGTGGGAAAAAAGTCAGAAATTCCCTATATGTAGGGGCAAAAAGACAGAAATTCTCCTTATTTTGTGGCAAAACTCAGAAATTCCACTTATTTTCGGGCTAAATTCCAGAAATTTCCCTTCTTTTGGGGCAAAATTGCAGAAATTTCACTTATTTTGGGGCAAAATTGCAGAAATTTGACTTATTTCAGGGAAGAAAAGCAGAAATTTTCTTATTTTGTAGAAAAAAGGGAGTAATTCCTAATATTTTGTGGCAAAAATGCAGAAATTCCCCTTATTTTGAGGTAAAAAGGCTGAAATTCATCTTATTTGGGGGCAAAAAGTCAGAAATTTCCTTATTTTGGGGCAAAATTGCAGAGATTCCCCTAATTGTGGGGCAAAAAGGCAGAAATTCTCTATATGTTTGGTCAAAAATACAGAAATTCTCCTTATTTTGGGGCAAAACTCAGAAATTCCACTTATTTTGGTGCAAAATTCCAGAAATTTTCTTTATTTGGGGGCGAAATTGCAGAAATTTCCCTTATTTTGGGAAAAAATTGGAGAAACTTCACATATTTTGGGGCAAAATTGCAGAAATTTTACTTATTTCAAAAAAAAAAAGCAGAAATTTTCTTTATTTTGGGGCAAAAAGAAAGGAATTCCTTTTGTTTTAGGGGAAAAAGACAGAAATTCCACATATTTAGAGGCAAAAAAGCAGAAATTCCCCTTATTTGAAGCAAAAATGAAGAAATTTCCATTTTTTATGGTAAAAAAGTATGCATTCTTCTTATTTTCGGGCAAAAAGGCAGAAATTCCCCGTATTTTGTAGCAAAATTGCAGAAATTCCCCTAATTGTGGGGCAAAAATGCAGAAATTGCCTATATGTTGGGGCAAAAAGACAGAAATTCTCCTTATTTTGGAGCAAAACTTAGAAATTCCAATTATTTTGGGGCAAAATTGCAGAAATTTCCCTAATTGTGGGGCAAAAAGGCAGAAATTCCATATATGTTAGGGCAAAAAGACAGAAATTCTCCTTCTTTTGGAGCAAAACTCTGAAATTCCACTTATTTTGGGGCAAAATTCCAGAAATTTCCCTTATTTTAGGGCAAAATTGCAGAAATTTCTCTTATTTTGGGGCAAAATTACAGAAATTTCACATATTTTGTGGCATAATTGCAGAAATTTCACTTATTTCAGGAAAAAAAGGCAGAAATTTTCCTTATTTTATGGCAAAATGCAGAAATTTCTAATATTTTGTGGCAAAAATGCAGAAATTCCCATTATTTTGAGGTTAAAATGCTGAAATTCCCCTTATTTGGTGGCAAAAAGGCAAAAATTTTTCATATTTTGGGGCAAAATTGCAGAAATTTCACTTACTTCAGGGTAATAAGTAAGAATTTTTCCTTATTTTGAGGCAAAAAATACAGAAATTCCCTTTGTTTTGGGAGAAAAAGACAGAAATTCCACATATTTAGAGGCAAAAAGCAGAAATTCCCCTTATTTTGGAGCAAAAATGAAGAAATTTCCCTTTTTTATGGCAAAAAGATATGCATTCTTCTTATTTTCGGGCAAAAAGGCAGAAATTCCCCGTATTTTGGAGCTAAATTGCAGAAATTCCCCTAATTGTGGGGCAAAAAGGCAGAAATTGCCTATATGTTGGGGCAAAAAGACAGAAATTCTCCTTATTTTGGGGCAAAACTCAGAAATTCCACTTATTTTGGGGCAAAATTCCAGAAATTTCCCTTCTTTTGGGGCAAAATTGCAGAAATTTGACTTATTTCAGGGAAGAAAAGCAGAAATTTTCTTATTTTGTAAAAAAAAAAGGCAGTAATTCCTAATATTTTGTGGCAAAAATGCAGAAATTCCCCTTATTTTGAGGTAAAAAGGCTTAAATTCTTATTTGGGGGCAAAAAGTTAGAAATTTCCCTTATTTTGGGGCAAAATTGCAGAAATTCCCCTAATTGTGGGGCAAAAAGGCAGAAATTCTCTATATGTTGGGTCAAAAATACAGAAATTCTATTTATTTTGGGGCAAAACTCAGAAATTCCACTTATTTTGGTGCAAAATTCCAGAAATTTCCTTTATTTTGGGGCGAAATTGCAGAAATTTCCCTTATTTTGGGGCAAAATTGGAGAAATTTCACATATTTTGGGGCAAAATTGCAGAAATTTCACTTATTTCAAGGAAAAAAGGCAGAAATTTTCTTTATTTTGGGGCTAAAAAGAAAGGAATTCCTTTTGTTTTGGGGTAAAAAGACAGAAATTCCACTTATTTAGAGGCAAAAAAGCAGAAATTCCCCTTATTTTGAAGCAAAAATGAAGAAATTTCCCTTTTTTATGGTAAAAAAGGATGCATTCTTTTTATTTTCGGGCAAAAAAGCAGAAATTCCACGTATTTTGTAGCAAAATTGCAGAAATTCCCCTACTTGTCGGGCAAAAAGGCAGAAATTGCCTATATGTTGGGGCAAAAAGACAGAAATTCTCCTTATTTTGGAGCAAAACTCAGAAATTCC
Source organism: Micromys minutus (assembly GCF_963924665.1). Classification (NCBI taxonomy): domain Eukaryota; kingdom Metazoa; phylum Chordata; class Mammalia; order Rodentia; family Muridae; genus Micromys; species Micromys minutus. The sequence continues at coordinate 147,785 of NW_027667536.1, forward strand.
ACTTATTTTGGGGCAAAATTGCAGAAATTTTTCTAATTGTGGGGCAAAAAGGGCAGAAATTCTATATATGTTAGGGGAAAAATACAGAAATTCTCCTTATTTTGGAGCAAAACTCTGAAATTCCACTTATTTTGGGGCAAAATTCCAGAAATTTCCCTTATTTTGGGGCAAAATTGCAGGAATTTCCCTTATTTTGGGGCAAAATTGCAGAAATTTCACTTATTTTGTGGCAAAAATGCAGAAATTCCCATTATTTTGGGGTAAAAAGGCTGAAATTCCCCTTATTTGTGCGCAAAAATGCAGAAAATTTCATATTTTGGGGCAAAATTGCAGAAATTTCACTTACTTCAGGGTAATAAGTCAGAATTTTTCTTATTTTGAGGCAAAAAAATACAGAAATTCCCTTTTTTGGGGAGAAAAAGACAGAAATTCCACATATTTAGAGGCAAAAAAGCAGAAATTCCCCTTATTTTGGAGCAAAAATGAAGAAATTTCCCTTTTTTATGGCAAAAAGATATGCATTCTTCTTATTTTCGGGCAAAAAGGCAGAAATTCCCCCTATTTGGAGCAAAATTGCAGAAATTCCCCTAATTGTGGGGCAAAAAGGCAGAAATTCTCTATATGTTGGGGCAAAAAGACAGAAAGTCTCCTTATTTTAGGGCAAAACTCAGAAATTCCACTTATTTTGGAGCAAAATTCTAGAAATTTCCCTTATTTGGGGGCAAAATTGGAGAATTTTCTCTTATTTTGGGGCAAAATTGCAGAAATTTCACTTATTTCAGGGAAAAAAAGCAGAAGTTTTCTTATTTTGAAGCAAAAATCAGAAATTCTTATTATTTTGTGGCAAAAATGCAAAAATTCCCCTTATTTTGAGGTAAAAAGACTGAAGTTCCCCTTATTTGGCAAATAAAGGCAGAAATTTCCTTTATTTTGGGGCAAAATTGCAGAAATTTCACTTACTTCAGGGTAATAAGTCAGAATTTTACCTTATTATGGGGCAAAAAAGACAGGAATTCCCTTTGTTTTGGGAAAAAAAGACAGAAATTCCACTTATTTAGAGGCAAAAAAGCAGAAATTCCCCTTATTTTGTAGCAAAAATAAAGGAATTTAAATATTTAATGCAAAAAAATATGCATTCTTATTTTCAGGCAAAAAGGCAGAAATTCTCCGTATTTTGGAGCAAAATTGCAGAAATTTCCCTAATTGTGGGGCAAAAAGGCAGAAATTCCATATATGTTAGGGCAAAAAGACAGAAATTCTCCTTATTTTGGAGCAAAACTCTGAAATTCCACTTATTTTGGGGCAAAATTCCAGAAATTTCACTTATTTTGGGGCAAAATTGCAGAAATTTCCCTTATTTTGGGGCAAAATTGGAGAAATTTCACATATTTTGTGGCAAAATTGCAGAAATTTCACTTATTTCAGGGAAAAAAGGCAGAAATTTTCTTTATTTTAGGGCAAAAAGGCAGAAATTCCTAATATTTTGTGGCAAAATCGCAGAAATTCCCATTATTTTGGAGCAAAAATGAAGTAATTTCTCTATTTTATGGCAAAAAGATATGCATTCTTCTTAATTTCGGGCAATAAGGCAGAAATTCCCCCTATTTGGAGCAAAATTGCAGAAATTCCCCTAATTGTGGGGCAAAAAGGCAGAAATTCTCTATATGTTGGGGCAAAAAGACAGAAAGTCTCCTTATTTTAGGGCAAAACTCAGAAATTCCACTTATTTTGGAGCAAAATTCTAGAAATTTCCCTTATTTGGGGGCAAAATTGGAGAATTTTCTCTTATTTTGGGGCAAAATTGCAGAAATTTCACTTATTTCAGGGAAAAAAAGCAGAAGTTTTCTTATTTTGAAGCAAAAATCAGAAATTCTTATTATTTTGTGGCAAAAATGCAAAAATTCCCCTTATTTTGAGGTAAAAAGGCTGAAGTTCCCCTTATTTGGCAAATAAAGGCAGAAATTTCCTTTATTTTGGGGCAAAATTGCAGAAATTTCACTTACTTCAGGGTAATAAATCAGAATTTTACCTTATTATGGGGCAAAAAAGACAGGAATTCCCTTTGTTTTGGGAAAAAAAGACAGAAATTCCACTTATTTAGAGGCAAAAAAGCAGAAATTCCCCTTATTTTGTAGCAAAAATGAAGGAATTTAAATATTTAATGCAAAAAAATATGCATTCTTATTTTCAGGCAAAAAGGCAGAAATTCTCCGTATTTTGGAGCAAAATTGCAGAAATTTCCCTAATTGTGGGGCAAAAAGGCAGAAATTCCATATATGTTAGGGCAAAAAGACAGAAATTCTCCTTAATTTGGAGCAAAACTCTGAAATTCCACTTATTTTGGGGCAAAATTCCAGAAATTTCACTTATTTTGGGGCAAAATTGAAGAAATTTCCCTTATTTTGGGGCAAAATTGGAGAAATTTCACATATTTTGTGGCAAAATTGCAGAAATTTCACTTATTTCAGGGAAAAAAGGCAGAAATTTTCTTTATTTTAGGGCAAAAAGGCAGAAATTCCTAATATTTTGTGGCAAAAATGCAGAAATTTCCATTATTTTGAGGTAAAAAGGCTGAAATTCCCCTTATTTGGGGGCAAAAAGGCAAAAATTTTTCATATTTTGTGGCAAAATTGCAGAAATTTCACTTACATCAGAGTAATAAGTCAGAATTTTTCCTTATTTTGAGGCAAAAAATACAGAAATTCCCTTTGTTTTGGGGGAAAAAGACAGAAATTCCACCTATTTAGAGGCAAAAAAGCAGAAAATCCCCTTATTGGAGCAAAAATGAAGAAATTTCCCTTTTATATGGCAAAAAGATATGCATTCTTCTTATTTTCGGGCAAAAAGGCAGAAATTCCCCTTATTTTGGAGCTAAATTGCAGAAATTCCCCTAATTGTGGGGCAAAAAGGCAGAAATTCCCTATATGTTGGGGCAAAAACACAGAAATTCTCCTTATTTTGGGACAAAACTCAGAAATTCCACATATTTTGGTGCAAAATTCCAGAAATTTCCTTCTTTTGTGGCAAAATTGCAGAAATTTCACTTATTTTGGGGCAAAATTGCAAAAATTTCACTTATTTCAGGGAAAAAAAGCAGAAATTTTCTTATTTTGTAGAAAAAAGGCAGTAATTCCTAATATTTTGTGGCAAAAATGCAGAAATTCCCCTTTTTTTGAGGTAAAAAGGCTGAAATTCTTCTTATTTGGGGGCAAAAAGGCAGAAATTTCCCTTATTTTGGGGCAAAATTGCAGAAATTCCCCTAATTGTGGGGCAAAAAGGCAGAAATTCTCTATATGTTGGGGCAAAAATACAGAAATTCTCCTTATTTTGTGGCAAAACTCAGAAATTCCACTTATTTTGGTGCAAAATTTCAGAAATTTCCTTTATTTTGGGGCGAAATTGCAGAAATTTCCCTTATTTTGGGGCAAAATTGGAGAAATTTCACATATTTTGGGGCAAAATTGCAGAAATTTTACTTATTTCAAGGAAAAAAGGCAGAAATTTTCTTTATTTTGGGGCAAAAAAGAAAGGAATTCCTTTTGTTTTGGGGATTAAAGACAGAAATTCCACTTATTTAGAGGCAAAACGGAGAAATTCCCCTTATTTTGGAGCAAAAATGAAGAAATTTCCCTTTTTTATGGCAAAAAGGTATGCATTCTTCTTATTTTGGGGCAAAAAGGCAGAAATTTTCCGTATTTTGGAGCAAAATTGCAGAAATTCCCTTAATTGTGGGGCAAAAAGGCAAAAATTCCCTATATGTTGGGGCAAAAAGACAGAAATTTTCCTTATTTTGGGGCTAAACTCAGAAATTCCACTTATTTTGGAGCAAAATCCCAGAAATTTCTTTTACTTTGGGGCAAAATTGCAAAAATTTCACTTATTTTGAAGCAAAATTGCAGAAATTTCACTTATTTCAGAAAAAAAAGCAGGAATTTTCTAATTTTGGGGAAAAAAGGCAGAAATTCCTAATATTTTTTGGCAAAAATGCAGAAATTCCCCTTATTTTGAGGTAAAAAGGCTGAATTTCCCCTTATTCGGGGCCAAAAAGGCAGAAATTTCCCTTAATTAGGGGCAAAATTGCAAAAATTTCACTTATTTCAGGGTAATAAGTCAGAAATTTTCCTTATTTTGGGGCAAAAAAGACAGGAATTCCCTTTGTTTTGGGGTAAAGAACAAAATTCCACTTATTTAGAGGCAAAAAAGCAGAAATTCCCCTTATTTTGGAGCAAAAATGAAGAAATTTCCCTTTTTTATGGCAAAAAGGTATGCATTCTTCTTATTTTCCGGTAAAAAGGCAGAAATTCCCTGTATTTTGGAGCAAAATTGCAGAAATTCCCCTAATTGTGGGGCAAAAAGGCAGAAATTCTCTATATGTTAGGGCAAAAAAGACAGAAATTCCACTTATTTTGAGGCAAAATTCCAGAAATTTCCCTTATTTGGGGGCAAAATTGCAGAAATTTCACTTATTTTGGGGCAAAATCGCAGAAATTTCACTTATTTCAGGAAAAAAAGGCAGAAATTTTCCTTATTTTGAAGGAAAAAGGCAGAAATTTCTATTAATTTGTGACAAAAATGCAGAAAATACCCTTATTTTGAGGTAAAAAGGCTGAAATTCCCCTTATTTGGGGGCAAAAAGGCAGAAATTTTCCTTATTTTGGGGCAAAATAGCAGAAATTTCACTTATTTCAGGGTAATAAGTCAGAATTTTTTTGGGGGGGCAAAAAAGACAGTAATTCCCTTTGTTTTAGGGGAAAAAGACAGAAATTCCACTTATTTAGAGGCAAAAAAGCAGAAATTCCAATTATTTTGGAGCAAAAATGAAGCAATTTCCCTTTTTTAAGGCAAAAAGATATGCATTCTTTTATTTTCGGGCAAAAAGGCAGAAATTCCCCGTATTTTGGAGCTAAATTGCAGAAATTCCCCTAATTGTGGGGCAAAAATGCAGAAATTGCCTATATGTTGGGGCAGAAAGACAGAAATTCTCCTTATTTTAAAGCAAAACTCAGAAATTCCACTTATTTAGGGGCAAAATTGCAGAAATTTCACTTATTTTGTGGCAAAATTGCAGAAATTTCACTTATTTCAAGGAAAAAAGGCAGAAATTATCCTTATTTTATGGCATAAAGGCAGAAATTTCTAATATTTTGTGGCAAAAATGCAGAAATTCCCATTATTTTGAGGTAAAAAGGCAGAAATTCCCCTTATTTGGGGGCAAAAAGGCAGAAATTTTTCATATTTTGGGGCAAAATTGCAGAAATTTCACTTACTTCAGGGTAATAAGTCAGAATTTTTCCTTATTTTGAGGCAAAAAATAAAGAAATACCCTTTGTTTTGGGAGAAAAAGACAGAAATTCCACATATTTAGAGGCAAAAAAGCAGAAATTCTTTTTATTTTGGAGCAAAAATGAAGAAATTTCCATTTTTTATGGCAAAAAGATATGCATTCTTTTATTTTCGGGCAAAAAGGCAGAAATTCCCCGTATTTTGGAGCTAAATTGCAGAAATTCCCCTAATTGTGGGGCAAAAAGTCAGAAATTCCCTATATGTTGGAACAAAAAGACAGAAATTCTCCTTATTTTGGGGCAAAACTCAGAAATTCTACTTATTTTAGGGCAAAATTCCAGAAATTTCCCTTCTTTTGGAGCAAAATTGCAGAAATTTCACTTATTTTGGGGCAAAATGGCAGAAATTACTTATTTCTGGGAAAAATAGCAGAAATGTTCTTATTTTGTAGAAAAAAGGCAGTAATTCCTAATATTTTGTGGCAAAAATGCAGAAATTCCCCTTATTTTGAGGTAAAAAGGCTGAAATTCTTCTTATTTGGGGGCAAAAAGCAGAAATTTCCCTTATTTTGGGGCAAAATTGCAGAAATTCCCCTAATTGTGGGGCTAAAAGGAAGAAATTCTCTATATGTTGGGGCAAAAATACAGAAATTCTCCTTATTTTGTGGCAAAACTCAGAAATTCCACTTATTTTGGTGCAAAATTTCAGAAATTTCCTTTATTTTGGGGCGAAATTGCAGAAATTTCCCTTATTTTGGGGCAAAATTGGAGAAATTTCACATATTTTGGGGCAAAATTGCAGAAATTTTACTTATTTCAAGGAAAAAAGGCAGAAATTTTCTTTATTTTGGGGCAAAAAAGAAAGGAATTCCTTTTGTTTTTAAGAAAAAGACAGAAATTCCACTTACTTAGAGGCAAAACGCAGAAATTCCCCTTATTTTGGAGCAAAAATGAAGAAATTTCCCTTTTTTATGGCAAAAAGATATGCATTCTTCTTAATTTCGGGCAAAAAAGACAGAAATTCCACTTATTTTGAGGCAAAATTCCAGAAATTTCCCTTATTTTGGGGCAAAATTGCAGAAATTTCACTTATTTTGGGGCAAAATCGCAGAAATTTCACTTATTTCAGGGAAAAAAGGCAGAAATTTTCCTTATTTTGAAGGAAAAAGGCAGAAATTTCTATTATTTTGTGACAAAAATGCAGAAATTACCCTTATTTTGAGGTAAAAAGGCTGAAATTCCCCTTATTTGGGGGCAAAAAGGCAGAAATTTCCCTTATTTTGGGGCAAAATAGCAGAAATTTCACTTATTTCAGGGTAATAAGTCAGTATTTTTTTTGGGGGGGGGGGCAAAAAAGACAGTAATTCCCTTTGTTTTAGGGGAAAAAGACAGAAATTCCACTTATTTAGAGGCAAAAAAGCAGAAATTCCAATTATTTTGGAGCAAAAATGAAGAAATTTCCCTTTTTTATGGCAAAAAGATATGCATTCTTCTTAATTTCGGGCAAAAAGGCAGAAATTCCCTCTATTTTGGAGCAAATTGTAGAAATTCCCCTAATTGTGGGGCAAAAATGCAGAAATTCTCTATATGTTGGGGCAAAAAGACAGAAATTCTCTTTATTTTGGGGCAAAACTCAGAAATTCCACTTATTTTGGAGCAAAATTCCAGAAATTTCCCTTATTTTGGGGCAAAATTGCAGAAATTTCCCTTATTTTAGGGCAAAATTGGAGAAATTTCACTTATTTAGAAGTAAAATTGCAGAAATTTCACTTATTTCAGGGAAAAAAGGCAAAAATTTTCCTTATTTTGGGGCAAAAAAGACAGGAATTTTCTATGTATTGGGGAAAAAAGACATAAATTTCACTTATTTAGAGGCACTAAAGCAGAAATTCCTCTTATTTTGGAGCAAAAATGAAGAAATTTCCCTTTTTTTATGGCATAAAGGTATGCATTCTTCTTATTTTCCGGCAAAAAGTCAGAAATTCCTTGTATTTTGGAGCAAAATTGCAGAAATTCCCCTAATTGTGGGGCAAAAAGGCAGAAATTCCCTATATGTTAGGGCAAAAAGACAGAAATTCTCTTTATTTTGGGGCAAAACTCAGAAATTCCACATATTTTGGGGCAAAATTCCAGAAATTTCCCTTAATTTGTGGCAACATTGCAGAAATTTCACATATTTGGGAGCAAAATTGCAGAAATTTCATTTATTTCAGGGGAAAAAGGTAGAAATTTTCCTTATTTTGGGGCAAAAATTCATAAATTCCTAATATTTTGTGGCAAAAATGCAGAAATTCCCCTCATTTTGAGGTAAAAAGGCTGAAATTCCCCTTATTTGGGGGCAAAAAGGCAGAAATTTCCCTTATTTTGGGGCAAAATTGCAGAAACTTCACTTATTTCAAGGTAATAAATCAGAAATTTCTTTATTTTAGGGCAAAAAAGACAGAAATTCCGTTTGTTTTGGGGGAAAAAAGACAGAAATTCCTCTTATTTAGACGCATAAAAGCAGAAATTTCCCTTATTTTGGAGCAAAAATGAAGAAATTTACCTTTTTTATGGCAAAAATATATCCATTCTTCTTATTTTCGGGAAAAATGGCAGAAATCCCCGTATTTGGAAGCAAAATTGCAGAAATTCCCCTAATTGTGGGGCAAAAAGGCAGAAATTCTCTTTATGTTGGGGAAAAACACAGAAATTCTCCTTATTTTGGGGCAAAACTCAGAAATTCCACTTATTTTGTGGCAAAATTCCAGAAATTTCCCATATTTTGGGGCAAAATTGGAGAAATTTCACTTATTTTGGGGCACAATTGCAGAAATATCACTTATTTCAGGGAAAAAAAGCAGAAGTTTTCTTATTTTGAAGCAAAAAGTCAGAAATTCCTAATATTTTGTGGCAAAAATGCAGAAATTCCCCTTATTTTGAGGTAAAAAGTCTTAAATTCCCCTTATTTGGGGGAAAAAAGGCAGAAATTTCCCTTATTTTGGGGCAAAATTGCAGAAATTTCACTTGTTTTGGGGCAAAATTGCAGAAATTTGACTTAATTCAGGGAAAAAATGCAGAAATTTTCTTATTTTGTAGAAAAAAGGCAGTAATTCCTAATATTTTGTGGCAAAAATGCAGAAATTCCCCTTATTTTGAGGTAAAATGGCTGAAATTCTTCTTATTTGGGGGCAAAAAGGCAGAAATTTCCCTTATTTTGGGGCAAAATTGCAGAAATTCCCCTAATTGTGTGGCAAAAAGGCAGAAATTCTCTATATGTTGGGTCAAAAATACAGAAATTCTCCTTATTTTAGGGCAAAACTCAGAAATTCCACTTATTATGGGTCAAAATTGCAGAAATTTCACTTATTTCAGGGTAATAACTCAGAATTTTTTTTTATTTTGGGGCAAAAAAGACAGTAATTCCCTTTGTTTTGGGGGAAAAAGACAGAAATTCCACTTATTTAGAGGCAAAATCGCAGAAATTCCCATTATTTTGGAGCAAAAATGAAGTAATTTCTCTATTTTATGGCAAAAAGATATGCATTCTTCTTAATTTCGGGCAATAAGGCAGAAATTCCCCCTATTTGGAGCAAAATTGCAGAAATTCCCCTAATTGTGGGGCAAAAAGGCAGAAATTCTCTATATGTTGGGGCAAAAAGACACAAAGTCTCCTTATTTTAGGGCAAAACTCAGAAATTCCACTTATTTTGGGGCAAATTTCCAGAAATTTTCTTTATTTTGGGGCAAAATTCCAGAAATTTCACTTATTTTGGGGAAAAATTGCAGAAATTTCACTTATTTTGGCGCAAAATTGCAGAAATTTCACTCATTTCAGGGAAAAAGGGCAGAAATTTTTCTAATTTTTGGGGCAAAAAGGCAGAAATTCCTAATATATTGTGGCAAAAATGCAGAAATTCCCCTTATTTTGAGGTAAAAAGGCTGAAATTCCCCTTATTTGGGGGCCAAAAGGCAGAAATTTCCCTTATTTTGGGGCAAAATTGCAGAGTTTTCACTTACTTCATGGTAATACGTCAGAGATTTTTTTATTTTGAGGCCAAAAAGACAGAAATTCTCCTTATTTTGGGTTAAACTCAGAAATTCCACTTACTTTGGGGCAAAATTCCAGAAATTTCCCTTATTTTGGGGCAAAATTGCAGAAATTTCACTTATTTCAGGGTAATAAGTCAGAAATTTCCTTATTTTGGGGCAAAACTCAGAAATTCCCCTTATTTGGGGGCAAAAAGGCAGAAATTTCCCTTATTTTGGGGCAAAATTGCAGAAATTTCACTTATTTCAGGGTAATAAGTCAGAAATTTTTCTTATTTTGGGGCAAAAAACATGAATAACCTTTTTTTTTGAAGGAAAAAGACAGAAATTCCACTTATTTAGAGGCAAAGACGCAGAAATTCCCCTTATTTTGGAGCAAAAAATAAGAAATTTCCCTATTTATGGCAAAAAGGTATGCATTCTTCTTATTTTCAGGCAAAAAGGCAGAAATTCCCTGTATTTTGGAGCAAAAGTGCAGAAATTCCCCTAATTGTGGGGCAAAAAGGCAGAAATTCCCTATATGTTAGGGCAAAAAGACAGAAATTCTCCTTATATTCGAGCAAAACTCTGAAATACCACTTATTTTGGGGCAAAATTCCAGAAATTTCCCTTATTTTAGTGCAAAATTGCACAACTTTCCCTCATTTTGGGGCAAAATTGCAGAAATTTCACATATTTCATGGGAAAAAGGGCAGAAATTTTCCATATTTTGAGGCAAAAAGGCAGAAATTCCTAATATTTTTGTGGCAAAAATGCAGAAATTTCCCTTATTTTAGGTCAAAATTGCAGAAATTTCCATTATATTTGGGGAAAATTGGAGAAATTTCACTTATTTTGGGGCAAAATTGCAGAAATTTTACTTATTTCAGGGAAAAAAGGCAGAAATTTTCCTTATTTTTGGGCAAAAATGAAATGAATTCCCTTTGTTTTGGGGGAAAAAGACAGAAATTCCACTTATTTAGAGGCAAAAAAGCAGAAATTCCCATTATTTTGGAACAAAAATTAAGAAATTTTCCTTTTTTATGTCAAAAAGGTATGCATTCTTCTTATTTTCGGGCAAAAAGGCAGAAATTCCACGTATTTTGGAGCAAAATTGCAGAAATTCCCCTAATTGTGGGGCAAAAAGGCAGAAATTCTCTCTATGTTGGCGCAAATAGACAGAAATTCTTTTTATTTTGGGGCAAAACTCAGAAATTCCACATATTTTGGGGCAAAATTCCAGAAATTTCCCTTATTTTGGGGCAACATTGCAGAAATTTCACATATTTGGGGGCAAAATTGCAGAAATTTCATTTATTTCAGGGAAAAAAGGCAGAAATTTTCCTTATTTTGGGGCAAAAAGTCAGAAATTCCTAATATTTTGTGGCAAAAATGCAGAAATTCCCCTCATTTTGAGGTAAAAAGGCTGAAATTCCCCTTATTTTGGGGCAAAAAGGCAGAAATTTCCCTTATTTTGGGGCAACATTGCAGAAATTTCACATATTTGGGAGCAAAATTGCAGAAATTTCATTTATTTCAGGGGAAAAAGGCAGAAATTTTCCTTATTTTGGGGCAAAAAGTCATAAATTCCTAATATTTTGTGGCAAAAATGCAGAAATTCCCCTCATTTTGAGGTAAAAAGGCTGAAATTCCCCTTATTTGGGGGCAAAAAGGCAAAAATTTACCTTATTTTGGGGCAAAATTGCAGAAACTTCACTTATTTCAAGGTAATAAATCAGAAATTTCTTTATTTTAGGGCAAAAAAGACAGAAATTCCCTTTGTTTTGGGGGAAAAAAGACAGAAATTCCTCTTATTTAGACGCATAAAAGCAGAAATTTCCCTTATTTTGGAGCAAAAATGAAGAAATTTACCTTTTTTATGGCAAAAATTATCCATTCTTCTTATTTTCGGGAAAAATGGCAGAAATCCCCGTATTTGGAAGCAAAATTGCAGAAATTCCCCTAATTGTGGGGCAAAAAGGCAGAAATTCTCTTTATGTTGGGGAAAAACACAGAAATTCTCCTTATTTTGGGGCAAAACTCAGAAATTCCACTTATTTTGTGGCAAAATTCCAGAAATTTCCCATATTTTGGGGCAAAATTGGAGAAATTTCACTTATTTTGGGGCACAATTGCAGAAATATCACTTATTTCAGGGAAAAAAAGCAGAAGTTTTCTTATTTTGAAGCAAAAAGTCAGAAATTCCTAATATTTTGTGGCAAAAATGCAGAAATTCCCCTTATTTTGAGGTAAAAAGTCTTAAATTCCCCTTATTTGGGGGAAAAAGGCAGAAATTTCCCTTATTTTGGGGCAAAATTGCAGAAATTTCACTTGTTTTGGGGCAAAATTGCAGAAATTTGACTTAATTCAGGGAAAAAATGCAGAAATTTTCTTATTTTGTAGAAAAAAGGCAGTAATTCCTAATATTTTGTGGCAAAAATGCAGAAATTCCCCTTATTTTGAGGTAAAATGGCTGAAATTCTTCTTATTTGGGGGCAAAAAGGCAGAAATTTCTCTTATTTTGGGGCAAAATTGCAGAAATTCCCCTAATTGTGTGGCAAAAAGGCAGAAATTCTCTATATGTTGGGTCAAAAATACAGAAATTCTCCTTATTTTAGGGCAAAACTCAGAAATTCCACTTATTATGGGTCAAAATTGCAGAAATTTCACTTATTTCAGGGTAATAACTCAGATTTTTTTTTTATTTTGGGGCAAAAAAGACAGTATTTCCCTTTGTTTTGGGGGAAAAAGACAGAAATTCCACTTATTTAGAGGCAAAATCGCAGAAATTCCCATTATTTTGGAGCAAAAATGAAGTAATTTCTCTATTTTATGGCAAAAAGATATGCATTCTTCTTAATTTCGGGCAATAAGGCAGAAATTCGCCCTATTTGGAGCAAAATTGCAGAAATTCCCCTAATTGTGGGGCAAAAAGGCAGAAATTCTCTATATGTTGGGGCAAAAAGACAGAAAGTCTCCTTATTTTAGGGCAAAACTCAGAAATTCCACTTATTTTTGGGCAAATTTCCAGAAATTTTCTTTATTTTGGGGCAAAATTCCAGAAATTTCACTTATTTTGGGGAAAAATTGCAGAAATTTCACTTATTTTGGCGCAAAATTGCAGAAATTTCACTCATTTCAGGGAAAAAGGGCAGAAATTTTTCTAATTTTTGGGGCAAAAAGGCAGAAATTCCTAATATATTGTGGCAAAAATGCAGAAATTCCCCTTATTTTGAGGTAAAAAGGCTGAAATTCCCCTTATTTGGGGGCCAAAAGGCAGAAATTTCCCTTATTTTGGGGCAAAATTGCAGAGTTTTCACTTACTTCATGGTAATACGTCAGAGATTTTTTTATTTTGAGGCCAAAAAGACAGAAATTCTCCTTATTTTGGGTTAAACTCAGAAATTCCACTTACTTTGGGGCAAAATTCCAGAAATTTCCCTTATTTTGGGGCAAAATTGCAGAAATTTCACTTATTTCAGGGTAATAAGTCAGAAATTTCCTAATTTTGGGGCAAAACTCAGAAATTCCCCTTATTTGGGGGCAAAAAGGCAGAAATTTCCCTTATTTTGGGGCAAAATTGCAGAAATTTCACTTATTTCAGGGTAATAAGTCAGAAATTTTTCTTATTTTGGGGCAAAAAACATGAATAACCTTTTTTTTTTGAAGGAAAAAGACAGAAATTCCACTTATTTAGAGGCAAAGACGCAGAAATTCCCCTTATTTTGGAGCAAAAAATAAGAAATTTCCCTATTTATGGCAAAAAGGTATGCATTCTTCTTATTTTCAGGCAAAAGGCAGAAATTCTCTGTATTTTGGAGCAAAAGTGCAGAAATTCCCCTAATTGTGGGGCAAAAAGGCAGAAATTCCCTATATGTTAGGGCAAAAAGACAGAAATTCTCCTTATATTCGAGCAAAACTCTGAAATACCACTTATTTTGGGGCAAAATTCCAGAAATTTCCCTTATTTTAGTGCAAAATTGCACAACTTTCCCTCATTTTGGGGCAAAATTGCAGAAATTTCACATATTTCAGGGGAAAAAGGGCAGAAATTTTCCTTATTTTGAGGCAAAAAGGCAGAAATTCCTAATATTTTTGTGGCAAAAATGCAGAAATTTCCCTTATTTTAGGTCAAAATTGCAGAAATTTCCATTATTTTTGGGGAAAATTGGAGAAATTTCACTTATTTTGGGGCAAAATTGCAGAAATTTTACTTATTTCAGGGAAAAAAGGCAGAAATTTTCCTTATTTTTGGGCAAAAATGAAATGAATTCCCTTTGTTTTGGGGGAAAAAGACAGAAATTCCACTTATTTAGAGGCAAAAAAGCAGAAATTCCCATTATTTTGGAACAAAAATTAAGAAATTTTCCTTTTTTATGTCAAAAAGGTATGCATTCTTCTTATTTTCGGGCAAAAAGGCAGAAATTCCACGTATTTTGGAGCAAAATTGCAGAAATTCCCCTAATTGTGGGGCAAAAAGGCAGAAATTCTCTCTATGTTGGCGCAAATAGACAGAAATTCTTTTTATTTTGGGGCAAAACTCAGAAATTCCACATATTTTGGGGCAAAATTCCAGAAATTTCCCTTATTTTGGGGCAACATTGCAGAAATTTCACATATTTGGGGGCAAAATTGCAGAAATTTCATTTATTTCAGGGAAAAAAGGCAGAAATTTTCCTTATTTTGGGGCAAAAAGTCAGAAATTCCTAATATTTTGTGGCAAAAATGCAGAAATTCCCCTCATTTTGAGGTAAAAAGGCTGAAATTCCCCTTATTTGGGGGCAAAAAGGCAGAAATTCTATATATGTTAGGGGAAAAATACAGAAATTCTCCTTATTTTGGAGCAAAACTCTGAAATTCCACTTATTTTGGGGCAAAATTCCAGAAATTTCCCTTATTTTGGGGCAAAATTGCAGGAATTTCCCTTATTTTGGGGCAAAATTGCAGAAATTTCACTTATTTTGTGGCAAAAATGCAGAAATTCCCATTATTTTGGGGTAAAAAGGCTGAAATTCCCCTTATTTGTGCGCAAAAATGCAGAAAATTTCATATTTTGGGGCAAAATTGCAGAAATTTCACTTACTTCAGGGTAATAAGTCAGAATTTTACCTTATTATGGGGCAAAAAAGACAGGAATTCCCTTTGTTTTGGGAAAAAAAGACAGAAATTCCACTTATTTAGAGGCAAAAAAGCAGAAATTCCCCTTATTTTGTAGCAAAAATGAAGGAATTTAAATATTTAATGCAAAAAAATATGCATTCTTATTTTCAGGCAAAAAGGCAGAAATTCTCCGTATTTTGGAGCAAAATTGCAGAAATTTCCCTAATTGTGGGGCAAAAAGGCAGAAATTCCATATATGTTAGGGCAAAAAGACAGAAATTCTCCTTATTTTGGAGCAAAACTCTGAAATTCCACTTATTTTGGGGCAAAATTCCAGAAATTTCACTTATTTTGGGGCAAAATTGAAGAAATTTCCCTTATTTTGGGGCAAAATTGGAGAAATTTCACATATTTTGTGGCAAAATTGCAGAAATTTCACTTATTTCAGGGAAAAAAGGCAGAAATTTTCTTTATTTTAGGGCAAAAAGGCAGAAATTCCTAATATTTTGTGGCAAAAATGCAGAAATTTCCATTATTTTGAGGTAAAAAGGCTGAAATTCCCCTTATTTGGGGGCAAAAAGGCAAAAATTTTTCATATTTTGTGGCAAAATTGCAGAAATTTCACTTACATCAGAGTAATAAGTCAGAATTTTTCCTTATTTTGAGGCAAAAAATACAGAAATTCCCTTTGTTTTGGGGGAAAAAGACAGAAATTCCACCTATTTAGAGGCAAAAAAGCAGAAAATCCCCTTATTGGAGCAAAAATGAAGAAATTTCCCTTTTATATGGCAAAAAGATATGCATTCTTCTTATTTTCGGGCAAAAAGGCAGAAATTCCCCGTATTTTGGAGCTAAATTGCAGAAATTCCCCTAATTGTGGGGCAAAAAGGCAGAAATTCCCTATATGTTGGGGCAAAAACACAGAAATTCTCCTTATTTTGGGACAAAACTCAGAAATTCCACATATTTTGGTGCAAAATTCCAGAAATTTCCTTCTTTTGTGGCAAAATTGCAGAAATTTCACTTATTTTGGGGCAAAATTGCAAAAATTTCACTTATTTAAGGGAAAAAAAGCAGAAATTTTCTTATTTTGTAGAAAAAAGGCAGTAATTCCTAATATTTTGTGGCAAAAATGCAGAAATTCCCCTTTTTTTGAGGTAAAAAGGCTGAAATTCTTCTTATTTGGGGGCAAAAAGGCAGAAATTTCCCTTATTTTGGGGCAAAATTGCAGAAATTCCCCTAATTGTGGGGCAAAAAGGCAGAAATTCTCTATATGTTGGGGCAAAAATACAGAAATTCTCCTTATTTTGTGGCAAAACTCAGAAATTCCACTTATTTTGGTGCAAAATTTCAGAAATTTCCTTTATTTTGGGGCGAAATTGCAGAAATTTCCCTTATTTTGGGGCAAAATTGGAGAAATTTCACATATTTTGGGGCAAAATTGCAGAAATTTTACTTATTTCAAGGAAAAAAGGCAGAAATTTTCTTTATTTTGGGGCAAAAAAGAAAGGAATTCCTTTTGTTTTGGGGATTAAAGACAGAAATTCCACTTATTTAGAGGCAAAACGGAGAAATTCCCCTTATTTTGGAGCAAAAATGAAGAAATTTCCCTTTTTTATGGCAAAAAGGTATGCATTCTTCTTATTTTGGGGCAAAAAGGCAGAAATTTTCCGTATTTTGGAGCAAAATTGCAGAAATTCCCTTAATTGTGGGGCAAAAAGGCAAAAATTCCCTATATGTTGGGGCAAAAAGACAGAAATTTTCCTTATTTTGGGGCTAAACTCAGAAATTCCACTTATTTTGGAGCAAAATCCCAGAAATTTCTTTTACTTTGGGGCAAAATTGCAAAAATTTCACTTATTTTGAAGCAAAATTGCAGAAATTTCACTTATTTCAGAAAAAAAAGCAGGAATTTTCTAATTTTGGGGAAAAAAGGCAGAAATTCCTAATATTTTTTGGCAAAAATGCAGAAATTCCCCTTATTTTGAGGTAAAAAGGCTGAATTTCCCCTTATTCGGGGCCAAAAAGGCAGAAATTTCCCTTAATTAGGGGCAAAATTGCAAAAATTTCACTTATTTCAGGGTAATAAGTCAGAAATTTTCCTTATTTTGGGGCAAAAAAGACAGGAATTCCCTTTGTTTTGGGGTAAAGAACAAAATTCCACTTATTTAGAGGCAAAAAAGCAGAAATTCCCCTTATTTTGGAGCAAAAATGAAGAAATTTCCCTTTTTTATGGCAAAAAGGTATGCATTCTTCTTATTTTCCGGTAAAAAGGCAGAAATTCCCTGTATTTTGGAGCAAAATTGCAGAAATTCCCCTAATTGTGGGGCAAAAAGGCAGAAATTCTCTATATGTTAGGGCAAAAAAGACAGAAATTCCACTTATTTTGAGGCAAAATTCCAGAAATTTCCCTTATTTGGGGGCAAAATTGCAGAAATTTCACTTATTTTGGGGCAAAATCGCAGAAATTTCACTTATTTCAGGAAAAAAAGGCAGAAATTTTCCTTATTTTGAAGGAAAAAGGCAGAAATTTCTATTAATTTGTGACAAAAATGCAGAAAATACCCTTATTTTGAGGTAAAAAGGCTGAAATTCCCCTTATTTGGGGGCAAAAAGGCAGAAATTTTCCTTATATTGGGGCAAAAAGGCAGAAATTCCTTTTATTTTGGGGCAAAATTGCAGAAATTCCCCTTATTTTGGGATAAAATTGCAAAAATTTCCCTTATTTGGGGGCAAAAAGGCAGAAAATCCCCTTAATTTCGGGCAAAATGGCAGAAATTCCTCATATTTTGGAGCAAAATTGCAGATATTCCCCTAATATTGGGGCAAAAATGCAGAAATTCTTTTTATTTGAAGCAAAAAGGCAGAAGTTCCCCTTATTTTCTGGGAAAGAGGCAGAAATTCCCTGTATTTTGAAGCAAAATTGCAGAAACTTCCCTAATTTTGGGGCAAAAAGGCAGAAATTCCCTTTATTTTGGGGCAAAAATACAGAAATTCTCCTTATTTCGGGGCAAAATTTCAGAAATTCCCCTTATTTTGGGGCAAAATTGAAGAAATTTTCCTTATTTTGGGGCATAATTACAGAAATTTCCCTTATTTTGGGGCAAAATTGGAGAAATTTCTTTTATTTTGCTACAGAATTGCAGAAATTTTTCTTATTTTGTGGCAAAAAGCACAAATTTTTCTTATTTTCGGGCAAAATTGCAGAAACTTTATTTATTTCAGGACAAAAAGTCAGAAATTCCTTTTATTTTGGGGCAAAAAGCAGAAATTTCTTTTATTTTGGTACAACATTGAAGAAATTTTCCTTATTTTGGAACAAAAAGGCAGAAATTCCCCATATATTGGGGCAAAAGGTAAAAATTTCCCTTATTTTGAGGTAAAAAGGCTGAAATTCCCCTCATTTCGGGGCAAAAAGGCAGAAATTCACCTAATTTTGGGGTAAAACATGCAGTAATTTTCTTTATTTTGTGGCAAAAACGCAAAAATTCCCCTTATTTTGGGGCAAAAAACAGAAATTCCCCTTATTTTAAGGCAAAATTGCAGAAATTTCCCTTATTTTGGGGCAAAAAACAGAAATTCCTTTTATTTTGGGGCTAAATTGCAGAAATTTCCCTTATTATAGAGAAAAATTGCAGAAATTTCCCTTATTTTATTGCAAAAAACAGAAATTTCCCTTATTTTAGGGCAAAATTGCAGAAATTTCACTTATTTCAGAAAAAAAAGCAAAAAGTTTTCTAATTTTAGAGTAAAAAGGCAGAAGTTCGCCATATTTTGGTGCAAAAAGGCTGAAATTCTTCTTATTTTGAGGTAAAATGCTGAAATTCCCCTTATTTTGGGGCAAAAGTCAGAAATTCTTCTTATTTTGGGGCAAAAAGGCACAAATTTCCCTTATTTTCGGGCAAAATTGCAGGATTTCATTTATTTCAGGGCAAAAAGTCAGAAATTCCCCTTATTTTGGGGCAAAAAGCAGAAATTTCTTTTATTATGTTACAAAATTGAAGAAATTTTCCTTATTTTGGAACAAAAAGGCAGAAATTCCCAATATTTTGGGGCAAAAGGCAGAAATTATTCTTATTTTGAGGTAAAATGCAGAAATTCTCTTTATTTTGGGGCTAAAAGGCAGAAATGCCCCGTATTTTGAAGCAGAATTGCAGAAATTCTCATAATTTTCGGGCAAAAAGTCAGAAATTCTCCATATTTTGGGGCAAAAAGAGAGAAAATCCCCTTTTTTCGGAAGCAAAAATTCAGAAAATCCCCTTATTTTGGGGCAAAATTGCAGAAATTTCACTTATTTCAGGGAAAAAGGGCAGAAATTTCTGTAATTTTGGGGCAAAATGCAGAAATTTTTTTTATTTTGGTACAAAATTGCAGAAATTTTTCTTATTTTGGGGCAAAAA
Organism: Micromys minutus; assembly: GCF_963924665.1. Lineage (NCBI taxonomy): Eukaryota > Metazoa > Chordata > Mammalia > Rodentia > Muridae > Micromys > Micromys minutus. The sequence continues at coordinate 166,575 of NW_027667536.1, forward strand.
GGCAGAAATTCTCCATATTTAGGGGAAAAGGAAGAAATTCCCCTTATTTTGAGGTAAAAAGGCTGAAATTCCCCTTATTTTGGTCCAAAAAGGCAGAAATTCCCCTTATTTTGGGGCAAAAAGACAGAAATTCTGTTTATTTTTGGGGAAAAAGCTGAAATTGCACTTATTTTGAGTCAAAAAGGTGGGGAATCCCCTTATTTTGGGGCAAAAGTAAAGAAATTTCCCTTTTTTATGGCAAAAAGTATACATTCTCTTTATTTTCGGGCAAAAAAACAGAAATTCCCCTTATTTTGAAGCAAAATTGCAGAAATTCCCCTAATTTTGGGGCAAAAAGGCAGAAATTCCCCTTATTTTGGGGTAAAAGTGCAGAATTTTCACGAATTTCGTGGCAAAATGGCAGAAATTCCCCTTATTTTCGGAAATAAAGTCAGAAAATTTTCAATTTTGGAGCAAAATTGCAGAAATTCACCTTATTTTGGGGTAAAACATGCAGTAATTTTCTTTATTTTGGGGCAAAAAGGAAGAAATTCCCCTTATTTTGGGGCAAAAGGCAGAAATTCTCCTTATTTTAGGGCAAAATTTCAGAAATTTCCCTTATTTTGGGGCAAAAACCAGAAGTTCCCCTTATTTTGGGGCAAAATTGCAGATATTTCCTTTATTATAGAAAAAAATTGCAGAAAATTCACTTATTTTAGGGCAAAGTTGCAGAAATTTCACTTATTTCAGAGAAATAAAGCAAAATTTTTCTTATTTTGGGGCAAAAAGGCAGAAATTCCTTTTTTTGGGGCAAAAATGCAGAAATTCCCCTTATTTTGGGATAAAATTGCAGAAATTTCCCTTATTTGGGGGCAAAAAGGCAGAAAATCCCCTTAATTTCGGGCAAAATGGCATAAATTCCTCATATTTTGGAGCGAAATTGCAGATATTCCCCTAATATTGGGGCAAAAATGCAGAAATTCTTTTTATTTGAAGCAAAAAGGCAGAAGTTCCCCTTATTATCTGGGAAAGAGGCAGAAATTCCCTGTATTTTGAAGCAAAATTACAGAAACTTCCCTAATTTTGGGGCAAAAAAGCAGAAATTCCCTTTATTTTGGGGCAAAAATACAGAAATTCTCCTTATTTTGGGGCAAAATTTCAGAAATTCCCCTTATTTTGGGGCAAAATTGAAGAAATTTTCCTTATTTTGGGGCATAATTGCAGAAATTTCCCTTATTTTGGGGCAAAATTGGAGAAATTTCTTTTATTTTGGTACAGAATTGCAGAAATTTTTCTTATTTTGTGGCAAAAAGGCAGAAATTTTTTATATTTTGTGGCAAAAAGCACAAATTTTTCTTATTTTCGGGCAAAATTGCAGAAATTTCATTTATTTCAGGACAAAAAGTCAGAAATTCCTTTTATTTTGGGGCAAAAAGCAGAAATTTCTTTTATTTTGGTACAACATTGAAGAAATTTTCTTTATTTTGGAACAAAAAGGCAGAAATTCCCCATATATTGGGGCAAAAGTTAGAAATTCCCCTTATTTTGAGGTAAAAAGGCTGAAATTCCCCTTATTTTGGTCCAAAAAGGCAGAAATTCCCCTTATTTTGGGGCAAAAAGCAGAAATTTCTTTTATTATGTTACAAAATTGAAGAAATTTTCCTTATTTTGGAACAAAAAGGCAGAAATTCCCAATATTTTGGGGCAAAAGGCAGAAATTATACTTATTTTGAGGTAAAATGCAGAAATCCCCTTTATTTTGGGGCTAAAAGGCAGAAGTGCCCCGTATTTTGAAGCAGAATTGCAGAAATTCTCATAATTTTGGGGAAAAAGTCAGAAATTCTGCATATTTTGGGGCAAAAAGAGAGAAAATCCCCTTTTTTCGGAAGCAAAAATTCAGAAAATCCCCTTATTTTGGGGCAAAATTGCAGAAATTTCACTTATTTCAGGGAAATAGGGCAGAAATTTCTGTAATTTTGGGGCAAAATGCAGAAATTTTTTTTATTTTGGTACAAAATTGCAGAAATTTTTCTTATTTTGGGGCAAAAAGGCAGAAATTCCCCATATTTAGGGGAAAGGGAAGAAATTCCCCTTATTTTGAGGTAAAAAGGCTGAAATTCCCCTTATTTTGGTCCAAAAAGGCAGAAATTCCCCTTATTTTGGGGTAAAAGTGCAGAAATTTCACTAATTTTGTGGCAAAATGGCAGAAATTCCCCTTATTTTCGGAAACAGAGTCAGAAAATTTTCAATTTTGGAGCAAAATTGCAGAAATTCACCTTATTTTGGGGTAAAACATGCAGTAATTTTCTTTATTTTGGGGCAAAATGGAAGCAATTCCCCTTATTTTGGGGCAAAAACCAGAAGTTCCCCTTATTTTGGGGCAAAATTGCAGATATTTCCTTTATTATAGGGAAAAATTGCAGAAAATTCACTTATTTTAGGGCAAAGTTGCAGAAATTTCACTTATTTCAGAGAAATAAAGCAAAATTTTTCTTATTTTGGGGCAAAAATGCAGAAATTTCCCTTATATTGGGGCAAAAGGCAGAAATTCATCTTATTTTGGGATAAAATTGCAGAAATTTCCCTTATATTGGGGCAAAAAGGCAGAAATTCCTTTTATTTTGGGGCAAAAATGCAGAAATTCCCGTTATTTTGGGATAAAATTGCAGAAATTTCCCTTATTTGGGGGCAAAAATGCAGAAAATCCCCTTAGTTTCGGGCAAAATGGCAGAAATTCCTCATATTTTGGAGCAAAATTGCAGATATTCCCCTAATATTGGGGCAAAAATGCAGAAATTCTTTTTATTTGAAGCAAAAAGGCAGAAGTTCCCCTTATTTTCTGGGAAAGAGGCAGAAATTCCCTGTATTTTGAAGCAAAATTGCAGAAACTTCCCTAATTTTGGGGCAAAAAGGCAGAAATTCCCTTTATTTTGGGGCAAAAATACAGAAATTCTCCTTATTTCGGGGCAAAATTTCAGAAATTCCCCTTATTTTGGGGCAAAATTGAAGAAATTTTCCTTATTTTGGGGCATAATTGCAGAAATTTCCCTTATTTTGGGGCAAAATTGGAGAATTTTTTTTTATTTTGGTACAGAATTGCAGAAATTTTTCTTATTTTGTGGCAAAAAGGCAGAAATTTTTTATATTTTGTGGCAAAAAGCACAAATTTTTCTTATTTTCGGGCAAAATTGCAGAAATTTCATTTATTTCAGGACAAAAAGTCAGAAATTCCTTTTAATTTGCGGCAAACAGCAGAAATTTCTTTTATTTTGTTACAACATTGAAGAAATTTTCTTTATTTTGGAACAAAAAGGCACAAATTCCCCATATATTGGGGCAAAAGGTAGAAATTCCCCTTATTTTGAGGTAAAAAGGCTGAAATTCCCCTTATTTTGGTCCAAAAAGGCAGAAATTCCCCTTATTTTGGGGCAAAAAGACAGAAATTCCGTTTATTTTTGGGGAAAAAGCTGAAATTGCACTTATTTTGAGTCAAAAAGTAGGAGAATCCCCTTATTTTGGGGCAAAAGTAAAGAAATTTCCCTTTTTTTATGGCAAAAAGTATACATTCTCTTTATTTTCGGGCAAAAAAACAGAAATTCCCCTTATTTTGGAGCAAAATTGCAGAAATTCCCCTAATTTGGGGGCAAAAAGGCAGAAATTCCCCTTATTTTGGGGTAAAAGTGCAGAAATTTCACTTATTTCGTGGCAAAATGGCAGAAATTCCCCTTATTTTCGGAAATAAAGTCAGAAAATTTTCAATTTTGGAGCAAAATTGCAGAAATTCACCTTATTTTGGGGTAAAACATGCAGTAATTTTCTTTATTTTGGGGCAAAAAGGAAGAAATTCCCCTTATTTTGGGGCAAAAGGCAGAAATTCTCCTTATTTTAGGGCAAAATTGCAGAAATTTCCCTTATTTTGTGGCAAAAACCAGAAGTTCCCCTTATTTTGGGGCAAAATTGCAGATATTTCCTTTATTATAGGGAAAAATTGCAGAAAATTCACTTATTTTAGGGCAAAGTTGCAGAAATTTCACTTATTTCAGAGAAATAAAGCAAAATTTTTCTTATTTTGGGGCAAAAATGCAGAAATTTCCCTTATATTGGGGCAAAAAGGCAGAAATTCATCTTATTTTGGGATAAAATGGCAGAAATTTTCCTTATATTGGTGCAAAAAGGCAGAAATTCCTTTTATTTTGGGGCAAAAATGCAGAAATTTCCCTTATTTGGGGGCAAAAAGGCAGAAAATCCCCTTAATTTCGGGCAAAATGGCAGAAATTCCTCATATTTTGGAGCAAAATTGCAGATATTCCCCTAATATTGGGGCAAAAATGCAGAAATTCTTTTTATTTGAAGCAAAAAGGCAGAAGTTCCCCTTATTTTCTGGGAAAGAGGCAGAAATTCCCTGTATTTTGAAGCAAAATTGCAGAAACTTCCCTAATTTTGGGGCAAAAAGGCAGAAATTCCCTTTATTTTGGGGCAAAAATACAGAAATTCTCCTTATTTCGGGGCAAAATTTCAGAAATTCCCCTTATTTTGGGGCAAAATTGAAGAAATTTTCCTTATTTTGGGGCATAATTGCAGAAATTTCCCTTATTTTGGGGCAAAATTGGAGAATTTTTTTTTATTTTGGTACAGAATTGCAGAAATTTTTCTTATTTTGTGGCAAAAAGGCAGAAATTTTTTATATTTTGTGGCAAAAAGCACAAATTTTTCTTATTTTCGGGCAAAATTGCAGAAATTTCATTTATTTCAGGACAAAAAGTCAGAAATTCCTTTTAATTTGCGGCAAAAAGCAGAAATTTCTTTTATTTTGTTACAACATTGAAGAAATTTTCTTTATTTTGGAACAAAAAGGCAGAAATTCCCCATATATTGGGGCAAAAGGTAGAAATTCCCCTTATTTTGAGGTAAAAAGGATGAAATTCCCCTTATTTTGGTCCAAAAAGGCAGAAATTCCCCTTATTTTGGGGCAAAAAGACAGAAATTCCGTTTATTTTTGGGGAAAAAGCTGAAATTGCACTTATTTTGAGTCAAAAAGTAGGAGAATCCCCTTATTTTGGGGCAAAAGTAAAGAAATTTCCCTTTTTTATGGCAAAAAGTATACATTCTCTTTATTTTCGGGCAAAAAAACAGAAATTCCCTTTATTTTGGAGCAAAATTGCAGAAATTCCCCTAATTTTGGGGCAAAAAGGCAGAAATTCCCCTTATTTTGGGGTAAAAGTGCAGAAATTTCACTTATTTCGTGGCAAAATGGCAGAAATTCCCCTTATTTTCGGAAATAAAGTCAGAAAATTTTCAATTTTGGAGCAAAATTGCAGAAATTCACCTTATTTTGGGGTAAAACATGCAGTAATTTTCTTTATTTTGGGGCAAAAAGGAAGAAATTCCCCTTATTTTGGGGCAAAAGGCAGAAATTCTCCTTATTTTAGGGCAAAATTGCAGAAATTTCCCTTATTTTGTGGCAAAAACCAGAAGTTCCCCTTATTTTGGGGCAAAATTGCAGATATTTCCTTTATTATAGGGAAAAATTGCAGAAAATTCACTTATTTTAGGGCAAAGTTGCAGAAATTTCACTTATTTCAGAGAAATAAAGCAAAATTTTTCTTATTTTGGGGCAAAAATGCAGAAATTTCCCTTATATTGGGGCAAAAGGCAGAAATTCATCTTATTTTGGGATAAAATTGCAGAAATTTCCCTTATATTGGGGCAAAAAGGCAGAAATTCCTCTTATTTTGGGGCAAAAATGCAGAAATTCCCCTTATTTTGGGATAAAATTGCAGAAATTTCCCTTATTTGGGGGCAAAAAGGCAGAAAATCCCCTTAGTTTCGGGCAAAATGGCAGAAATTCCTCATATTTTGGAGCAAAATTGCAGATATTCCCCTAATATTGGGGCAAAAATGCAGAAATTCTTTTTATTTGAAGCAAAAAGGCAGAAGTTCCCCTTATTTTCTGGGAAAGAGGCAGAAATTCCCTGTATTTTGAAGCAAAATTGCAGAAACTTCCCTAATTTTGGGGCAAAAAGGCAGAAATTCCCTTTATTTTGGGGCAAAAATACAGAAATTCTCCTTATTTCGGGGCAAAATTTCAGAAATTCCCCTTATTTTGGGGCAAAATTGAAGAAATTTTCCTTATTTTGGGGCATAATTGCAGAAATTTCCCTTATTTTGGGGCAAAATTGGAGAATTTTTTTTTATTTTGGTACAGAATTGCAGAAATTTTTCTTATTTTGTGGCAAAAAGGCAGAAATTTTTTATATTTTGTGGCAAAAAGCACAAATTTTTCTTATTTTCGGGCAAAATTGCAGAAATTTCATTTATTTCAGGACAAAAAGTCAGAAATTCCTTTTAATTTGCGGCAAAAAGCAGAAATTTCTTTTATTTTGTTACAACATTGAAGAAATTTTCTTTATTTTGGAACAAAAAGGCAGAAATTCCCCATATATTGGGGCAAAAGGTAGAAATTCCCCTTATTTTGAGGTAAAAAGGCTGAAATTCCCCTTATTTTGGTCCAAAAAGGCAGAAATTCCCCTTATTTTGGGGCAAAAAGACAGAAATTCTGTTTATTTTTGGGGAAAAAGCTGAAATTGCACTTATTTTGAGTCAAAAAGTAGGAGAATCCCCTTATTTTGGGGCAAAAGTAAAGAAATTTCCCATTTTTATGGCAAAAAGTATACATTCTCTTTATTTTCGGGCAAAAAAACAGAAATTCCCCTTATTTTGGAGCAAAATTGCAGAAATTCCCCTAATTTTGGGGCAAAAAGGCAGAAATTCCCCTTATTTTGGGGTAAAAGTGCAGAAATTTCACTTATTTCGTGGCAAAATGGCAGAAATTCCCCTTATTTTCGGAAATAAAGTCAGAAAATTTTCAATTTTGGAGCAAAATTGCAGAAATTCACCTTATTTTGGGGTAAAACATGCAGTAATTTTCTTTATTTTGGGGCAAAAAGGAAGAAATTCCCCTTATTTTGGGGCAAAAGGCAGAAATTCTCCTTATTTTAGGGCAAAATTGCAGAAATTTCCCTTATTTTGGGGCAAAAACCAGAAGTTCCCCTTATTTTGGGGCAAAATTGCAGATATTTTCTTTATTATAGGGAAAAATTGCAGAAAATTCACTTATTTTAGGGCAAAGTTGCAGAAATTTCACTTATTTCAGAGAAATAAAGCAAAATTTTTCTTATTTTGGGGCAAAAATGCAGAAATTTCCCTTATATTGGGGCAAAAGGCAGAAATTCATCTTATTTTGGGATAAAATTGCAGAAATTTCCCTTATATTGGGGCAAAAAGGCAGAAATTCCTTTTATTTTGGGGCAAAAATGCAGAAATTCCCCTTATTTTGGGATAAAATTGCAGAAATTTCCCTTATTTGGGGGCAAAAAGGCAGAAAATCCCCTTAATTTCGGGCAAAATGGCAGAAATTCCTCATATTTTGGAGCAAAATTGCAGATATTCCCCTAATATTATGGCAAAAATGCAGAAATTCTTTTTATTTGAAGCAAAAAGGCAGAAGTTCCCCTTATTTTCTGGGAAAGAGGCAGAAATTCCCTGTATTTTGAAGCAAAATTGCAGAAACTTCCCTAATTTTGGGGCAAAAAGGCAGAAATTCCCTTTATTTTGGGGCAAAAATACAGAAATTCTCTTTATTTCGGGGCAAAATTTCAGAAATTCCCCTTATTTTGGGGCAAAATTGAAGAAATTTTCCTTATTTTGGGGCATAATTGCAGAAATTTCCCTTATTTTGGGGCAAAATTGGAGAATTTTTTTTATTTTGGTACAGAATTGCAGAAATTTTTCTTATTTTGTGGCAAAAAGGCAGAAATTTTTTATATTTTGTGGCAAAAAGCACAAATTTTTCTTATTTTCGGGCAAAATTGCAGAAATTTCATTTATTTCAGGACAAAAAGTCAGAAATTCCTTTTAATTTGCGGCAAAAGCAGAAATTTCTTTTATTTTGTTACAACATTGAAGAAATTTTCTTTATTTTGGAACAAAAAGGCAGAAATTCCCCATATATTGGGGCAAAAGGTAGAAATTCCCCTTATTTTGAGGTAAAAAGGCTGAAATTCCCCTTATTTTGGTCCAAAAAGGCAGAAATTCCACTTATTTTGGGGCAAAAACAGAAATTCCGTTTATTTTTGGGGAAAAAGCTGAAATTGCACTTATTTTGAGTCAAAAAGGCGGAGAATCCCCTTATTTTGGGGCAAAAGTAAAGAAATTTCCCTTTTTTATGGCAAAAAGTATACATTCTCTTTATTTTCGGGCAAAAAAACAGAAATTCCCCTTATTTTGGAGCAAAATTGCAGAAATTCCCCTAATTTTGGGGCAAAAAGGCAGAAATTCCCCTTATTTTGGGGTAAAAGTGCAGAAATTTCACGAATTTCGTGGCAAAATGGCAGGAATTCCCCTTATTTTCGGAAATAAAGTCAGAAAATTTTCAATTTTGGAGCAAAATTGCAGAAATTCACCTTATTTTGGGGTAAAACATGCAGTAATTTTCTTTATTTTGGGGCAAAAAGGAAGAAATTCCCCTTATTTTGGGGCAAAAGGTAGAAATTCTCCTTATTTTAGGGCAAAATTGCAGAAATTTCCCTTATTTTGGGGCAAAAACCAGAAGTTCCCCTTATTTTGGGGCAAAATTGCAGATATTTCCTTTATTATAGAAAAAAATTGCAGAAAATTCACTTATTTTAGGGCAAAGTTGCAGAAATTTCACTTATTTCAGAGAAATAAAGCAAAATTTTTCTTATTTTGGGGCAAAAATGCAGAAACTTCCCTTATATTGGGGCAAAAAGGCAGAAATTCATCTTATTTTGGGATAAAATTGCAGAAATTTCCCTTATATTGGGGCAAAAAGGCAGAAATTCCTTTTATTTTGGGGCAAAAATGCAGAAATTCCCCTTATTTTGGGATAAAATTGCAGAAATTTCCCTTATTTGGGGGCAAAAAGGCAGAAAATCCCCTTAGTTTCGGGCAAAATGGCAGAAATTCCTCATATTTTGGAGCAAAATTGCAGATATTCCCCTAATATTGGGGCAAAAATGCAGAAATTCTTTTTATTTGAAGCAAAAAGGCAGAAGTTCCCCTTATTTTCTGGGAAAGAGGCAGAAATTCCCTGTATTTTGAAGCAAAATTGCAGAAACTTCCCTAATTTTGGGGCAAAAAGGCAGAAATTCCCTTTATTTTGGGGCAAAAATACAGAAATTCTCCTTATTTCGGGGCAAAATTTCAGAAATTCCCCTTATTTTGGGGCAAAATTGAAGAAATTTTCCTTATTTTGGGGCATAATTGCAGAAATTTTCCTTATTTTGGGGCAAAATTGGAGAAATTTCTTTTATTTTGGTACAGAATTGCAGAAATTTTTCTTATTTTGTGGCAAAAAGGCAGAAATTTTTTATATTTTGTGGCAAAAAGCACAAATTTTTCTTATTTTCGGGCAAAATTGCAGAAATTTCATTTATTTCAGGACAAAAAGTCAGAAATTCCTTTTATTTTGGGGCAAAAAGCAGAAATTTCTTTTATTTTGGTACAACATTGAAGAAATTTTCCTTATTTTGGAACAAAAAGGCAGAAATTCCCCATATATTAGGGCAATAGGTAGAAATTCCTCTTATTTTGAGGTAAAAAGGGTGAAATTCCCCTTATTTTGGGGCAAAAAGGCAGAAATTCACCTAATTTTGGGGTAAAACATGCAGTAATTTTCTTTATTTTGTGGCAAAAAGGCAAAAATTCCCCTTATTTTGGGGCAAAAAACAGAAATTCCCCTTATTTTAGGGCAAAATTGCAGAAATTTCCCTTATTTTTGGTCAAAAAACAGAAATTCCTTTTATTTTGGAGCTAAATTGCAGAAATTTCCCTTATTATGAAGAAAAATTTCAGAAATTTCCCTTATTATAGGGCAAAAAACAGAAATTTCCCTTATTTTAGGGCAAAATTGCAGAAATTTCACTTATTTCAGAAAAAAAAAGCAAAAAGTTTTCTAATTTTGGGGTAAAATGGCAGAAGTTGGCCATATTTTGGTGCAAAAGGGCTGAAATTCTTCTTATTTTGAGGTAAAATGCTGAAATTCCCCTTATTTTGGGGCAAAAGTCAGAAATTCTTCTTATTTTGGGGCAAAAAGGCACAAATTTCCCTTATTTTCGGGCAAAATTGCAGGATTTCCTTTATTTCAGGGCAAAAAGTCAGAAATTCCCCTTATTTTGGGGCAAAAAGCAGAAATTTCTTTTATTATGTTACAAAATTGAAGAAATTTTCCTTATTTTGGAACAAAAAGGCAGAAATTCCCAATATTTTGGGGCAAAAGGCAGAAATTATTTTTATTTTGAGGTAAAATGCAGAAATTCCCTTTATTTTGGGGCTAAAAGGCAGAAATGCCCCGTATTTTGAAGCAGAATTGCAGAAATTCTCATAATTTTCGGGCAAAAAGTCAGAAATTCTCCATATTTTGGGGCAAAAAGAGAGAAAATCCCCTTTTTTTGGAAGCAAAAATTCGGAAAATCCCCTTATTTTGGGGCAAAGTTGCAGAAATTTCACTTATTTCAGGGAATAAGGGCAGAAATTTCTGTAATTTTGGGGCAAAATGCAGAAATTTTCTTTATTTTGGTACAAAATTGCAGAAATTTTTCTTATTTTGGGGCAAAGAGGCAGAAATTCCCCATATTTAGGGGAAGAGGAAGAAATTCCCCTTATTTTGAGGTAAAAAGGCTGAAATTCCCCTTATTTTGGTCCAAATAGGCAGAAATTCCCCTTATTTTGGGGCAAAAAGACAGAAATTCCATTTATTTTTGGGGAGAAGGCTGAAATTGCACTTATTTTCAGTCAAAAAGGCGGAGAATCCCCTTATTTTGGTTCAAAAGTAAAGAAATTTCCCTTTTTTATGGCAAAAAGTATACATTCTCTTTATTTTCGGGCAAAAAAACAGAAATTCCCCTTATTTTGGAGCAAAATTGCAGAAATTCCTCTAATTTTGGGGCAAAAAGGCAGAAATTCCCCTTATTTTGGGGTAAAAGTGCAGAAATTTCACTTATTTTGTGGCAAAATGGCAGAAATTCCCCTTATTTTCGGAAATAAAGTCAGAAAATTTTCAATTTTGGAGCAAAATTGCAGAAATTCACCTTATTTTGGGGTAAAACATGCAGTAATTTTCTTTATTTTGGGGCAAAAAGGAAGAAATTCCCCTTATTTTGGGGCAAAAGGTAGAAATTCTCCTTATTTTAGGGCAAAATTGCAGAAATTTCCCTTATTTTGGGGCCAAAACCAGAAGTTCCCCTTATTTTGGGGCAAAATTCCAGATATTTCCTTTATTATAGGGAAAAAGTGCAGAAAATTCACTTATTTTAGGGCAAAGTTGCAGAAATTTCACTTATTTCAGAGAAATAAAGCAAAATTTTTCTTATTTTGGGGCAAAAATGCAGAAATTTCCCTTATATTGGGGCAAAAAGGCAGAAATTCATCTTATTTTGGGATAAAATGGCAGAAATTTTCCTTATATTGGTGCAAAAAGGCAGAAATTCCTTTTATTTTGGGGCAAAAATGCAGAAATTTCCCTTATTTGGGGGCAAAAAGGCAGAAAATCCCCTTAATTTCGGGCAAAATGGCAGAAATTCCTCATATTTTGGAGCAAAATTGCAGATATTCCCCTAATATTGGGGCAAAAATGCAGAAATTCTTTTTATTTGAAGCAAAAAGGCAGAAGTTCCCCTTATTTTCTGGGAAAGAGGCAGAAATTCCCTGTATTTTGAAGCAAAATTGCAGAAACTTCCCTATATTTTGGGGCAAAAAGGCCGAAATTCCCTTTATTTTGGGGCAAAAATACAGAAATTCTCCTTATTTCGGGGCAAAATTTCAGAAATTCTTCTTATTTTGGGGCAAAGTTGGAGAAATTTCTTTTATTTTGGTACAGAATTGATGAAATTTTTCTTATTTTGTGGCAAAAAGGCAGAAATTTTTTATATTTTGTGGCAAAAAGCACAAATTTTTCTTATTTTCGGGCAAAATTGCAGAAATTTCATTTATTTCAGGAGAAAAAGTCAGAAATTCCTTTTATTTTGGGGCAAAAAGCAGAAATTTCTTTTATTTTGGTACAACATTGAAGAAATTTTCCTTATTTTGGAACAAAAAGGCAGAAATTCCCCATATATTGGGGCAAAAGGTAGAAATTCCCCTTATTTTGAGGTAAAAAGGCTGAAATTCCCCTTATTTTGGGGCAAAAAGGCAGAAATTCACCTAATTTTGGGGTAAAACATGCAGTAATTTTCTTTATTTTGTGGCAAAAAGGCAAAAATTCCCCTTATTTTGGGGCAAAAAACAGAAATTCCCCTTATTTTAGGGCAAAATTGCAGAAATTTCCCTTATTTTGGGGCAAAAAACAGAAATTCCTTTTATTTTGGGGCTAAATTGCAGAAATTTCCCTTATAATGAAGAAAAATTGCAGAAATTTCCCTTATTATAGGGCAAAAAACAGAAATTTCCCTTATTTTAGGGCAAAATTGCAGAAATTTCACTTATTTCAGAAAAAAAAAGCAAAAAAGTTTTCTAATTTTGGGGTAAAAAGGCAGAAGTTCGCCATATTTTGGTGCAAAAAGGCTGAAATTCTTCTTATTTTGAGGTAAAATGCTGAAATTCCCCTTATTTTGGGGCAAAAGTCAGAAATTCTTCTTATTTTGGGGCAAAAAGGCACAAGTTTCCCTTATTTTCGGGCAAAATTGCAGGATTTCCTTTATTTCAGTGCAAAAAGTCAGAAATTCCCCTTATTTTGAGGCAAAAAGCAGAAATTTCTTTTATTATGTTACAAAATTGAAGAAATTTTCCTTATTTTGGAACAAAAAGGCAGAAATTCCCAATATTTTGGGGCAAAAGGCAGAAATTATTTTTATTTTGAGGTAAAATGCAGAAATTCCCTTTATTTTGGGGCTAAAAGGCAGAAATGCCCCGTATTTTGAAGCAGAATTGCAGAAATTCTCATAATTTTCGGGCAAAAAGTCAGAAATTCTCCATATTTTGGGGCAAAAAGAGAGAAAATCCCCTTTTTTTGGAAGCAAAAATTCGGAAAATCCCCTTATTTTGGGGCAAAATTGCAGAAATTTCACTTATTTCAGGGAATAAGGGCAGAAATTTCTGTAATTTTGGGGCAAAATGCAGAAATTTTCTTTATTTTGGTACAAAATTGCAGAAATTTTTCTTATTTTGGGGCAAAGAGGCAGAAATTCCCCATATTTAGGGGAAGAGGAAGAAATTCCCCTTATTTTGAGGTAAAAAGGCTGAAATTCCCCATATTTTGGTCCAAATAGGCAGAAATTCCCCTTATTTTGGGGCAAAAAGACAGAAATTCCATTTATTTTTGGGGAGAAGGCTGAAATTGCACTTATTTTCAGTCAAAAAGGCGGAGAATCCCCTTATTTTGGTTCAAAAGTAAAGAAATTTCCCTTTTTTATGGCAAAAAGTATACATTCTCTTTATTTTCGGGCAAAAAAACAGAAATTCCCCTTATTTTGGAGCAAAATTGCAGAAATTCCCATAATTTTGGGGCAAAAAGGCAGAAATTCCCCTTATTTTGGGGTAAAAGTGCAGAAATTTCACTTATTTTGTGGCAAAATGGCAGAAATTCCCCTTATTTTCGGAAATAAAGTCAGAAAATTTTCAATTTTGGAGCAAAATTGCAGAAATTCACCTTATTTTGGGGTAAAACATGCAGTAATTTTCTTTATTTTGGGGCAAAAAGGAAGAAATTCCCCTTATTTTGGGGCAAAAGGTAGAAATTCTCCTTATTTTAGGGCAAAATTGCAGAAATTTCCCTTATTTTGGGGCCAAAACCAGAAGTTCCCCTTATTTTGGGGCAAAATTCCAGATATTTCCTTTATTATAGGGAAAAAGTGCAGAAAATTCACTTATTTTAGGGCAAAGTTGCAGAAATTTCACTTATTTCAGAGAAATAAAGCAAAATTTTTCTTATTTTGGGGCAAAAATGCAGAAATTTCCCTTATATTGGGGCAAAAAGGCAGAAATTCATCTTATTTTGGGATAAAATGGCAGAAATTTTCCTTATATTGGTGCAAAAAGGCAGAAATTCCTTTTATTTTGGGGCAAAAATGCAGAAATTTCCCTTATTTGGGGGCAAAAAGGCAGAAAATCCCCTTAATTTCGGGCAAAATGGCAGAAATTCCTCATATTTTGGAGCAAAATTGCAGATATTCCCCTAATATTGGGGCAAAAATGCAGAAATTCTTTTTATTTGAAGCAAAAAGGCAGAAGTTCCCCTTATTTTCTGGGAAAGAGGCAGAAATTCCCTGTATTTTGAAGCAAAATTGCAGAAACTTCCCTATATTTTGGGGCAAAAAGGCCGAAATTCCCTTTATTTTGGGGCAAAAATACAGAAATTCTCCTTATTTCGGGGCAAAATTTCAGAAATTCTTCTTATTTTGGGGCAAAGTTGGAGAAATTTCTTTTATTTTGGTACAGAATTGATGAAATTTTTCTTATTTTGTGGCAAAAAGGCAGAAATTTTTTATATTTTGTGGCAAAAAGCACAAATTTTTCTTATTTTCGGGCAAAATTGCAGAAATTTCATTTATTTCAGGAGAAAAAGTCAGAAATTCCTTTTATTTTGGGGCAAAAAGCAGAAATTTCTTTTATTTTGGTACAACATTGAAGAAATTTTCCTTATTTTGGAACAAAAAGGCAGAAATTCCCCATATATTGGGGCAAAAGGTAGAAATTCCCCTTATTTTGAGGTAAAAAGGCTGAAATTCCCCTTATTTTGGGGCAAAAAGGCAGAAATTCACCTAATTTTGGGGTAAAACATGCAGTAATTTTCTTTATTTTGTGGCAAAAAGGCAAAAATTCCCCTTATTTTGGGGCAAAAAACAGAAATTCCCCTTATTTTAGGGCAAAATTGCAGAAATTTCCCTTATTTTGGGGCAAAAAACAGAAATTCCTTTTATTTTGGGGCTAAATTGCAGAAATTTCCCTTATAATGAAGAAAAATTGCAGAAATTTCCCTTATTATAGGGCAAAAAACAGAAATTTCCCTTATTTTAGGGCAAAATTGCAGAAATTTCACTTATTTCAGAAAAAAAAAGCAAAAAAGTTTTCTAATTTTGGGGTAAAAAGGCAGAAGTTCGCCATATTTTGGTGCAAAAAGGCTGAAATTCTTCTTATTTTGAGGTAAAATGCTGAAATTCCCCTTATTTTGGGGCAAAAGTCAGAAATTCTTCTTATTTTGGGGCAAAAAGGCACAAGTTTCCCTTATTTTCGGGCAAAATTGCAGGATTTCCTTTATTTCAGTGCAAAAAGTCAGAAATTCCCCTTATTTTGAGGCAAAAAGCAGAAATTTCTTTTATTATGTTACAAAATTGAAGAAATTTTCCTTATTTTGGAACAAAAAGGCAGAAATTCCCAATATTTTGGGGCAAAAGGCAGAAATTATTTTTATTTTGAGGTAAAATGCAGAAATTCCCTTTATTTTGGGGCTAAAAGGCAGAAATGCCCCGTATTTTGAAGCAGAATTGCAGAAATTCTCATAATTTTCGGGCAAAAAGTCAGAAATTCTCCATATTTTGGGGCAAAAAGAGAGAAAATCCCCTTTTTTCGGAAGCAAAAATTCGGAAAATTTCCTTATTTTGGGGCAAAATTGCAGAAATTTCAATTATTTCAGGGAAAAAGGGCAGAAATTTCTGTAATTTTGGGGCAAAATGCAGAATTTTTTTTTATTTTGGTACAAAATTGAAGAAATTTTTCTTATTTTGGGGCAAAAAGGCAGAAATTCCCCATATTTAGGGGAAAAGGAAGAAATTCCCCTTATTTTGAGGTAAAAAGGCTGAAATTCCCCTTATTTTGGTCCAAAAAGGCAGAAATTCCCCTTATTTTGGGGCAAAAAGACAGAAATTCTGTTTATTTTTGGGGAAAAAGCTGAAATTGCACTTATTTTGAGTCAAAAAGTAGGAGAATCCCCTTATTTTGGGGCAAAAGTAAAGAAATTTCCCTTTTTTATAGCAAAAAGTATACATTCTCTTTATTTTCGGGCAAAAAAACAGAAATTCCCCTTATTTTGGAGCAAAATTGCAGAAATTCCCCTAATTTGGGGGCAAAAAGGCAGAAATTCTTTTTATTTGAAGCAAAAAGGCAGAAATTCCCCTTATTTTGGGGTAAAAGTGCAGAAATTTCACTTATTTCGTGGCAAAATGGCAGAAATTCCCCTTATTTTCGGAAATAAAGTCAGAAAATTTTCAATTTTGGAGCAAAATTGCAGAAATTCACCTTATTTTGGGGTAAAACATGCAGTAATTTTCTTTATTTTGGGGCAAAAAGGAAGAAATTCCCCTTATTTTGGGGCAAAAGGCAGAAATTCTCCTTATTTTAGGGCAAAATTGCAGAAATTTCCCTTATTTTGGGGCAAAAACCAGAAGTTCCCCTTATTTTGGGGCAAAATTGCAGATATTTCCTTTATTATAGGGAAAAATTGCAGAAAATTCACTTATTTTAGGGCAAAGTTGCAGAAATTTCACTTATTTCAGAGAAATAAAGCAAATTTTTTCTTATTTTGGGGCAAAAATGCAGAAATTTCCCTTATATTGGGGCAAAAAGGAAGAAATTCATCTTATTTTGGGATAAAATTGCAGAAATTTCCCTTATATTGGGGCAAAAAGGCAGAAATTCCTTTTATTTTGGGGCAAAAATGCAGAAATTCCCCTTATTTTGGGATAAAATTGCAGAAATTTCCCTTATTTGGGGGCAAAAAGGCAGAAAATCCCCTTAGTTTCGGGCAAAATGGCAGAAATTCCTCATATTTTGGAGCAAAATTGCAGATATTCCCCTAATATTGGGGCAAAAATGCAGAAATTCTTTTTATTTGAAGCAAAAAGGCAGAAGTTCCCCTTATTTTCTGGGAAAGAGGCAGAAATTCCCTGTATTTTGAAGCAAAATTGCAGAAACATCCCTAATTTTGGGGCAAAAAGGCCGAAATTCCCTTTATTTTGGGGCAAAAATACAGAAATTCTCCTTATTTCGGGGCAAAATTTCAGAAATTCCCCTTATTTTGGGGCAAAATTGAAGAAATTTTCCTTATTTTGGGGCATAATTGCAGAAATTTTCCTTATTTTGGGGCAAAATTGGAGAAATTTCTTTTATTTTGGTACAGAATTGCAGAAATTTTTCTTATTTTGTGGCAAAAAGGCAGAAATTTTTTATATTTTGTGGCAAAAAGCACAAATTTTTCTTATTTTCGGGCAAAATTGCAGAAATTTCATTTATTTCAGGACAAAAAGTCAGAAATTCCTTTTATTTTGGGGCAAAAAGCAGAAATTTCTTTTATTTTGGTACAACATTGAAGAAATTTTCCTTATTTTGGAACAAAAAGGCAGAAATTCCCCATATATTGGGGCAAAAGGTAGAAATTCCCCTTATTTTGCGGTAAAAAGGCTGAAATTCCCCTTATTTTTGGGCAAAAAGGCAGAAATTCACCTAATTTTGGGGTAAAACATGAAGTAATTTTCTTTATTTTGTGGCAAAAAGGCAAAAATTCCCCTTATTTTGGGGCATAAAACAGAAATTCCCCTTATTTTAGGGCAAAATTGCAGAAATTTCCCTTATTTTGGGGCCAAAAACAGAAATTCCCTTTATTTTAGGGCTAAATTGCAGAAATTTCCTTTATTATGAAGAAAAATTGCAGAAATTTCCCTTATTTTAGGGCAAAATTGCAGAAATTTCACTTATTTCAGAAAAAAAGCAAAAAGTTTTCCTATTTTTGTGCAAAAAGGCTGAAATTCTTCTTATTTTGAGGTAAAATGCTGAAATTTCTATCATTTTGGGGCAAAAGGCAGAAATTCTTCTTATTTTTGGGCAAAAAGGCACAAAAATCCCTTATTTTCAGGCAAAATTGCAGGATTTCATTTATTTCAGGGCAAAAAGTCAGAAATTCCCTTTAGTTTGGGGCAAAAAGCAGAAATTTCCTTTATTATGGTACAAAATTGAAGAACTTTTCCTTATTTTGTAACAAAAAGGCAGAAATTCCCCATATTTTGGGGCAAAAGGCAGAAATTATTCTTATTTTGAGGTAAAATGCGAAAATTCTCTTTATTTTGGTGCTAAAAGGCAGAAATTCCCCATATTTTGAAGCAGAATTGCAAAAATTCTTATAATTTTCGGGCAAAAAGTCAGAAATTCTCCATATTTTAGGGCAAAAATAGAGAAAATCCCCTTTTTTCGGGAGCAAAAATTCAGAAAATACCCTTATTTTGGGGCAAAATTGCAGATATTTCCTTTACTTTGGGGCAACATTGAAGAAATTTTTATTATTTTGGGGCAAAATTGAAGAATTTTCACGTATTTCAGGGAAAAAAGGCAAAAATTTCTCTTATTTTGGGGCAAAAAGGCAGAAATTTCTTTTATTTTGGTACAAAATTGCAGAAATTTTTCTTAATTTGGGGCAAAAAGGCAGAAATTCCCCATATTTTGTGGCAAAAAGGCAGAAATTCCCCTTATTTTAGAGCAAAAAGCAGACATTTCCCTTATTTTGGGGAAAAATTTTAGAAATTTCACATATTTCAGGGCAAAAAGTCAGAAATTCCCCTTATTTTGGGGCAAACAAACAGAAATTCCGTTTATTTTTGGGGAAAAGGCAGAAATTGCACTTATTTTGAGTCAAAAAATGGAAAATCCTATTATTTTGGGGCAAAAGTAAAGAAATTTCCCTTTTATATGGCAAAAAGATATACATTCCCTATATTTTCGGGCAAAAAGGCAGAAATTCCCTGTATTTTGGAGCAAAATCGCAGAAATTCCCCTTATTTGGGGCCAAAAAGGCAGGAATTTCCCTTATTTTGGGGCAAAAGTATAGAAATTTAACTTATTTTAGGATAATATTGCAGAAATTTACCTTATTTTGGCAAAAATGAAGAAATTCCCATTATTTTGGAACAAAATTGCAGAAATTTCCCATATTTTGTGGCAAAAATTCTGTAATGCTTCTAATTTTGGGGCAAAAATCAGAACTTCTGTTAATTTTGGGGCAAAAAGACAGAAATTCCCCTTCTTGTGGGGCAAAATTAATGAAATTTCCTTTTTTTGGGACAAAATTGCAGAACTTTCTTTTATTTTGATGCAAATTGCTGAAATTTCCATTATTTTGGGGTAAAAATGCAGTAATGGTTATAATTTTGGAGCAAAAATTCAGAAAATCCTCTTATTTTGGGTCAGAAAGGCAGAAATTCTTCTTATTTTAGGGCAAAAAGGCAGAAAATCCAATTAATTTTGGGCAAAAATGCAGAAATTTACCTTATTTTGGGGCAAAAACACAGTAATGCCCCTAATTTTGCAAAAATGTGGAAATTCCCCTAATTTAGGGGAAAAAGGCAGAAATTCCCCTTATTGTGGGGCAAAATTGCTGAAATTCCCATTTTGGGACAAAATTGCAGAAATTTCTCTTATTTTGGGACAAAATTGCGGAAATTCCCCTTATATCGGGTCAAAAAGGCAGAAATACCGCACACTTGGTGTACAAAATGCAGAAATTACCCTTATTTTGGGGCAAAAGACTGAAATTCCCCCTTTTTTGCGCCAAAAAGGAAGAAATTCCCCTTATTTTGGGGCAAAAATGCAGAAATTCCCCTTCTTTGTTTCAAAAAGGCAGAAATTCTTTTTATTTTGGAGGAAAAATGTAGGAAATACCATTATTTTTGTTCAAAATTGCAGAAATTCCCTTAATTTTTGGGCAAAATTGCAGAAATTTCCCTTATTTTGGGGCAAAATTACAGAAATTCCCCTAATTTTGGGGAAAAATTTCAGAAATTCCCCTTATTTTGGAGCAAAAATGCAGAAATTTTCTTTAATTCAGGGCAAAAATACAGAAATTCCCCTTATTTTGGGGCAAAAATGCAGAAATTCCCCTTATTTTAGGCCACAAATACAGAAATTGCCTTTATTTTTGGGCAAAAATGCAGAAATTTCTCTTAATTTGGGGCAAAAATGCAGAAATTTCCTTTATTTTAAGGCAAATTGCAGAAATTTCCCTTATTATGGGGTAAAAATGCAATAATGCTTCTAATTTTGGAACACAAATTCAGAAATTTCCCTAATTTTGGGGCAAAAAGGCAGAAATTCCCCTTATTGTGGGGCAAAATTGCTGAGATTTTCCTTTTGTTGGACAAAATTGCAAAAATTTCCCTTATTTTGGGGTAAAATTGCAAAAATTTCCCCTATCTTGGGCAAAAATGTTAGAAATTCCCCTTTTTTCGGGTCATAAAGGCAGAAATTCCACTTATTAGGGGGCAAATTGCAGAAATTACCCATATTTTAGGGCAAAAAGACTGAAATTCCCCTTATTTTTTGCCTTAAAGGCAGAAATTCTTTTTATATTAGGGCAAAAATCAGAAATTCCAATTAATTTTGTGCAAAAATGCAGAAATTTCCCTTATTTTAGGCAAAAAGACAGTAATGCCCCTAATTTTGTTGCAAAATTGCAGAAATTTCCCTTTTTTTGGGAGCAAAATTGCAGAAATTCCCCTTATTTTGGGGCAAAAATGCAGAAATTCCCGCAATTTTTGAGCAAAATTGCAGAAATTTACCTTAATTTTGGGCAAAAATGCAGAAATTCCCCTAATTTTTTGTCAAAATTGCAGAAATTCTTTATATATTTGAGGCAAAAATGCAGAAATTCCACTTTATTTTGGTGCAAAATTGCAGAAATTCCCCTAATTTTGGGGCAAAAAGGCAGAAATTTCTTTTATTTTTGGGCAAAATTGAAGAAATTTTCCTTATCATGGGACAAAAATCCAGAAATTTCCCTTATTTTGGGTCAAAAATGCAAAAATTCTTTTTATTTTAGGGCAAAAAGGCAGAAAATTCAATTAATTTTGGGCAAAAATGCAGAAATTTACCTTATTTTAGGGCAAAAACACAGTAATGCCCCTAATTTTGCAGAAAATGCAGAAATTCCCCTAATTTAGGGGCAAAAGGCAGAAATTCCTCTTATAGTGGGGCAAAATTGCTGAAATTTCCCTTTTTTGGGACAAAATTGCAGAAATTTCCCTTATTTGGAGAAATACCGCATACTTGGTGTCAAATATGCAGAAATTACCCTTATTTTAGGGGAAAAAGACTGAAATTCCCCCTTTTTGCACCAAAAGGCCGAAATTTCCCTTATTTTGGGGCAAAAATGCAGAAATTCCCCTTATTTTGGAACAAAATTGCAGAAATTTCCTTTTTTTGTTTCAAAAAGGCAGAAATTCCCTTTATTTTGGAGCAAAAATGAAGAAAATTCCCTTATTTTTGTGCAAAATTTCGTAAATTTCTCTTATTATGGGGCAAAAAGGCAGAAATTCCCCTAATTTTTGGGAAAAATTGCAGAAATTTCCGTTATTTTGGGGCAAAATTGCAGAAATTCCTTTAATTTTGGGGCAAAAATGCAGAAATTACCCTAATTTTGTGTCAAAATTGCACAAATTCCCTATTTTGGTGGGCAAATTGCAGAAATTACCCTTATTTTAGAGCAAAAAAACTGAAATTCCCCTGATTTTTTGCCTTAAAGGCAGAAATTCTTTTTATATCAGGGCAAAAATCAGAAATTCCACTTAATTTTGGGCAAAAATGCAGAAATTTCCCTTATTTTGGGCAAAAAGACAGTAATGCCCCTAATTTTGAAGCAAAATTGCAGAAATTTCCCTAATTTTGGGGCAAAAATGCAGAAATATCCTTAATTTTGTGTCAAAATTGCACAAATTCCCTATTTTTGGGGGCAAAATTGCAGAAATTCCTATTATTTTTGAGCAAAAATGCAGAAATTCCAGCAATTTTTGGACAAAATTGCAGAAATTTACCTGAATTTGGGGCAAAAATGCAGAAATTCCCCTAATTTTGTGTCAAAATTGCAGAAATTCCCTTTATTTTTAGGCAAAAATGCAGAAAATCCACTTTATTTTGGTGCAAAATTGCAAAAATTCCCCTTATTTTGGGGCAAAAAGGCAGAAATTTCTTTTATTTTTGGGCAAAATTGAAGAAATTTTCCTTATCATGGGACAAAAATTCAGAAATTCCTCTTATTTTGGGTCAAAAAGGCTGAAATTCTTCTTATTTTAGGGCAAAAAGGCATAAAATCCAATTAATTTTGGGCAAAAATGCAGAAATTCCCCTTATTTTGGGGCAAAAGGCAGTAATTCCCCTTATTGTATGGCAAAATTGCTAAAATTTCTTTTTTTTGGGACAAAATTGCAGAAAATCTCTTATTTTGGGGCAAAATTGCGGAAATTCTCCTTATATCGGGTCAAAAAGGCAGAAATACCGCATACTTGGTGTAAAAAATGCAGAAATTACCCTTATTTTAGGGCAAAAATACTGAAATTCCCCCTTTTTTTCGCCAAAAAGGCAGAAATTCCCCTTATTTTGGGGCAAAAATGCAGAAATTCCTCTTATTTTGGAACAAAATTGCAGAAATTCCCCTTTTTTGTTTCAAAAAGGCAGAAATTCTTTTTATTTTTGAGGAAAAATGTACGAAATACTATTATTTTGGTGCAAAATTGCAGAAATTCCCCTAATGTTGGTAAAAAATTGCAGAAATTTCCTTTATTTTGAGGAAAATTGCAGAAATTCCCCTAATTTTTGGGCTAAATTGCAGAAATTTCCCTTATTTTGGGGCAAAATTAAAGAAATTCCCCTAATTTTGGGGAAAAATTGCAGAAATTTCCCTTATTTTGGAGCAAAAATGCAGAAATTTTTTTAATTCAGGGCAAAAATACAGAAATTCCTTTTATTTTGGGGCAAAAATTCAGAAATTCCCCTTATTTTAGGCCAAAAATACAGAAATTACCCTTATTTTTGGGCAAAAATGCAGAAATTTCCCTTAATTAGGGGCTAAAATGCAAAAATTCTTCTTATTTGGGGCCAAAAAGGCAGGAATTTTTCTTATTTTGGGGCAAAAGTATAGAAATTTAACTTATATTAGGATAATATTGCAGAAATTTACCTTATTTTGTGGCAAAAATGAAGAAATTCTTATTATTTTGGAACAAAATTGCAGAAATTTCCCATATTTTGTGGCAAAAATTTTGTAATGCTTCTAATTTTGGAGCAAAAATCAGAAATTCCGTTAATTTTGGGGCAAAAAGACAGAAATTGCCCTTATTGTGGGGCAAAATTAATGAAATTTCATTTTTTGGGACAAAATTGCAAAAATTTCCCTTATTTTTAAGAAAAATTGCAGAAATTTCCTTTATTTTGAGGCAAATTGCAGAAATTTCCCTTATTCTGGGGTAAAAATGCAGTAATGCTTCTAATTTTGGAGCAAAAATTCAGAAATTCCTCTAATTTGGGGGCAAAAAGGCAGAAATTTCCCTTATTGGGGGGCAAAATTGCTGAGATTTTCCTTATTTTGGACAAAATTGCAAAAATTTCCCTTATTTTGTGGTAAAATTGCAGAAATTTCCCTTATCTTGGGCAAAAATGTTAGAAATTCCCCTTCTTTCAGGTCATAAAGGCAGAAATTCCACTTATTAGGGGGAAAATTGCAGAAATTACCTTATTTTAGGGCAAAAAGACTGAAATTCCCCTTATTTTTTGCCTTAAAGGCAGAAATTCTTTTTATTTTAGGACAAAAATCAGAAATTCCACTTTATTTTGGGCAAAAATGCAGAAATTTCCCTTATTTTGGGCAAAAAGACAGTAATGCACCTAATTTTGGAGCAAAATTGCAGAAATTTCCCTATTTTTGAGGCAAAAATGCAGAAATTTCCCTAATTTTGTGTCAAAATTGCAGAAATTCCTTTTTTTGGGGGGCAAAATTGCAGAAATTCCCCTAATTTTGGGGCAAAAAATGCAGAAATTCCCGCAATTTTTGGGCACAATTGCAGAAATTTACATTAATTTGTGGCAAAAATGCAGAAATTCTCCTAATTTTCGGGCAAAATTGCAGAAATTTCTCTTATTTTGCGGCAAAATTGAAGAAATTCCTCTAATTTTGTTTCAAAATTGCAGAAATTTCCTTTATTTTGAGGCAAAAATGCAGAAATATAACATTATTTTGGAGCAAAATTGCAGTAATTCCCCTTATTTGGGGCAAAAAGGCAGAAATTTCTTTTATTTTTGGGCAAAATTGAAGAAATTTTTTTTATCATGGGACAAAAATCCAGAAATGTCCCTTATTTTGGGTCAAAAAGGCAGATATTCTTCTTATTTTAGGGCAAAAAGGCAGAAAATCCAATTAATTTTGGGCAAAAATGCAGAAATTTACCTTATTTTGGGGCAAAAACACAGTAATGCCCCTAATTTTGCAAAAATGTGGAAATTCCCCTAATTTAGGGGAAAAAGGCAGAAATTCCCCTTATTGTGGGGCAAAATTGCTGAAATTCCCATTTTGGGACAAAATTGCAGAAATTTCTCTTATTTTGGGACAAAATTGCGGAAATTCCCCTTATATCGGGTCAAAAAGGCAGAAATACCGCACACTTGGTGTACAAAATGCAGAAATTACCCTTATTTTGGGGCAAAAGACTGAAATTCCCCCTTTTTTGCGCCAAAAAGGAAGAAATTCCCCTTATTTTGGGGCAAAAATGCAGAAATTCCCCTTCTTTGTTTCAAAAAGGCAGAAATTCTTTTTATTTTGGAGGAAAAATGTAGGAAATACCATTATTTTTGTTCAAAATTGCAGAAATTCCCTTAATTTTTGGGCAAAATTGCAGAAATTTCCCTTATTTTGGGGCAAAATTACAGAAATTCCCCTAATTTTGGGGAAAAATTTCAGAAATTCCCCTTATTTTGGAGCAAAAATGCAGAAATTTTCTTTAATTCAGGGCAAAAATACAGAAATTCCCCTTATTTTGGGGCAAAAATGCAGAAATTCCCCTTATTTTAGGCCACAAATACAGAAATTGCCTTTATTTTTGGGCAAAAATGCAGAAATTTCTCTTAATTTGGGGCAAAAATGCAGAAATTTCCTTTATTTTAAGGCAAATTGCAGAAATTTCCCTTATTATGGGGTAAAAATGCAATAATGCTTCTAATTTTGGAACACAAATTCAGAAATTTCCCTAATTTTGGGGCAAAAAGGCAGAAATTCCCCTTATTGTGGGGCAAAATTGCTGAGATTTTCCTTTTGTTGGACAAAATTGCAAAAATTTCCCTTATTTTGGGGTAAAATTGCAAAAATTTCCCCTATCTTGGGCAAAAATGTTAGAAATTCCCCTTTTTTCGGGTCATAAAGGCAGAAATTCCACTTATTAGGGGGCAAATTGCAGAAATTACCCATATTTTAGGGCAAAAAGACTGAAATTCCCCTTATTTTTTGCCTTAAAGGCAGAAATTCTTTTTATATTAGGGCAAAAATCAGAAATTCCAATTAATTTTGTGCAAAAATGCAGAAATTTCCCTTATTTTAGGCAAAAAGACAGTAATGCCCCTAATTTTGTTGCAAAATTGCAGAAATTTCCCTTTTTTTGGGAGCAAAATTGCAGAAATTCCCCTTATTTTGGGGCAAAAATGCAGAAATTCCCGCAATTTTTGAGCAAAATTGCAGAAATTTACCTTAATTTTGGGCAAAAATGCAGAAATTCCCCTAATTTTTTGTCAAAATTGCAGAAATTCTTTATATATTTGAGGCAAAAATGCAGAAATTCCACTTTATTTTGGTGCAAAATTGCAGAAATTCCCCTAATTTTGGGGCAAAAAGGCAGAAATTTCTTTTATTTTTGGGCAAAATTGAAGAAATTTTCCTTATCATGGGACAAAAATCCAGAAATTTCCCTTATTTTGGGTCAAAAATGCAAAAATTCTTTTTATTTTAGGGCAAAAAGGCAGAAAATTCAATTAATTTTGGGCAAAAATGCAGAAATTTACCTTATTTTAGGGCAAAAACACAGTAATGCCCCTAATTTTGCAGAAAATGCAGAAATTCCCCTAATTTAGGGGCAAAAGGCAGAAATTCCTCTTATAGTGGGGCAAAATTGCTGAAATTTCCCTTTTTTGGGACAAAATTGCAGAAATTTCCCTTATTTGGAGAAATACCGCATACTTGGTGTCAAATATGCAGAAATTACCCTTATTTTAGGGGAAAAAGACTGAAATTCCCCCTTTTTGCACCAAAAGGCCGAAATTTCCCTTATTTTGGGGCAAAAATGCAGAAATTCCCCTTATTTTGGAACAAAATTGCAGAAATTTCCTTTTTTTGTTTCAAAAAGGCAGAAATTCCCTTTATTTTGGAGCAAAAATGAAGAAAATTCCCTTATTTTTGTGCAAAATTTCGTAAATTTCTCTTATTATGGGGCAAAAAGGCAGAAATTCCCCTAATTTTTGGGAAAAATTGCAGAAATTTCCGTTATTTTGGGGCAAAATTGCAGAAATTCCTTTAATTTTGGGGCAAAAATGCAGAAATTACCCTAATTTTGTGTCAAAATTGCACAAATTCCCTATTTTGGTGGGCAAATTGCAGAAATTACCCTTATTTTAGAGCAAAAAAACTGAAATTCCCCTGATTTTTTGCCTTAAAGGCAGAAATTCTTTTTATATCAGGGCAAAAATCAGAAATTCCACTTAATTTTGGGCAAAAATGCAGAAATTTCCCTTATTTTGGGCAAAAAGACAGTAATGCCCCTAATTTTGAAGCAAAATTGCAGAAATTTCCCTAATTTTGGGGCAAAAATGCAGAAATATCCTTAATTTTGTGTCAAAATTGCACAAATTCCCTATTTTTGGGGGCAAAATTGCAGAAATTCCTATTATTTTTGAGCAAAAATGCAGAAATTCCAGCAATTTTTGGACAAAATTGCAGAAATTTACCTGAATTTGGGGCAAAAATGCAGAAATTCCCCTAATTTTGTGTCAAAATTGCAGAAATTCCCTTTATTTTTAGGCAAAAATGCAGAAAATCCACTTTATTTTGGTGCAAAATTGCAAAAATTCCCCTTATTTTGGGGCAAAAAGGCAGAAATTTCTTTTATTTTTGGGCAAAATTGAAGAAATTTTCCTTATCATGGGACAAAAATTCAGAAATTCCTCTTATTTTGGGTCAAAAAGGCTGAAATTCTTCTTATTTTAGGGCAAAAAGGCATAAAATCCAATTAATTTTGGGCAAAAATGCAGAAATTCCCCTTATTTTGGGGCAAAAGGCAGTAATTCCCCTTATTGTATGGCAAAATTGCTAAAATTTCTTTTTTTTGGGACAAAATTGCAGAAAATCTCTTATTTTGGGGCAAAATTGCGGAAATTCTCCTTATATCGGGTCAAAAAGGCAGAAATACCGCATACTTGGTGTAAAAAATGCAGAAATTACCCTTATTTTAGGGCAAAAATACTGAAATTCCCCCTTTTTTTCGCCAAAAAGGCAGAAATTCCCCTTATTTTGGGGCAAAAATGCAGAAATTCCTCTTATTTTGGAACAAAATTGCAGAAATTCCCCTTTTTTGTTTCAAAAAGGCAGAAATTCTTTTTATTTTTGAGGAAAAATGTACGAAATACTATTATTTTGGTGCAAAATTGCAGAAATTCCCCTAATGTTGGTAAAAAATTGCAGAAATTTCCTTTATTTTGAGGAAAATTGCAGAAATTCCCCTAATTTTTGGGCTAAATTGCAGAAATTTCCCTTATTTTGGGGCAAAATTAAAGAAATTCCCCTAATTTTGGGGAAAAATTGCAGAAATTTCCCTTATTTTGGAGCAAAAATGCAGAAATTTTTTTAATTCAGGGCAAAAATACAGAAATTCCTTTTATTTTGGGGCAAAAATTCAGAAATTCCCCTTATTTTAGGCCAAAAATACAGAAATTACCCTTATTTTTGGGCAAAAATGCAGAAATTTCCCTTAATTAGGGGCTAAAATGCAAAAATTCTTCTTATTTGGGGCCAAAAAGGCAGGAATTTTTCTTATTTTGGGGCAAAAGTATAGAAATTTAACTTATATTAGGATAATATTGCAGAAATTTACCTTATTTTGTGGCAAAAATGAAGAAATTCTTATTATTTTGGAACAAAATTGCAGAAATTTCCCATATTTTGTGGCAAAAATTTTGTAATGCTTCTAATTTTGGAGCAAAAATCAGAAATTCCGTTAATTTTGGGGCAAAAAGACAGAAATTGCCCTTATTGTGGGGCAAAATTAATGAAATTTCATTTTTTGGGACAAAATTGCAAAAATTTCCCTTATTTTTAAGAAAAATTGCAGAAATTTCCTTTATTTTGAGGCAAATTGCAGAAATTTCCCTTATTCTGGGGTAAAAATGCAGTAATGCTTCTAATTTTGGAGCAAAAATTCAGAAATTCCTCTAATTTTGGGGCAAAAAGGCAGAAATTTCCCTTATTGGGGGGCAAAATTGCTGAGATTTTCTTATTTTGGACAAAATTGCAAAAATTTCCCTTATTTTGTGGTAAAATTGCAGAAATTTCCCTTATCTTGGGCAAAAATGTTAGAAATTCCCCTTCTTTCAGGTCATAAAGGCAGAAATTCCACTTATTAGGGGGAAAATTGCAGAAATTACCTTATTTTAGGGCAAAAAGACTGAAATTCCCCTTATTTTTTGCCTTAAAGGCAGAAATTCTTTTTATTTTAGGACAAAAATCAGAAATTCCACTTTATTTTGGGCAAAAATGCAGAAATTTCCCTTATTTTGGGCAAAAAGACAGTAATGCACCTAATTTTGGAGCAAAATTGCAGAAATTTCCCTATTTTTGAGGCAAAAATGCAGAAATTTCCCTAATTTTGTGTCAAAATTGCAGAAATTCCTTTTTTTGGGGGGCAAAATTGCAGAAATTCCCCTAATTTTGGGGCAAAAAATGCAGAAATTCCCGCAATTTTTGGGCACAATTGCAGAAATTTACATTAATTTGTGGCAAAAATGCAGAAATTCTCCTAATTTTCGGGCAAAATTGCAGAAATTTCTCTTATTTTGCGGCAAAATTGAAGAAATTCCTCTAATTTTGTTTCAAAATTGCAGAAATTTCCTTTATTTTGAGGCAAAAATGCAGAAATATAACATTATTTTGGAGCAAAATTGCAGTAATTCCCCTTATTTGGGGCAAAAAGGCAGAAATTTCTTTTATTTTTGGGCAAAATTGAAGAAATTTTTTTTATCATGGGACAAAAATCCAGAAATGTCCCTTATTTTGGGTCAAAAAGGCAGATATTCTTCTTATTTTAGGGCAAAAAGGCAGAAAATCCAATTAATTTTGGGCAAAAATGCAGAAATTTACCTTATTTTGGGGCAAAAACACAGTAATGCCCCTAATTTTGCAAAAATGTGGAAATTCCCCTAATTTAGGGGAAAAAGGCAGAAATTCCCCTTATTGTGGGGCAAAATTGCTGAAATTCCCATTTTGGGACAAAATTGCAGAAATTTCTCTTATTTTGGGACAAAATTGCGGAAATTCCCCTTATATCGGGTCAAAAAGGCAGAAATACCGCACACTTGGTGTACAAAATGCAGAAATTACCCTTATTTTGGGGCAAAAGACTGAAATTCCCCCTTTTTTGCGCCAAAAAGGAAGAAATTCCCCTTATTTTGGGGCAAAAATGCAGAAATTCCCCTTCTTTGTTTCAAAAAGGCAGAAATTCTTTTTATTTTGGAGGAAAAATGTAGGAAATACCATTATTTTTGTTCAAAATTGCAGAAATTCCCTTAATTTTTGGGCAAAATTGCAGAAATTTCCCTTATTTTGGGGCAAAATTACAGAAATTCCCCTAATTTTGGGGAAAAATTTCAGAAATTCCCCTTATTTTGGAGCAAAAATGCAGAAATTTTCTTTAATTCAGGGCAAAAATACAGAAATTCCCCTTATTTTGGGGCAAAAATGCAGAAATTCCCCTTATTTTAGGCCACAAATACAGAAATTGCCTTTATTTTTGGGCAAAAATGCAGAAATTTCTCTTAATTTGGGGCAAAAATGCAGAAATTTCCTTTATTTTAAGGCAAATTGCAGAAATTTCCCTTATTATGGGGTAAAAATGCAATAATGCTTCTAATTTTGGAACACAAATTCAGAAATTTCCCTAATTTTGGGGCAAAAAGGCAGAAATTCCCCTTATTGTGGGGCAAAATTGCTGAGATTTTCCTTTTGTTGGACAAAATTGCAAAAATTTCCCTTATTTTGGGGTAAAATTGCAAAAATTTCCCCTATCTTGGGCAAAAATGTTAGAAATTCCCCTTTTTTCGGGTCATAAAGGCAGAAATTCCACTTATTAGGGGGCAAATTGCAGAAATTACCCATATTTTAGGGCAAAAAGACTGAAATTCCCCTTATTTTTTGCCTTAAAGGCAGAAATTCTTTTTATATTAGGGCAAAAATCAGAAATTCCAATTAATTTTGTGCAAAAATGCAGAAATTTCCCTTATTTTAGGCAAAAAGACAGTAATGCCCCTAATTTTGTTGCAAAATTGCAGAAATTTCCCTTTTTTTGGGAGCAAAATTGCAGAAATTCCCCTTATTTTGGGGCAAAAATGCAGAAATTCCCGCAATTTTTGAGCAAAATTGCAGAAATTTACCTTAATTTTGGGCAAAAATGCAGAAATTCCCCTAATTTTTTGTCAAAATTGCAGAAATTCTTTATATATTTGAGGCAAAAATGCAGAAATTCCACTTTATTTTGGTGCAAAATTGCAGAAATTCCCCTAATTTTGGGGCAAAAAGGCAGAAATTTCTTTTATTTTTGGGCAAAATTGAAGAAATTTTCCTTATCATGGGACAAAAATCCAGAAATTTCCCTTATTTTGGGTCAAAAATGCAAAAATTCTTTTTATTTTAGGGCAAAAAGGCAGAAAATTCAATTAATTTTGGGCAAAAATGCAGAAATTTACCTTATTTTAGGGCAAAAACACAGTAATGCCCCTAATTTTGCAGAAAATGCAGAAATTCCCCTAATTTAGGGGCAAAAGGCAGAAATTCCTCTTATAGTGGGGCAAAATTGCTGAAATTTCCCTTTTTTGGGACAAAATTGCAGAAATTTCCCTTATTTGGAGAAATACCGCATACTTGGTGTCAAATATGCAGAAATTACCCTTATTTTAGGGGAAAAAGACTGAAATTCCCCCTTTTTGCACCAAAAGGCCGAAATTTCCCTTATTTTGGGGCAAAAATGCAGAAATTCCCCTTATTTTGGAACAAAATTGCAGAAATTTCCTTTTTTTGTTTCAAAAAGGCAGAAATTCCCTTTATTTTGGAGCAAAAATGAAGAAAATTCCCTTATTTTTGTGCAAAATTTCGTAAATTTCTCTTATTATGGGGCAAAAAGGCAGAAATTCCCCTAATTTTTGGGAAAAATTGCAGAAATTTCCGTTATTTTGGGGCAAAATTGCAGAAATTCCTTTAATTTTGGGGCAAAAATGCAGAAATTACCCTAATTTTGTGTCAAAATTGCACAAATTCCCTATTTTGGTGGGCAAATTGCAGAAATTACCCTTATTTTAGAGCAAAAAAACTGAAATTCCCCTGATTTTTTGCCTTAAAGGCAGAAATTCTTTTTATATCAGGGCAAAAATCAGAAATTCCACTTAATTTTGGGCAAAAATGCAGAAATTTCCCTTATTTTGGGCAAAAAGACAGTAATGCCCCTAATTTTGAAGCAAAATTGCAGAAATTTCCCTAATTTTGGGGCAAAAATGCAGAAATATCCTTAATTTTGTGTCAAAATTGCACAAATTCCCTATTTTTGGGGGCAAAATTGCAGAAATTCCTATTATTTTTGAGCAAAAATGCAGAAATTCCAGCAATTTTTGGACAAAATTGCAGAAATTTACCTGAATTTGGGGCAAAAATGCAGAAATTCCCCTAATTTTGTGTCAAAATTGCAGAAATTCCCTTTATTTTTAGGCAAAAATGCAGAAAATCCACTTTATTTTGGTGCAAAATTGCAAAAATTCCCCTTATTTTGGGGCAAAAAGGCAGAAATTTCTTTTATTTTTGGGCAAAATTGAAGAAATTTTCCTTATCATGGGACAAAAATTCAGAAATTCCTCTTATTTTGGGTCAAAAAGGCTGAAATTCTTCTTATTTTAGGGCAAAAAGGCATAAAATCCAATTAATTTTGGGCAAAAATGCAGAAATTCCCCTTATTTTGGGGCAAAAGGCAGTAATTCCCCTTATTGTATGGCAAAATTGCTAAAATTTCTTTTTTTTGGGACAAAATTGCAGAAAATCTCTTATTTTGGGGCAAAATTGCGGAAATTCTCCTTATATCGGGTCAAAAAGGCAGAAATACCGCATACTTGGTGTAAAAAATGCAGAAATTACCCTTATTTTAGGGCAAAAATACTGAAATTCCCCCTTTTTTTCGCCAAAAAGGCAGAAATTCCCCTTATTTTGGGGCAAAAATGCAGAAATTCCTCTTATTTTGGAACAAAATTGCAGAAATTCCCCTTTTTTGTTTCAAAAAGGCAGAAATTCTTTTTATTTTTGAGGAAAAATGTACGAAATACTATTATTTTGGTGCAAAATTGCAGAAATTCCCCTAATGTTGGTAAAAAATTGCAGAAATTTCCTTTATTTTGAGGAAAATTGCAGAAATTCCCCTAATTTTTGGGCTAAATTGCAGAAATTTCCCTTATTTTGGGGCAAAATTAAAGAAATTCCCCTAATTTTGGGGAAAAATTGCAGAAATTTCCCTTATTTTGGAGCAAAAATGCAGAAATTTTTTTAATTCAGGGCAAAAATACAGAAATTCCTTTTATTTTGGGGCAAAAATTCAGAAATTCCCCTTATTTTAGGCCAAAAATACAGAAATTACCCTTATTTTTGGGCAAAAATGCAGAAATTTCCCTTAATTAGGGGCTAAAATGCAAAAATTCTTCTTATTTGGGGCCAAAAAGGCAGGAATTTTTCTTATTTTGGGGCAAAAGTATAGAAATTTAACTTATATTAGGATAATATTGCAGAAATTTACCTTATTTTGTGGCAAAAATGAAGAAATTCTTATTATTTTGGAACAAAATTGCAGAAATTTCCCATATTTTGTGGCAAAAATTTTGTAATGCTTCTAATTTTGGAGCAAAAATCAGAAATTCCGTTAATTTTGGGGCAAAAAGACAGAAATTGCCCTTATTGTGGGGCAAAATTAATGAAATTTCATTTTTTGGGACAAAATTGCAAAAATTTCCCTTATTTTTAAGAAAAATTGCAGAAATTTCCTTTATTTTGAGGCAAATTGCAGAAATTTCCCTTATTCTGGGGTAAAAATGCAGTAATGCTTCTAATTTTGGAGCAAAAATTCAGAAATTCCTCTAATTTGGGGGCAAAAAGGCAGAAATTTCCCTTATTGGGGGGCAAAATTGCTGAGATTTTCCTTATTTTGGACAAAATTGCAAAAATTTCCCTTATTTTGTGGTAAAATTGCAGAAATTTCCCTTATCTTGGGCAAAAATGTTAGAAATTCCCCTTCTTTCAGGTCATAAAGGCAGAAATTCCACTTATTAGGGGGAAAATTGCAGAAATTACCTTATTTTAGGGCAAAAAGACTGAAATTCCCCTTATTTTTTGCCTTAAAGGCAGAAATTCTTTTTATTTTAGGACAAAAATCAGAAATTCCACTTTATTTTGGGCAAAAATGCAGAAATTTCCCTTATTTTGGGCAAAAAGACAGTAATGCACCTAATTTTGGAGCAAAATTGCAGAAATTTCCCTATTTTTGAGGCAAAAATGCAGAAATTTCCCTAATTTTGTGTCAAAATTGCAGAAATTCCTTTTTTTGGGGGGCAAAATTGCAGAAATTCCCCTAATTTTGGGGCAAAAAATGCAGAAATTCCCGCAATTTTTGGGCACAATTGCAGAAATTTACATTAATTTGTGGCAAAAATGCAGAAATTCTCCTAATTTTCGGGCAAAATTGCAGAAATTTCTCTTATTTTGCGGCAAAATTGAAGAAATTCCTCTAATTTTGTTTCAAAATTGCAGAAATTTCCTTTATTTTGAGGCAAAAATGCAGAAATATAACATTATTTTGGAGCAAAATTGCAGTAATTCCCCTTATTTGGGGCAAAAAGGCAGAAATTTCTTTTATTTTTGGGCAAAATTGAAGAAATTTTTTTTATCATGGGACAAAAATCCAGAAATGTCCCTTATTTTGGGTCAAAAAGGCAGATATTCTTCTTATTTTAGGGCAAAAAGGCAGAAAATCCAATTAATTTTGGGCAAAAATGCAGAAATTTACTTTATTTTGGGGCAAATACACAGTAATGCCACTAATTTTGTGGAAAATGCAGAAATTCCCCTAATTTTGGGGCAAAAGGCAGAAATTCCTCTTATTGTGGGGCAAAATTGCTGAAATTTTCCTTTTTTGGGACAAAATTGCAGAAATTTCCCTTATTTTTAATAAAAATTGCAGAAATTTCCTTTATTTTGAGGCAAATTGCAGAAATTTCTCTTATTCTGTGGTAAAAATGCAGTAATGCTTCTAATTTTGGAGCAAAAATTCAGAAATTCCTCTAATTTTGGGGCAAAAAGGCAGAAATTTCCCTTATTGGGGGGCAAAATTGCTGAGATTTCTTTTTTATGGACAAAATTGCAAAAATTTCCCTTATTTTGTAGTAAAATTGCAGAAATTTCTCTTATCTTGGGCAAAAATGTTAGAAATTCCCCTTCTTTCAGGTCATAAAGGCAGAAATTCCACTTATTAGGGGGAAAATTGCAGAAATTACCTTATTATAGGGCAAAAAGACTGAAATTCCCCTTATTTTTGCCTTAAAGGCAGAAATTCTTTTTATTTTAGGACAAAAATCAGAAATTCCACTTTATTTTGGGCAAAAATGCAGAAATTTCTCTTATTTTGGGCAAAAAGACAGTAATGCCCCTAATTTTGGAGCAAAATTGCAGAAATTTCCCTATTTTTGAGGCAAAAATGCAGAAAGTTCCCTAATTTTGTGTCAAAATTGCAGAAATTCCTTTTTTTGGAGGGCAAAATTGCAGAAATTCCCCTAATTTTGGGGCAAAAATGGAGAAATTCTCGCAATTTTTGGGCACAATTGTAGAAATTTACATTAATTTGTGGCAAAAATGCAGAAATTCCCCTAATTTTGTGTCAAAATTGCAGAAATTCCCTTTATTTTGAGGCAAAAATGCAGAAATTCCCCTTATTTGGGGTAAAAATGCAGAAATTCTTTTAATTTTCAGGCAAAATTGCAGAAATTTCTTTTATTTTGGGACAAAATTGCAGAAATTCCTCTAATTTTATGTCAAAATTGCAGAAATTTCCTTTATTTTGAGGCAAAAATACAGAAATATAACATTATTTTGGAGCAAAATTTCAGAAATTCCCCTTATTTAGGGCAAAAAGTCAGAAATTTCTTTTATTTTTGTGCAAAATTGAAGAAATTTTTTTATCATGGGACAAAAATCCAGAAATGTCTCTTATTTTGGGTCAAAAAGGCAGATATTCTTCTTATTTTAGGGCAAAAAGGCATAAAATCCAATTAATTTTGGGCAAAAATGCAGAAATTTACCTTATTTTGGGGCAAAAACGCAGTAATGCCCCTAATTTTGCGGAAAATGAAGAAATTCCCCTAATTTTGAGGGAAAAAGGCAGAAATTCCTCTTATAGTGGGGCAAAATTGCTGAAATTTCTCTTTTTTGGGACAAAATTTCAGAAATTTCTTTTATTTTGGGGCAAAATTGTGGAAATTCCCCTTATATCGGGTCAAAAAGGCAGAAATACCGCATACTTGGTGTAAAAAATGCAGAAATTACTTTTATATTAGGGCAAAGAACTGAAATTCCCCCGTTTTTGCGCCAAAAAGGAAGAAATTCTCCTTATTTTGGGGCAAAAATGCAGAAATTCCCCTTATTTTAAAACAAAATTGCAGAAATTCCATTTTTTTGTTTCAAAAAGGCAGAAATTCTCTTTATTTTGGAGGAAAAATGTAGGAAATAACATTATTTCGATGCAAAATTTCAGAAATTCCCCTATATTTGGGGGAAAATTGCAGAAATTTCCCTTATTTTGGTGCAAAATTACAAAAATTCCCCTAATTTTGGGGAAAAATTGCAGAAATATCCCTTATTTTGGAGCAAAAATGCAGAAATTTTTTTTTAATTCAGGGAAAAAATACAGAAATTCCCCTTATTTTGGGGCAAAAATGCAGAAATCTTCCTTATTTTAGGTCAAAAATACAGAAATTACCCTTATTTATTGGCAAAAATGCAGAAATTTCCTTAATTTTTGGCAAAAATGCAGAAATTCCCCTTATTTGGGGCCAAAAAAGCAAAAATTTCCCTTATTTTGGGGCAAAATTATAGAAATTTAACTTATTTTAGAGTAATATTGCAGAAATTTACCTTATTTTGTGGCAAAAATGAAGAAATTCCCATTATTTTGGAACAAAATTGCAGAAATTTCGCATATTTTGTGGCAAAAATTCTGTAATGCTTCTAATTTTGAGGCAAAAATCAGAAATTCCATTAATTTTGGGGAAAAAAACAGAAATTCCCCTTATTGTGAGGGAAATTAATGAAATTTCTTTTTTTTGGTACAAAATTGCAGAAATTTCCCTTATTTTTAAGCAAAATTGCAGAAATTTCCTTTATTTTGAGGCAAATTGCAGAAATTTCCTTTATCTTGTGGCTAAAATTCAGAAATTCCTTTTATTTCAGGGCAAAAGGCAAAAATTATGCTTTTTTGGTGGCAAATTCCAGAAATTACCCTTATTTTAGGGAAAAAGCCTGAAATTCCTATTGTTTTGTGCCAAAAAGGCAGAAATTCCCCTTATCTTGGGGCAAAAATGCAGAAATTCCCCTTATTTTGGAACAAAATTGCAGAAACTCCCATTTTTTTGTTTCAAAAAGGCAGAAATTCTCTTTATTTTGAAGGAAAAGTGTAGGAAATACCCTTATTTTGGTGCAAAATTGCAGAAATTCCCTAATTTTGGGGAAAAATTGCAGAAATTTCCCATATTTTGAGGCAAAATTACAGAAATTCCCCTATTATTTGGGCAAAATTGCAGAAATTTCCCTTATTTTGGGGCAAATTTACAGAAATTCCCGTAATTTTGGGGAAAATTGCAGAAATTCCCCTTATTTTGGAGCAAAAATGCAGAAATTTTCTTTAATTCAGGGAACAAATACAGAAATTACCATGATTTTTGGGCAAAAATGCAGAAATTTCCTTTAACTTGGGGCAAAAATGCAGAAATTCCCCTTATTTGGGGCCAAAAAGGCAGAAATTTCCCTTATTTTGGGACAAAAGTATAGAAATTTAACTTATTTTAGGATAATATTGCAGAAATTTACCTTATTTTGTGGCAAAAATGAAGAAATTCCCATTATTTTGGAACAAAATTGCAGAAATTTCCCATATTTTGTGGCAAAAATTCTGTAATGCTTCTAATTTTAGGGCAAAAATCAGAAATTCCATTAATTTTGGGGCAAAAAAACAGAAATTCCCCTTATTGTGGAGGAAATTAATGAAATTTCTGTTTTTGGGACAAAATTGCAGAAATTTCCCTTACTTTTAAGCAAAATGGCAGAAATTTCCTTTATTTTTATGCAAAATTGCAGAAATTTCCTTTAACTTGTGGCTAAAATTCAGAAATTCCTTTTATTTCAGGGCAAAAGGCAAAAATTTTGCTTTTTTGGGAGCAAATTCCAAAAATTACCCTTATTTTAGGGAAAAAGCCTGAAATTCCTCTTATTTTGTGCCAAAAAGGCAGAAATTCCCCTTATCTTGGGGCAAAAATGCAGAAATTCCCCTTATTTTGAAACAAAATTGCAGAAATTCCCCTTTTTTGTTTCAAAAAGGCAGAAATTCTCTTTATTTTGGAGGAAAAGTGTAGGAAATACCATTATTTTGGTGCAAAATTGCAGAAATTCCCCTAATTTTGGGGGAAAATTGCAGAAATTTCCCATATTTTGAGGCAAAATTGCAGAAATTCCTCTATTTTTTTGGCAAAATTGCAAAAATTTCCCTTATTTTGGGGCAAAATTACACAATATCCCCTAATTTTGAGGAAAAATTGCAGAAATTCCCCTTATTTTGGAGCAAAAATGCAGAAATTTTCTTTAATTCTGGGAAAAAATACAGAAATTACCCTGATTTTTGGGCAAAAATGCAGAAATTTCTTTTAATTTGGGGCCAAAATGCAGAAATTCCCCTTATTTGGGGCCAAAAAGGCAGGAATTTCCCTTATTTTGGGGCAAAAGTATAGAAATTTAACTTATATTAGGATAATATTGCAGAAATTTACCTTATTTTGTGGCAAAAATGAAGAAATTCCTATTATTTTCAACAAAATTGCAGAAATTTCCCATATTTTGTGGCAAAAATTTTGTAATGCTTCTAATTTTGGGGCAAAAATCAGAAATTCTGTTAATTTTGGGGCAAAAAGACAGAAATTGCCCTTATTGTGGGGCAAAATTAATGAAATTTCATTTTTTGGGACAAAATTGCAGAAATTTCCCTTATTTTTAAGCAAAATTGCAGAAATTTCCTTTATTTTGAGGCAAATTGCAGAAATTTCCCTTATTCTGGGGTAAAAATGCAGAAATGCTTCTAATTTTTGAGCAAAAATTCAGAAATTCCTCTAATTTTGGGGCAAAAAGGCAGAAATTTCCCTTATTGGGGGGCAAAATTGCTGAGATTTACCTTATTTTGGACAAAATTGCAAAAATTTCCCTTATTTTGTGGTAAAATTGCAGAAATTTCCCTTATCTTGGGCAAAAATGTTAGAAATTCCCGTTCTTTCAGGTCATAAAGGCAGAAACTCCATTTATTAGAGGGCAAATTGCAGAAATTACATTATTTTAGGGCAAAAAGACTGAAATTCATCTTATTTTTTGCCTTAAAGGTAGAAATTCTTTTTATTTTAGGACAAAAATCAGAAATTCCACTTTATTTTGGGCAAAAATGCAGAAATTTCCCTTATTTTGGGCAAAAAGACAGTAATGCCCCTAATTTTGGAGCAAAATTGCAGAAATTTCCCTATTATTGAGGCAAAAATGCAGAAATTTCCCTAATTTTGTGTCAAAATTGCAGAAATTCCTTTTTTTGGGGGGCAAAATTGCAGAAATTCCCCTAATTTTGGGGCAAAATGCAGAAATTCCCGCAATTTTTGGGCACAATTGCAGAAATTTACATTAATTTGTGGCAAAAATGCAGAAATTCCCCTAATTTTGTGTCAAAATTGCAGAAATTCCCTTTATTTTGAGGCAAAAATGCAGAAATTCCCCTTATATGGGGTAAAAATGCAGAAATTCTTTTAATTTTCGGGCAAAATTGCAAAAATTTTTCTTATTTTGTGGCAAAATTGCAGAAAGTCCCCTAATTTTGTGTCAAAATTGCAGAATTTTCCTTTATTTTGAGGCAAAAATGCAGAAATATAACATTATTTTGGAGCAAAATTGTAGAAATTCCCCTTATTTGGGGCAAAAAGGCAGAAATTTCTTTTATTTTTGGGCAAAATGAAGAAATTTTTCTTATCATCGGACAAAAATCCAGAAATGTCCCTTATTTTGGGTCAAAAAGGCAGAAATTCTTCTTATTTTAGGGCAAAAATGCATAAAATCCAATTAATTTTGGGCAAAAATGCAGAAATTTACCTTATTTTAAGGCAAAAACACAGTAATGCCCCTAATTTTGCGGAAAATTCAGAAATTCCCCTAATTTTGGGGCAAAAGGCAGAAATTCCTCTTATTGTGAGGCAAAATTGCTGAAATTTCCATTTTTTGAGAAAAATTGCAGAAATTTCTCTTATTTTGGGGCAAAATTGCGGAAATTCCCCTTATATCAGGTCAAAAATGGAGAAATACCGCATACTTCTTGTAAAAAATGCAGAAATTACTTTTATTTTAGGGCAAAAGACTGAAATTCCCCCTTTTTTGCGCCAAAAAGGAAGAAATTCCCCTTATTTTGGGGCAAAAATACAGAAATTCCCCTTATTTTAAACAAAACTGCAGAAATTCCATTTTTTTGTTTCAAAAAGGCAGAAATTCTCTTTATTTTGGAGGAAAAATGTAGGAAATACCATTATTTCGGTGCAAAATTGCAGAAATTCCCCTAATTTGGGGGAAAAATTGCAGAAATTTCCCTTATTTTGAGGCAAAATTGCAGAAATTCCCCTAATTTTTGGGCAAAATTTCAGAAATTTACCTTATTTTGGTGCAAAATTACAAAAATTCCCCTAATTTTGGGGAAAAATTGCAGAAATATCCCTTATTTTGGAGCAAAAATGCAGAATTTTTTTTTTAATTCAGGGCAAAAATACAGAAATTCTCCTTATTTTGGGGCAAAAATGCAGAAATCTTCCTTATTTTAGGTCAAAAATACAGAAATTACCCTTATTTTTGGGCAAAAATGCAGAAATTTCCCTTAATTTTTGGCAAAAATGCAGAAATTCCCCTTATTTGGGGCCAAAAAGGCAAAAACTTCCGATATTTTGGGGCAAAAGTATAGAAATTTAACTTATTTTAGGATAATATTGCAGAAATTTACCTTATTTTGTGGCAAAAATGAAGAAATTCCCATTATTTTGGAACAAAATTGCAGAAATTTCGCATATTTTGTGGCAAAAATTCTGTAATGCTTCTAATTTTGGGGCAAAAATCAGAAATTCCATTAATTTTGGGGGAAAAAAACAGAAATTCCCCTTATTGTGGGGGAAATTAATGAAATTAATTTTTTTTGGACACAATTGCAGAAATTTCCCTTATTTTAAAGCAAAATTGCAGAAATTTCCTCTATTTTGGGGCAAATTGCAGAAATTTCCTTTATCTTGTGGCTAAAATTCAGAAATTCCTTTTATTTCTGGGCAAAAGGCAAAAATTATTCTATTTTGGTGGCAAATTCCAGAAATTACCCTTATTTTAGGGAAAAAGCCTGAAATTCCTCTTATTTTGTGCCAAAAAGGCAGAAATTCCCCTTATCTTGGGGCAAAAATGCAGAAATTCCCCTTATTTTGGAACAAAATTGCAGAAACTCCCCTTTTTTTGTTGCAAAAAGGCAGAAATTCTCTTTATTTTAGAGGAAAAGTGTAGGAAATACCCTTATTTTGGTGCAAAATTGCAGAAATTCCCCTAATTTTGGGGAAAAATTGCAGAAATTTCCCATATTTTGAGGCAAAATTGCAGAAATTCCCCTATTATTTGGGCAAAATTGCAGAAATTTCCCTTATTTTGGGGCAAAATTACAGAAATTCCCGTAATTTTGGGGAAAATTGCAGAAATTCCCCTTATTTTGGAGCAAAAATGCAGACATTTTCTTTAATTCAGGGAACAAATACAGAAATTACCATGATTTTTGGGCAAAAATGCAGAAATTTCCTTTAACAAGGGGCAAAAATGCAGAAATTCCCCTTATTTGGGGCCAAAAAGGTAGAAATTTCCCTTATTTTGGGGCAAAAGTATAGAAATTTAACTTATTTTAGGATAATATTGCAGAAATTTACCTTATTTTGTGGCAAAAATGAATAAATTCCCATTATTTTGGAACAAAATTGCAGAAATTTCCCATATTTTGTGGCAAAAATTCTGTAATGCTTCTAATTTTAGGGCAAAAATCAGAAATTCCATTAATTTTGGGGCAAAAAAACAGAAATTCCCCTTATTGTGGAGGAAATTAATGAAATTTCTTTTTTTGGGACAAAATTGCAGAAATTTCCCTTATTTTTAAACAAAAATGCAGAAATTTCCTTTATTTTTATGCAAAATTGCAGAAATTTCCTTTATCTTGTGGCTAAAATTCAGAAATTCCTTTTATTTCAGGGAAAAAGGCAAAAATTTTGCTTTTTTGGGAGCAAATTCAAAAAATTACCCTTATTTTAAGGAAAAAGCCTGAAATTCCTCTTATTGTGTGCCAAAAAGGCAGAAATTCCCCTTATTTTGGGGCAAAAATGCAGAAATTCCCCTTATTTTGAAACAAAATTGCAGAAATTCCCCTTTTTTGTTTCAAAAAGGCAGAAATTCTCTTTATTTTGGAGGAAAAGTGTAGGAAATACCATTATTTTGGTGCAAAATTGCAGAAATTCCTCTAATTTTGGGGGAAAATTGCAGAAATTTCCCATATTTTGAGGCAAAATTGCAGAAATTCCCCTATTTTTTTGGCAAAATTGCAGAAATTTCCCATATTTTGGGGAAAAATTACAGAAATTCCTGTAATTTTGGGGAAAATTGCAGAAATTCCCCTTATTTTGGAGCAAAAATGCAGAAATTTTCTTTAATTCAGGGAACAAATACAGAAATTACCATGATTTTGGGCAAAAATGCAGAAATTTCCTTTAACTTGGGGCAAAAATGCAGAAATTCCCCTTATTTGGGGCCAAAAAGGCAGAAATTTCCCTTATTTTTGGGCAAAAGTATAGAAATTTAACTTATTTTAGGATAATATTGCAGTAATTTACCTTATTTTGTGGCAAAAATGAAGAAATTCCTATTATTTTCAACAAAATTGCAGAAATTTCCGATATTTTGTGGCAAAAATTTTGTAATGCTTCTAATTTTGGGGCAAAAATCAGAAATTCTGTTAATTTTGGGGCAAAAAGACAGAAATTGCCCTTATTGTGGGGCAAAATTAATGAAATTTCATTTTTTGGGACAAAATTGCAGAAATTTCCCTTATTTTTAAGCAAAATTGCAGAAATTTCCTTTATTTTGAGGCAAATTGCAGAAATTTCCCTTATTCTGGGGTAAAAATGCAGAAATTCTTCTAATTTTGGAGCAAAAATTCAGAAATTCCTCTAATTTTGGGGCAAAAAGGCAGAAATTTCCCTTATTGGGGGGCAAAATTGCTGAGATTTACCTTATTTTGGACAAAATTGCAAAAATTTCCCTTATTTTGTGGTAAAATTGCAGAAATTTCCCTTATCTTGGGCAAAAATGTTAGAAATTCCCGTTCTTTCAGGTCATAAAGGCAGGAACTCCACTTATTAGGGGGCAAATTGCAGAAATTACCTTATTTTTGGGCAAAAAGACTGAAATTCCCCTTATTTTTTGCCTTAAAGGCAGAAATTCTTTTTATTTTAGGACAAAAATCAGAAATTCCACTTTATTTTGGGCAAAAATGCAGAAATTTCCCTTATTTTGGGCAAAAAGACAGTAATGCCCCTAATTTTGGAGCAAAATTGCAGAAATTTCCCTATTTTTGAGGCAAAAATGCAGAAATTTCCCTAATTTTGTGTCAAAATTGCAGAAATTCCTTTTTTTGGGGGGCAAAATTGCAGAAATTCCCCTAATTTTGGGGCAAAAATGCAGAAATTCCCGCAATTTTTGGGCACAATTGCAGAAATTTACATTAATTTGTGGCAAAAATGCAGAAATTCCCCTAATTTTGTGTCAAAATTGCAGAAATTCCCTTTATTTTGAGGCAAAAATGCAGAAATTCCCCTTATATGGGGTAAAAATGCAGAAATTCTTTTAATTTTCGGGCAAAATTGCAGAAATTTCTCTTATTTTGGGGCAAAATTGCAGAAATTTCTCGTATTTCGGGGCAAAAATGCAGAAATTCCCCTAATTCTGTGTCAAAATTGCAGAAATTTCCTTTATTTTGAGGCAAAAATGCAGAAATATAACATTATTTTGGAGCAAAATTGTAGAAATTCCCCTTATTTGGGGCAAAAAGGCAGAAATTTCTTTTATTTTTGGGCAAAATGAAGAAATTTTTCTTATCATGGGACAAAAATCCAGAAATGTCCCTTATTTTGGGTCAAAAAGGCAGAAATTCTTCTTATTTTAGGGCAAAAAGGCATAAAATCCAATTAATTTTGGGCAAAAATGCAGAAATTTACCTTATTTTGGGGCAAAAACACAGTAATGCTCCTAATTTTGCGGAAAATGCAGAAATTCCCATAATTTTGGGGCAAAAGGCAGAAATTCCTCTTATTGTGGGGCAAAATTGCTGAAATTTCCCTTTTTTGGGACAAAATTGCAGAAATTTCTCTTATTTTGGGGCAAAATTGCAGAAATTCCCCTTATATCGGGTCAAAAAGGCAGAAATACCGCATACTTCTTGTAAAAAATGCAGAAATTACTTTTATTTTAGGGCAAAAGAATGAAATTCCCCCTTTTTTGCGCCAAAAAAAAAATTCCTCTTATTTTGGGGCAAAAATGCAGAAATTCCCCTTATTTTGGAACAAAATTGCAGAAACTCCCCTTTTTTTGTTGCAAAAAGGCAGAAATTCTCTTTATTTTGAAGGAAAAGTGTAGGAAATACCCTTATTTTGGTGCAAAATTTCAGAAATTCCCCTAATTTTGGGGAAAAATTGCAGAAATTTCTTATATTTTGAGGCAAAATTGCAGAAATTCCCCTATTATTTGGGCAAAATTGCAGAAATTTCCCTTATTTTGGGGCAAAATTACAGAAATTCCTGTAATTTTGAAGAAAATTGCAGAAATTCCCCTTATTTTGGAGCAAAAATGCAGAAATTTTCTTTACTTTAGGGAACAAATACAGAAATTACCCTGATTTTTGAGCAAAAATGCAGAAATTTCCTTTAACTTGGGGCAAAAATGCAGAAATTCCCCTTATTTGGGGCCATTAAGGCAGAAATTTCCCTTATTTTGGGGCAAAA
Source organism: Micromys minutus (assembly GCF_963924665.1). Lineage (NCBI taxonomy): Eukaryota > Metazoa > Chordata > Mammalia > Rodentia > Muridae > Micromys > Micromys minutus. The sequence goes on from NW_027667536.1 coordinate 210,987, forward strand.
GTATAGAAATTTAACTTATTTTAGAATAATATTGCAGAAATTTACCTTTTTTGTGGCAAAAATGAAGAAATTCCTATTATTTTCAACAAAATTGCAGAAATTTCCCATATTTTGTGGCAAAAATTTTGTAATGCTTCTAATTTTGGGGCAAAAATCAGAAATTCTGTTAATTTTGGGGCAAAAAGACAGAAATTGCCCTTATTGTGGGGCAAAATTAATGAAATTTCATTTTTTGGGACAAAATTGCAGAAATTTCCCTTATTTTTAAGCAAAATTGCAGAAATTTCCTTTATTTTGAGGCAAATTGCAGAAATTTCCCTTATTCTGGGGTAAAAATGCAGAAATTCTTCTAATTTTGGAGCAAAAATTCAGAAATTCCTCTAATTTTGGGGCAAAAAGGCAGAAATTTCCCTTATTGGGGGGCAAAATTGCTGAGATTTACCTTATTTTGGACAAAATTGCAAAAATTTCCCTTATTTTGTGGTAAAATTGCAGAAATTTCCCTTATCTTGGGCAAAAATGTTAGAAATTCCCGTTCTTTCAGGTCATAAAGGCAGGAACTCCACTTATTAGGGGGCAAATTGCAGAAATTACCTTATTTTTGGGCAAAAAGACTGAAATTCCCCTTATTTTTTGCCTTAAAGGCAGAAATTCTTTTTATTTTAGGACAAAAATCAGAAATTCCACTTTATTTTGGGCAAAAATGCAGAAATTTCCCTTATTTTGGGCAAAAAGACAGTAATGCCCCTAATTTTGGAGCAAAATTGCAGAAATTTCCCTATTATTGAGGCAAAAATGCAGAAATTTCCCTAATTTTGTGTCAAAATTGCAGAAATTCCTTTTTTTGGGGGGCAAAATTGCAGAAATTCCCCTAATTTTGGGGCAAAAATGCAGAAATTCCCGCAATTTTTGGGCACAATTGCAGAAATTTACATTAATTTGTGGCAAAAATGCAGAAATTCCCCTAATTTTGTGTCAAAATTGCAGAAATTCCCTTTATTTTGAGGCAAAAATGCAGAAATTCCCCTTATATGGGGTAAAAATGCAGAAATTCTTTTAATTTTCGGGCAAAATTGCAGAAATTTCTCTTATTTTGGGGCAAAAATGCAGAAATTCCCCTAATTCTGTGTCAAAATTGCAGAAATTTCCTTTATTTTGAGGCAAAAATGCAGAAATATAACATTATTTTGGAGCAAAATTGTAGAAATTCCCCTTATTTGGGGCAAAAAGGCAGAAATTTCTTTTATTTTTGGGCAAAATGAAGAAATTTTTCTTATCATGGGACAAAAATCCAGAAATGTCCCTTATTTTGGGTCAAAAAGGCAGAAATTCTTCTTATTTTAGGGCAAAAAGGCATAAAATCCAATTAATTTTGGGCAAAAATGCAGAAATTTACCTTATTTTGGGGCAAAAACACAGTAATGCCCCTAATTTTGCGGAAAATGCAGAAATTCCCCTAATTTTGGGGCAAAAGGCAGAAATTCCTCTTATTGTGGGGCAAAATTGCTGAAATTTCCCTTTTTTGGGACAAAATTGCAGAAATTTCTCTTATTTTGGGGCAAAATTGCAGAAATTCCCCTTATATCGGGTCAAAAAGGCAGAAATACCGCATACTTCTTGTAAAAAATGCAGAAATTACTTTTATTTTAGGGCAAAAGAATGAAATTCCCCCTTTTTTGCGCCAAAAAAAAAATTCCTCTTATTTTGGGGCAAAAATTCAGAAATTCCCCTTATTTTGGAACAAAATTGCAGAAACTCCCCTTTTTTTGTTGCAAAAAGCAGAAATTCTCTTTATTTTGAAGGAAAAGTGTAGGAAATACCCTTATTTTGGTGCAAAATTGCAGAAATTCCCCTAATTTTGGGGAAAAATTGCAGAAATTTCTTATATTTTGAGGCAAAATTGCAGAAATTCCCCTATTATTTGGGCAAAATTGCAGAAATTTCCCTTATTTTGGGGCAAAATTACAGAAATTCCTGTAATTTTGAAGAAAATTGCAGAAATTCCCCTTATTTTGGAGCAAAAATGCAGAAATTTTCTTTACTTTAGGGAACAAATACAGAAATTACCCTGATTTTTGGGCAAAAATGCAGAAATTTCCTTTAACTTGGGGCAAAAATGCAGAAATTCCCCTTATTTGGGGCCATTAAGGCAGAAATTTCCCTTATTTTGGGGCAAAAGTATAGAAATTTAACTTATTTTAGAATAATATTGCAGAAATTTACCTTTTTTTGTGGCAAAAATGAAGAAATTCCCATTATTTTGGTACAAAATTGCAGAAATTTCCCATATTTTGTGGCAAAAATTCTGTAATGCTTCTAATTTTAGGGCAAAAATCAGAAATTCCATTAATTTTGGGGCAAAAAAACAGAAATTCCCCTTATTGTGGGGGAAATTAATGAAATTTCCCTTTTTTGGGACAAAATTGCAGAAATTTCTCTTATTTTTAAGCAAAATTGCAGAAATTTCTTTATCTTGTGGCTAAAATTCAGAAATTCCTTTTATTTCAGAGTAAAAGGCAAAAATTTTGCTTTTTTGGGGGCAAATTCCAGAAATTATCCTTATTTTAGGGAAAAAGCCTGAAATTCCTCTTATTTTGTGCCAAAAAGGCAGAAATTCCCCTTATCTTGGTGCAAAAATGCAGAAATTCCCCTTATTTTGGAACAAAATTGCAGAAATTCCCCTTTTTTTGTTTCAAAAAGGCTGAAATTCTCTTTATTTTGGAGGAAAAGTGTAGGAAATACCATTATTTTGGTGCAAAATTGCAGAAATTCCCCTAATTTTGGGGAAAAATTGCAGAAATTTCCCATATTTTGAGGCAAAATTGCAGAAATTCCCCTATTTTTTGGGCAAAATTGCAGAAATTTTCCTTATTTTGGGGCAAAATTACAGAAATTCCCATAATTTTGGGGAAAAATTGCAGAAATTCCCCTGATTTTGGAGCAAAAATGCAGAAATTTTCTTTATTCAGGGAAAAAATACAGAAATTGCCCTGATTTTTGGGTAAAAATTCAGAAATTTCCTTTAATTTGGGGCAAAAATGCAGAAATTCCCCTTATTTGGGGCCAAAAAGGCAGGAATTTCCCTTATTTTGGGGCAAAAGTATAGAAATTTAACTTATTTTAGGATAATATTGCAGAAATTTACCTTATTTTGTGGCAAAAATGAAGAAATTCCCATTATTTTGGAACAAAATTGCAGAAATTTTCCATATTTTGTGGCAAAAATTCTGTAATGCTTCTAATTTTGGGGCAAAAATCAGAAATTCTGTTAATTTTGGGGCAAAAAGAAAGAAATTCCCCTTATTGTGGGGCAAAATTAATGAAATTTCCCTTTTTTGGGACAAAATTGCAGAAATTTCCCTTATTTTGGAGCAAAGTTGCAGAAATTTCCTTTATCTTGTGGCTAAAATTCAGAAATTCCTTTTATTTCAGGGAAAAAGGCAAAAATTTTGCTTTTTTTGGGTCAAATTCCAGAAATTACCCTTATTTTAGGGAAAAAGCCTGAAATTCCTCTTATTTTGTGCCAAAAAGGCAGAAATTCCCCTTATCTTGGGGCAAAAATGCAGAAATTCCCCTTATTTTGAAACAAAATTGCAGAAATTCCTCTTTTTTTGTTTCAAAAAGGCAGAAATTCTCTTTATTTTGGAGGAAAAGTGTAGGAAATACCATTATTTTGGTGCAAAATTGCAGAAATTCCCCCTTTTTTTTGGGAAAAATTGCAGAAATTTCCCATATTTTGAGGCAAAATTGCAGAAATTTCCATATTTTTTGGGCAAAATTGCAGAAATTTTCCTTATTTTGTTTCAAAATTACAGAAATTCCCCAAATTTTGGGGAAAAATTGCAGAAAATCCCCTTATTTTGGAGCAAAAATGCAGAAATTTTCTTTATTTCAGGGAAAAAATACAGAAATTACCCTGATATTTGGGCAAAAATGCAGAAATTTCCTTTAATTTGGGGCAAAAATGCAGAAATTCCCCTTATTTGATGCCAAAAAGGCAGGAATTTCCCTTATTTTGGGGCAAAAGTATAGAAATTTAACTTATTTTAGGATAATATTGCAGAAATTTACCTTACTTCGTGGCAAAAATGAAGAAATTCCCATTATTTTGGAACAAAATTGCAGAAATTTTCCATATTTTGTGGCAAAAATTCTGTAATGCTTCTAATTTTGGGGCAAAAATCAGAAATTCCGTTAATTTTGGGGCAAAAAGACAGAAATTCCCCTTATTGTGGGGCAAAATTAATGAAATTTCCCTTTTTTGGGACAAAATTGCAGAAATTTACCTTATTTTGGAGCAAAATTGCAGAAATTCCCCTTATTTTGGGGCATAAATGCAGAAATTCTCTATATTTTGGGGCAAAAATGCTGAAATTCCTCTTATTTTGGAGCAAAAATGCTGAAATTCCAATAATTTTGGGGCAAAAAGGCAGAAATTCCACTTATTTGGGGGCAAAAATTTAGAAATTTCCTTTTTTTGGGTCAAAAAGGCAGAAAATTCTTCTTTTTTGAGGCAAATTGCAGAAATTTCCTTTATTTGTTTCAAAAAGGCAGAAATTCTTTTTATTTTTGAGGAAAAATGTAGGAAATACTATTATTTTGGTGCAAAATTGCAGAAATTCCCCTAATGTTGGTAAAAAATTGCAGAAATTTCCCTTATTTTGAGGCAAATTGCAGAAATTCCCCTAATTTTTGGGCAAAATTTCAGAAATTTCCCTTATTTTGGGGCAAAATTAAAGAAATTCCCCTAATTTTGGGGAAAAATTGCAGAAATTTCCCTTATTTTGGAGCAAAAATGCAGAAATTTTTTTAATTCAGGGCAAAAATACAGAAATTCCCCTTATTTTTGGGGCAAAGATGCAGAAATCCCCCTTATTTTAGGCCAAAAATACAGAAATTACCCTTATTTTTGGGCAAAAATGCAGAAATTACCCTTAATTAGGGGCTAAAATGCAAAAATTCTTCTTATTTGGGGCCAAAAAGGCAGGAATTTTCCTTATTTTGGGGCAAAAGTATAGAAATTTAACTTATTTTTGATAATATTGCAGAAATTTTCCTTATTTTGTGGCAAAAATGAAGAAATTCCTATTATTTTGGAACAAAATTGCAGAAATTTCCCATATTTTGTGGCAAAAATTTTGTAATGCTTCAAATTTTGGTGCAAAAATCAGAAATTCCGTTAATTTTGGGGCAAAAAGACAAAAATTGCCCTTATTGTGGGGCAAAATTAATGAAATTTCATTTTATTGGGACAAAATTGCAGAAATTTCCCTTATTTTTAAGAAAAATTGCAGAAATTTCATTTATTTTGAGGCAAATTGCAAAAATTTCCCTTATTTTGGGGGTAAGAATGCAGTAATGCTTCTAATTTTGGAGCAAATATTCAGAAATTCCTCTAATTTTGGGGCAAAAAGGCAGAAATTTCCCTTATTGTGGGGCAAAATTGCTGAGATTTCCCTTTTTTTGTACAAAATTGCAAAAATTTTTCTTATTTTGTTGTAAAATTGCAGAAATTTCCCTTATCTTGGGCAAAAATGTTAGAAATTCCCCTTCTTTCAGGTCATAAAGGGAGAAATTCCACTTATTAGGGGGCAAATAGCAGAAATTACCTTACTTTAGGGCAAAAAGACTGAAATTCCTCTTATTTTTTGCCTTAAAGGCAGAAATTCTTTTTATTTTAGGACAAAAATCAGAAATTCCACTTTATTTTGGGCAAAAATGCAGAAATTTCCCTTATTTTGGGCAAAAAAACAGTAATGCCCGTAATTTTGGAGCAAAATTGCAGAAATTTCTCTATTTTTGAGGCAAAAATGCAGAAATTTCCCTAATTTTGTGTCAAAATTGCAGAAATTCCATTTTTTGGGGGGCAAAATTGCAGAAATTTCCCTTATTTTGGGGCAAAAATGCAGAAATTCCCCCAATTTTTGGGCACAATTGCAGAAATTTACCTTAATTTGTGGCAAAAATGCAGAAATTCCCCTAATTTTGTGTCAAAATTGCAGAAATTCCTTTTATTTTGAGGCAAAAATGCAGAAATTCCCCTTATTTGGGGTAAAAATGCAGAAATTCTCCTAATTTTTGGGCAAAATTGCAGAAATTTCTCTTATTTCGGGGCAAAAATGCAGAAATTCCCCTAATTCTGTGTCAAAATTGCAGAAATTTCCTTTATTTTGAGGCAAAAATGCAGAAATATAACATTATTTTGGAGCAAAATTGCAGAAATTTTTCTTATTTGTGGCAAAAAGGCAGAAATTTCTTTTATTTTTGGACAAAATTGAAGAAATTTTTCTTATCATGGGACAAAAATCCAGAAATGTCCCTTATTTTGGGTCAAAAAGGCAGAAATTCTTTTTATTTTAGGGCAAAAAGGCATAAAATCCAATTAATTTTGGGAAAAAAATGCAGAAATTTACCTTATTTTGGGGCAAAAACACAGTAATGCCCCTAATTTTGCGGAAAATGCAGAAATTCCCCAAATTTTGGGGCAAAATGCAGAAATTCCTCTTATTGTGGGGCAAAATTGCTGAAATTTCCCTTTTTTGGGACAAAATTGCAGAAATATCTCTTATTTTGGGGCAAAATTGCGGAAATTCCCCTTATATCGGGTCAAAAAAGCAAAAATACCATATACTTGGTGTAAAAAATGCAGAAATTACTTTTATTTTAGGGCAAAAGATTGAAATTCCACCTTTTTTGTGCCAAAAAGGCAGAAATTCCCCTTATTTTTGGGGCAACAATGCAGAAATTCCCTTATTTTAAAACAAAATTGCAGAAATTCCATTTTTTTGTTTCAAAAAGACAGAAATTCTCTTTATTTTAGAGGAAAAATGTAGGAAATACCATTATTTCTGTGCAAAATTGCAGAAATTCTCCTAATTTTGGGGAAAAATTGCAGAGATTTCCCTTATTTTGAGGCAAAATTGCAGAAATTACCCTAATTTTTGGGCAAAATTGCAGAAATTTCTCTTATTTTGGGGCAAAATTACAAAAATTCCCTTAATTTTGGGGAAAAATTGCAGAAATATCCCTTATTTTGGAGCAAAAATGCAGAATTTTTTTTTTAATTCAGTGCAAATTACAGAAATTTTCCTTATTTTGGGGCAAAAATGCAGAAATTATCCTTATTTCAGGCCAAAAATACAGAAATTACCCATATTTTTGGGCAAAAATGCAGACATTTCCCTTAATTTTTGGCAAAAATGCAGAAATTCCCCTTATTTGGGACCAAAAAGGCAGGAATTTCCCTTATTTTGGGGCAAAAGTATAGAAATTTAACTTATTTTAGGATAATATTGCAGAAATTTACCTTATTTTGTGGCAAAAATGAAGAAATTTCCAATATTTTGGAACAAAATTGCAGAAATTTCCCATATTTTGTGGCAAAAATTCTGTAATGCTTCTAATTTTAGGGCAAAAATCAGAAATTCCATTAATTTTGGGGCAAAAAAACAGAAATTCCCCTTATTGTGGGGGAAATTAATGAAATTATTTTTTTTTGGAACAAAATTGCAGAAATTTCCCTTATTTTTAAGCAAAATTGCAGAAATTTGATTTATCTTGTGGCTAAAATACAGAAATTCCTTTTATTTCAGGGCAATAGGCAAAAAGTATGCTTTTTTAGGGGCAAATTCCAGAAATTATCCTTATTTTAGGGAAAAAGCCTGAAATTCCTCTTATTTTGTGCCAAAAAGGCAGAAATTCCCCTTATCTTGGGGCAAAAATGCAGAAATTCCCCTTATTTTGGAACAAAATTGCAGAAATTCCCCTATTTTTTTTCAAAAAGGCAGAAATTCTTTTTATTTTGGAGGAAAAGTGTAAGAAATACCATTATTTTGGTGCAAAATTGCAGGAATTCCCCTAATTTGGGCGAAAAATTGCAGAAATTTCCCGTATTTTGAGGCAAAATTGTAGAAATTCCCCTATTATTTGGGCAAAATTGCAGAAATTTCCCTTATTTTGGGGCAAAATTACAGAAATTCTCTTAATTTTGAAAAAAAAATTGCAGAAATTTCCCTTATTTTTAAGCAAAAATGCAGAAATTTTCTTTAATTCAGGGAAAAAATACAGAAATTACCCTGATTTTTAGACAAAAATGCAGAAATTTCTTTAATTTGGGGCAAAAATGCAGGAATTTCCCTTATTTTAGGGCAAAAGTATAGAAATTTAACTTATTTTAGGATAATATTGCAGAAATTTACCTTATTTTGTGGCAAAAATGAAGAAATTCCCATTATTTTGGAACAAAATTGCAGAAATTTTCCATATTTTGTGGCAAAAATTCTGTAATGTTTCTAATTTTGGGGCAAAAATCAGAAATTCCATTAATTTTGGGGCAAAAAGACAGACATTCCCCTTATTGTGGGGCAAAATTAATGAAATTTCTCTTTTTTGGGACAAAATTCCAGAAATTTCCCTTATTTTGTAGCAAAATTGCAGAAATTCCCCTTATTTTGGGGCATAAAGGCAGAAATTCTCTATATTTTGGGGCAAAAATGCTGAAATTCCCCTTATTTTGGAGCAAAAATGCTGAAATTCCAATAATTTTGGGGCAAAAATTTAGAAATTTCCCTTTTTTGGGTCAAAAAGGCAGAAAATTCTGCTTTTTTGAGGCAAATTGCAGAAATTTCCCTTATTTTGTGGCAAAAATTCTGTAATGCTTCTAATTTTGGGGCAAAAATCAGAAATTCCATTAATTTTGGGGCAAAAAGACAGAAATTCCCTGTATTGTGGGGGAAATTAATGAAATTTCCTTATTGGGACAAAATTGCAGAAATTTCCATTATTTTTAAGCAAAATTGCAGAATTTTCATTTATCTTGTGGCAAAAATACAGAAATTCCTTTTATTTCAGGGCAAAAGGGCAGAAATTATGCTTTTTTGGGGGCAAATTCCAAAAATTACACTTATTTTCGAGAAAAAGCCTGAAATTCCTCTTATTTTATGCAAAAAGGCAGAAATTCTTCTTATTTTAGAGCAAAAAGGCAGAAATTCCACATAATTTTGGCCAAAAATGCAGAAATTTCCATTATTTTGGGGCAAAAACACAGTAATGCACCTAATTTGGGGGCAATAAGGCAGAAATTCCCCTAATTTTGGGGCAAAAAGGCAGAATTTCCCCTTATTTTGGGGCAAAAATGCTGAAATTCCCATTATTTTGGAGCAAAAATGCATAATTTTTTTTTATTTTAGGGCAAAAAGACAGAAATTCTCATTATTTAGGCCAAAAATAGAAATTACCCTTATTTTAGGCCAAAAAGACTAAATTCCCCTTATTTTGTGGTAAAAAGGCAGAAATTCCCCTTAATTTTTGGCAAAAATGCAGAAATTCCCCTTTTTTGGGCAAATAGGCAGAAATTTCTCTTATTTTGAGGCAAAAGGATAGAATTTGACTTATTTTAGGATAAAATTGCAGAAATTTCCCTTATTTTGTGGCCAAAATTCAGAAATTCTTATTATTTTGGGGTAAAAAAGCAGAAATTTCCCTTATTTTGGAACAAAATTGCAGAAATTTCTCATATTTTGGGGCAAAAATGCAGTAATGCTGCTAATTTTGGGGCAAAATTCAGAAATTTCACTAATTTTGGGGCAAAAAGGCAAAAATCTCTATTACTTTGGGGCAAAAATGCCAAAATATTCCTTTTTGGGACAAAATTGAAGAAATTTTCTTTATTTTGAGGCAAATTGCAGAAATTTCCCTTATTTTGGGGTAAAAATGCAGTATTGCTTCTAATTGTGGAGCAAAAATTCAGAAATTTTTTTAATTTTGGGGCAAAAAGGCAGAAATTCCCTTTATTGTGGGGCAAAATTGCTGAGATTTCCCTTTTTTTGGACAAAATTGCAAAAATTTCCCTTATTTTGGGGTAAAATTGCAGAAATTTCCCTGATCTTGGGCAAAAATGTTAGAAATTCCCCTTCTTTCAGGTCATAAAGGCAGAAATTCCACGTATTAGGGGGCAAATTGCAGAAATTACCCTTATTTTAGGGCAAAAAGACTGAAATTCCCCTTTTTTTTGCCTTCAAGGCAGAATTTTTTTATATTTTAGGGCAAAAATCAGAAATTTCACTTAATTTTGGGCAAATATGCAGAAATTTCCATTATTTTGGGCAAAAAGACAGTAATGCACAAAATTTGGGGGCAAAAAGGCAGAAATTCTCCTCATTTTGGGGCAAAAAGGCAGAAATTTCCCTTATTTTTGGCAAAATTGCAGAAATTTTCCTTATCATGGGACAAAAATCCAGAAATTCCCCTCATTTTAGGTCAAAAAGGCAGAAATTTCCCTAATTTGGGGGCAAATTGCAGAAATTAAACTTATTTCAGGTAAGAAGACTGAAATTCCCCTTATTTTGTGCCAAAAAAGCAGAAATTCTTCTTATTTTAGGGCAAAAAGGCAGAAATTCCAATTAATTTTGCGGCAAAAATGCAGAAATTCCCCTAATTTTCGGGCAAAAGGCAGAAATTCCCCTTATTGTGGGGCAAAATTGCTGAAATTTCCCTTTTTTGTGACAAAATTGCAAACATTTCTTTTATTTTGGGGCAAAATTTCAGAAATTCCCCTTATTTTGGGTCAAAAATGCAGAAATACCGCATACTTGGTTTCAAATATGCAGAAATTACCCTTATTGTAGGGCAAGAAGACTGAAATTCCCCCTTTTTTTGCGCCAAAATACAGAAATTTCTCTTATTTTGGGGCAAAAATGCAGAAATTCCCCTTATTTTGGAACAAAATTGCAGAAATTCCTCTTTTTTTGTTTCAAAAAGGCAGAAATTCCCTATATTTTGGAGCAAAAATGAAGACAATTCCCTTATTTTGGTGCAAAATTTCATAAATTTCCTTTATTATGGGGCAAAAAGGCAGAAATTCCCCTAATTTTGGGGAAAAATTGCAGAAATTTTCCTTATTTTGAGGCAAAATTGCAGAAATTCCCCCAAATTTTAGGGCAAAATTGAAGAAATTCCCCTTATTTTGGGGCAACAATGCAGAAATTCTTCTTATTTTAGGCCAAAAATACAGAAATTACCCTTATTTTTGGGCAAAAATGCAGAAATTTTCCTTAATTTGGGGCAAAAATGCAGAAATTCCTATTATTTTGGGGTAGAAAGGCAGAAATTTCCTTTATTTTGGAACAAAATTGCAGAAATTTCCCATATTTCTGGGCAAAAATGCACTAATGCTTCTAATTTTGGGGCAAAATTTCGAAATTCCACTAATTTGGGGGCAAAAAGGCAGAAATTCCACTTATTTGGGGGCAAAAATTCAGAAATGTCCCTTTTTTGGGTCAAAAAGGCAGAAAATTCTTCTTTTTTGAGGAAAATTGTCGAAATTTCCCTTATTTTGTGGCAAAAATTCTGTAATGCTTCTAATTTGGGGGCAAAAATCAGAAATTCCATTCATTTTGGGGCAAAAATTGAGAAAATCCCCTTATTGTGGGGGAAATTTTTGAAATTTCCTTTATTTGGGACAAAATTGCAGAAATTTCCCTTATTTTTAAGCAAAATTGCAGAAATTTCCTTTATCTTGTGGCAAAAATACAGAAATTCCTTTTATTTCAGGGCAAAATAGCAGAAATTATGCTTTTTTGGGTGCAAATTCCAGAAATTACCCTTATTTTAGGGAAAAAGCCTGAAATTCCTCTTATTTTGTGCCAAAAAGGCAGAAATTCTTCTTATTATGGAGCAAAAAGACAGAAATTCCACATAATTTTGGCCAAAAATGCAGAAATTTCCATTATTTTGGGGCAAAAACACAGTAATGCACATAATTTGGGGGCAAAAAGGCAGAAATTCCCATAATTATGGGGCAAAAAGTCAGAAATTCCCCTTATTTTGGGGCAAAAATGCAGAAATTCCCCTTATTTTGGAGGAAAAATGCAGAAATTTCCCTATTTTACGGCAAAAAGACAGAAACTCTCAATATTTTAAGCCAAAAATAGAAATTACCCTTATTTTAGGCCAGAAAGACTAAATTCCCGTCTTTTGGAGCAAAAAGGCAGAAATTCCCCTTATTTTAAAGCAAAAAGACAGAAATTCCCCTTAACTTTGGGCAAAAATGCAGAAATTTCCCTTAATTTGGGCAAAAATGCAGAAATTCCCCTTATTTTGGGCCAAATAGGCAGAAATTTCCCTTATTTTGAGGCAAAAGGATAGAAATTTAACTTATTTTAGGATAAAATTGCAGAAACTTCCCTTATTTTTTGGCAAAAAGGCAGAAATTCCCATTATTTTGGGGTAAAAAGGCAGAAATTCCCCTTATTTTAGAACAAAATTGCAGAAATTTCTCATATTTTGGGGCAAAAATGCAGTAATGCTGCTAATTTTGGGGCAAAATTTAGAAATTTCACCGATTTTGAGGCAAAAAGGCATAAATCCCTATTATTTTGGGGCAAAAATTTAGAAATATTTCTTTTTAAGACAAAATTGCAGAAATTTCCTTTATTTTTAGGCAAATTGCAGAAATTTCCCTTATTATGAGGTAAAAATGCAGTAATGCTTCTAATTTTGGAGCAAAAATTCAGAAATTCCCCTAATTTTGGGGCAAAAAGGCAGAAATTTCCCTTATTGTGGGGCAAAATTGCTAAAATTTCCCTTTTTTTGGACAAAATTACAAAAAATTTCCCTTATTTTGGGGTAAAATTGCAGAAATTTCCCTTATCTTGGGCAAAAATGTTAGAAATTCCCCTTCTTTCAGGTCATAAAGGCAGAAATTCCACTTATTAGGGGGCAAATTGCAGAAATTACCCTTATTTTAGGGCAAAAAGACTGAAATTCCCCTTATTTTTTGCATTAAAGGCAGAAATTCTTTTTATTTTAGGGCAAAAATCAGAAATTCCACTTAATTTTGGGCAAAAATGCAGAAATTTTCCTTAATTTGTGGCAAAAATGCAGAAATTCCTTTTATTTTTGGCCAAATAGGCAGAAATTTTTTTTTATTTTGAGGCAAAAGTTTAGAAATTTAACTTATTTTAGGATAAAATTGCAGAAACTTCCCTTATTTTGTGGCAAAAATGCAGAAATTCCCATTATTTTGTGGTAAAATAGAAGAAATTTCCCTTATTTTGTAACAAAATTGCAGAAATTTCCCATATTTTGGGGCGAAAAAGCAGTAATGCTTCTAATTTTGGTGCAAAATTCAGAAATTTCACTAATTTTGGGACAAAATTCAGAAATTTCACTAATTTTGGGGCAAAAAGGCAGAAATTCCTATTATTTTGTGGCAAAAATGCAGAAATTCCTTTTTGGGGGGCAAAAAGGCAGAAATTTTCCTCATTTTGGGGCAAAAAGGCAGAAATTCCCTTTATTTTGGACCAAAAATGAAGAAAATTCCCTTATTTTGGTGCAAAATTGCATAAATTTCCCTTATTATGGGGTAAAAAGGCAGAAATTCCCCTAATTTTAGGGCAAAATTGCAGAAATTTCACTTATGTGGAGCAAAATTACAGAAATTCCCCTAATTTTGGGAAAAAATTGCAGAAATTCCCCTTATTTTGGAGCAAAAATGCAAAAATTTTCTTTAATACAGGGCAAAAATACAGAAATTCCTTTTAATTTCGGGCAAAAATGTAGAAATTCCCCTTATTTTAGGCCCAAAATACAGAAATTACCCTTATATTTGGGCAAAAATGCAGAAATTTCCCATAATTTGGGGCAAAAATGCAGAAATTCCCTTTACTTGTGGCTAAAAAGGCAGGAATTTTGCTTATTTTGAGGCAAAAGTATAGAAATTTAACTTATTTTAGAATAATATTGCAGAAATTTACCTTATTTTGTGGCAAAAATGAAGAAATTCCCATTATTTTGGGGTAGAAAGGCAGAAATTCCCTTTATTTTGGAACAAAATTGCAGAAATTTCCCATATTTTTGGGCAAAAATGCACTAATGCTTCTAATTTTGGGGCAAAATTTAAAAATTCCATTAATTTTGGGGCAAAAAGGCAGAAATTCCACCTATTTGGGGGCAAAAATTCAGAAATGTCCCTTTTTTGGGTCAAAAAGGCAGAAAATTCTTCTTTTTTGAGGAAAATTGCAGAAATTTCCCTTATTTTGTGGCAAAAATTCTGTAATGCTTCTAATTTTGGAGCAAAAATCAGAAATTCCGTTAATTTTGGGGCAAAAAGACAGAAATTTCCCTTATTGTGGGGGAAATTAATGAAATTTCCTTTATTTGGGACAAAATTGCAGAAATTTTCCTTATTTTTAAGCAAAATTGCAGAAATTTCCTTTATCTTGTGGCAAAAATACAGAAATTCCTTTTATTTCAGGGCAAAAGGGCAGAAATTACGCTTTTTTGGGGCAAATTCCAGAAATTAACCTTATTTTAGGGAAAAAGCTTGAAATTCCTCTATTATGTGCTAAAAAGGCAGAAATTCTTATTTTAGAGCAAAAATGCAGAAATTCCACATAATTTTGGCCAAAAATGCAGAAATTTCCATTATTGTGGGGCAAAAAGACAGTAATGCACCTAATTTGGGGGCAAAAAGGCAGAAATTCCCTTAATTTTGGGGCAAAAAGGCAGAAATTTCCCTTATTTTGGGGCAAAAATGCTAAAATTCACCTTATTTTGGAGCAAAAATGCAGAAATTTCCCTATTTTAGGGCAAAAAGAAAGAAATTCTCATTACTTTATGCCAAAAATAGAAATTACCCTTATTTTAGGCCAAAAAGACTAAATTCCCGTATTTTGCGGCATAAAGGCAGAAATTCCCCTTAATTTTGGGCAAAAATGCAGAAATTTCCGTTAATTTTGGGCAAAAATGCAGAAATTCCCCATATTTTGGGCCAAATAGGCAGAAATTCCCATTATTTTGAGGCAAAAGTATAGAAATTTAACTTATTTTAGGATAAAATTGAAGAAATTTCCCTTATTTTTTGGAAAAAAAGCAGAAATTCCCATTATTTTGGGAAAAAAAGGCAGAAATTTCCCTTATTTTGGAACAAAATTGCAGAAATTTCCCATATTTTGGGGCAAAAATGCAGTAATGCTGCTAATTTTGGGGAAAAATTCAGAAATTTCACTAATTTTGGGGCAAAAAGGCAGAAATTCCCCTATTGTGGGGCAAAATTACTGACATTTCCATTTTTTGGACAAAATTGCAAAAATTTCCCCTATTTTGGGATAAAATTGCAGAAATTTCCCTTATCTTGGGCAAAAATGTTAGAAATTCCCCTTCTTTCAGGTCATAAAGGCAGAAATTCCACTTATTAGGGGGCAAATTGCAGAAATTACCCTTATTTTAGGGCAAAAGACTGACATTGCCCTTATTTTTTGCTTTAAAGGCAGAAATTCTTTTTATTTTAGGGCAAAAATCAGAAATTCCACTTAATTTTGGGCAAAAAATGCAGAAATTTCCCTTATTTTGGACAAAAAGACAGTAATGCACCTAATTTGGGGGCAAAAAGGCAGAAATTCCCCTAATTTTGAGGCAAAATAGCAGAAATTCCCCTTATTTTGGGGCAAAAATGCTCAAATTCCCCTTATTTTGGAGCAAAAATGCAGAAATTTTCCTTATTTTAGAGCAAAAAGAAAGAAATTCTCATTATTTTGGGCCAAAAATAGAAATTACCCTTATTTTAGGCCAAAAAGACTAAATTCATTTTGTTTTGGAGCAAAAAGGCAGAAATTCCTCGTATTTTAGGGCAAAAAGGCAGAAATTCCCCTGAATTTTGGGCAAAAATGCAGAAATTCACCTTATTTTGGGCCAAATAGGCAGAAATTTCCCTTATTTTGAGGCAAAAGGATAGAAATTTAACTTATTTTAAGATAAAATTGCAGAAACTTCCCTTATTTTGTGGCAAAAAATGCAGAAATTCCCATTATTTTGGGGTAAAAAGGCAGAAATTTCCCTTATTTTGGAACAAAATTGCAAAAATTTCCCATATTTTGGGGTAAAAAAGCAGTAATGCTTCTAATTTTGGGGCAAAATTAAGAAATTTCACTTATTTTGGAACAACATTCAGAAATTTAACTAATTTTGGGGCAAAAAGGCAGAAATTCCTATTATTTTGGGGCAAAAATGCATAAATTCCTTTTATTTGGGTGCAAAAATGCAGAAATTCTCTTCATTTTGTGGCAAAAAGGAAGAAATTTCCATTATTTTTGGGCAAATTTGCAGAAATTTTCCTTATCATGGGACAAAAATCCAGAAATTCCCCTCATTTTAGGTCAAAAAGGCAGAAATTCCGCTAATTTGGGGGCAAATTGCAGAAATTAAAATTATTTAAGGGAAGAAGACTGAAATTCCCCTTATTTTGTGCCAAAAAAGCAGAAATTCTTCTTATTTTAGGTCAAAAAGGCAGAAATTCCAATTAATTTTGGGGAAAAATGCAGAAATTTCAATTATTTTGGGGCAAAAACACAGTAATGCCTCTAATTTTTTGGCATAAATGCAGAAATTCCCCTTATTTTGGGGCAAAAGGCAGAAATTCCCCTTATTGTGGGGCAAAATTGCTGAAATTACCCTTTTTTGGGACAAAATTGCAAAAATTTCTCTTATTTTGGGGCAAAATTGCAGAAATACCCCTTATTTCGGGTCAAAAATGAAGAAACACTGCATACTTGGTGTCAAATGTGCAGAAATTACCCTTATTTTAGGGCAAAAAGACTGAAATTCCCCCTTTTTTGTGCCAAAAAGGCAGAAATTTTCCTTATTTTGGCGCAAAAATGCAGAAATTCCCCTTATTTTGGAACAAAATTGCAGAAATTTTCCTTTTTTTGTTTCAAAAAGGAAGCAATTCCCTTTATTTTGGAGCAAAAATGAAGAAAATTCCCTTATTTTGGTGCAAAATTGCATAAATTTCCCTTATTATGTGGCAAAAAGGCATAAATTCCCCTAATTTTGGGGAAAAATTACAGAAATTTCCCTTATTTTGGGGCAAAATTGCAGAAATTCCCCTAATTTTAGGGCAAAATTGCAGAAATTCCCCTTATTTGGGGCAAAATTACAGAAATTCCCATAATTTGGGGGAAAAACTGCAGAAATTCACCTTAGTTTGGAGCAAAAATGCAGAAATTTTTTTTAATACAGGACAAAAATCAAGGAATTCTCCTTATTTTGGGGCAAAAATGCAGAAATTCCCCATATTTTAGGCCAAAAATACAGATATTACCCTTATTTTTGGGGAAAAATGCAGAAATTTCCCTTAATTTGGGGCAAAAATGCAGAAATTCCTCTTATTTGGGGCTACAAAGGCAGGAATTTCTTTTAGTTTGGGGCAAAATATAGAAATTTAACTTATTTTAGGATAATATTGCAGAAATTTACCGTATTTTGTGGCAAAAATGAAGAAATTCCCATTATTTTGGGGTAGAAAGGCAGAAATTCCCTTTATTTTGGAACAAAATTACAGAAATTTCCCATATTTTTGGGCAAAAATGCACTAATGCTTCTAATTTTGGGGCAAAATTTAGAAATTCCACTAATTTTGGGGCAAAAAGGCAGAAATTCCACTTATTTGGGAGCAAAAATTGAGAAATTTCCTTTTTTTGGTTCAAAAAGGCAGAAAATTCTTCTTATTCGAGGCAAATTGCTGAAATTTCCCTTATTTTGTAACAAAATTGCAGAAATTTCCCATATTTTGGGGCAAAAAAACAGTAATGCTTCTAATATTGGTGCAAAATTCAGAAATTTCACTAATTTTGGGACAAAATTCAGAAATTTCACTAATTTTGGGGCAAAAAAGCAGAAATTCCTATTATTTTGTGGCAAAAAAGCAGAAATTCCTATTATTTGGGGGCAAACAGGCAGAAATTCTCCTCATATTGGGGCAAAAAGGCAGAAATTCCCTCTATTTTGGAGCAAAAATGAAGAAAATTCCCTTATTTTGGTGCAAAATTGCATAAATTTCCCTTATTATGGGGCAAAAAGGCAGAAATTCCCCTTATTTTAGGCCAAAAATACAGAAATTACCCTTATTTTTGGGCAAAAATGCAGAAATTTTCCTTAATTTGGGGCAAAAATGCAAAAATTCCCCTTACTTGGGGCTAAAAAGGCAGGAATTTCCCTTATTTTGAGGCAAAGGTATAGAAATTTAACTTATTTTAGGATAATATTGCAGATATTTACCTTATTTTGTGGCAAAAATGAAGAAATTCCCATTATTTTGGGGTAGAAAGGCAGAAATTTCTTTTATTTTGGAACAAAATTGCAGAAATTTCCCATATTTTTAAGCAAAAATGTACTAATGCTTCTAATTTTGGGGCAAAAATTAGAAATTCCACTAATTTTGGGGCAAAAAGGCAGAAATTCCACTTATTTGGGGGCAAAAATTCAGAAATTTTCCCTTTTTTGGGTCAAAAAGGCAGAAAATTCTTTTTTTTTTGAGGCAAATTGTTGAAATTTCCCTTATTTTGTTGCCAAAATTCTGTAATGCTTCTAATTTTGGGGCAAAAATCAGAAATTCTGTTAATTTTGGGGCAAAAAGACAGAAATTCCCCTTATTGTGGGGGAAATTAATGAAATTTTTTTTTTGGGACAAAATTGCAGAAATTTCCCTTATTTTTAAGCAAAATTGCAGAAATTTCCTTTATCTTGTGGCAAAAATACAGAAATTCCTTTTATTTCAAGGCAAAAGGGCAGAAATTACGCTTTTTTGGGGGCAAATTCCAGAACTTACCCTTATTTTAGGGAAAAAGCCTTAAATTTCTTTTATTTTGTGCCAAAAAGGCAGAAATTCTTCTTATTTTAGAGGAAAAAGGCAGAAATTCCACATAATTTTGGCAATAAATGCAGAAATTTCCATTATTTTGGGGCAAAAACACAGTAATGCACCTAATTTGGGGGCAAAAAGGCAGAAATTCCCCTAATTTTGGGGCAAAAAGGCAGAAATTTCCTTTATTTTGGGGCAAAAATGCTGAAATTCCCCTTATTTTCGAGCAAAAATGCAGAAATTTTCCTTATTTTAGGGCAAAAAGACAGAAATTCTTATTATTTTAGGCCAAAAATAGAAATTACCCTTATTTTAGGTCAAAAAGACTAAATTACCCTTATTTTGGGGCAAAAAGGCAGAAATTCTCTTTATTTTAGGGCAAAAAAGCAGAAATTCCCCTTAATTTTGGGCAAAAATGCAGAAATTTCCCTTAATTTTGTGCAAAAATGCAGAAATTCCCCTTATTTTGGGCCAAATAGGCAGAAATTTCCCTTATTTTGTGGCAAAAGGATAGAAATTAAACTTATTTTAAGATAAAATTTCAGAAACTTCCCTTATTTTGTGGCAAAAATGCAGAAATTCCCATTATTTTGGGGTAAAAAGGCAGAAATTTC
Organism: Micromys minutus; assembly: GCF_963924665.1. Taxonomy (NCBI): domain Eukaryota; kingdom Metazoa; phylum Chordata; class Mammalia; order Rodentia; family Muridae; genus Micromys; species Micromys minutus. The sequence goes on from NW_027667536.1 coordinate 230,238, forward strand.
CCTTATTTTGGAACAAAATTTCAGAAATTTCCCATATTTTGGAGCAAAAATGCAGTAATGCTGCTAATTTTGGGGCAAAATTCAGAAATTTCACTAATTTTGGGGCAAAAAGGCAAAAATCCCTATTATTTTGGGGCAAAAATGCAGAAATATCCCTATTTTGGGAAAAAATTGCAGAATTTTCCTTTATTTTGAGGCAAATTGCAGAAATTTCTTTTATTATGGGGTAAGAATGCAGTAATGCTTCTAATTTTGGAGCAAAAATTCAGAAATTCCCATAATTTTGGGGCAAAAAGGCAGAAATTCCCCTATTGTGGGGCAAAATTGCTGACATTTCCTTTTTTGGACAAAATTGCAAAAATTTCTCTTATTTTGGGGCAAAATTGCAGAAATACCCCTTATTTCGGGTCAAAAATGCAGAAACACCGCATACTTGGTGCCAAATGTGCAGAAATTACCCTTATTTTAGGGCAAAAAGACTGAAATTCCTTTTTTTTTGTGCCAAAAAGGCAGAAATTTTCCTTATTTTGGCGCAAAAATGCAGAAATTCCCCCTATTTTGTAACAAAATTGCAGAAATTCTCCTTTTTTTGTTTCAAAAAGGAAGCAATTCCCTTTATTTTGGAGCAAAAATGAAGAAAATTCCCTTATTTTGGTGCAAAATTGCATAAATTTCCCTTATTATGTTGCAAAAAGGCATAAATTCCCCTAATTTTGGGGATAAATTACAGAAATTTCCCTTATTTTGGGGCAAAATTGCAGAAATTCCCCTAATTTTAGGGCAAAATTGCAGAAATTCCCCATATTTGGGGCAAAATTACAGAAATTCCCATAATTTGGGGGAAAAATTGCAAAAATTCACCTTAGTTTGGAGCAAAAATGCAGAAATTTTCCTTAATACAGGACAAAAATCAAGGAATTCCCCTTATTTTGGGGCAAAAATGCAGAAATTCCCCATATTTTAGGCCAAAAATACAGATATTACCCTTATTTTTGGGGAAAAATGCAGAAATTTCCCTTAATTTGGGGCAAAAATGCAGAAATTCCTCTTATTTGGGGCTACAAAGGCAGGAATTTCTTTTATTTTGGGGCAAAAGTATAGAAATTTAACTTATTTTAGGATAATATTGCAGAAATTTACCGTATTTTGTGGCAAAAATGAAGAAATTCCTATTATTTTGGGGTAGAAAGGCAGAAATTCCCTTTATTTTGGAACAAAATTACAGAAATTTCCCATATTTTTGGGCAAAAATGCACTAATGCTTCTAATTTTGGGGCAAAATTTAGAAATTCCACTAATTTTGGGGCAAAAAGGCAGAAATTCCACTTATTTGGGAGCAAAAATTGAGAAATTTCCTTTTTTTGGGTCAAAAAGGCAGAAAATTCTTCTTTTTCGAGGCAAATTGCTGAAATTTCCCTTATTTTGTAACAAAATTGCAGAAATTTCCCATATTTTGGGGCAAAAAAACAGTAATGCTTTTAATTTTGGTGCAAAATTCAGAAATTTCACTAATTTTGGGACAAAATTCAGAAATTTCACTAATTTTGGGGCAAAAAGGCAGAAATTCCTATTATTTTGTGGCAAAAAAGCAGAAATTCCTATTATTTGGGGGCAAACAGGCAGAAATTCTCGTCATATTGGGGCAAAAAGGCAGAAATTCCCTCTATTTTGGAGCAAAAATGAAGAAAATTCCCTTATTTTGGTGCAAAATTGCATAAATTTCCCTTATTATGGGGCAAAAAGGCAGAAATTCCCCTTATTTTAGGCCAAAAATAAAGAAATTACCCTTATTTTTGGGCAAAAATGCAGAAATTTTCCTTAATTTGGGGCAAAAATGCAAAAATTCCCCTTACTTGGGGCTAAAAAAACAGGAATTTCCCTTATTTTCAGGCAAAAGTATAGAAATTTAACTTATTTTAGGATAATATTGCAGATATTTACCTTATTATGTGGCAAAAATGAAGAAATTCCCATTATTTTGGGGTAGAAAGGCAGAAATTTCTTTTATTTTGGAACAAAATTGCAGAAATTTCCCATATTTTTAAGCAAAAATGTACTAATGCTTCTAATTTTGGGGCAAAAATTAGAAATTACACTAATTTTGGGGCAAAAAGGCAGAAATTCCACTTATTTGGGGGCAAAAATTCAGAAATTTTCCCTTTTTTGGGTCAAAAAGGCAGAAAATTCTTCTTTTTTGAAGCAAATTGTTGAAATTACCCTTATTTTGTGGCAAAAATTCTGTAATGCTTCTAATTTTGGGGCAAAAATCAGAAATTCCGTTAATTTTGGGGCAAAAAGACAGAAATTCCCCTTATTGTGGGGGAAATTAATGAAATTTTTTTTGGGGACAAAATTGCAGAAATTTCCCTTATTTTTAAGCAAAATTGCAGAAATTTCCTTTATCTTGTGGCAAAAATACAGAAATTCCTTTTATTTCAAGGCAAAAGGGCAGAAATTACGCTTTTTTGGGGGCAAATTCCAGAACTTACCCTTATTTTAGGGAAAAAGCCTTAAATTTCTTTTATTTTGTGCCAAAAAGGCAGAAATTCTTCTTATTTTAGAGGAAAAAAGCAGAAATTCCACATAATTTTGGCAATAAATGCAGAAATTTCCATTATTTTGGGGCAAAAACACAGTAATGCACCTAATTTGGGGGCAAAAAGGCAGAAATTCCCCTAATTTTAGGGCAAAAAGGCAGAAATTTCCTTTATTTTGGGGCAAAAATGCTGAAATTCCCTTTATTTTCGAGCAAAAATGCAGAAATTTTCCTTATTTTAGGGCAAAAAGACAGAAATTCTTATTATTTTTGGCCAAAAATAGAAATTACCCTTATTTTAGGTCAAAAAGACTAAATTACCCTTATTTTGGGGCAAAAAGGCAGAAATTCTCTTTATTTTAGGGCAAAAAAGCAGAAATTCCCCTTAATTTTGGGCAAAAATGCAGAAATTTCCCTTAATTTTGTGCAAAAATGCAGAAATTCCCCTTATTTTGGGCCAAATAGGCAGAAATTTCCCTTATTTTGTGGCAAAAGGATAGAAATTTAACTTATTTTAAGATAAAATTTCAGAAACTTCCCTTATTTTGTGGCAAAAATGCAGAAATTCCCATTATTTTGGGGTAAAAAGGCAGAAATTTCCCTTATTTTGGAACAAAATTTCAGAAATTTCCCATATTTTGGAGCAAAAATGCAGTAATGCTGCTAATTTTGGGGCAAAATTCAGAAATTTCACTAATTTTGGGGCAAAAAGGCAAAAATCCCTATTATTTTGGGGCAAAAATGCAGAAATATCCCTATTTTGGGACAAAATTGCAGAATTTTCCTTTATTTTGAGGCAAATTGCAGAAATTTCTTTTATTATGGGGTAAGAATGCAGTAATGCTTCTAATTTTGGAGCAAAAATTCAGAAATTCCCCTAATTTTGGGGCAAAAAGGCAGAAATTCCCCTATTGTGGGGCAAAATTGCTGACATTTCCTTTTTTGGACAAAATTGCAAAAATTTCTCTTATTTTGGGGCAAAATTGCAGAAATACCCCTTATTTCGGGTCAAAAATGCAGAAACACCGCATACTTGGTGTCAAATGTGCAGAAATTACCCTTATTTTAGGGCAAAAATACTGAAATTCCTCCTTTTTTGTGCCAAAAAGGCAGAAATTTTCCTTATTTTGGCGCAAAAATGCAGAAATTCCCCTTATTTTGGAACAAAATTGCAGAAATTCTCCTTTTTTTGTTTCAAAAAGGAAGCAATTCCCTTTATTTTGGAGCAAAAATGAAGAAAATTCCCTTATTTTGGTGCAAAATTGCATAAATTTCCCTTATTATGTTGCAAAAAGGCATAAATTCCCCTAATTTTGGGGATAAATTACAGAAATTTCCCTTATTTTGGGGCAAAATTGCAGAAATTCCCCTAATTTTAGGGCAAAATTGCAGAAATTCCCCATATTTGGGGCAAAATTACAGAAATTCCCATAATTTGGGGGAAAAATTGCAGAAATTCACCTTAGTTTGGAGCAAAAATGCAGAAATTTTCCTTAATACAGGACAAAAATCAAGGAATTCCCCTTATTTTGGGGCAAAAATGCAGAAATTCCCCATATTTTAGGCCAAAAATACAGATATTACCCTTATTTTTGGGGAAAAATGCAGAAATTTCCCTTAATTTGGGGCAAAAATGCAGAAATTCCTCTTATTTGGGGCTACAAAGGCAGGAATTTCTTTTATTTTGGGGCAAAAGTATAGAAATTTAACTTATTTTAGGATAATATTGCAGAAATTTACCGTATTTTGTGGCAAAAATGAAGAAATTCCCATTATTTTGGGGTAGAAAGGCAGAAATTCCCTTTATTTTGGAACAAAATTACAGAAATTTCCCATATTTTTGGGCAAAAATGCACTAATGCTTCTAATTTTGGGGCAAAATTTAGAAATTCCACTAATTTTGGGGCAAAAAGGCAGAAATTCCACTTATTTGGGAGCAAAAATTGAGAAATTTCCTTTTTTTGGGTCAAAAAGGCAGAAAATTCTTCTTTTTCGAGGCAAATTGCTGAAATTTCCCTTATTTTGTAACAAAATTGCAGAAATTTCCCATATTTTGGGGCAAAAAAACAGTAATGCTTCTAATTTTGGTGCAAAATTCAGAAATTTCACTAATTTTGGGACAAAATTCAGAAATTTCACTAATTTTGGGGCAAAAAGGCAGAAATTCCTATTATTTTGTGGCAAAAAAGCAGAAATTCCTATTATTTGGGGGCAAACAGGCAGAAATTCTCCTCATATTGGGGCAAAAAGGCAGAAATTCCCTCTATTTTGGAGCAAAAATGAAGAAAATTCCCTTATTTTGGTGCAAAATTGCATAAATTTCCCTTATTATGGGGCAAAAAGGCAGAAATTCCCCTTATTTTAGGCCAAAAATAAAGAAATTACCCTTATTTTTGGGCAAAAATGCAGAAATTTTCCTTAATTTGGGGCAAAAATGCAAAAATTCCCCTTACTTGGGGCTAAAAAAACAGGAATTTCCCTTATTTTGAGGCAAAAGTATAGAAATTTAACTTATTTTAGGATAATATTGCAGGTATTTACCTTATTTTGTGGCAAAAATGAAGAAATTCCCATTATTTTGGGGTAGAAAGGCAGAAATTTCTTTTATTTTGGAACAAAATTGCAGAAATTTCCCATATTTTTAAGCAAAAATGTACTAATGCTTCTAATTTTGGGGCAAAAATTAGAAATTCCACTAATTTTGGGGCAAAAAGGCAGAAATTCCACTTATTTGGGGGCAAAAATTCAGAAATTTTCCCTTTTTTGGGTCAAAAAGGCAGAAAATTCTTCTTTTTTGAGGCAAATTGTTGAAATTTCCCTTATTTTGTGGCAAAAATTCTGTAATGCTTCTAATTTTGGGGCAAAAATCAGAAATTCCGTTAATTTTGGGGCAAAAAGACAGAAATTCCCCTTATTGTGGGGGAAATTAATGAAATTATTTTTTGGGACAAAATTGCAGAAATTTCCCTTATTTTTAAGCAAAATTGCAGAAATTTCCTTTATCTTGTGGCAAAAATACAGAAATTCCTTTTATTTCAAGGCAAAAGGGCAGAAATTACGCTTTTTTGGGGGCAAATTCCAGAACTTACCCTTATATTAGGGAAAAGCCTTAAATTTCTTTTATTTTGTGCCAAAAAGGCAGAAATTCTTCTTATTTTAGAGGAAAAAGGCAGAAATTCCACATAATTTTGGCAATAAATGCAGAAATTTCCATTATTTTGGGGCAAAAACACAGTAATGCACCTAATTTGGGGGCAAAAAGGCAGAAATTCCCCTAATTTTGGGGCAAAAAGGCAGAAATTTCCTTTATTTTGGGGCAAAAATGCTGAAATTCCCTTTATTTTTGAGCAAAAATGCAGAAATTTTCCTTATTTTAGGGCAAAAAGACAGAAATTCTTATTATTTTTGGCCAAAAATAGAAATTACCCTTATTTTAGGTCAAAAAGACTAAATTACCCTTATTTTGGGGCAAAAAGGCAGAAATTCTCTTTATTTTAGGGCAAAAAAGCAGAAATTCCCCTTAATTTTGGGCAAAAATGCAGAAATTTCCCTTAATTTTGTGCAAAAATGCAGAAATTCCCCTTATTTTGGGCCAAATAGGCAGAAATTTCCCTTATTTTGTGGCAAAAGGATAGAAATTTAACTTATTTTAAGATAAAATTTCAGAAACTTCCCTTATTTTGTGGCAAAAATGCAGAAATTCCCATTATTTTGGGGTAAAAAGGCAGAAATTTCCCTTATTTTGGAACAAAATTTCAGAAATTTCCCATATTTTGGAGCAAAAATGCAGTAATGCTGCTAATTTTGGGGCAAAATTCAGAAATTTCACTAATTTTGGGGCAAAAAGGCAAAAATCCCTATTATTTTGGGGCAAAAATGCAGAAATATCCCTATTTTGGGACAAAATTGCAGAATTTTCCTTTATTTTGAGGCAAATTGCAGAAATTTCTTTTATTATGGGGTAAGAATGCAGTAATGCTTCTAATTTTGGAGCAAAAATTCAGAAATTCCCCTAATTTTGGGGCAAAAAGGCAGAAATTCCCCTATTGTGGGGCAAAATTGCTGACATTTCCTTTTTTGGACAAAATTGCAAAAATTTCTCTTATTTTGGGGCAAAATTGCAGAAATACCCCTTATTTCGGGTCAAAAATGCAGAAACACCGCATACTTGGTGTCAAATGTGCAGAAATTACCCTTATTTTAGGGCAAAAAGACTGAAATTCCTCCTTTTTTGTGCCAAAAAGGCAGAAATTTTCCTTATTTTGGCGCAAAAATGCAGAAATTCCCCTTATTTTGGAACAAAATTGCAGAAATTCTCCTTTTTTTGTTTCAAAAAGGAAGCAATTCCCTTTATTTTGGAGCAAAAATGAAGAAAATTCCCTTATTTTGGTGCAAAATTGCATAAATTTCCCTTATTATGTTGCAAAAAGGCATAAATTCCCCTAATTTTGGGGATAAATTACAGAAATTTCCCTTATTTTGGGGCAAAATTGCAGAAATTCCCCTAATTTTAGGGCAAAATTGCAGAAATTCCCCATATTTGGGGCAAAATTACAGAAATTCCCATAATTTGGGGGAAAAATTGCAGAAATTCACCTTAGTTTGGAGCAAAAATGCAGAAATTTTCCTTAATACAGGACAAAAATCAAGGAATTCCCCTTATTTTGGGGCAAAAATGCAGAAATTCCCCATATTTTAGGCCAAAAATACAGATATTACCCTTATTTTTGGGGAAAAATGCAGAAATTTCCCTTAATTTGGGGCAAAAATGCAGAAATTCCTCTTATTTGGGGCTACAAAGGCAGGAATTTCTTTTATTTTGGGGCAAAAGTATAGAAATTTAACTTATTTTAGGATAATATTGCAGAAATTTACCGTATTTTGTGGCAAAAATGAAGAAATTCCCATTATTTTGGGGTAGAAAGGCAGAAATTCCCTTTATTTTGGAACAAAATTACAGAAATTTCCCATATTTTTGGGCAAAAATGCACTAATGCTTCTAATTTTGGGGCAAAATTTAGAAATTCCACTAATTTTGGGGCAAAAAGGCAGAAATTCCACTTATTTGGGAGCAAAAATTGAGAAATTTCCTTTTTTTGGGTCAAAAAGGCAGAAAATTCTTCTTTTTCGAGGCAAATTGCTGAAATTTCCCTTATTTTGTAACAAAATTGCAGAAATTTCCCATATTTTGGGGCAAAAAAACAGTAATGCTTCTAATTTTGGTGCAAAATTCAGAAATTTCACTAATTTTGGGACAAAATTCAGAAATTTCACTAATTTTGGGGCAAAAAGGCAGAAATTCCTATTATTTTGTGGCAAAAAAGCAGAAATTCCTATTATTTGGGGGCAAACAGGCAGAAATTCTCCTCATATTGGGGCAAAAAGGCAGAAATTCCCTCTATTTTGGAGCAAAAATGAAGAAAATTCCCTTATTTTGGTGCAAAATTGCATAAATTTCCCTTATTATGGGGCAAAAAGGCAGAAATTCCCCTTATTTTAGGCCAAAAATAAAGAAATTACCCTTATTTTTGGGCAAAAATGCAGAAATTTTCCTTAATTTGGGGCAAAAATGCAAAAATTCCCCTTACTTGGGGCTAAAAAAACAGGAATTTCCCTTATTTTGAGGCAAAAGTATAGAAATTTAACTTATTTTAGGATAATATTGCAGATATTTACCTTATTTTGTGGCAAAAATGAAGAAATTCCCATTATTTTGGGGTAGAAAGGCAGAAATTTCTTTTATTTTGGAACAAAATTGCAGAAATTTCCCATATTTTTAAGCAAAAATGTACTAATGCTTCTAATTTTGGGGCAAAAATTAGAAATTCCACTAATTTTGGGGCAAAAAGGCAGAAATTCCACTTATTTGGGGGCAAAAATTCAGAAATTTTCCCTTTTTTGGGTCAAAAAGGCAGAAAATTCTTCTTTTTTGAGGCAAATTGTTGAAATTTCCCTTATTTTGTGGCAAAAATTCTGTAATGCTTCTAATTTTGGGGCAAAAATCAGAAATTCCGTTAATTTTGGGGCAAAAAGACAGAAATTCCCCTTATTGTGGGGGAAATTAATGAAATTATTTTTTGGGACAAAATTGCAGAAATTTCCCTTATTTTTAAGCAAAATTGCAGAAATTTCCTTTATCTTGTGGCAAAAATACAGAAATTCCTTTTATTTCAAGGCAAAAGGGCAGAAATTACGCTTTTTTGGGGGCAAATTCCAGAACTTACCCTTATTTTAGGGAAAAAGCCTTAAATTTCTTTTATTTTGTGCCAAAAAGGCAGAAATTCTTCTTATTTTAGAGGAAAAAGGCAGAAATTCCACATAATTTTGGCAATAAATGCATAAATTTCCATTATTTTGGGGCAAAAACACAGTAATGCACCTAATTTGGGGGCAAAAAGGCAGAAATTCCCCTAATTTTGGGGCAAAAAGGCAGAAATTTCCTTTATTTTGGGGCAAAAATGCTGAAATTCCCCTTATTTTCGAGCAAAAATGCAGAAATTTTCCTTATTTTAGGGCAAAAAGACAGAAATTCTTATTTTAGGCCAAAAATAGAAATTACCCTTATTTTAGGTCAAAAAGACTAAATTACCCTTATTTTGGGGCAAAAAGGCAGAAATTCTCTTTATTTTAGGGCAAAAAAGCAGAAATTCCCCTTAATTTTGGGCAAAAATGCAGAAATTTCCCTTAATTTTGTGCAAAAATGCAGAAATTCCCCTTATTTTGGGCCAAATAGGCAGAAATTTCCCTTATTTTGTGGCAAAAGGATAGAAATTTAACTTATTTTAAGATAAAATTTCAGAAACTTCCCTTATTTTGTGGCAAAAATGCAGAAATTCCCATTATTTTGGGGTAAAAAGGCAGAAATTTCCCTTATTTTGGAACAAAATTTCAGAAATTTCCCATATTTTGGAGCAAAAATGCAGTAATGCTGCTAATTTTGGGGCAAAATTCAGAAATTTCACTAATTTTGGGGCAAAAAGGCAAAAATCTCTATTATTTTGGGGCAAAAATGCAGAAATATCCCTATTTTGGGACAAAATTGCAGAATTTTCTTTTATTTTGAGGCAAATTGCAGAAATTTCTTTTATTATGGTGTAAGAATGCAGTAATGCTTCTAATTTTGGAGCAAAAATTCAGAAATTCCCCTAATTTTGGGGCAAAAAGGCAGAAATTCCCCTATTGTGGGGCAAAATTGCTGACATTTCCTTTTTTGGACAAAATTGCAAAAATTTCTCTTATTTTGGGGCAAAATTGCAGAAATACCCCTTATTTCGGGTCAAAAATGCAGAAACACCGCATACTTGGTGTCAAATGTGCAGAAATTACCCTTATTTTAGGGCAAAAAGACTGAAATTCCTCCTTTTTTGTGCCAAAAAGGCAGAAATTTTCCTTATTTTGGCGCAAAAATGCAGAAATTCCCCTTATTTTGGAACAAAATTGCAGAAATTCTCCTTTTTTTGTTTCAAAAAGGAAGCAATTCCCTTTATTTTGGAGCAAAAATGAAGAAAATTCCCTTATTTTGGTGCAAAATTGCATAAATTTCCCTTATTATGTTGCAAAAAGGCATAAATTCCCCTAATTTTGGGGATAAATTACAGAAATTTCCCTTATTTTGGGGCAAAATTGCAGAAATTCCCCTAATTTTAGGGCAAAATTGCAGAAATTCCCCATATTTGGGGCAAAATTACAGAAATTCCCATAATTTGGGGGAAAAATTGCAGAAATTCACCTTAGTTTGGAGCAAAAATGCAGAAATTTTCCTTAATACAGGACAAAAATCAAGGAATTCCCCTTATTTTGGGGCAAAAATGCAGAAATTCCCCATATTATAGGCCAAAAATACAGATATTACCCTTATTTTTGGGGAAAAATGCAGAAATTTCCCTTAATTTGGGGCAAAAATGCAGAAATTCCTCTTATTTGGGGCTACAAAGGCAGGAATTTCTTTTATTTTGGGGCAAAAGTATAGAAATTTAACTTATTTTAGGATAATATTGCAGAAATTTACCGTATTTTGTGGCAAAAATGAAGAAATTCCCATTATTTTGGGGTAGAAAGGCAGAAATTCCCTTTATTTTGGAACAAAATTACAGAAATTTCCCATATTTTTGGGCAAAAATGCACTAATGCTTCTAATTTTGGGGCAAAATTTAGAAATTCCACTAATTTTGGGGCAAAAAGGCAGAAATTCCACTTATTTGGGAGCAAAAATTGAGAAATTTCCTTTTTTTGGGTCAAAAAGGCAGAAAATTCTTCTTTTTCGAGGCAAATTGCTGAAATTTCCCTTATTTTGTTAATAAATTGCAGAAATTTCCCATATTTTGGAGCAAAAATGCAGTAATGCTTCTAATTTTGGAGCAAAAATTCAGAAATTCCCCTAATTTTGGGGCAAAAAGGCAGAAATTCCCCTATTGTGGGGCAAAATTGCTGACATTTCCTTTTTTGGACAAAATTGCAAAAATTTCCCCTATTTTGGGATAAAATTGCAGAAATTCACCTTATCTTGGGCAAAAATGTTAGAAATTCCCCTTCTTTCAGGTCATAAAGGCAGAAATTCCACTTATTAGGGGGCAAATTGCAGAAATTACCCTTATTTTAGGGCAAAAGACTGAAATTCTCCTTATTTTTCTCCTTAAAGAAAGAAATTCTTTTTATTTTAGTGCAAAAATCAGAAATTCCACTTAATTTTGGGCAAAAATGCAGAAATTTTCCTTAATTTCTGGCAAAAAGTCAGAAATTTTCCTTATTTTTGGCCAAGAGGCAGAAATTTCCCTTATTTTGAGGCAAAAGTTTAGAAATTTAACTTATTTTAGGATAAAATTGCAGAAACTTCTCTTATTTTGTGGCAAAAATGCAGAAATTCCCATTATTTTGTGGTAAAATAATAGAAATTTCATTTATTTTGTAACAAAATTGCAGAAATTTCCCATATTTTGGGGCAAAAAAGCAGTAATGCTTCTATTTTAGGTGCAAAATTCAGAAATTTCACTAATTTTGGGACAAAATTCAGAAATTTCACTAATTTTGGGGCAAAAAGGCAGAAATTCCTATTATTTTGTGGCAAAAATGAAGAAATTCCTTTTATTTGGGGGCAAAAAGGCAGAAATTCTCCTCATTTTGGGGCAAAAAGGCAGAAATTCCCTTTATTTTGGAGCAAAAATGAAGAAAATTCCCTTATTTTGGTGCAAAATTGCATAAATTTCCCTTATTATGGGGCAAAAAGGCAGAAATTCCCCTAATTTTAGGGCAAAATTGCAGAAATTTCACTTATGTGGGGCAAAATTACAGAAATTCCCCTAATTTTGGGAAAAAATTGCAGAAATTCCCCTTATTTTGGAGCAAAAATGCAAAAATTTTCCTTAATACAGGGCAAAAATACAGAAATTCCCCTTAATTTCGGGCAAAAATGCAGAAATTCCCCTTATTTTAGGCCCAAAATAAAGAAATTACCCTTATATTTGGGCAAAAATGCAGAAATTTCCCATAATTTGGGGCAAAAATGCAGAAATTCCCCTTACTTGTGGCCTAAAAGGCAGGAATTTTGCTTATTTTGAGGCAAAAGTATAAAAATTTAACTTATTTTAGAATAATATTGCAGAAATTTACCTTATTTTGTGGCAAAAATGAAGAAATTCCCATTATTTTGGGGTAGAAAGGCAGAAATTCCCTTTATTTTGGAACAAAATTGCAGAAATTTCCCATATTTTTCGGCAAAAATGCACTAATGCTTCTAATTTTGGGGCAAAATTTAAAAATTCCACTAATTTTGGGGCAAAAAGGCAGAAATTCCACCTATTTGGGAGAAAAAATTCAGAAATTTCCCTTTTTTGGGTCAAAAGGGCAGAAAATTCTTCTTTTTTGAGGAAAATTGCAGAAATTTCCCTTATTTTGTGGCAAAAATTCTGTAATGCTTCTAATTTTGGAGCAAAAATCAGAAATTCCGTTAATTTTGGGGCAAAAAGACAGAAATTTCCCTTATTGTGGGGGAAATTAATGAAATTTCCTTTATTTGGGACAAAATTGCAGAAATTTCCCTTATTTTTAAGCAAAATTGCAGAAATTTCCTTTATCTTGTGGCAAAAATACAGAAATTCCTTTTATTTCTGGGCAAAAGAGCAGAAATTACGCTTTTTTGGTGGCAAATTCCAGAAATTAACCTTATTTTAGGGAATAAGCCTGAAATTCCTCTTATTATGTGCTAAAAAGGCAGAAATTCTTCTTATTTTAGAGCAAAAATGCAGAAATTCCACATAATTTTGGCCAAAAATGCAGAAATTTCCATTATTTTGGGGCAAAAAGACAGTAATGCACCTAATTTGGGGGCAAAAATTCAGAAATTCCCTTAATTTTGGGGCAAAAAGGCAGAAATTCCCCTTATTTTGGGGCAAAAATGCTAAAATTCACCTTATTTTGGAACAAAAATGCAGAAATTTCCCTATTTTAGGGCAAAAAGACAGAAATTCTCATTATTTTATGCCAAAAATAGAAATTACCCTTATTTTAGGCCAAAAATACTAAATTCCCGTATTTTGCGGCAAAAAGGCAGAAATTCCCCTTATTTTAGGGCAAAAAGGCAGAAATTCCCCTTAATTTTGGGCAAAAATGCAGAAATTTCCCTTAATTTTGGGTAAAAATGCAGAAATTCCCCTTATTTTGGGCCAAATAAGCAGAAATTTCCCTTATTTTGAGGCAAAAGGATAGAAATTTAACTTATTTTAGCATAAAATTGCAGAAATTTCCCTTATTTTTTGGCAAAAATGCAGAAATTCCCATTATTTTGGGGTAAAAAGGCAGAAATTTCCCTTATTTTGGAACAAAATTGCAGAAATTTCACATATTTTGGGGCAAAAATGCAGTAATGCTGCTAATTTTGGGGCAAAATTCAGAAATTTCACTAATTTTGGGGCAAAAAGGCAGAAATTCCCCTATTGTGGGGCAAAATTACTGACATTTCCATTTTTTGGACAAAATTGCAAAAATTTCCCCTATTTTGGGATAAAATTGCAGAAATATCCCTTATCTTGGGCAAAAATGTTAGAAATTTCCCTTCTTTCAGGTCATAAAGGCAGAAATTCCACTTATTAGGGGGCAAATTGCAGAAATTACCCTTATTTTAGGGCAAAAGACTGACATTGCCCTTATTTTTTGCTTTAAAGGCAGAAATTCTTTTTATTTTAGGGCAAAAATCAGAAATTCCACTTAATTTTGGGCAAAAATGCAGAAATTTTCCTTATTTTTTACAAAAAGACAGTAATGCACCTAATTTGCTGGCAAAAAGGCAAAAATTCCCCTAATTTTGAGGCAAAATGGCAGAAATTCACCTTATTTTGGGGCAAAAATGCTCAAATTCCCCTTATTTTGGAGCAAAAATGCAGAAATTTTCCTTATTTTAGAGCAAAAAGAAAGAAATTCCATTATTTTGGGCCAAAAATAGAAATTACCCTTATTTTAGGCCAAAAAGACTAAATTCATTTTGTTTTGGGGCAAAAAGGCAGAAATTCCTCTTATTTTAGGGCAAAAAGGCAGAAATTCCCCTGAATTTTGGGCAAAAATGCAGAAATTCACCTTATTTTGGGCCAAATAGGCAGAAATTTCCCTTATTTTGAGGCAAAAGGATAGAAATTTAACTTATTTTAAGATAAAATTGCCGAAACTTCCCTTATTTTGTCGCAAAAAATGCAGAAATTCCCATTATTTTGGGGTAAAAAGGCAGAAATTTCCCTTATTTTGGAACAAAATTGCAAAAATTTCCCATATTTTGGGGCAAAAAAGCAGTAATGCTTCTAATTTTGGGGCAAAATTCAGAAATTTTACTTATTTTGGAACAACATTCAGAAATTTAACTAATTTTGGGGCAAAAAGGCAGAAATTCCTATTATTTTGGGGAAAAAATGCATAAATTCCTTTTATTTGGGGGCAAAAAGGCAGAAATTCTCTTCATATTGGGGCAAAAAGGAAGAAATTTCCTTTATTTTTGGGCAAATTTGCAGAAATTTTCCTTATCATGGGACAAAAATCCAGAAATTCCCCTCATTTTAGGTCAAAAAGGCAGAAATTCTGCTAATTTGGGGGCAAATTGCAGAAATTAAACTTATTTAAGGGAAGAAGACTGAAATTCCCCTTATTTTGTGCCAAAAAAGCAGAAATTCTTCTTATTTTAGGTCAAAAAGGCAGAAATTCCAATTAATTTTGGGGAAAAATGCAGAAATTTCAGTTATTTTGGGGCAAAAACACAGTAATGCCTCTAATTTTTTGGCATAAATGCAGAAATTCCCCTTATTTTGGGGCAAAAGGCAGAAATTCCCCTTATTGTGGGGCAAAATTGCTGAAATTACCCTTTTTTGGGACAAAATTGCAAAAATTTCTCTTATTTTGGGGCAAAATTGCAGAAATACCCCTTATTTCGGGTCAAAAATGCAGAAACACCGCATACTTGGTGTCAAATGTGCAGAAATTACCCTTATTTTAGTGCAAAAAGACTGAAATTCCCCCTTTTTTGTGCCAAAAAGGCAGAAATTTTCCTTATTTTGGCGCAAAAATGCAGAAATTCCCCTTATTTTGGAACAAAATTGCAGAAATTCTCCTTTTTTTGTTTCAAAAAGGAAGCAATTCCCTTTATTTTGGAGCAAAAATGAAGAAAATTCCCTTATTTTGGTGCAAAATTGCATAAATTTCCCTTATTATGTGGCAAAAAGGCATAAATTCCCCTAATTTTGGGGAAAAATTACAGAAATTTCCCTTATTTTGGGGCAAAATTGCAGAAATTCCCCTAATTTTAGGGCAAAATTGCAGAAATTCCCCATATTTGGGGCAAAATTACAGAAATTCCCATAATTTGGGGGAAAAATTGCAGAAATTCACCTTAGTTTGGAGCAAAAATGCAGAAATTTTCCTTAATACAGGACAAAAATCAAGGAATTCCCCTTATTTTGGGGCAAAAATGCAGAATTTCCCCATATTTTAGGCCAAAAATACAGAAATTACCCTTATTTTTGGGCAAAAATGCAGAAATTTCCCTTAATTTGGGGCAAAAATGCAGAAATTCCTCTTATTTGGGGCTACAAAGGCAAGAATTTCTTTTATTTTGGTGCAAAAGTATAGAAATTTAACTTATTTTAGGATAATATTGCAGAAATTTACCATATTTTGTGGCAAAAATGAAGAAATTCCCATTATTTTGAGGTAGAAAGGCAGAAATTCCCTTTATTTTGGAACAAAATTACAGAAATTTCCCATATTTTTGGGCAAAAATGCACTAATGCTTCTAATTTTGGGGCAAAATTTAGAAATTCCACTAATTTTGGGGCAAAAAGGCAGAAATTCCACTTATTTGGGAGCAAAAATTGAGAAATTTCCTTTTTTTGGGTCAAAAAGGCAGAAAATTCTTCTTTTTCGAGGCAAATTGCTGAAATTTCCCTTATTTTGTAACAAAATTGCAGAAATTTCCCATATTTTGGGGCAAAAAAACAGTAATGCTTCTAATTTTGGTGCAAAATTCAGAAATTTCAATAATTTTGTGACAAAATTCAGAAATTTCATTAATTTTGTGGCAAAAAGGCAGAAATTCCTATTATTTTGTGGCAAAAAAGCAGAAATTCCTTTTATTTGGGGGCAAACAGGCAGAAATTCTCCTCATATTGGGGCAAAAAGGCAGAAATTCCCTCTATTTTGGAGCAAAAATGAAGAAAATTCCCTTATTTTGGTGCAAAATTGCATAAATTTCCCTTATTATGGGGCAAAAAGGCAGAAATTCCCCTTATTTTAGGCCAAAAATAAAGAAATTACCCTTATTTTTGGGCAAAAATGCATAAATTTCCCTTAATTTGGGGCAAAAATGCAAAATTTCCCTTTACTTGGGGCTAAAAAGGCAGGAATTTTCCTTATTTGAGGCAAAAGTATAGAAATTTAACTTATTTTAAGATAATATTGCAGATATTTACCTTATTTTGTGGCAAAAATGAAGAAATTCCCATTATTTTAGGGTAGAAAGGCAGAAATTTCTTTTATTTTGGAACAAAATTGCAAAAATTTCCCATATTTTTAAGCAAAAATGCACTAATGCTTCTAATTTTGGGGCAAAATTTAAAAATTCCACTAATTTTGGGGCAAAAAGGCAGAAATTCCACTTATTTGGGGGCAAAAATTCAGAAATTTCCCTTTTTTGGGTCAAAAAGGCAGAAAATTCTTCTTTTTTGAGGCAAATTGTTGAAATTTCCCTTATTTTGTGGCAAAAATTCTGTAATGCTTCTAATTTTGGGGCAAAAATCAGAAATTCCGTTAATTTTGGGGCAAAAAGACAGAAATTCCCCTTATTGTGGGGGAAATTAATGAAATTTTTTTTTGGGACAAAATTGCAGAAATTTCCCTTATTTTTAAGCAAAATTGCAGAAATTTTCTTTTATCTTGTGGCAAAAATACAGAAATTCCTTATATTTCAAGGCAAAAGGGCAGAAATTACGCTTTTTTGGGGGCAAATTCCAGAACTTACCCTTATTTTAGGGAAAAAGCCTTAAATTTCTTATATTTTGTGCCAAAAAGGCAGAAATTCTTCTTATTTTAGAGGAAAAAGGCAGAAATTCCACATAATTTTGGCAATAAATGCAGAAATTTCCATTATTTTGGGGCAAAAACACAGTAATGCACCTAATTTGGGGGCAAAAAGGCAGAAATTCCCCTAATTTTGGGGCAAAAGGGCAGAAATTCCCCTAATTTTGGGGCAAAAATGCTGCAATTCCCCTTATTTTCGAGCAAAAATGCAGAAATTTTCCTTATTTTAGGGCAAAAAGACAGAAATTCTTATTATTTTATGCCAAAAATAGAAATTACCCTTATTTTAGGTCAAAAAGACTAAATTACCCTTATTTTGGGGCAAAAAGGCAGAAATTCTCTTTATTTTAGGGCAAAAAAGCAGAAATTCCCCTTAATTTTGGGCAAAAATGCAGAAATTTCCCTTAATTTTGGGCAAAAATGCAGAAATTCCCCTTATTTTGGGCCAAATAGGCAGAAATTTCCCTTATTTTTGGCAAAAGGATAGAAATTTAACTTATTTTAAGATAAAATTTCAGAAACTTCCCTTATTTTGTGGCAAAAATGCAGAAATTCCCATTATTTTGGGGTAAAAAGGCAGAAATTTCCCTTATTTTGTAACAAAATTTCAGAAATTTCCCATATTTTGGAGCAAAAATGCAGTAATGCTGCTAATTTTGGGGCAAAATTCAGAAATTTCACTAATTTTGGGGCAAAAAAGCAAAAATCCCTATTATTTTGGGGCAAAAATGCAGAAATATCCCTTTTTTGGGACAAAATTGCAGAATTTTCCTTTATTTTGAGGCAAATTGCAGAAATTTTCCTTATTATGGGGTAAAAATGCAGTAATGCTTCTAATTTTGGAGCAAAAATTCAGAAATTCCCCTAATTTTGGGGCAAAAAGGCAGAAATTCCCCTATTGTGGGGCAAAATTGCTGACATTTCCTTTTTTGGACAAAATTGCAAAAATTTTCCCTATTTTGGGATAAAATTGCAGAAATTTACCTTATCTTGGGCAAAAATGTTAGAAATTCCCCTTCTTTCAGGTCATAAAGGCAGAAATTCCACTTATTAGGGGGCAAATTGCAGAAATTACCTTTATTTTAGGGCAAAAAGACTGAAATTCTCTTTATTTTTCTCCTTAAAGGAAGAAATTCTTTTTACTTTAGTGCAGAAATCAGAAATTCCACTTAATTTTGGGCAAAAATGCAGAAATTTTCCTTAATTTCTGGCAAAAATGCAGAAATTTTCCTTAGTTTTGGCCAAAGAGGCAGAAATTTCCCTTATTTTGAGGCAAAAGTTTAGAAATTTAACTTATTTTAGGAAAAAATTGCAGAAACTTCTCTTTTTTTGTGGCAAAAATGCAGAAGTTCCCATTATTTTGTGGTAAAATAATAGAAATTTCCCTTATTTTGTAACAAAATTGCAGAAATTTCCCATATTTTGGGGCAAAAAAGCAGTAATGCTTCTAATTTTGGTGCAAAATTCAGAAATTTCACTAATTTTGGGACAAAATTCAGAAATTTCACAAATTTTGGGGCAAAAAGGCAGAAATTCCTATTATTTTGTGGCAAAAATGAAGAAATTCCTTTTATTTGGGGGCAAAATTGCAGAAATTCTCCTCATTTTGGGGCAAAAAGGCAGAAATTCCCTTTATTTTGGAGCAAAAATGAAGAAAATTCCCTGATTTTGGTGCAAAATTGCATAAATTTCCCTTATTATGGGGCAAAAAGGCAGAAACTCCCCTAATTTTAGGGCAAAATTGCAGAAATTTCACTTATGTGGGGCAAAATTACAGAAATTCCCCTAATTTTGGGAAAAAATTGCAGAACTTCCCCTTATTTTGGAGCAAAAATGCAAAATTTTTTTTTAATACAGGGCAAAAATGCAGAAATTCCCCTTATTTTGGAACAAAATTGCAGAAATTCTCCTTTTTTTGTTTCAAAAAGGAAGCAATTCCCTTTATTTTGGAGCAAAAATGAAGAAAATTCCCTTATTTTGGTGCAAAATTGCATAAATTTCCCTTATTATGTGGCAAAAAGGCATAAATTCCCCTAATTTTGGGGAAAAATTACAGAAATTTCCCTTATTTTGGCGCAAAATTGCAGAAATTCCCCTAATTTTAGGGCAAAATTGCAGAAATTCCCCTTATTTGGGGAAAAATTACAGAAATTCCCATAATTTGGGGGAAAAATTGCAGAAATTCACCTTAGTTTGGAGCAAAAATGCAGAAATTTTCCTTAATACAGGACAAAAATCAAGGAATTCCCCTTATTTTGGGGCAAAAATGCAGAATTTCCCCATATTTTAGGCCAAAAATACAGAAATTACCCTTATTTTTGGGGAAAAATGCAGAAATTTCCCTTAATTTGGGGCAAAAATGCAGAAATTCCTCTTATTTGGGGCTACAAAGGCAGGAATTTCTTTTATTTTGGGGCAAAAGTATAGAAATTTAACTTATTTTAGGATAATATTGCAGAAATTTACCGTATTTTGTGGCAAAAATGAAGAAATTCCCATTATTTTGAGGTAGAAAGGCAGAAATTCCCTTTCTTTTGGAACAAAATTACAGAAATTTCCCATATTATTGGGCAAAAATGCACTAATGCTTCTAATTTTGGGGCAAAATTTAGAAATTCCACTAATTTTGGGGCAAAAAGGCAGAAATTCCACTTATTTGGGAGCAAAAATTGAGAAATTTCCTTTTTTTGGGTCAAAAAGGCAGAAAATTCTTCTTTTTCGAGGCAAATTGCTGAAATTTCCCTTATTTTTAAACAAAATTGTAGAAATTTCCCATATTTTGGGGCAAAAAAACAGTAATGCTTCTAATTTTGGTGCAAAATTCAGAAATTTCAATAATTTTGTGACAAAATTCAGAAATTTCACTAATTTTGTGGCAAAAAGGCAGAAATTCCTATTATTTTGTGGCAAAAAAGCAGAAATTCCATTTATTTGGGGGCAAACAGGCAGAAATTCTCCTCATATTGGGGCAAAAAGGCAGAAATTCCCTCTATTTTGGAGCAAAAATGAAGAAAATTCCCTTATTTTGGTGCAAAATTGCATAAATTTCCCTTATTATGGGGCAAAAAGGCAGAAATTCCCCTTATTTTAGGCCAAAAATAAAGAAATTACCCTTAATTTTGATCAAAAATGCAGAAATTTCCCTTAATTTGGGGCAAAAATGCAAAAATTCCCCCTACTTGGGGCTAAAAAGGCAGGAATTTCTATTATTTTGAGGCAAAAGTATAGAAATTTAACTTATTTTAGGATAATATTGCAGATATTTACCTTATTTTGTGGCAAAAATGAAGAAATTCCCATTATTTTGGGGTAGAAAGGCAGAAATTTTTTTTATTTTGGAACAAAATTGCAAAAATTTCCCATATTTTTAAGCAAAAATGCACTAATGCTTCTAATTTTGGGGCAAAATTTAGAAATTCCACTAATTTGGGGGCAAAAAGGCAGAAATTCCACTTATTTGGGGGCAAAAATTCAGAAATTTCCCTTTTTTGGGTCAAAAAGGCAGAAAATTCTTCTTTTTTGAGGCAAATTGTTGAAATTTCCCTTATTTTGTGGCAAAAATTCTGTAATGCTTCTAATTTTGGGGCAAAAATCAGAAATTCCGTTAATTTTGGGGCAAAAAGACAGAAATTCCCCTTATTGTGGGGGAAATTAATGAAATTTTTTTTGGGACAAAATTGCAGAAATTTCCCTTATTTTTAAGAAAAATTGCAGAAATTTCCTTTATCTTGTGGCAAAAATACAGAAATTCATTTTATTTCAAGGCAAAAGGGCAGAAATTATGCTTTTTTGGGGGCAAATTCCAGAACTTACCCTTATTTTAGGGAAAAAGCCTTAAATTTCTTTTATTTTGTGCCAAAAAGGCAGAAATTCTTCTTATTTTAGAGGAAAAAGGCAGAAATTCCACATAATTTTGGCAATAAATGCAGAAATTTCCATTATTTTGGGGCAAAAACACAGTAATGCACCTAATTTGGGGGCAAAAAGGCAGAAATTCCCCTAATTTTGGGGCAAAAAGGCAGAAATTCCCCTTATTTTGTGGCAAAAATGCAGAAATTCCCCTTATTTTCGAGCAAAAATGCAGAAATTTTTCTTATTTTAGGGCAAAAAGACAGAAATTCTTATTATTTTAGGCCAAAAATAGAAATTACCCTTATTTTAGGTCAAAAAGACTAAATTACCCTTATTTTGGGGCAAAAAGGCAGAAATTCTCTTTATTTTAGGGCAAAAAAGCAGAAATTCCCCTTAATTTTGGGAAAAAATGCAGAAATTTCCCTTAATTTTGGGCAAAAATGCAGAAATTCCCCTTATTTTGGGCCAAATAGGCAGAAATTTCCCTTATTTCGTGGCAAAAGGATAGAAATTTAACTTATTTTAAGATAAAATTTCAGAAACTTCGCTTATTTTGTGGCAAAAATGGAGAAATTCCCATTATTTTGGGGTAAAAAGGCAGAAATTTCCCTTATTTTGTAACAAAATTTCAGAAATTTCCCATATTCTGGAGCAAAAATGCAGTAATGCTGCTAATTTTGGGGCAAAATTCAGAAATTTCACTAATTTTGGGGCAAAAAGGCAAAAATCCCTATTATTTTGGGGCAAAAATGCAGAAATATCCCTTTTTTGGGACAATATTGCAGAATTTTCCTTTATTTTGAGGCAAATTGCAGAAATTTCCCTTATTATGGAGTAAAAATGCAGTAATGCTTCTAATTTTGGAGCAAAAATTCAGAAATTCCCCTAATTTTGGGGCAAAAAGGCAGAAATTCCCCTATTGTGGGGCAAAATTGCTGACATTTTCTTTTTTGTACAAAATTGCAAAAATTTCCCCTATTTTGGGATAAAATTGCAGAAATTTACCTTATCTTGGGCAAAAATGTTAGAAATTCCCCTTCTTTCAGGTCATAAAAACAGAAATTCCACTTATTAGGGGGCAAATTGCAGAAATTACCCTTATTTTAGGGCAAAAAGACTGAAATTCTCCTTATTTTTCTCCTTAAAGGAAGAAATTCTTTTTATTTTAGTGCAAAAATCAGAAATTCCACTTAATTTTGGGCAAAAATGCAGAAATTTTCTTTAATTTCTGGCAAAAATGCAGAAATTTCCCTTATTTTTGGCCAAAGAGGCAGAAATTTCCCTTATTTTGAGGCAAAAGTTTAGAAATTTAACTTATTTTAGGATAAAATTGCAGAAACTTCTATTATTTTGTGGCAAAAATGCAGAAATTCCCATTATTTTGTGGTAAAATAATAGAAATTTCCCTTATTTTGTAACAAAATTGCAGAAATTTCCCATATTTTGGGGCAAAAAGCAGTAATTCTTGTAATTTTGGTGCAAAATTCAGAAATTTCACTAATTTTGGGACAAAATTCAGAAATTTCACTAATTTTGGGGCAAAAAGGCAGAAATTCCTATTATTTTGTGGCAAAAATGAAGAAATTCCGATTATTTGGGGGCAAAAAGGCAGAAATTCTCCTCATTTTGGGGCAAAAAGGCAGAAATTTCCTTTATTTTGGAGCAAAAATGAAGTAAATTCCCTTATTTTGGTGCAAAATTGCATAAATTTCCCTTATTATGGGGCAAAAAGGCAGAAATTCCCCTAATTATAGGGCAAAATTGCAGAAATTTCACTTATGTGGGGCAAAATTACAGAAATTCCCCTAATTTTGGGAAAAAATTGCAGAAATTCCCCTTATTTTGGAGCAAAAATGCAAAAATTTTCCTTAATACAGGGCAAAAATACAGAAATTCCCCTTAATTTCGGGCAAAAATGCAGAAATTCCCCTTATTTTAGGCCCAAAATACAGAAATTATGCTTATATTTGGGCAAAAATGCAGAAATTTCCCATAATTTGGGGCAAAAATGCAGAAATTCCCCTTACTTGTGGCTAAAAAGGCAGGAATTTTGCTTATTTTGAGGCAAAAGTATAGAAATTTAACTTATTTTAGAATAATATTGCAGAAATTTATCTTATTTTGTGGCAAAAATGAAGAAATTCCCTTTATTTTGCGGTAGAAAGGCAGAAATTCCCTTTATTTTGGAACAAAATTGCAGAAATTTCCCATATTTTTGGGCAAAAATGCACTAATGCTTCTAATTTTGGGGCAAAATTTAAAAATTCCACTAATTTTGGGGCAAAAAGGCAGAAATTCCACCTATTTGGGAGTAAAAATTCAGAAATTTCCCTTTTTTGGGTCAAAAAGGCAGAAAATTCTTCTTTTTTGAGGAAAATTGCAGAAATTTCCCTTATTTTGTGGCAAAAATTCTGTAATGCTTCTAATTTTGGAGCAAAAATCAGAAATTCCGTTAATTTTGGGGCAAAAAGACAGAAATTTCCCTTATTGTGGGGGAAATTAATGAAATTTCCTTTATTTGGGACAAAATTGCAGAAATTTTCCTTATTTTTAAGCAAAATTGCAGAAATTTCCTTTATCTTGTGGCAAAAATACAGAAATTCCTTTTATTTCAGGGCAAAAGGGCAGAAATTATGCCTTTTTGAGGGCAAATTCCAGAAATTAACCTTATTTTAGGGAAAAAGCCTGAAATTCCTCTTATTATGTGCTAAAAAGGCAGAAATTCTTCTTATTTTAGAGCAAAAATGCAGAAATTCCACATAATTTTGGCCAAAAATGCAGAAATTTCCATTATTTTGGGGCAAAAAAACAGTAATGCACCTAATTTGGGGGCAAAAAGGCAGAAATTCCCTTAATTTTGGGGCAAAAAGGCAGAAATTCCCCTTATTTTGTGGCAAAAATGCTAAAATTCACCTTATTTTGGAGCAAAAATGCAGAAATTTCCCTATTTTAGGGCAAAAAGACAGAAATTCTCATTATTTTATGCCAAAATTAGAAATTACCCTTATTTTAGGCCAAAAAGACTAAATTCCCGTATTTTGCGGCAAAAAGGCAGAAATTCCCCTTATTTTAGGGCAAAAAGGCAGAAATTCCCCTTAATTTTGGACAAAAATGCAGAAATTTCCCTTAATTTTGGGCAAAAATGTAGAAATTCCCCTTATTTTGGGCCAAATAGGCAGAAATTTCCCTTATTTTGAGGCAAAAGGATAGAAATTTAACTTATTTTAGGATAAAATTGCAGAAATTTCCCTTATTTTTTGGCAAAAATGCAGAAATTCCCATTATTTTGGGGTAAAAAGGCAGAAATTTCCCTTATTTAGGAACAAAATTGCAGAAATTTCCTATATTTTGGGGCAAAAATGCAGTAATGCTGCTAATTTTGGGGAAAAATTCAGAAATTTCACTAATTTTGGGGCAAAAAGGCAGAAATTCCCCTATTGTGGGGCAAAATTACTGACATTTCCATTTTTTGGACAAAATTGCAAAAATTTCCCCTATTTTGGGATAAAATTGCAGAAATTTCCCTTATCTTGGGCAAAAATGTTAGAAATTCCCCTTCTTTCAGGTCATAAAAGCAGAAATTCCACTTATTAGGGGGCAAATTGCAGAAATTACCCTTATTTTAGGGCAAAAGACTGACATTGCCCTTATTTTTTGCTTTAAAGGCAGAAATTCTTTTTATTTTAGGGCAAAAATAGAAATTCCACTTAATTTTGGGCAAAAATGCAGAAATTTCCCTTATTTTGGACAAAAAGACAGTAATGCACCTAATTTGGGGGCAAAAAGGCAGAAATTCCCCTAATTTTGAGGCAAAATGGCAGAAATTCCCCTTATTTGGGAGCAAAAATGCTGAAATTTTCCTTATTTTGGAGCAAAAATGCAGAAATTTTCCTTATTTTAGAGCAAAAAAAAGAAATTCTCATTATTTTGGGCCAAAAATAGAAATTACCCTTATTTTAGGCCAAAAAGACTAAATTCATTTTGTTTTGGGGCAAAAAGGCAGAAATTCCTCTTATTTTAGGGCAAAAAGGCAGAAATTCCCCTTAATTTTGGGCAAAAATGCAGAAATTCACATTATTTTGGGCCAAATAGGCAGAAATTTCTCTTATTTTGAGGCAAAAATAGAAATTTAACTTATTTTAAGAAAAAATTGCAGAAACTTCCCTTATTTTGTGGCAAAAAATGCAGAAATTCCCATTATTTTGGGGTAAAAAGGAAGAAATTTCCCTTATTTTGGAACAAAATTGCAAAAATTTCCCATATTTTGGGGCAAAAAAGCAGTAATGCTTCTAATTTTGGGGCAAAATTCAGAAATTTCACTTATTTTGGGACAACATTCAGAAATTTAACTAATTTTGGGGCAAAAAGGCAGAAATTCCCTCTATTTTGGAGCAAAAATGAAGAAAATTCCCTTATTTTGGTGCAAAATTGCATAAATTTCCCTTATTATGGGGCAAAAAGGCAGAAATTCCCCTTATTTTAGGCGAAAAATAAAGAAATTACCCTTATTTTTTGGGCAAAAATGCAGAAATTTCCCTTAATTTGGGGCAAAAATGCAAAAATTCCCCTTACTTGGTGCTAAAAAGGCAGGAATTTCCCTTATTTTGAGGCAAAAGTATAGAAATTTAACTTATTTTAGGATAATATTGCAGATATTTACCTTATTCTGTGGCAAAAATGAAGAAATTCCCATTATTTTGGGGTAGAAAGGCAGAAATTTCTTTTATTTTGGAACAAAATTGCAAAAATTTCCCATATTTTTAAGCAAAAATGCACTAATGCTTCTAATTTTGGGGCAAAATTTAGAAAATCCACTAATTTTGGGGCAAAAAGGCAGAAATTCCACTTATTTAGGGGCAAAAATTCAGAAATTTCCCTTTTTTGGGTCAAAAAGGCAGGAAATTCTTCTTTTTTGAGGCAAATTGTTGAAATTTCCCATATTTTGTGGCAAAAATTCTGTAATGCTTCTAATTTTGGGGCAAAAATCAGAAATTCCGTTAATTTTGGGGCAAAAAGACAGAAATTCCCCTTATTGTGGGGGAAATTAATGAAAATTTTTTTTGGGACAAAATTGCAGAAATTTCCCTTATTTTTAAGCAAAATTGCAGAAATTTCCTTTATCTTGTGGCAAAAATACAGAAATTCCTTTTATTTCAAGGCAAAAGGGCAGAAATTACGCTTTTTTGGGGGCAAATTCCAGAACTTACCCTTATTTTAGGGAAAAAGCCTTAAATTTCTTTTATTTTGTGCCAAAAAGGCAGAAATTCTTCTTATTTTAGAGGAAAAAGGCAGAAATTCCACATAATTTTGGCAATAAATGCAGAAATTTCCATTATTTTGGGGAAATAACACAGTAATGCACCTAATTTGGGGGCAAAAAGGCAGAAATTCCCCTAATTTTGGGGCAAAAAGGCAGAAATTCCCCTTATTTTGGGGCAAAAATGCTGAAATTCCCCTTATTTTCGAGCAAAAATGCAGAAATTTTTCTTATTTTAGGGCAAAAAGACAGAAATTCTTATTATTTTAGGCCAAAAATAGAAATTACCCTTATTTTAGGTCAAAAAGACTAAATTACCCTTATTTTGGGGCAAAAAGGCAGAAATTCTCTTTATTTTAGGGCAAAAAAGCAGAAATTTTCCTTAATTTTGGGCAAAAATGCAGAAATTTCCCTTAATTTTGGGCAAAAATGCAGAAATTCCCCTTATTTTGGGCCAAATAGGCAGAAATTTCCCTTATTTTGTGGCAAAAGGATAGAAATTTAACTTATTTTAAGATAAAATTTCAGAAACTTCCATTATTTTGTGGCAAAAATGCAGAAATTCCCATTATTTTGGGGTAAAAAGGCAGAAATTTCCCTTATTTTGGAACAAAATTTCAGAAATTTCCCATATTTTGGAGGAAAAATGCAGTAATGCTGCTGATTTTGGGGCAAAATTCAGAAATTTCACTAATTTTGGGGCAAAAAGGCAAAAATCCTTATTATTTTGGGGCAAAAATGCAGAAATATCCCTTTTTTGGGACAAAATTGCAGAATTTTCCTTTATTTTGAGGCAAATTGCAGAAATTTCCCTTATTATGGAGTAAAAATGCAGTAATGCTTCTAATTTTAGAGCAAAAATTCAGAAATTCCCCTAATTTGGGGGAAAAAGGAAGAAATTCCCGTATTGTGGGGCAAAATTGCTGACATTTTCTTTTTTGGACAAAATTGCAAAAATTTCCCCTATTTTGGGATAAAATTGCAAAAATTTCCCTTATCTTGATCAAAAATGTTAGAAATTCCCTTTCTTTCATGTCATAAAAACAGAAATTCCACTTATTAGGGGGCAAATTGCAGAAATTACCCTTATTTTAGGGCAAAAAGACTGAAATTCTCCTTATTTTTCTCCTTAAAGGAAGAAATTCTTTTTATTTTAGTGCAAAAATCAGAAATTCCACTTAATTTTGGGCAAAAATGCAGAAATTTTCCTTAATATCTGGCAAAAATGCAGAAATTTCCCTTATTTTTGGCCAAAGAGGCAGAAATTTCCCTTATTTTGAGGCAAGAGTTTAGAAATTTAACTTATTTTAGGATAAAATTGCAGAAACTTCTCTTATTTTGTGGCAAAAATGCAGAAATTCCCATTATTTTGTGGTAAAATAATAGAAATTTCCCTTGTTTTGTAACAAAATTGCAGAAATTTCCCATATTTTGGGGGAAAAAGCAGTAATGCTTGTAATTTTGGTGCAAAATTCAGAAATTTCACTAATTTTGGGACAAAATTCAGAAATTTCACTAATTTTGGGGCAAAAAGACAGAAATTCCTATTATTTTGTGGCAAAAATGCAGAAATTCCTTTTATTTGGGGGCAAAAAGGCCGAAATTCTCTTCATTTTGGGGCAAAAAGGCAGAAATTCCCTCTATTTTGGAGCAAAAATGAAGAAAATTCTCTTATTTTGGTGCAAAATTGCATAAATATCCCTTATTATGGGGCAAAAAGGCAGAAATTCTCCTAATTTTAGGGCAAAATTGCAGAAATTTCACTAATTTGGGGCAAAATTACAGAAATTCCGCTAATTTTGGGAAAAAATTGCAGAAATTCCCTTTATTTTGAAGCAAAAATGCAAAAATTTTCCTTAATACAGGGCAAAAATACAGAAATTCTCCTTATTTTGGGGCAAAAATGCAGAAATTCCCCTTATTTTAGGCCAAAAATACAGAAATTACCCTTATTTTTGGGCAAAAATGCAGAAATTTCCCTTAATTTGGGGCAAAAATGCAGAAATTTCCCTTACTTGGTGCTAAAAAGGCAGGAATTTCCCTTATTTTGAGGCAAAAGTATAGAAATTTAACTTATTTTAGGATAATATTGCAGAAATTTACCTTATTTTGTGGCAAAAAATGAAGAAATTCCCATTATTTTGGAGTAGAAAGGCAGAAATTCCCTTTATTTTGGAACAAAATTGCAGAAATTTCCCATATTTTTGGGCAAAAATGCACTAATGCTTCTAATTTTGGGGCAAAATTTAGAAATTGCACTAATTTTGGGGAAAAAAGGCAGAAATTCCACTTATTTGGGGGTAAAAATTCAGAAATTTCCCTTTTTTGGGTCAAAAAGGCAGAAAATTCTTCTTTTTTGAGGCAAATTGCTGAAATTTCCCTTATTTTGTGGCAAAAATACTTTAATGCTATTAATTTTGGGGCAAAAATCAGAAATTCTGTTAATTTTGGGGCAAAAAGACAGAAATTCCCCTTATTGTGGGAGAAATTAATGAAATTTTCTTTTTTTGGGACAAAATTGCAGAAATTTCCCTTATTTTTAAGCAAAATTGCAGAAATTTTCTTTATCTTGTGGCAAAAATACAGAAATTCCTTTTATTTCAAGGCAAAAGGGCAGAAATTACGCTTTTTTGGTGGCAAATTCCAGAACTTACCCTTATTTTAGGGAAAAAAGCCTTAAATTTCTCTTATTTTGTGCCAAAAATGCAGAAATTCTTATTATTTTAGAGCAAAAAGGCAGAAATTCCACATAATTTTGGCCATAAATGCAGAAATTCCCCTTATTTTGGGGCAAAAATGCTAAAATTCCCATTATTTTCGAGCAAAAATGCAGAAATTTTCCTTATTTTAGAGCAAAAAGAAAGAAATTCTCATTATTTTGGGCCAAAAATAGAAATTACCCTTATTTTAGGACAAAAAGACTAAATTCATTTTGTTTTGGGGCAAAAAGGCAGAAATTCCTCTTATTTTAGGGCAAAAAGGCAGAAATTCCCCTTAAATTTGGGCAAAAATGCAGAAATTCACCTTATTTTGGGCCAAATAGGCAGAAATTTCCCTTATTTTGAGGCAAAAGTATAGAAATTTAACTTATTTTAAGATAAAATTGCAGAAACTTCCCTTATTTTGTGGCAAAAAATGCAGAAATTCCCATTATTTTGGGGTAAAAAAAAAGAAATTTCCCTTATTTTGGAACAAAATTGCAAAAATTTCCCATATTTTGGGGCAAAAAAGCAGTAATGCTTCTAATTTTGGGGCAAAATTCAGAAATTTCACTTATTTTGGGACAACATTCAGAAATTTAACTAATTTTGGGGCAAAAAGGCAGAAATTCCCTCTATTTTGGAGCAAAAATGAAGAAAATTCCCTTATTTTGGTGCAAAATTGCATAAATTTCCCTTATTATGGGGCAAAAAGGCAGAAATTCCCCTTATTTTAGGCGAAAAATAAAGAAATTACCCTTATTTTTGGGCAAAAATGCAGAAATTTCCCTTAATTTGGGGCAAAAATGCAAAAATTCCCCTTACTTGGTGCTAAAAAGGCAGGAATTTCCCTTATTTTGAGGCAAAAGTATAGAAATTTAACTTATTTTAGGATAATATTGCAGATATTTACCTTATTTTGTGGCAAAAATGAAGAAATTCCCATTATTTTGGGGTAGAAAGGCAGAAATTTCTTTTATTTTGGAACAAAATTGCAAAAATTTCCCATATTTTTAAGCAAAAATGCACTAATGCTTCTAATTTTGGGGCAAAATTTAGAAATTCCACTAATTTTGGGGCAAAAAGGCAGAAATTCCACTTATTTAGGGGCAAAAATTCAGAAATTTCCCTTTTTTGGGTCAAAAAGGCAGGAAATTCTTCTTTTTTGAGGCAAATTGTTGAAATTTCCCTTATTTTGTGGCAAAAATTCTGTAATGCTTCTAATTTTGGGGCAAAAATCAGAAATTCCGTTAATTTCGGGGCAAAAAGACAGAAATTCCCCTTATTGTGGGGGAAATTAATGAAATTTTTTTTTGGGACAAAATTGCAGAAATTGCCCATATTTTTAAGCAAAATTGCAGAAATTTCCTTTATCTTGTGGCAAAAATACAGAAATTCCTTATATTTCAAGGCAAAAGGGCAGAAATTACGCTTTTTTTGGGGAAAATTCCAGAACTTACCCTTATTTTAGGGAAAAAGCCTTAAATTTCTTTTATTTTGTGCCAAAAAGGCAGAAATTCTTCTTATTTTAGAGGAAAAAGGCAGAAATTCCACATAATTTTGGCAATAAATGCAGAAATTTCCATTATTTTGGGGAAAAAACACAGTAATGCACCTAATTTGGGGGCAAAAAGGCAGAAATTCCCCTAATTTTGGGGCAAAAAGGCAGAAATTCCCCTTATTTTCGAGCAAAAATGCAGAAATTTTTCTTATTTTAGGGCAAAAAGACAGAAATTCTTATTATTTTAGGCCAAAAATAGAAATTACCCTTATTTTAGGTCAAAAAGACTAAATTACCCTTATTTTGGGGCAAAAAGGCAGAAATTCTCTTTATTTTAGGGCAAAAAAGCAGAAATTCCCCTTAATTTTGGGCAAAAATGCAGAAATTTCCCTTAATTTTGGGCAAAAATGCAGAAATTCCCCTTATTTTGGGCCAAATAGGCAGAAATTTCCCTTATTTTGTGGCAATAGGATAGAAATTTAACTTATTTTAAGGTAAAATTTCAGAAACTTCCCTTATTTTGTGGCAAAAATGCAGAAATTCCCATTATTTTGGGGAAAAAACACAGTAATGCACCTAATTTGGGGGCAAAAAGGCAGAAATTCCCCTAATTTTGGGGCAAAAACGCAGAAATTCCCCTTATTTTGGGGCAAAAATGCTGAAATTCCCCTTATTTTCGAGCAAAAATGCAGAAATTTTTCTTATTTTAGGGCAAAAAGACAGAAATTCTTATTATTTTAGGCCAAAAATAGAAATTACCCTTATTTTAGGTCAAAAAGACTAAATTACCCTTATTTTGGGGCAAAAAGGCAGAAATTCTCTTTATTTTAGGGCAAAAAAGCAGAAATTCCCCTTAATTTTGGGCAAAAATGCAGAAATTTCCCTTAATTTTGGGCAAAAATGCAGAAATTTCCCTTAATTTGGGGCAAAAATGCAAAAATTCCCCTTACTTGGTGCTAAAAAGGCAGGAATTTCCCTTATTTTGAGGCAAAAGTATAGAAATTTAACTTATTTTAGGATAATATTGCAGATATTTACCTTATTTTGTGGCAAAAATGAAGAAATTCCCATTATTTTGGGGTAGAAAGGCAGAAATTTCTTTTATTTTGGAACAAAATTGCAAAAATTTCCCATATTTTTAAGCAAAAATGCACTAATGCTTCTAATTTTGGGGCAAAATTTAGAAATTCCACTAATTTTGGGGCAAAAAGGCAGAAATTCCACTTATTTAGGGGCAAAAATTCAGAAATTTCCCTTTTTTGGGTCAAAAAGGCAGGAAATTCTTCTTTTTTGAGGCAAATTGTTGAAATTTCCCTTATTTTGTGGCAAAAATTCTGTAATGCTTCTAATTTTGGGGCAAAAATCAGAAATTCCGTTAATTTCGGGGCAAAAAGACAGAAATTCCCCTTATTGTGGGGGAAATTAATGAAATTTTTTTTTGGGACAAAATTGCAGAAATTGCCCATATTTTTAAGCAAAATTGCAGAAATTTCCTTTATCTTGTGGCAAAAATACAGAAATTCCTTATATTTCAAGGCAAAAGGGCAGAAATTACGCTTTTTTGGGGGAAAATTCCAGAACTTACCCTTATTTTAGGGAAAAAGCCTTAAATTTCTTTTATTTTGTGCCAAAAAGGCAGAAATTCTTCTTATTTTAGAGGAAAAAGGCAGAAATTCCACATAATTTTGGCAATAAATGCAGAAATTTCCATTATTTTGGGGAAAAAACACAGTAATGCACCTAATTTGGGGGCAAAAAGGCAGAAATTCCCCTAATTTTGGGGCAAAAAGGCAGAAATTCCCCTTATTTTCGAGCAAAAATGCAGAAATTTTTCTTATTTTAGGGCAAAAAGACAGAAATTCTTATTATTTTAGGCCAAAAATAGAAATTACCCTTATTTTAGGTCAAAAAGACTAAATTACCCTTATTTTGGGGCAAAAAGGCAGAAATTCTCTTTATTTTAGGGCAAAAAAGCAGAAATTCCCCTTAATTTTGGGCAAAAATGCAGAAATTTCCCTTAATTTTGGGCAAAAATGCAGAAATTCCCCTTATTTTGGGCCAAATAGGCAGAAATTTCCCTTATTTTGTGGCAATAGGATAGAAATTTAACTTATTTTAAGGTAAAATTTCAGAAACTTCCCTTATTTTGTGGCAAAAATGCAGAAATTCCCATTATTTTGGGGAAAAAACACAGTAATGCACCTAATTTGGGGGCAAAAAGGCAGAAATTCCCCTAATTTTGGGGCAAAAACGCAGAAATTCCCCTTATTTTGGGGCAAAAATGCTGAAATTCCCCTTATTTTCGAGCAAAAATGCAGAAATTTTTCTTATTTTAGGGCAAAAAGACAGAAATTCTTATTATTTTAGGCCAAAAATAGAAATTACCCTTATTTTAGGTCAAAAAGACTAAATTACCCTTATTTTGGGGCAAAAAGGCAGAAATTCTCTTTATTTTAGGGCAAAAAAGCAGAAATTCCCCTTAATTTTGGGCAAAAATGCAGAAATTTCCCTTAATTTTGGGCAAAAATGCAGAAATTTCCCTTAATTTGGGGCAAAAATGCAAAAATTCCCCTTACTTGGTGCTAAAAAGGCAGGAATTTCCCTTATTTTGAGGCAAAAGTATAGAAATTTAACTTATTTTAGGATAATATTGCAGATATTTACCTTATTTTGTGGCAAAAATGAAGAAATTCCCATTATTTTGGGGTAGAAAGGCAGAAATTTCTTTTATTTTGGAACAAAATTGCAAAAATTTCCCATATTTTTAAGCAAAAATGCACTAATGCTTCTAATTTTGGGGCAAAATTTAGAAATTCCACTAATTTTGGGGCAAAAAGGCAGAAATTCCACTTATATAGGGGCAAAAATTCAGAAATTTCCCTTTTTTGGGTCAAAAAGGCAGGAAATTCTTCTTTTTTGAGGCAAATTGTTGAAATTTCCCTTATTTTGTGGCAAAAATTCTGTAATGCTTCTAATTTTGGGGCAAAAATCAGAAATTCCGTTAATTTCGGGGCAAAAAGACAGAAATTCCCCTTATTGTGGGGGAAATTAATGAAATTTTTTTTTGGGACAAAATTGCAGAAATTGCCCATATTTTTAAGCAAAATTGCAGAAATTTCCTTTATCTTGTGGCAAAAATACAGAAATTCCTTATATTTCAAGGCAAAAGGGCAGAAATTACGCTTTTTTGGGGGAAAATTCCAGAACTTACCCTTATTTTAGGGAAAAAGCCTTAAATTTCTTTTATTTTGTGCCAAAAAGGCAGAAATTCTTCTTATTTTAGAGGAAAAAGGCAGAAATTCCACATAATTTTGGCAATAAATGCAGAAATTTCCATTATTTTGGGGAAAAAACACAGTAATGCACCTAATTTGGGGGCAAAAAGGCAGAAATTCCCCTAATTTTGGGGCAAAAAGGCAGAAATTCCCCTTATTTTCGAGCAAAAATGCAGAAATTTTTCTTATTTTAGGGCAAAAAGACAGAAATTCTTATTATTTTAGGCCAAAAATAGAAATTACCCTTATTTTAGGTCAAAAAGACTAAATTACCCTTATTTTGGGGCAAAAAGGCAGAAATTCTCTTTATTTTAGGGCAAAAAAGCAGAAATTCCCCTTAATTTTGGGCAAAAATGCAGAAATTTCCCTTAATTTTGGGCAAAAATGCAGAAATTCCCCTTATTTTGGGCCAAATAGGCAGAAATTTCCCTTATTTTGTGGCAATAGGATAGAAATTTAACTTATTTTAAGGTAAAATTTCAGAAACTTCCCTTATTTTGTGGCAAAAATGCAGAAATTCCCATTATTTTGGGGAAAAAACACAGTAATGCACCTAATTTGGGGGCAAAAAGGCAGAAATTCCCCTAATTTTGGGGCAAAAACGCAGAAATTCCCCTTATTTTGGAGCAAAAATGCTGAAATTCCCCTTATTTTCGAGCAAAAATGCAGAAATTTTTCTTATTTTAGGGCAAAAAGACAGAAATTCTTATTATTTTAGGCCAAAAATAGAAATTACCCTTATTTCAGGTCAAAAAGACTAAATTACCCTTATTTTGGGGCAAAAAGGCAGAAATTCTCTTTATTTTAGGGCAAAAAAGCAGAAATTCCCCTTAATTTTGGGCAAAAATGCAGAAATTTCCCTTAATTTTGGGCAAAAATGCAGAAATTCCCCTTATTTTGGGCCAAATAGGCAGAAATTTCCCTTATTTTGTGGCAATAGGATAGAAATTTAACTTATTTTAAGGTAAAATTTCAGAAACTTCCCTTATTTTGTGGCAAAAATGCAGAAATTCCCATTATTTTGGGGTAAAAAGGCAGAAATTTCCCTTATTTTGGAAAAAAATTTCAGAAATTTCCCATATTTTGGAGCAAAAATGCAGTAATGCTGCTGATTTTGGGGCAAAATTCAGAAATTTCACTAATTTTGGGGCAAAAAGGCAAAAATCCCTATTATTTTGGGGCAAAAATGCAGAAATATCCCTTTTTTGGGACAAAATTGCAGAATTTTCCTTTATTTTGAGGCAAATTGCAGAAATTTCCCTTATTATGGAGTAAAAATGCAGTAATGCTTCTAATTTTGGAGCAAAAATTCAGAAATTCCCCTAATTTTGGGGCAAAAAGGCAGAAATTCCCGTATTGTGGGGCAAAATTGCTGACATTTTCTTTTTTGGACAAAATTGCAAAAATTTCCCCTATTTTGGGATAAAATTACAGAAATTTCCCTTATCTTGATCAAAAATGTTAGAAATTCCCTTTCTTTCAGGTCATAAAAACAGAAATTCCACTTATTACGGGGCAAATTGCAGAAATTACCCTTATTTTAGGGCAAAAAGACTGAAATTCTCCTTATTTTTCTCCTTAAAGGAAGAAATTCTTTTTATTTTAGTGCAAAAATCAGAAATTCCACTTAATTTTGGGAAAAAATGCAGAAATTTTCCTTAATTTCTGGCAAAAATGCAGAAATTTCCCTTATTTTTGGCCAAAGAGGCAGAAATTTCCCTTATTTTGAGGCAAAAGTTTAGAAATTTATCTTATTTTAGGATAAAATTGCAGAAACTTCTCTTATTTTGTGGCAAAAATGCAGAAATTCCCATTATTTTGTGGTAAAATAATAGAAATTTCCCTTATTTTGTAACAAAATTGCAGAAATTTCCCAATTTTGGGGGAAAAAGCAGTAATGCTTGTAATTTTGGTGCAAAATTCAGAAATTTCACTAATTTTGGGACAAAATTCAGAAATTTCACTAATTTTGGGGCAAAAATGCAGAAATTTCTATTATTTTGTGGCAAAAATGCAGAAATTCCTTTTATTTCGGGGCAAAAAGGCAGAAATTCTCTTCATTTTGGGGTAAAAAGGCAGAAATTCCCTCTATTTTGGAGCAAAAATGAAGAAAATTCTCTTATTTTGGTGCAAAATTGCATAAATATCCCTTATTATGGGGCAAAAAGGCAGAAATTCTCCTAATTTTAGGGCAAAATTGCAGAAATTTCACTAATTTGGGGCAAAATTACAGAAATTCCGCTAATTTTGGGAAAAAATTGCAGAAATTCCCTTTATTTTGAAGCAAAAATGCAAAAATTTTCCTTAATACAGGGCAAAAATACAGAAATTCTCCTTATTTTGGGGCAAAAATGCAGAAATTCCCCTTATTTTAGGCCAAAAATACAGAAATTACCCTTATTTTTGGGCAAAAATGCAGAAATTTCCCTTAATTTGGGGCAAAAATGCAGAAATTTCCCTTACTTGGTGCTAAAAAGGCAGGAATTTCCCTTATTTTGAGGCAAAAGTATAGAAATTTAACTTATTTTAGGATAATATTGCAGAAATTTACCTTATTTTGTGGCAAAAAATGAAGAAATTCCCATTATTTTGGAGTAGAAAGGCAGAAATTCCCTTTATTTTGGAACAAAATTGCAGAAATTTCCCATATTTTTGGGCAAAAATGCACTAATGCTTCTAATTTTGGGGCAAAATTTAGAAATTGCACTAATTTTGGGGAAAAAAGGCAGAAATTCCACTTATTTGGGGGTAAAAATTCAGAAATTTCCCTTTTTTGGGTCAAAAAGGCAGAAAATTCTTCTTTTTTGAGGCAAATTGCTGAAATTTCCCTTATTTTGTGGCAAAAATACTTTAATGCTTCTAATTTTGGGGCAAAAATCAGAAATTCCGTTAATTTTGGGGCAAAAAGACAGAAATTCCCCTTATTGTGGGAGAAATTAATGAAATTTTCTTTTTTTGGGACAAAATTGCAGAAATTTCCCTTATTTTTAAGCAAAATTGCAGAAATTTTCTTTATCTTGTGGCAAAAATACAGAAATTCCTTTTATTTCAAGGCAAAAGGGCAGAAATTACGCTTTTTTGGTGGCAAATTCCAGAACTTACCCTTATTTTAGGGAAAAAAGCCTTAAATTTCTCTTATTTTGTGCCAAAAATGCAGAAATTCTTATTATTTTAGAGCAAAAAGGCAGAAATTCCACATAATTTTGGCCATAAATGCAGAAATTCCCCTTATTTTGGGGCAAAAATGCTAAAATTCCCCTTATTTTCGAGCAAAAATGCAGAAATTTTCCTTATTTTAGAGCAAAAAGAAAGAAATTCTCATTATTTTGGGCCAAAAATAGAAATTACCCTTATTTTAGGCCAAAAAGACTAAATTTATTTTGTTTTGGGGCAAAAAGGCAGAAATTCCTCTTATTTTAGGGCAAAAAGGCAGAAATTCCCCTTAAATTTTGGCAAAAATGCAGAAATTCACCTTATTTTGGGCCAAATAGGCAGAAATTTCCCTTATTTTGAGGCAAAAGTATAGAAATTTAACTTATTTTAAGATAAAATTGCAGAAACTTCCCTTATTTTGTGGCAAAAAATGCAGAAATTCCCATTATTTTGGGGTAAAAAGGAAGAAATTTCCCTTATTTTGGAACAAAATTGCAAAAATTTCCCATATTTTGGGGCAAAAAAGCAGTAATGCTTCTAATTTTGGGGCAAAATTCAGAAATTTCACTTATTTTGGGACAACATTCAGAAATTTAACTAATTTTGGGGCAAAAAGGCAGAAATTCCCTCTATTTTGGAGCAAAAATGAAGAAAATTCCCTTATTTTGGTGCAAAATTGCATAAATTTCCCTTATTATGGGGCAAAAAGGCAGAAATTCCCCTTATTTTAGGCGAAAAATAAAGAAATTACCCTTATTTTTGGGCAAAAATGCAGAAATTTCCCTTAATTTGGGGCAAAAATGAAAAAATTCCTCTTACTTGGTGCTAAAAAGGCAGGAATTTCCCTTATTTTGAGGCAAAAGTATAGAAATTTAACTTATTTTAGGATAATATTGCAGATATTTACCTTATTTTGTGGCAAAAATGAAGAAATTCCCATTATTTTGGGGTAGAAAGGCAGAAATTTCTTTTATTTTGGAACAAAATTGCAAAAATTTCCCATATTTTTAAGCAAAAATGCACTAATGCTTCTAATTTTGGGGCAAAATTTAGAAATTCCACTAATTTTGGGGCAAAAAGGCAGAAATTCCACTTATTTAGGGGCAAAAATTCAGAAATTTCCCTTTTTTGGGTCAAAAAGGCAGGAAATTTTTCTTTTTTGAGGCAAATTGTTGAAATTTCCCTTATTTTGTGGCAAAAATTCTGTAATGCTTCTAATTTTGGGGCAAAAATCAGAAATTCCGTTAATTTCGGGGCAAAAAGACAGAAATTCCCCTTATTGTGGGGGAAATTAATGAAATTTTTTTTTGGGACAAAATTGCAGAAATTGCCCATACTTTTAAGCAAAATTGCAGAAATTTCCTTTATCTTGTGGCAAAAATACAGAAATTCCTTATATTTCAAGGCAAAAGGGCAGAAATTACGCTTTTTTGGGGGCAAATTCCAGAACTTACCCTTATTTTAGGGAAAAAGCCTTAAATTTCTTTTATTTTGTGCCAAAAAGGCAGAAATTCTTCTTATTTTAGAGGAAAAAGGCAGAAATTCCACATAATTTTGGCAATAAATGCAGAAATTTCCATTATTTTGGGGAAAAAACACAGTAATGCACCTAATTTGGGGGTAAAAAGGCAGAAATTCCCCTAATTTTGGGGCAAAAAGGCAGAAATTCCCCTTATTTTGGGGCAAAAATGCTGAAATTCCCCTTATTTTCGAGCAAAAATGCAGAAATTTTTCTTATTTTAGGGCAAAAAGACAGAAATTCTTATTATTTTAGGCCAAAAATAGAAATTACCCTTATTTTAGGTCAAAAAGACTAAATTACCCTTATTTTGGGGCAAAAAGGCAGAAATTCTCTTTATTTTAGGGCAAAAAAGCAGAAATTCCTCTTAATTTTGGGCAAAAATGCAGAAATTTCCCTTAATTTTGGGCAAAAATGCAGAAATTCCCCTTATTTTGGGCCAAATAGGCAGAAATTTCCCTTATTTTGTGGCAATAGAATAGAAATTTAACTTATTTTAAGGTAAAATTTCAGAAACTTCCCTTATTTTGTGGCAAAAATGCAGAAATTCCCATTATTTTGGGGTAAAAAGGCAGAAATTTCCCTTATTTTGGAACAAAATTTCAGAAATTTCCCATATTTTGGAGCAAAAATGCAGTAATGCTGCTGATTTTGGGGCAAAATTCAGAAATTTCACTAATTTTGGGGCAAAAAGGCAAAAATCCCTATTATTTTGGGGCAAAAATGCAGAAATATCCCTTTTTTGGGACAAAATTGCAGAATTTTCCTTTATTTTGAGGCAAATTGCAGAAATTTCCCTTATTATGGAGTAAAAATGCAGTAATGCTTCTAATTTTGGAGCAAAAATTCAGAAATTCCCCTAATTTTGGGGCAAAAAGGCAGAAATTCCCGTATTGTGGGGCAAAATTGCTGACATTTTCTTTTTTGGACAAAATTGCAAAAATTTCCCCTATTTTGGGATAAAATTGCAGAAATTTCCCTTATCTTGATCAAAAATGTTAGAAATTCCCTTTCTTTCAGGTCATAAAAACAGAAATTCCACTTATTAGGGGGCAAATTGCAGAAATTACCCTTATTTTAGGGCAAAAAGACTGAAATTCTCCTTATTTTTCTCCTTAAAGGAAGAAATTCTTTTTATTTTAGTGCAAAAATCAGAAATTCCACTTAATTTTGGGAAAAAATGCAGAAATTTTCCTTAATTTCTAGCAAAAATGCAGAAATTTCCCTTATTTTTGGCCAAAGAGGCAGAAATTTCCCTTATTTTGAGGCAAAAGTTTAGAAATTTATCTTATTTTAGGATAAAATTGCAGAAACTTCTCTTATTTTGTGGCAAAAATGCAGAAATTCCCATTATTTTGTGGTAAAATAATAGAAATTTCAATTATTTTGTAACAAAATTGCAGAAACTTCCCATATTTTGGGGGAAAAAGCAGTAATGCTTGTAATTTTGGTGCAAAATTCAGAAATTTCACTAATTTTGGGACAAAATTCAGAAATTTCACTAATTTTGGGGCAAAAAGGCAGAAATTTCTATTATTTTGTGGCAAAAATGCAGAAATTCCTTTTATTTCGGGGCAAAAATGCAGAAATTCTCTTCATTTTGGGGCAAAAAGGCAGAAATTCCCTCTATTTCGGAGCAAAAATGAAGAAAATTCTCTTATTTTGGTGCAAAATTGCATAAATTTCCCTTATTATAAGGCAAAAAGGCAGAAATTCTCCTAATTTTAGAGCAAAATTGCAGAAATTTCACTAATTTGGGGCAAAATTACAGAAATTCTGCTAATTTTGGGAAAAAATTGCAGAAATTCCCTTTATTTTAAAGCAAAAATGCAAAAATTTTCCTTAATACAGGGCAAAAATACAGAAATTCTCCTTATTTTGGGGCAAAAATGCAGAAATTCCCCTTATTTTAGGCCAAAAATACAGAAATTACCCTTATTTTTGGGCAAAAATGCAGAAATTTCCCTTAATTTGGGGCAAAAATGCAGAAATTTCCCTTACTTGGTGCTAAAAAGGCAGGAATTTCCCTTATTTTGGGGCAAAAGTATAGAAATTTAACTTATTTTAGGATAATATTGCAGAAATTTACCCTATTTGTGGCAAAAAATGAAGAAATTCCCATTATTTTGGAGTAGAAAGGCAGAAATTCCCTTTATTTTGGAACAAAATTGCAGAAATTTCCCATATTTTTGGGCAAAAATGCACTAATGCTTCTAATTTTGGGGCAAAATTTAGAAATTGCACTAATTTGGGAGAAACAAGGCAGAAATTCCACTTATTTGGGGGTAAAAATTCAGAAATTTCCCTTTTTTGGGTCAAAAAGGCAGAAAATTCTTCTTATTTGAGGCAAATTGCTGAAATTTCCCTTATTTTGTGGCAAAAATACTGTAATGCTTCTAATTTTGGGGCAAAAATCAGAAATTCCGTTAATTTTGGGGCAAAAAGACAGAAATTCCCCTTATTGTGGGAGAAATTAATGAAATTTTCTTTTTTTGGGACAAAATTGCAGAAATTTCCCTTATTTTTAAGCAAAATTGCAGAAATTTCCTTTATCTTGTGGCAAAAATACAGAAATCCCGTTTATTTCAAGGCAAAAGGGCAGAAATTACGCTTTTTTGGTGGCAAATTCCAGAACTTACCCTTATTTTAGGGAAAAAAGCCCTAAATTTCTCTTATTTTGTGCCAAAAATGCAGAAATTCTTCTTAATTTAGATCAAAAAGGCAGAAATTCCACATAATTTTGGCCAAAAATGCAGAAATTCCCCTTATTTTGGGGCAAATATGCTGAAATTCCCCTTATTTTCGAGCAAAAATGCAGAAATTTTTCTTATTTTAGGGCAAAAAGACAGAAATTCTTATTATTTTAGGCCAAAAATAGAAATTACTCTTATTTTAGGTCAAAAAGACTAAATTACCCTTATTTTGGGGCAAAAAGGCAGTAATTCCCTTTATTTTAGGGCAAAAAGGCAGAAATTCCCCTTAATTTTGGGCAAAAATGCAGAAATTTCCCTTAATTTTGGGCAAAAATGCAGAAATTCCCCTTATTTTGGGACAAATAGGCAGAAATTTCCCTTATTTTGTGGCAAAAGTATAGAAATTTAACATATTTTAAGATAAAATTTCAGAAATTTCCCTTATTTTGTTGCAAAAATGCAGAAATTCTTATTATTTTGGGGTAAAAAGGCAGAAATTTCCTTTATTTTGGAACAAAATTGCAGAAATTTCCCATATTTTGGAGCAAAAATGCAGTAATGCTGCTAATTTTGGGGCAAAATTCTGAAATTTCACTAATTTTGGGGCAAAAAGGAAAAAATCCCTATTATTTTGGGGCAAAAATGCAGAAATATCCCTTTTTTGGGACAAAATTGCAGAATTTTCCTTTATTTTGAGGCAAATTGCAGAAATTTCCCTTATTATGGGGTAAAAATACGTTAATGCTTCTAATTTTGGAGCAAAAATTCAGAAAATCCCTTAATTTTGGGGCAAAAAGGCAGAAATTCCCCTATTGTGGGGCAAAATTGCTGACATTTCCATTTTTTGGACAAAATTGCAAAAATTTCCCCTATTTTGGGATAAAATTGCAGAAATTTCTTTTATCTTAGGCAAAAATTTTAGAAATTCCCCTTCTTTCAGGTCATAAAGGCAGAAATTCCACTTATTATGGGGCAAATTGCAGAAATTACCATTATTTTAGGTCAAAAGACTGACATTGCCCTTATTTTTTGCCTTAAAGGCAGAAATTCTTTTTATTTTAGGGCAAAAATCAGAAATTCCACTTAATTTTGGGCAAAAATGCAGAAATTTTCCTTATTTTGGACAAAAAGACAGTAATGCACCTAATTTGCTGGCAAAAACGCAGAAATTCCTCTAATTTTGGGGCAAAAAAGCAGAAATTCCCCTTATTTTGGGGCAAAAATGCTGAAATTCCCCTTATTTTGGAGCAAAAATGCAGAAATTTTCCTTATTTTAGAGCAAAAAGAAAGAAATTCTCATTATTTTGGGCCAAAAATAGAAATTACCCTTATTTTAGGCCAAAAAGACTAAATTCATTTTGTTTTGGGGCAAAAAGGCAGAAATTCCTCTTATTTTAGGGCAAAAAGGCAGAAATTCCCCTTAATTTTGGGCAAAAATGCAGAAATTCACCTTATTTTGGGCCCAATAGGCAGAAATTTCTCTTATTTTGAGGCAAAAGGATAGTAATTTAACTTATTTTAAGAAAAAAATTGCAGAAACTTCCCTTATTTTGTGGCAAAAATGCAGAAATTCCCATTATTTTGGGGTAAAAAGGCAGAAATTTCCTTTATTTTGGAACAAAATTGCAAAAATTTCCCATATTTTGGGGCAAAAAAGCAGTAATGCTTCTAATTTTGGGGCAAAATTCAGAAATTTCACTTATTTTGAGACAACATTCAGAAATTTAACTAATTTTGGGGCAAAAAGGCAGAAATTCCCTCTATTTTGGAGCAAAAATAAAGAAAATTCCCTTATTTTGGTGCAAAATTGCATAAATTTCCCTTATTATGGGGCAAAAAGGCAGAAATTCCCCTTATTTTAGGCCAAAAATAAAGAAATTACCCTTATTTTTGGGCAAAAATGCAGAAATTTCCCTTAATTTGGGGCAAAAATGCAAAATTCCCCTTACTTGGTGCTAAAAAGGCAGGAATTTCCCTTATTTTGAGGCAAAAGTATAGAAATTTAACTTATTTTAGGATAATATTGCAGATATTTACCTTATTTTGTGGCAAAAATGAAGAAATTCCCATTATTTTGGGGTAGAAAGGCAGAAATTTCTTTTATTTTGGAACAAAATTGCAAAAATTTCTTATATTTTTAAGCAAAAATGCACTAATGCTTCTAATTTTGGGGCAAAATTTAGAAATTCCACTAATTTTGGGGCAAAAAGGCAGAAATTCCACTTATTTAGGGGTAAAAATTAAGAAATTTCCCTTTTTTGGGTCAAAAAGGCAGGAAATTCTTTTTTGGGGCAAATTGTTGAAATTTCCCTTATTTTGTGGCAAAAATTCTGTAATGCTTCTAATTTTGGGGCAAAAATCAGAAATTCCGTTAATTTTGGGGCAAAAAGACAGAAATTCCCCTTATTGTGGGGGAAATTAATGAAATTTTTTTTGAGACAAAATTGCAGAAATTTCCCTTATTTTTAAGCAAAATTGCAGAAATTTCCTTTATCTTGTGGCAAAAATACAGAAATTCCTTATATTTCAAGGCAAAAGGGCAGAAATTACGCTTTTTTGGGGGCAAATTCCAGAACTTACCCTTATTTTAGGGAAAAAGCCTTAAATTTCTTTTATTTTGTGCCAAAAAGGCAGAAATTCTTCTTATTTTAGAGGAAAAAGGCAGAAATTCCACATAATTTTGGCAATAAATGCAGAAATTTCCATTATTTTGGGGCAAAAACACAGTAATGCACCTAATTTGGGGGCAAAAAGGCAGAAATTCCCCTAATTTTGGGGCAAAAAGGCAGAAGTTCCCCTTATTTTGGGGCAAAAATGCTGAAATTCCCCTTATTTTCGAGCAAAAATGCAGAAATTTTTCTTATTTTAGGGCAAAAAGACAGAAATTCTTATTATTTTAGGCCAAAAATAGAAATTACCCTTATTTTAGGTCAAAAAGACTAAATTACCCTTATTTTGGGACAAAAAGGCAGAAATTCTCTTTATTTTAGGGCAAAAAAGCAGAAATTCCCCTTAATTTTGGGCAAAAATGCAGAAATTTCCCTTAATTTTGGGCAAAAATGCAGAAATTCCCCTTATTTTGGGCCAAATAGGCAGAAATTTCCCTTATTTTGTGGCAAAAGGATAGAAATTTAACTTATTTTAAGATAAAATTTCAGAAACTTCCCTTATTTTGTGGCAAAAATGCAGAAATTCCCATTATTTTGGGGTAAAAAGGCAGAAATTTCCCTTATTTTGGAACAAAATTTCAGAAATTTCCCATATTTTGGAGGAAAAATGCAGTAATGCTGCTGATTTTGGGGCAAAATTCAGAAATTTCACTAATTTTGGGGCAAAAAGGCAAAAATCCCTATTATTTTGTGGCAAAAATGCAGAAATATCCCTTTTTTGGGACAAAATTGCAGAATTTTCCTTTATTTTGAGGCAAATTGCAGAAATTTCCCTTATTATGGGGTAGAAATGCTGTAATGCTTCTAATTTTGGAGCACAAATTCAGAAATTCCCCTAATTTTGGGGCAAAAATGCAGAAATTCCCCTATTGTGGTGGCAAAATTGCTGACATTTCCTTTTTTGGACAAAATTGCAAAATTTTCTTTTATTTTGGGATAAAATTGCAGAAATTTACCTTATCTTGGGCAAAAATGTTAGAAATTCCCCTTCTTTCAGGTCATAAGGCAGAAATTCCACTCCTTAGGGGGCAAATTGCAGAAATTACCCTTATTTTAGGGCAAAAAGACTGAAATTCTCCTTATTTTTCTCCTTAAAGGAAGAAATTCTTTTTATTTTAGTGCAAAAATCAGAAATTCCACTTAATTTTAGGCAAAAATGCAGAAATTTTCTTTAATTTCTGGCAAAAATGCAGAAATTTCCCTTATTTTGAGGCAAAAGTTTAGAAATTTAACTTATTTT
Source organism: Micromys minutus (assembly GCF_963924665.1). NCBI lineage: Eukaryota > Metazoa > Chordata > Mammalia > Rodentia > Muridae > Micromys > Micromys minutus. Next base: position 275,179 of record NW_027667536.1, read on the forward strand.
AGGATAAAATTGCAGAAACTTCTCTTATTTTGTGGCAAAAATGCAGAAATTCCCATTATTTTTGGTAAAATAATAGAAATTTCCCTTATATTGTAACAAAATTGCAGAAATTTCCCATATTTTGGGGCAAAAAAGCAGTAATGCTTCTAATTTTGGTGCAAAATTCAGAAATTTCACTAATTTTGGGACAAAATTCAGAAATTTCACTAATTTTGGGGCAAAAAGGCAGAAATTCCTATTATTTTGTGGCAAAAATGTAGAAATTCCTTTTATTTGGGAGCAAAAAGGCAGAAATTGTCCTCATTTTGGGGCAAAAAGGCAGAAATTCCCTCTATTTTGGAGCAAAAATGAAGAAAATTCTCTTATTTTGGTGCAAAATTGCATAAATTTCCCTTATTATGGGGCAAAAAGGCAGAAATTCTCCTAATTTTAGGGCAAAATTGCAGAAATTTCACTAATTTGGGGCAAAATTACAGAACTTCTGCTAATTTTGGGAAAAAATTGCAGAAATTCCCTTTATTTTGGAGCAAAAATGCAAAAATTTTCCTTAATACAGGGCAAAAATACAGAAATTCTCCTTATTTTGGGGCAAAAATGCAGAAATTCCCCTTATTTTAGGCCAAAAATACAGAAATTACCCTTATTTTTGGGCAAAAATGCAGAAATTTCCCTTAATTTGGGGCAAAAATGCAGAAATTTCCCTTACTTGGTGCTAAAAAGGCAGGAATTTCTCTTATTTTGAGGCAAAAGTATAGAAATTTAACTTATTTTAGGATAATATTGCAGAAATTTACCTTATTTTGTGGCAAAAAATGAAGAAATTCCCATTATTTTGGAGTAGAAAGGCAGAAATTCCCTTTATTTTGGAACAAAATTGCAGAAATTTCCAATATTTTTGGGCAAAAATGCACTAATGCTTCTAATTTTGGGGCAAAATTTAGAAATTGCACTAATTTTGGGGAAAAAAGGCAGAAATTCCACTTATTTGGGGGTAAAACTTCAGTAATTTCTCTTTTTTTGGGTCAAAAAAGCAGAAAATTCTTCTTTTTTGAGGCAAATTGCTGAAATTTCCCTTATTTTGTGGCAAAAATACTGTAATGCTTCTAGTTTTGGGGCAAAAATCAGAAATTCCGTTAATTTTGGGGCAAAAAGACAGAAATTCCACTTATTGTGGGAGAAATTAATAAAATTTTCTTTTTTTTGGGACAAAATTGCAGAAATTTCCCTTATTTTTAAACAAAATTGCAGAAATTTCCTTTATCTTGTGGCAAAAATACAGAAATTGCTTTTATTTCAAGGCAAAAGGGCAGAAATTACGCTTTTTTGGTGGCAAATTCCAGAACTTACCCTTATTTTAGGGAAAAAAGCCTTAAATTTCTCTTATTTTGTGCCAAAAATGCAGAAATTCTTCTTATTTTAGAGCAAAAAGGCAGAAATTTCACATAATTTTAGCCATAAATGCAGAAATTCCCCTTATTTTGGGGCAAAAATGCTGAAATTCCCCTTATTTTCGAGCAAAAATGCAGAAATTTTCCTTATTTTAGGGCAAAAAGACAGAAATTCTTATTATTTTAGGGCAAAAATAGAAATTACCCTTATTATAGGTCAAAAAGACTAAATTACCCTTATTTTGGGGCAAAAAGGCAGTAATTCCCTTTATTATAGGGCAAAAAGGCAGAAATTCCCCTTAATTTTGGGAAAAAATGCAGAAATTTCCCTTAATTTTGGGCAATAATGCAGAAATTTCCCTTATTTTGGGCCAAATAGGCAGAAATTTCCCTTATTTTGTGGCAAAAGGATAGAAATTTAACATATTTTAAGATAAAATTTAAGAAATTTCCCTTATTTAGTGGCAAAAATGCAGAAATTCTTATTGTTTTGTGTTAAAAAGGCAGAAATTTCCCTTATTTTGGAACAAAATTGCAGAAATTTCCCATATTTTGGAGCAAAAATGGAGTAATGCTGCTAATTTTGGGGCAAAATTCAGAAATTTCACTAATTTTGGGGCAAAAAGGCAAAAATCCCTATTATTTTGGGGCAAAAATGCAGAAATATCCCTTTTTTGGAACAAAATTGCAGAAATTTCCTTTATTTTGAGGCAAATTGCAGAAATTTCCCTTATTATGGGGTAAAAATACATTAATGCTTCTAATTTTGGAGTAAAAATTCAGAAATTCCCCTAATTTTGGGGCAAAAAGGCAGAAATTCCCCTATTGTGGGGCAAAATTGCTGACATTTCCATTTTTTGGACAAAATTGCAAAAATTTCCCCTATTTGGGGATAAAATTGCAGAAATTTCCCTTATCTTGGGCAAAAATGTTAGAAATTCCCCTTCTTTCAGGTCATAAAGGCAGAAATTCCACTTATTAGGGGGCAAATTGCAGAAATTACCCTTATTTTAGGGCAAAAGACTGACATTGCCCTTATTTTTTGCCTTAAAGGCAGAAATTCTTTTTATTTTAGGGCAAAAATCAGAAATTCCACTTAATTTTGGGCAAAAATGCAGAAATTTTTCTTATTTTGGACAAAAAGACAGTAATGCACCTAATTTGCTGGCAAAAACGCAGAAATTCCCCTAATTTTGGGGCAAAAAAGCAGAAATTCCCCTTATTTTGGGGCTAAAATGCTGAAATTCCCCTTATTTTGGAGCAAAAATGCAGAAATTTTCCTTATTTTAGAGCAAAAAGAAAGAAATTCTCATTATTTTGGGCCAAAAATAGAAATTACCCTTATTTTAGGCCAAAAAGACTAAATTCATTTTGTTTTGGGGCAAAAAGGCAGAAATTCCTCTTATTTTAGGGCAAAAAGGCAGAAATTCCCCTTAATTTTGGGCAAAAATGCAGAAATTCACCTTATTTTGGGCCAAATAGGCAGAAATTTCCCTTATTTTGAAGCAAAAGGATAGAAATTTAACTTATTTTAAGATAAAATTGCAGAAACTTTCCTTATTTTGTGGCAAAAAATGCAGAAATTCCCATTATTTTGGGGTAAAAAGGCAGAAATTTCCCTAATTTTGGAAAAAAATTGCAAAAATTTCCCATATTTTGGGGCAAAAAAGCAGTAATGCTTCTAATTTTGGGGCAAAATTCAGAAATTTCACTTATTTTCAGACAACATTCAGAAATTTAACTAATTTGGGGGCAAAAAGACAGAAATTCCTATTATTTTGGGGCAAATATTTACAGAAATTCCTTTTATTTGAAGGCAAAAAAGCAGAAATTCTCTTCATTTTGTGGCAAAAAAGAAGAAATTTCTCTTATTTTTGGGCAAATTTGCAGAAATTTTCCTTATCATGCGACAAAAATTCAGAAATTCCCCTCATTTTAGGTCAAAAAAACATAAATTACGCTAATTTGGGGGCAAATTGCAGAAACTAAACTTATTTAAGGGAAGAAGACTGAAATTCCCTTTATTTTGTGCCAAAAAAGCAGAAATTCTTCTTATTTTAGGGCAAAAAGGCAGAAATTCCAATTAATTTTTTGGTAAAATGCAGAAATTTCCCTTATTTTGGGGCGAAAAGACAGAAATTCTTATTATTTTAGGCCAAAAATAGAAATTACCCTTATTTTAGGTCAAAAAGACTAAATTACCCTTATTTTGGGGCAAAAAGGCAGAAATTCCCTTTATTTTAGGGCAAAAAGGCAGAAATTCCCCTTAATTTTGGGCAAAAATGCTGAAATTTCCCTAAATTTTGGGCAAAAATGCAGAAATTCCCCTTACTTGGGGCTAAAAAGGCAGGAATTTCCCTTTTTTTAAGGCAAATGTATAGGAATTTAACTTATTTTAGGATAATATTGCAGAAATTTACCTTATTTTGTGGAAAAAATGAAGAAATTTCCATTATTTTGGGGTAGAAAGGCAGAAATTCCCTTTATTTTGGAACAAAATTGCAGAAATTTCCCATATTTTTGGGCAAAAGTGCACTAATGCTTTAATTTTGGGGCAAAATTTAGAAATTGCACTAATTTTGGGGCAAAAAGGCAGAAATTCCACTTATTTGGGGGCAAAAATTCAGAAATTTCCCTTTTTTGGGTCAAAAAGGCAGAAAATTCTTCTTTTTTGAGGCAAATTGTCGAAATTTCCCTTATTTTGTGCCAAAATTCTGTAATGCTTCTAATTTTGGGGCAAAAATCAGTAATTCCGTTAATTTTGGGGCAAAAAGACAGAAATTCCCTTTATTGTGGGGGAAATTAATGAAATTTTCTTTTTTTGGGACAAAATTGCAGAAATTTCCCTTATTTTTAAGCAAAATTGCAGAAATTTCCTTTATCTTGTGGCAAAAATACAGAAATTCCTTTTATTTCAAAGCAAAAGGGCAGAAATTACGCTTTTTTTGGGGCAAATTATAGAACTTACCCTTATTTTAAAGAAAAAGCCTTAAATTTCTCTTATTTTGTGCCAAAAAGGCAGAAATTCTTGTTATTTTAGAGCAAAAAGGCAGAAATTCCACATAATTTTGGCCATAAATGCAGAAATTTCCATTATTTTGGGGCAAAAACACAATAATGCACCTAATTTGGGGGCAAAAACGAAGAAATTCTCCTAATTTTGGGACAAAAAGTCAGAAATTCCCCTTATTTTAGGGCAAAAATGCTGAAATTCCCCTTATTTTCGAGCAAAAATGCAGAAATTTCCTTATTTTAGGGCAAAAAGACAGAAATTCTTATTAGTTTAGGACAAAAATAGAAATTACCCTTATTTAAGTTCAAAAAGACTAAATTACCCATATTTTGGGGCAAAAAGGCAGAAATTCCCTTTATTTTAGGGCAAAGAGGAAGAAATTCCCCTTAATTTTGGGAAAAAATGCAGAAATTTCCCTTAATTTTGGGCAAAAATTCAGAAATTCCTTTTATTTTGGGCCAAATAGGTAGAAATTTCGCTTATTTTGTGGCAAAAGGATAGAAATTTAATTTATTTTAAGATAAAATTTTAGAAACTTCCCATATTTTGTGGCAAAAATGCAGAAATTCCCATTATTTTTGGGTAAAAAGGCAGAAATTTCCCGTATTTTGGAACAAAATTTAAGAAATTTCCCATATTTTGGAGCAAACATGCAGTAATGCTGCTAATTTTGAGGCAAAATTCAGAAATTTCACTAATTTTGGGGCCAAAAGGCAAAAATCCCTATTATTTTGGGGCAAAAATGCAGAAATATCCCTTTTTTGGAACAAAATTGCAGAAATTTCCTTTATTTTGAGGCAAATTGCAGAAATTTCCCTTATTATGGGGTAAAAATGCAGTAATGCTTCTAATTTTGGAGCATTAATTTAGAAATTCCCCTAATTTTGGGGCAAAAAGGCAGAAATTTCCATATTGTGTGGCAAAATTGCTGACATTTCCATTTTTTGGACAAAATTGCAAAAATTTCCCCTATTTTGGGATAAAATTGCAGAAATTTCCCTTATCTTGGGCAAAAATGTTAGAAATTCCCCTTCTTTCAGGTCATAAATGCAGAAATTCCAATTATTAGGGGGCAAATTGCAGAAATTACCCTTATTTTAGAGCAAAAAAACTGAAATTCCCCTTATTTTTTGCCTTAAAGGCAGAAATTCTTTTTATTTTAGTGCAAAAATCAGTAACTCCACTTAATTTTGGGCAAAAATGCAGAAATTTTCCTTAATTTGTGGCAAAAATGCAGAAATTTCCCTTATTTTTGGCCAAAGAGGCAGAAATTTCCCTTATTTTGAGGCAAAAGTTTAGAAATTTAACTTATTTTAGGATAAAATTGCAGAAACTTCCCTTATTTTGTGGCAAAAATGCAGAAATTCCCATTACTTTGTGGTAAAATAGAAGAAATTTCCCTTATTTTGGGGTAAAATTGCAGAAATTTCCCTTATCTAGGGCAAAAATGTTAGAAATTCCTCTTCTTTCAGGTCATAAAGGCTGAAATTCCACTTATTTTGGGGCAAATTGCAGAAATTACCCTTATTTTAGGGCAAAAGACTGACATTGCCCTTATTTTTTGCCTTAAAGGCAGAAATTCTTTTTATTTTAGGGCAAAAATCAGAAATTCCAATTAATTTTGGGCAAAAATGCAGAAATTTCCCTTATTTTGGACAAAAAGACAGTAATACACCTAATTGGGGGGCAAAAAGGCAGAAATTCCCCTAATTTTGGTGCAAAAAAGCAGAAATTCCCCTTATTTTGGGGCAAAAATGCTGAAATTCCCCTTATTTTGGAGCAAAAATGCAGAAATTTTCCTTATTTTACAGTAAAAAGACAGAAATTATCATTATTTTAGGCCAAAAATAGAAATTACCGTTATTTTAGGCCAAAAAGACTAAATTCCCCTTGTCTTGGGGCAAAAAGGCAGAAATTCCTCTTATTTTAGGGCAAAAAGGCAGAAATATCCCTTATTTTTAGGCAAAATTGCAGAAATTTTCCTTATCATGGGACAAAAATCCAGAAATTCCCCTCATTTTAGGTCAAAAAGGCAGAAATTCCACTAATTTGGGGGCAAATTGCAGAAATTATACTTATTTAAGGGAAGAAGACTGAAATTCCCTTTATTTTGTGCCAAAAAAGCAGAAATTCTTCTTATTTTAGGGCAAAAAGTCAGAAATTCCAATTAATTTTGTGGAAAAATGCAGAAATTTCCCTTATTTTGGGGCAAAAACACAGTAATGCCTCTAAATATTTGGCATAAATGCAGAAATTCCCCTAATTTTGGGGCAAAAGGCAGAAAGTCCCCTTATTGTGGGGCAAAATTGCTGAAATTTCCCTTTTTTGGGACAAAATTGCAAAAATTTCTCTTATTTTGGGGCAAAATTGCAGAAATACCCCTTATTTCGGGTCAAAAATGCAGAAACACCGCATACTTGGTGTAAATATGCAGAAATTACCCTTATTTAAGGGAAAAAAGACTGAAATTCCCCCTTTTTTGCACCAAAAAGCAGAAATTTTCCTTATTTGTGGCAAAAATGCAGAAATTCCCCTTATTTTGGAACAAAATTGCAGAAATTCTCCTTTTTTTGTTTCAAACAGGCAGAAATTTCCTTTATTTTGAAGCAAAAATGAAAAAAATTCCCTTATTTTGGTGAAAAATTGCATAAATTTCCCTTATTATGTGGCAAAAAGGCATAAATTCCCCTAATTTTGGAGAAAAATTGCAGAAATTTCCCTTATTTTGGGGCAAAATTGCAGAAATTTCCTTAATTTTAGGGCAAAATTGCAGAAATTCACTTTAGTTTGGAGCAAAAATGCAGAAATTTTCTTTAATACAGGACAAAAATAAAGAAATTCCCCTTATTTTGGGGCAAAAATGCAGAAATTCCCCTTATTTTAGGCCAAAAATACAGAAATTACCCTTATTTTTGGGGAAAAATGCAGAAATTTCCTTTAATTTGGGGCAAAAATGCAGAAATTCCCCTTATTTGGGGCTACAAAGGCAGGAATTTCTTCTATTTTGTGGCAAAAATGAAGAAATTCCCATTATTTTGGGGTAGAAAGGCAGAAATTCCCTTTATTTTGGAACAAAATTACAGAAATTTCCCATACTTTTGGGCAATAATGCACTAATACTGCTAATTTTGGGGCAAAATTTAGAAATTCCACTAATTTTGGGGCAAATAGGCAGAAATTCCACTTATTTGGGGGCAAAAATTCAGGAATTTCCCTTTTTTGGGTCAAAAAGGCAGAAAATTCTTCCTTTTCGAGGCAAATTGCTGAAATTTCCCTTATTTTGTGGCAAAAATTCTGTAATGCTTCTAATTTTGGGGCAAAAATCAGAAATTCCGTTAATTTTGAGGCAAAAAAACAGAAATTCCTTTTATAGTTGGCGAAATTAATGAAATTTCCTTTTTTTGGGACAAAATTGCAGAAATTTCCCTTATTTTTAAACAAAATTGCAGAAATTTTCTTTATCTTGTGGCAAAAATACAGAAATTCCTTTTATTTCAGGGCAAAAGGGCAGAAATTACGCTTTTTTCGGGGCAAATTCCAGAAATTACCCTTAATTTAGGAAAAAAGCCTGAAATTCCTATTATTTTGTGCCAAAAGGCTGAAATTCTTCTTATTTTAGAGCAAAAAAGCAGAAATTCCACATAATTTTGGCCAAAAATGCAGGAATTTCCATTATTTTGGGGCAAAAACAAAGTAATGCACCTAATTTGGGGGCAAAAAGTCAGAAATTCCCATAATTTTGGAGCAAAAAGGCAGAAATTGCCCTTATTTTGGGGCAAAAATGCTGAAATTTCCCTTATTTTGTAGCAAAAATGCAGAAATTTTCCTTATTTTAAGGCAAAATGACAGAAATTCTCATTATTTTAGGCCAAAATTCCAAATTACCCTTACTTTAGGCCAAAAAGACAAAATTCCCCTTATTTTAGGGCTAAATGGCAGAAATTCCACTTAATTTTGGGCAAAATGCAGAAATTTCCCTTAATTTTTTGCAAAAATGCAGAAATTCCCCTTATTTTGGGACAAATAGGCAGAAATTTCCCTTATTTTGAGGCAAAAGGATAGAAATTTAACTTATTTTGGGATAAAATTGCAGAAACTTCCCTTATTATGTGGCAAAAGTGCAGAAATTCCCATTATTTTGGGGTAAAAAGGCAGAAATTTCCCTTATTTTGGAACAAAATTGCAGAGATTTCCCATATTTTGGGGCAAAAATGCAGTAATGCTGTAATTTTGTGGCAAAATTCAGAAATTTCACTAATTTTGGGGCCAAAAGGCAAAAATCCCTATTATTTTGGGGCAAAAATGCAGAAATATACCTTTTTTTGGGACAAAATTGCAGAAATTTCCTTTATTTTGAGGCAAATTGAAGAAATTTCCCTTATTTTGGGGTAAAAATGCAGTAATGCTTCTAATTTTGAAGCAAAAATTCAGAAATTCCCCTAATTTTGGGGCAAAAAGGCAGAAATTCCCCTTATTGTGGGGCAAAATTGCTGAGATTTCCCTGTTTTTGGACAAAATTGCAAAAATTTTTTTTTATTTTGGGGTAAAATTGCAGAAATTTCCCTTATTTTGGTCAAAAATGTTAGAAATTCCTCTTCTTTCAGGTCATAAAGAAAGAAATTCCACTTATTAGGTGGCAAATTGCAGAAATTACCCTTATTTTAGGGCAAATAAACTGAAATTCTTCTTATTTTTGCCTTAAAGGCAGAAATTCTTTTTATTTTATGGCAAAAATCAGAAATTCCACTTAATTTTGTGCCAAAATGCAGAAATTTTCCTTAATTTGTGGCAAAAATGCAGAAATTCTCCTTATTTTTGGCCAAATAGGCAGAAATTTCCCTTATTTTGAGGCAAAAGTTTAGAAACTTAAATTAATTTAAGATAAAATTGCAGCAACTTCTCTTATTATGTGGCAAAAATGCAGAAATTCCCATTATTTTGTGGTAAAAAGGAAGATATTTCCCTTATTTTGTAACAAAATTGCAGAAATTTACCATATTTTGGGGCAAAAAACAGTAATGCTTCTAATTTTGGAGCAAAATTCAGAAATTTCACTAATTTTGGGACAAAATTCTGAAATTTCACTTATTTTGGGGCAAAAGGCAGAAATTCCTATTATTTTGGGGCAAAAATGCAGAAATTCCTTTTATTTCGGGGCAAAAAGGCAGAAATTCTCCTCATTTTGGGGCAAAAAGGTAGAAATTCCCTTTATTTTGGGGCAAAAAGGAAGAAATTTCCCTTATTTTGGTGCAAAATTGCAGAAATTTTCCTTATCATGGGACAAAAATCCAGAAATTCTTCTCATTTTAGGTCAAAAAAGCAGAAATTCTGCTAATTTGGGGGCAAATTACAGAAATTAAACTTATTTAAGGGAAGAAGACTGAAATTCCCCTTATTTTTTGCCAAAAAAGCAGAAATTCTTTTTATTTTAGGGCAAAAAGGCAGAAAATCCAATTGATTTTGGGCAAAAATGCAGAAATTTACCTTATTTTGGGGCAAAAACACAGTAATGCCCATAATTTTGCAGCAAAAATGCAGAAATTCCCCTAATTTTGGGGCAAAAGGCAGAAATTTCCCTTATTTCGGGGCAAAATTGCTGAAATTTATTTTTTTTGGGACAAATTGCAGAAATTTCTATTATTTTGGGGCAAAATTGCGGAAATTACCCTTATATCGGGTCATAAAGGCAGAAATACCGCATACTTGGTGTCAAAAATGCCGAAATTACCCTTATTTTAGGGCAAAAAACTGAAATTCCCCCTTTTTTGCGCCAAAAAAGGCAGAAATTCCCCTTATTTTGGAACAAAAATGCAGAAATTCCCCATATTTTGGAACAAAATTGCAGAAATTCCCCCTTTTTTGTTTCAAAAATGCAGAAACTCTCTTTATTTTGGAGGAAAAATGTAGAAAATACCATTATTTTGGTGCAAAATTGCAGAAATTCCCCTAATTTTTGGGCAAAATTGCTAAAATTTCCCTTATTTTGGGGCAAAATTACAGAAATTTCCTTAATTTTGTGGAAAAATTGCAGAAATTCCCCTCATTTTGGAGCATAAATGCAGAAATTTTCTTTAATTCAGGGTAAAAATACAAAATTTCCCTTTATTTTGGGGCAAAAATGCAGAAATTTACCTTATTTTAGGCCAAAAATACAGAAATTACCCTTATTTTTGGGCAAAATTGCAGAAATTTCCCTTAATTTGGGGAAAAAATGCAGAAATTCCCCTTATTTGGGTCCAAAGATGCAAGAATTTCACTTATTTTGGAACAAAAGTATAGAAATTTAACTTATTTTAGGATAATATGGCAGAAATTTACCTTATTTTGTGGCAAAAATGAAGTAATTCCCATTATTTTGGAACAAAATTGCAGAAATTTCCTATATTTTGTGGCAAAAATTCTGTAATGCTTATAATTTTGGGGCAAAAATCAGAAATTCCATTAATTTTGGGGCAAAAAGACAGAAATTCCCCTTATTGTGAGGCAAAATTAATGAAATTTCCTTTTTTTGGGACAAAATTGGAGAAATTTCCCTTATTTTTAAGCAAAATTGCAGAAATTTTCTTTATCTTGTGGCAAAAATACAGAAATTCCTTTTATTTCAGGGCAAAAGGGCAGAAATTATGTTTTTTTGGGGGCAAATTCAAGAAATTACCCTTATTTTAGGGAAAAAGCCTGAAATTCCACTTATTTTGTGCCAAAAAGGCAGAAATTCTTCTTAATTTAGAGCAAAAAGGCAGAAATTCCACATAATTTTGGCCAAAAATGCAGAATTTTCCATTATTTTAGGGCAAAAATACTGAAATTTCCCTTATTTTTTGCCTTAAAGGCAGAAATTCTTTTTATTTTAGGGCAAAAATCAGAAATTCCACTTAATTTTAGGCAAAAATGCAGAAATTTATTTTATTTTGGGCAAAAAGATAGTAATGCACCTAATTTGGGGGCAAAAAGGCAGAAATTCCCCTTATTTTAGGACAAAAAGACAGAAATTCCCATTATTTTAAGCCAAAAATAGAAATTACCCTTATTTTAGGCCAAAAAGTCTAAATTCCCCTTATTTTGCAGCAAAAAGGCAGAAATTCCCCTTATTTTAGAGCAAAAAGGCAGAAATTCCCCTTAATTTTGGGAAAAATGCAGAAATTCCCCTTATTTCGGGCCAAATAGGCAGAAATTTCCCTTCTTTTGAGGCAAAAGGATAGAAATTTAACTTATTTTAGGATAAAATTGCAGAAACTTCTCTCAATTTGTGGCAAAAATGCAGAAATTCCCATTATTTTGGGGTAAAAAGGCAGAAATTTCCCGTATTTTGGAACATAATTGCAGAAATTTCCGATATTTGGGGCAAAAATGCAGTAATGCTGCTAATTTTGGGGAAAAATTCAGAAATTTCACTAATTTTAGGGCAAAAAGGCAAAAATTCTCATTATTTTGGGGCAAAAATGCAGAAATATTGCTTTTTGAAACAAAATTGCAGAAATTTCCTTTATTTTGAGGCAAATTGCAGAAATTTCCCTTATTTTGGGGTAAAAATGCAGTAATGCTTCTAATTTTGGAGCAAAAATTCAGAAATTCCCCTAATTTTGGGGCAAAAAGGCAGAAATTCCTATTATTGTGGGGCAAAATTGCTGAGATTTCCCTTTTTTTGGACAAAATTACAAAAATTTCCCTTACTTTGGGGTAAAATTGCAGAAATTTCCTTTTTCATGGGCAAAAATGTTAGAAATTCCCGTTTTTTCAGGTCATAAAGGCAGAAATTCCACTTATTAGGGGGCAAATTGCAGAAATTACCATTATATTAGGGTAAAAAGACTGAAATTCACCTTATTTTTTGCCTTAAAGGCAGAAATTCTTTTTATTTTAGGGCAAAAATCAGAAATTCCAATTAATTTTGGGCAAAAATGCAGAAATTTCCCTTATTTTGGGCAAAAAGACAGTAATGCACCTAATTTGGGGTCAAAAAGGCAGAAATTCTCCTCATTTTGGGGCAAAAAGGCAGAAATTTCCATTATTTTTTGTGCAAAATTGCAGAAATTTTCCTCATCATGGGACAAAAATCCAGAAATTCCCCTCATTTTAGGTCAAAAAGGCAGAAATTCCGCTAATTTTGTGCTAAATTGCAGAAATTAAACTTATTTAAGGGAAGAAGACTGAAATTCCCCTTATTTTGTGCCAAAAAAGCAGAAATTCTTCTTATTTTAGGGCAAAAAGGCAGAAATTCCAATTAAATTTGGGGAAAAATGCAGAAATTTCCCTTATTTTTGGGCAAGAACACAGTAATGCCCCTAATTTTGTGGCAAAAATGCAGAAATTCTTCTAATTTTGGTGCAAAAAACAGAAATTCCCCTTATTTTGGGGCAGAACTGCTGAAATTTCCTTTTTTTGGGACAAAATTGCAAAAATTTCTCTAATTTTGGGGCAAAATTGCAGAAATTCTCCTTATTTCGTGTCAAAAAATCAGAAATATCGCATACTTGGGGTCAAATATGCAGAAATTACCCTTATTTTAGGGCAAAAAGACTGAAATTCCCCCTTTTTTGCGCCAAAAAGGCAGAAATTTCCCTTATTTTGGGGCAAAAATGCAGAAATTCCCCTTATTTTGGAACAAAATTGCAGAAATTCCCCTTTTTTTGTTTCAAAAAGGCAGAAACTCCCTCTATTTTGGAGAAAAAAATAAAGAAATATCTCTTATTTTGGTGCAAAATTGCATAAATTTTTCTTATTATGGGGCAAAATGGCAGAAATTCCCTTAATTTTGGGGAAAAATTGCAGAAATTTCCGTTATTTTGGGGCAAAATTGCAGAAATTCCCCTACTTTTAGGGCAAAATTGCAGAAATTTCCCTTATTTGGGGCAAAATTACAGAAATTCCCCTAATTTTGGGGAAAAATTGTAGAAATTCCCCTTATTTTGGAGCAAAAATGCAGAAATTTTCCTTAATACAGGGCAAAAATTCAGAAATCCCCCTTATTTTAGGCCAAAAATACAGAAATTACCCTTATTTTTGAGCAAAAGTGCAGAAATTTCCCTTAATTTGGGGCAAAAATGCAGAAATTCCCTTTATTTGGGGCCAAAAAGGCAGGAATTTCCCTTATTTTGGGGCAAAACTATAGAAATTTAACTTATTTTAGGATAATATTGCAGAAATTTCCCTTATTTTAGGGAAAAAGCCTGAAATTCCTCTTATTTTGTGCCAAAAAGGCAGAAATTCTTCTTATTTTTGAGAAAAAGGAAGAAATTCCACATAATTTTGGCCAATAATGCAGAAATTCCCATTATTTTGGGGCAAAAACACAGTAATGCAACTAATTTGGGGGCAAAAAGGCAGAAATTGCCCTAATTATAAGGCAAAAAGCCAGAAATTCACCATATTTTGGGGCAAAAATGCTTAAATTTCTTTTATTTTGGAGCAAAAATGCAGAAATTTTCCTTATTTTAGGGAAAAAAAGACAGAAATTATCATTATTTTAGGCCAAAAATAGAAATTACCCCTATTTTAGGCCAAAAAGACTAAATTCCCCTAATTTTGGGGCAAAAAGGCAGAAATTCCCCTTAATGTTGGGCAAAAATGCAGAAATTTCCCTTAATTTTGTGCTAAAATGCATAAATTCCCCTTATTTTGGGCCAAAGAGGCAGAAATTTCCCTTATTTTGAGGCAAAAGGATAGAAATTTAACTTATTTTAGGATAAAATTTCAGAAACTTCCCTTATTTTGTGGCAAAAATGCAGAAATTCCCATTATTTTATGGTAAAAAGGCTAAAATTTCCCTTATTTTGGAACAAAATTGCAGAAATTTCCCATATTTTGGGGCAAAAATTCAGAAATATCCCTTTTTTGGGACAAAATTGCAGAAATTTCCTTTATTTTGAGGCAAATTGCAAAAATTTTCCTTATTTTGGGGTAAAAATGCAGCAATGCTTCTAATTTTGGAGTAAAAATTCAGAAATTCCCCTAATTTTGGGACAAAAAGCAGAAATACCCATTATTGTGGGGCAAAATTGCTGAGATTTCCCTTTTTTTGGACAAAATTGCAAAAATTTCCCTTACTTTAGGGTAAAATTGCAGAAATTTCCCTTTTCTTGGGCAAAAATGTGAGAAATTCCCCTAATTTCAGGTCATAAAAGCAGAAATTCCATTATTAGGGGGCAAATTGCAGAAATTACCCTTATTTTAGGGCAAAAAGACTGAAATTCTTCTTATTTTTTGCCTTAAAGGCAGAAATTCTTTTTATTTTAGGGCAAAAATCAGAAATTCCAATTAATTTTGGGCAAAAATGCAGAAATTTTCTTTATTTTGGGCAAAAAGACAGTAATGCACCTAATTTGGGGTCAAAAAAGCAGAAATTCTCCTCATTTTGGGGCTAAAAGGCAGAAATTTCCATTATTTTTTGTGCAAAATTGCAGAAATTTTCCTCATCATAGGACAAAAATCCAGAAATTCCCCTCATTTTAGGTCAAAAAGGCAGAAATTCCGCTAATTTTGGGCCAAATTGCAGAAATTAAACTTATTTAAGGGAAGAAGACTGAAATTCCCCTTATTTTGTGACAAAAAGGCAGAAATTCTTCTTATTTTAGGGCAAAAAGGCAGAAATTCCAATTAATTTTGGGGAAAAATGCAGAAATTTCCCTTATTTTTGGGGCAAAAACACAGTAATGCCCGTAATTTTGCGGCAAAAATGCAGAAATTCCTCTAATTTTGGGGCAAAATGCAGAAATTCCCCTTATTGTGGGGCAAAATTGCAGAAATTTCTTTTTTTTGGGACAAAATTGCAAAAATTTCTCTTATTTTGGGGCAAAATTGCAGAAATTCCTCTAATTTTGAGGAAAAATTGCATAAATTCCCCTTATTTTTGGGCAAAAATCCTGAAATTCCCCTTATTTTGGAGCAAAAATGCAGAAATTCCACTAATTTTGTGGCAAAAAGGCAGAAATTCCCCTAATTTTAGGGCAAAAAGGCAGAAATTCCTTTATTTTGGGGGCAAAAATGCTGAATTTCCTTTTATATTGGAGCAAAAATGCAGAAATTCCACTAATTTTGGGGCAAAAGCAGAAATTCCAATTATTTGGGGGCAAAAATTCAGAAATTCCACTAATTTTGGGGCAAAAGGGCAGAAATTCCACTTATTTGGGGGCAAAAATTCCGAAATTTCACTTTTTTGGTCAAAAAGACAGAAAATTCTTCTTTTTTAAGCAAATTGCAAAAATTTCCCTTATTTTTGGCAAAAATTCTGTAATGCTTCAAATTTTGGGGCAAAAATCAGAAATTCCGTTAATTTTGGGGCAATAAGACAGAAATTCCCCTTATTGTGGGGCAAAATTAATGAAATTTCTGTTTTTTGGAACAAAATTGCAGAAATTTTCCTTATTTTTAAGCAAAATTGCAGAAATTTCCTTTATCTTGTGGCAAAAATACAGAAATTCCTCTTATTTCAGGGCAAAAGGGCAGAAATTACACTTTTTGGGGGGCAAATTCCAGAAATTACCCTTTTTTAGGGAATAAGCCTTAAATTTCTTTTATTTTGTGCCAAAAAGGCAGAAATTCTTCTTATTTTAGAGCAAAAAGGCAGAAATTCCAAATAATTTTGGCCAAAAATGCAGAAATTTCCATTATTTTGGGGCAAAAACACAGTAATGCACCTAATTTGGGGGCAAAAATGCAGAAATTACCCTAATTTTTGGGGCAAAAAGGCAGAAATTCCCCTTATTTTGGGGCAAAAATGCTGAAATTCCCCTTATTTTGGAGCAAAAATGCAGAAATTTTCCTTATTTTCGGGCAAAAAGACAGAAATTATCATTATTTTAGGCCAAAAATAGAAATTACCCTTATTTTAGGCCAAAAAGACTAAATTCCCTTTATTTTGAGGCAAAAAGGCAAAATTCCCCTTATTTTAGGGCAAAAAGGCAGAAATTCCCCTTAATTTTAGGCAAAAATGCAGGTATTTCTTTTAATTGTGGGCAAAAATGCAGAAATTCCCCTTATTTTGGGCCAAATAGGCAGAAATTTCCCTTATTTTGAGGCAAAAGGATAGAAATTTAACATATTTTAGGATAAAATTGCAGAAACTTCCATTAATTTGTGGCAAAAATGCCGAAATTCCCATTATTTTGAGGTAAAAAGGCAGAAATTTCTCTTATTTTGGAACAAAATTGCAGAAATTTCCCCTATTTTGAGGCAAAAATGCAGTAATGCTGCTAATTTTGGAAGAAAATTCAGAAATTTCACTAATTTTGGGGCAAAAAGGCAAAAATCCCTATTATTTGGGGCAAAAATGCAGAAATATCTTTTTTTGGGACAAAATTGCAGAAATTTCCTTTATTTTGAGGCAAATTGCAGAAATTTCCTTTATTTTGGTGTAAAAATGCAGTAATGCTTCCAATTTTGGAGCAAAAATTCAGAAATTCCCCTAATTTGGGGGCAAAAAGGCAGAAATTCCCTTTATTGTGGGGCAAAATTGCTGAGATTTCACTTTTTTTGGACAAAATTGCAAAAATTTCCTTTATTTTGGGGTAAAATTGCAGAAATTTCCCTTTTCTTGCACAAAAATGTTAGAAATTCCCGTTCTTTCATGTCATAAAGGCAGAAATTCCACTTATTAGGGGGCAAATTGCAGAAATTACCCTTATTTTAGGGCAAAAAGACTGAAATTCCCATTATTTTTTGCCTTAAAGGCAGAATTTTTTTTTATTTTAGGGCAAAAATCAGAAATTCCACTTAATTTTGGGCAAAAATGCAGAAATTTTCCTTAATTTGTGGCAAAAATGCAGAAATTCCCCTTATTTTTAGCCAAATAGGCAGAAATTTCCCTTATTTTGAGGCAAAAGTTGAGAAATTTAACTTATTTTAGGACAAAATTTCAGAAACTTCCCTTATTTTGTGGCAAAAATGCAGAAATTCCCATTATTTTGTGGTAAAAATGAAGAAATTTTCCTTATTTTGTAACAAAATTGCAGAAATTTCCCATATTTTGGGGCAAAAAAGCAGTAATGCTTCGAATTTTGGAGCAAAATTCAGAAATTTCACAAATTTTGGTACAAAATTCAGAAATTTCACTAATTTTGGGGCAAAAAGGCAGAAATTCCTATTATTTTGTGGCAAAAATTCAGAAATTCATTTTATTTGGGGGCAAAAAGGCAGAAATTCTCCTCATTTTAGGGCAAGAAGGCAGAAATTCCCTTTATTTTGGAGCAAAAATGAAGAAAATTCCCTTATTTTGATGCAAAATTGCATAAATTTTCCTTATTATAGGGCAAAAGGCAAAAATTTTCTTTAATTTTAGGGCAAAATTGCAGAAATTTCCCTTATTTGGGTCAAAATTACAGAAATTCCCCTAATTTTGGGAAAAAAATTGCAGAAATATCCTTTATTTTGGAGCAAAAATGCAAAAATTTTCCTTAATAAAGGACAAAAGTACAGAAATTCCCCTGATATTGGCTGAAAAATGCAAAAATTACTCTTATTTTAGGCCAAAAATACAGAAATTACCCTTATATTTGGCAAAAATGCAGAAATTTCCCTTAATTTGGGGCAAAACTGCAGAAATTCCCCTTATTTGAAGCCAAAAAGGCAAAAATTTCCCTTATTTTGGGGCAAAAGTATAGAACTTAACCTTATTTTAGGATAATATTGCAGAAATTTACCTTATTTTGTTGCAATAATGAAGAAATTCTCATTATTTTGCGGTAAAAAGGCAGAAATTTCCCTTATTTTGGAACAAAATTGCAGAAATTTCCCATATTTTGGGGCAAAAATGCAGTAATGCTTCTAATTTTGGAGCAAAATTCAGAAATTTAACTAATTTTGGGGCAAAAAGGCAAAAATCCCTATTATTTTGGGGCAAAAATGTAGAAATATCCCCTTTTTGGGACAAAATTGCAGTAATTTCCTTTATTTTGAGGCAAATTGCAGAAATTTCCCTTATTTTGGGGTAAAAATGCAGTAATGCTTCTAATTATGGAGGAAAAATTCAGAAATTCCTCTAATTTTGCGGCAAAAAGGCAGAAATTCCCCTTCTTGTGGGGCAAAATTGCTGAGATTTCCCTTTTTTAGGACAAAATTGCAAAAATTTCCCTTATTTTGGAGTAAAATTGCAGAAATTTCCCTTATCTTGCACAAAAATGTTAGAAATTCCCGTTCTTTCATGTCATAAAGGCAGAAATTCCACTTATTAGGGGGCAAATTGCAGAAATTACCCTTATTTTAGGGCAAAAAGACTGAAATTCCCCTTATTTTTTGCCTTAAAGGCAGAAATTTTTTTTTATTTTAGGGCAAAAATCAGAAATTCCACTTAATTTTGGGCAAAAATGCAGAAATTTTCCTTAATTTGTGGCAAAAATGCAGAAATTCCCCTTATTTTTAGCCAAATAGGCAGAAATTTCCCTTATTTTGAGGCAAAAGTTGAGAAATTTAACTTATTTTAGGATAAAATTTCAGAAACTTCCCTTATTTAGTGGCAAAAATGCAGAAATTCCCATTATTTTGTGGTAAAAATGAAGAAATTTCCCTTATTTTGTAACAAAATTGCAGAAATTTCCCATATTTTGGGGCAAAAAAGCAGTAATGCTTCGAATTTTGGAGCAAAATTCAGAAATTTCACAAATTTTGAAACAAAATTCATAAATTTCACTAATTTTGGGGCAAAAAGGCAGAAATTCCTATTATTTTGTGGCAAAAATTCAGAAATTCTTTTATTTGGGGGCAAAAAGGCAGAAATTCTCCTCATTTTAGGGCAAGAAGGCAGAAATTCCCTTTATTTTGGAGCAAAAATGAAGAAAATTCCCTTATTTTGATGCAAAATTGCATAAATTTCCCTTATTATGGGGCAAAAGGCAAAAATTTTCTTTAATTTTAGGGCAAAATTGCAGAAATTTCCCTTATTTGGTCAAAATTACAGAAATTCCCCTAATTTTGGGAAAAAAATTGCAGAAATTTTCCTTATTTTGGAGCAAAAATGCAAAAATTTTCCTTAATAAAGGACAAAAATACAGAAATTCTCCTGATTTTGGCACAAAAATGCAAAAATTCCTCTTATTTTAGGCCAAAAATACAGAAATTACCCTTATATTTGGCAAAAATGCAGAAATTTCCCTTAATTTGGGGCAAAACTGCAGAAATTCCCCTTATTTGAAGCCAAAAAGGCAAAAATTTCCCTTATTTTGGGGCAAAAGTATAGAACTTTACCTTATTTTAGGATAATATTGCAGAAATTTACCTTATTTTGTTGCAATAATGAAGAAATTCTCATTATTTTGTGGTAAAAAGGCAGAAATATCCCTTATTTTGGAACAAAATATCAGAAATTCCCCTTTTTTTGTTTCAAAAAGGCAGAAACTCCCTCTATTTTGGAGAAAAAATAAAGAAATATCCCTTATTTTGGTGCAAAATTGCATAAATTTTTCTTATTATGGGGCAAAATGGCAGAAATTCCCTTAATTTTGGGGAAAAATTGCAGAAACTTCCTTTATTTTGGGGCAAAATATCAGAAATTCCCCTACTTTTAGGGCAAAATTTCAGAAAATTCCCTTATTTGGGGCAAAATTACAGAAATTCCCCTAATTTTGGGGAAAAATTGTAGAAATTCCCCTTATTTTGGAGCAAAAATGCAGAAATTTTCCTTAATACAAGGCAAAAATTCAGAAATTCCCCTTATTTTGGGGCAAAAATGCAGAAATTCCCCTTATTTTAGGCCAAAAATACAGAAATTACCCTTATTTTTGAGCAAAAGTGCAGAAATTTCCCTTAATTTGGGGCAAAAATGCAGAAATTCCCTTTATTTGGGGCCAAAAAGGCAGGAATTTCCCTTATTTTGGGGCAAAACTATAGAAATTTAACTTATTTTAGGATAATATTGCAGAAATTTCCCTTATTTTGTGGCAAAAATGAAGAAATTTCCATTATTTTGGGGTAGAAAGGCAGAAATTCCCTTTATTTTGGAACAAAATTGCAGAAATTTCCCATATTTTTAGGCAAAAATGCACTAATGCTTTTAATTTTGGGGCAAAATTTAGAAATTCCACTAATTTTTAGGCAAAAAGGCAGAAATTCGACTTATTTGGGGTAAAAATTCAGAAATTTCCCTTTTTTTGGGTCTAAAAGGCAAAAAATTCTTCTTTTTTGAGGCAAATTGCAGAAATTTCCCTTATTTTGTGGCAAAAATTCTGTAATGCTTCTAATTTTGGGGCAAAAAGCAGAAATTCCATTAATTTTGGGGCAAAAAGACAGAAATTCCCCTTATTGTGGAGGAAATTAATGAATTTTTTTTTTGGTACAAAATTGCAGAAATTTCTTTTATTTTTAAGCAAAATTACAGAAATTTCCTGTATCTTGTGGCAAAAATACAGAAATTCCATTTATTTCAGGGCAAAAGGGCAGAAATTATGCTTTTTTGGGGTCAAATTCCAGAAATTACCCTTATTTTAGGGAAAAAGCCTGAAATTCCTCTTATTTTGTGCCAAAAAGGCAGAAATTCTTCTTATTTTTGAGCAAAAGGAAGAAATTCCACATAATTTTGGCCGATAATGCAGAAATTCCCATTATTTTGGGGCAAAAACACAGTAATGCACCTAATTTGGGGGCAAAAAGGCAGAAATTGCCCTAATTATAAGGCAAAAAGCCAGAAATTCACCTTATTTTGGGGCAAAAATGCTTAAATTCCTTTTATTTTGGAGCAAAAATGCAGAAATTTTTCTTATTTTAGGGAAAAAAAGACAGAAATTATCATTACTTTAGGCCAAAAATAGAAATTACCCCTATTTTAGGCCAAAAAGACTAAATTCTCCTTATTTTGGGGCAAAAAGGCAGAAATTCCCCTTAATGTTGGGCAAAAATGCAGAAATTTCCCTTAATTTTGTGCTAAAATGCATAAATTCCCCTTATTTTGGGCCAAATAGGCAGAAATTTCCCTTATTTTGAGGCAAAAGGATAGAAATTTAACTTATTTTAGGATAAAATTTCAGAAACTTCCCTTATTTTGTGGCAAAAATGCAGAAATTCCCATTATTTTATGGTAAAAAGGCTAAAATTTCCCTTATTTTGGAACAAAATTGCAGAAATTTCCCATATTTTGGGGCAAAAATGCAGAAATATCCCTTTTTTGGGACAAAATTGCAGAAATTTCCTTTATTTTGAGGCAAATTGCAGAAATTTCCCTTATTTTGGGGTAAAAATGCAGTAATGCTTCTAATTTTGGAGCAAAAATTCAGAAATTCCCCTAATTTTGGGACAAAAAGTCAGAAATACCCATTATTGTGGGGCAAAATTGCTGAGATTTTCCTTTTTTTGGACAAAATTGCAAAAATTTCCCTTACTTTGAGGTAAAATTGCAGAAATTTCCCTTTTCTTGGGTAAAAATGTGAGAAATTCTCCTAATTTCAGGTCATAAAGGCAGAAATTCCATTATTAGGGGGCAAATTGCAGAAATTACCCTTATTTTAGGGCAAAAAGACTGAAATTCTTCTTATTTTTTGCCTTAAAGGCAGAAATACTTTTTATTTTAGGGCAAAAATCAGAAATTCCAATTAATTTTGGGCAAAAATGCAGAAATTTCCCTTATTTTGGGCAAAAAGACAGTAATGCACCTAATTTGGGGTCAAAAAGGCAGAAATTCTCCTCATTTTGGGGCAAAAAGGCAGAAATTTCCATTATTTTTTGTGCAAAATTGCAGAAATTTTCCTCATCATAGGACAAAAATCCAGAAATTCCCCTCATTTTAGGTCAAAAAGGCAGAAATTCCGCTACTTTTGGGCCAAATTGCAGAAATTAAACTTATTTAAGGGAAGAAGACTGAAATTCCCCTTATTTTGTGACAAAAAGGCAGAAATTCTTCTTATTTTAGGGCAAAAAGGCAGAAAATCCAATTAATTTTGGGGAAAAATGCAGAAATTTCCCTTATTTTTGGGGCAAAAACACAGTAATGCCCGTAATTTTGCGGCAAAAATGCAGAAATTCCTCTAATTTTGGGGCAAAATGCAGAAATTCCCCTTATTGTGGGGCAAAATTGCAGAAATTTCTTTTTTTTGGGACAAAATTGCAAAAATTTCTCTTATTTTTGGGCAAAATTGCAGAAATTCCTCTAATTTTGAGGAAAAATTGCATAAATTCACCTTATTTTTGGGCAAAAATCCTGAAATTCCCCTTATTTTGGAGCAAAAATGCAGAAATTCCACTAATTTTGTGGCAAAAAGGCAGAAATTCCCCTAATTTTAGGGCAAAAAGGCAGAAATTCCTTTATTTTGGGGGCAAAAATGCTGAATTTCCTTTTATATTGGAGCAAAAATGCAGAAATTCCACTAATTTTGGGGCAAAAAGGCAGAAATTCCAATTATTTGGGGGCAAAAATTCAGAAATTCCACTAATTTTGGGGCAAAAGGGCAGAAATTCCACTTATTTGGGGGCAAAAATTCCGAAATTTTACTTTTTTGGTCAAAAAGACAGAAAATTCTTCTTTTTTAAGCAAATTGCAAAAATTTCCCTTATTTTTTGGCAAAAATTCTGTAATGCTTCAAATTTTGGGGCAAAAATCAGAAATTCCGTTAATTTTGGGGCAATAAGACAGAAATTCCCCTTATTGTGGGGCAAAATTAATGAAATTTCTGTTTTTTGGAACAAAATTGCAGAAATTTTCCTTATTTTTAAGCAAAATTGCAGAAATTTCCTTTATCTTGTGGCAAAAATACAGAAATTCCTCTTATTTCAGGGCAAAAGGGCAGAAATTACACTTTTTGGGGGGCAAATTCCAGAAATTACCCTTTTTTAGGGAATAAGCCTTAAATTTCTTTTATTTTGTGCCAAAAAGGCAGAAATTCTTCTTATTTTAGAGCAAAAAGGCAGAAATTCCAAATAATTTTGGCCAAAAATGCAGAAATTTCCATTATTTTGGGGCAAAAACACAGTAATGCACCTAATTTGGGGGCAAAAATGCAGAAATTACCCTAATTTTTGGGGCAAAAAGGCAGAAATTCCCCTTATTTTGGGGCAAAAATGCTGAAATTCCCCTTATTTTGGAGCAAAAATGCAGAAATTTTCCTTATTTTCGGGCAAAAAGACAGAAATTATCATTATTTTAGGCCAAAAATAGAAATTACCCTTATTTTAGGCCAAAAAGACTAAATTCCCTTTATTTTGAGGCAAAAAGGCAAAATTCCCCTTATTTTAGGGCAAAAAGGCAGAAATTCCCCTTAATTTTAGGCAAAAATGCAGGTATTTCTTTTAATTGTGGGCAAAAATGCAGAAATTCCCCTTATTTTGGGCCAAATAGGCAGAAATTTCCCTTATTTTGAGGCAAAAGGATAGAAATTTAACATATTTTAGGATAAAATTGCAGAAACTTCCATTAATTTGTGGCAAAAATGCCGAAATTCCCATTATTTTGAGGTAAAAAGGAAGAAATTTCTCTTATTTTGGAACAAAATTGCAGAAATTTCCCCTATTTTGAGGCAAAAATGCAGTAATGCTGCTAATTTTGGAAGAAAATTCAGAAATTTCACTAATTTTGGGGCAAAAAGGCAAAAATCCCTATTATTTGGGGCAAAAATGCAGAAATATCTTTTTTTTGGGACAAAATTGCAGAAATTTCCTTTATTTTGAGGCAAATTGCAGAAATTTCCTTTATTTTGGTGTAAAAATGCAGTAATGCTTCCAATTTTGGAGCAAAAATTCAGAAATTCCCCTAATTTGGGGGCAAAAAGGCAGAAATTCCCTTTATTGTGGGGCAAAATTGCTGAGATTTCACTTTTTTTGGACAAAATTGCAAAAATTTCCTTTATTTTGGGGTAAAATTGCAGAAATTTCCCTTTTCTTGCACAAAAATGTTAGAAATTCCCGTTCTTTCATGTCATAAAGGCAGAAATTCCACTTATTAGGGGGCAAATTGCAGAAATTACCCTTATTTTAGGGCAAAAAGACTGAAATTCCCATTATTTTTTGCCTTAAAGGCAGAATTTTTTTTTATTTTAGGGCAAAAATCAGAAATTCCACATAATTTTGGGCAAAAATGCAGAAATTTTCCTTAATTTGTGGCAAAAATGCAGAAATTCCCCTTATTTTTAGCCAAATAGGCAGAAATTTCCCTTATTTTGAGGCAAAAGTTGAGAAATTTAACTTATTTTAGGATAAAATTTCAGAAACTTCCCTTATTTTGTGGCAAAAATGCAGAAATTCCCATTATTTTGTGGTAAAAATGAAGAAATTTTCCTTATTTTGTAACAAAATTGCAGAAATTTCCCATATTTTGGGGCAAAAAAGCAGTAATGCTTCGAATTTTGGAGCAAAATTCAGAAATTTCACAAATTTTGGTACAAAATTCAGAAATTTCACTAATTTTGGGGCAAAAAGGCAGAAATTCCTATTATTTTGTGGCAAAAATTCAGAAATTCATTTTATTTGGGGGCAAAAAGGCAGAAATTCTCCTCATTTTAGGGCAAGAAGGCAGAAATTCCCTTTATTTTGGAGCAAAAATGAAGAAAATTCCCTTATTTTGATGCAAAATTGCATAAATTTTCCTTATTATAGGGCAAAAGGTAAAAATTTTCTTTAATTTTAGGGCAAAATTGCAGAAATTTCCCTTATTTGGGTCAAAATTACAGAAATTCCCCTAATTTTGGGAAAAAAATTGCAGAAATATCCTTTATTTTGGAGCAAAAATGCAAAAATTTTCCTTAATAAAGGACAAAAGTACAGAAATTCCCCTGATATTGGCTCAAAAATGCAAAAATTACTCTTATTTTAGGCCAAAAATACAGAAATTACCCTTATATTTGGCAAAAATGCAGAAATTTCCCTTAATTTGGGGCAAAACTGCAGAAATTCCCCTTATTTGAAGCCAAAAAGGCAAAAATTTCCCTTATTTTGGGGCAAAAGTATAGAACTTAACCTTATTTTAGGATAATATTGCAGAAATTTACCTTATTTTGTTGCAATAATGAAGAAATTCTCATTATTTTGCGGTAAAAAGGCAGAAATTTCCCTTATTTTGGAACAAAATTGCAGAAATTTCCCATATTTTGGGGCAAAAATGCAGTAATGCTTCTAATTTTGGAGCAAAATTCAGAAATTTAACTAATTTTGGGGCAAAAAGGCAAAAATCCCTATTATTTTGGGGCAAAAATGCAGAAATATCCCTTTTTTGGGACAAAATTGCAGTAATTTCCTTTATTTTGAGGCAAATTGCAGAAATTTCCCTTATTTTGGGGTAAAAATGCAGTAATGCTTCTAATTATGGAGGAAAAATTCAGAAATTCCTCTAATTTTGGGGCAAAAAGGCAGAAATTCCCCTTCTTGTGGGGCAAAATTGCTGAGATTTCCCTTTTTTAGGACAAAATTGCAAAAATTTCCCTTATTTTGGAGTAAAATTGCAGAAATTTCCCTTATCTTGCACAAAAATGTTAGAAATTCCCGTTCTTTCATGTCATAAAGGCAGAAATTCCACTTATTAGGGGGCAAATTGCAGAAATTACCCTTATTTTAGGGCAAAAAGACTGAAATTCCCCTTATTTTTTGCCTTAAAGGCAGAAATTTTTTTTTATTTTAGGGCAAAAATCAGAAATTCCACTTAATTTTGGGCAAAAATGCAGAAATTTTCCTTAATTTGTGGCAAAAATGCAGAAATTCCCCTTATTTTTAGCCAAATAGGCAGAAATTTCCCTTATTTTGAGGCAAAAGTTGAGAAATTTAACTTATTTTAGGATAAAATTTCAGAAACTTCCCTTATTTTGTGGCAAAAATGCAGAAATTCCCATTATTTTGTGGTAAAAATGAAGAAATTTCCCTTATTTTGTAACAAAATTGCAGAAATTTCCCATATTTTGGGGCAAAAAAGCAGTAATGCTTCGAATTTT
The DNA here is from genome assembly GCF_963924665.1 of Micromys minutus. Classification (NCBI taxonomy): domain Eukaryota; kingdom Metazoa; phylum Chordata; class Mammalia; order Rodentia; family Muridae; genus Micromys; species Micromys minutus. The sequence goes on from NW_027667536.1 coordinate 301,407, forward strand.
GGATCAAAATTCAGAAATTTCACAAATTTTGAAACAAAATTCATAAATTTCACTAATTTTGGGGCAAAAAGGCAGAAATTCCTATTATTTTGTGGCAAAAATTCAGAAATTCCTTTTATTTGGGGGCAAAAAGGCAGAAATTCTCCTCATTTTAGGGCAAGAAGGCAGAAATTCCCTTTATTTTGGAGCAAAAATGAAGAAAATTCCCTTATTTTGATGCAAAATTGCATAAATTTCCCTTATTATGGGGCAAAAGGCAAAAATTTTCTTTAATTTTAGGGCAAAATTGCAGAAATTTCCCTTATTTGGTCAAAATTACAGAAATTCCCCTAATTTTGGGAAAAAAATTGCAGAAATTTTCCTTATTTTGGAGCAAAAATGCAAAAATTTTCCTTAATAAAGGACAAAAATACAGAAATTCTCCTGATTTTGGCGCAAAAATGCAAAAATTCCTCTTATTTTAGGCCAAAAATACAGAAATTACCCTTATATTTGGCAAAAATGCAGAAATTTCCCTTAATTTGGGGCAAAACTGCAGAAATTCCCCTTATTTGAAGCCAAAAAGGCAAAAATTTCCCTTATTTTGGGGCAAAAGTATAGAACTTTACCTTATTTTAGGATAATATTGCAGAAATTTACCTTATTTTGTTGCAATAATGAAGAAATTCTCATTATTTTGTGGTAAAAAGGCAGAAATATCCCTTATTTTGGAACAAAATATCAGAAATTCCCCTTTTTTTGTTTCAAAAAGGCAGAAACTCCCTCTATTTTGGAGAAAAAATAAAGAAATATCCCTTATTTTGGTGCAAAATTGCATAAATTTTTCTTATTATGGGGCAAAATGGCAGAAATTCCCTTAATTTTGGGGAAAAATTGCAGAAACTTCCTTTATTTTGGGGCAAAATATCAGAAATTCCCCTACTTTTAGGGCAAAATTTCAGAAAATTCCCTTATTTGGGGCAAAATTACAGAAATTCCCCTAATTTTGGGGAAAAATTGTAGAAATTCCCCTTATTTTGGAGCAAAAATGCAGAAATTTTCCTTAATACAAGGCAAAAATTCAGAAATTCCCCTTATTTTGGGGCAAAAATGCAGAAATTCCCCTTATTTTAGGCCAAAAATACAGAAATTACCCTTATTTTTGAGCAAAAGTGCAGAAATTTCCCTTAATTTGGGGCAAAAATGCAGAAATTCCCTTTATTTGGGGCCAAAAAGGCAGGAATTTCCCTTATTTTGGGGCAAAACTATAGAAATTTAACTTATTTTAGGATAATATTGCAGAAATTTCCCTTATTTTGTGGCAAAAATGAAGAAATTTCCATTATTTTGGGGTAGAAAGGCAGAAATTCCCTTTATTTTGGAACAAAATTGCAGAAATTTCCCATATTTTTAGGCAAAAATGCACTAATGCTTTTAATTTTGGGGCAAAATTTAGAAATTCCACTAATTTTTAGGCAAAAAGGCAGAAATTCGACTTATTTGGGGTAAAAATTCAGAAATTTCCCTTTTTTTGGGTCTAAAAGGCAAAAAATTCTTCTTTTTTGAGGCAAATTGCAGAAATTTCCCTTATTTTGTGGCAAAAATTCTGTAATGCTTCTAATTTTGGGGCAAAAAGCAGAAATTCCATTAATTTTGGGGCAAAAAGACAGAAATTCCCCTTATTGTGGAGGAAATTAATGAATTTTTTTTTTTGGTACAAAACTGCAGAAATTTCTTTTATTTTTAAGCAAAATTACAGAAATTTCCTGTATCTTGTGGCAAAAATACAGAAATTCCATTTATTTCAGGGCAAAAGGGCAGAAATTACGCTTTTTTGGGGTCAAATTCCAGAAATTACCCTTATTTTAGGGAAAAAGCCTGAAATTCCTCTTATTTTGTGCCAAAAAGGCAGAAATTCTTCTTATTTTTGAGCAAAAGGAAGAAATTCCACATAATTTTGGCCGATAATGCAGAAATTCCCATTATTTTGGGGCAAAAACACAGTAATGCACCTAATTTGGGGGCAAAAAGGCAGAAATTGCCCTAATTATAAGGCAAAAAGCCAGAAATTCACCTTATTTTGGGGCAAAAATGCTTAAATTCCTTTTATTTTGGAGCAAAAATGCAGAAATTTTTCTTATTTTAGGGAAAAAAAGACAGAAATTATCATTACTTTAGGCCAAAAATAGAAATTACCCCTATTTTAGGCCAAAAAGACTAAATTCTCCTTATTTTGGGGCAAAAAGGCAGAAATTCCCCTTAATGTTGGGCAAAAATGCAGAAATTTCCCTTAATTTTGTGCTAAAATGCATAAATTCCCCTTATTTTGGGCCAAATAGGCAGAAATTTCCCTTATTTTGAGGCAAAAGGATAGAAATTTAACTTATTTTAGGATAAAATTTCAGAAACTTCCATTATTTTGTGGCAAAAATGCAGAAATTCCCATTATTTTATGGTAAAAAGGCTAAAATTTCCCTTATTTTGGAACAAAATTGCAGAAATTTCCCATATTTTGGGGCAAAAATGCAGAAATATCCCTTTTTTGGGACAAAATTGCAGAAATTTCCTTTATTTTGAGGCAAATTGCAGAAATTTCCCTTATTTTGGGGTAAAAATGCAGTAATGCTTCTAATTTTGGAACACAAATTCAGAAATTCCCCTAATTTTGGGACAAAAAGTCAGAAATACCCATTATTGTGGGGCAAAATTGCTGAGATTTTCCTTTTTTTGGACAAAATTGCAAAAATTTCCCTTACTTTGAGGTAAAATTGCAGAAATTTCCCTTTTCTTGGGTAAAAATGTGAGAAATTCTCCTAATTTCAGGTCATAAAGGCAGAAATTCCATTATTAGGGGGCAAATTGCAGAAATTACCCTTATTTTAGGGCAAAAAGACTGAAATTCTTCTTATTTTTTGCCTTAAAGGCAGAAATACTTTTTATTTTAGGGCAAAAATCAGAAATTCCAATTAATTTTGGGCAAAAATGCAGAAATTTCCCTTATTTTGGGCAAAAAGACAGTAATGCACCTAATTTGGGGTCAAAAAGGCAGAAATTCTCCTCATTTTGGGGCAAAAAGGCAGAAATTTCCATTATTTTTTGTGCAAAATTGCAGAAATTTTCCTCATCATAGGACAAAAATCCAGAAATTCCCCTCATTTTAGGTCAAAAAGGCAGAAATTCCGCTAATTTTGGGCCAAATTGCAGAAATTAAACTTATTTAAGGGAAGAAGACTGAAATTCCCCTTATTTTGTGACAAAAAGGCAGAAATTCTTCTTATTTTAGGGCAAAAAGGCAGAAAATCCAATTAATTTTGGGGAAAAATGCAGAAATTTCCCTTATTTTGGGGGCAAAAACACAGTAATGCCCGTAATTTTGCAGCAAAAATGCAGAAATTCTCCTAATTTTGGGGTAAAAGGCAGAAATTCCCCTTATTGTGGGGTAAAATTGCGGAAATTTCTTTTTTTTTGGGACAAAATTGCAAAAATTTCTCTTATTTTGGGGCAAAATTGCAGAAATTCCCCTAATTTTGAGGAAAATTGCATAAATTCCCCTTATTTTTGGGCAAAAATCCTGAAATTCCCCTTATTCTGGAGCAAAAAATGCAGAAATTCCACTAATTTTGTGGCAAAAAGGCAGAAATTCCCCTAATTTTAGGGCAAAAAGGCAGAAATTCCTTTATTTTGGGGGCAAAAATGCTGAATTTCCTTTTATATTGGAGCAAAAATGCAGAAATTCCACTAATTTTGGGGCAAAAAGGCAGAAATTCCAATTATTTGGGGGCAAAAATTCAGAAATTCCACTAATTTTGGGGCAAAAGGGCAGAAATTCCACTTATTTGGGGGCAAAAATTCCGAAATTTCACTTTTTTGGTCAAAAAGGCAGAAAATTCTTCGTTTTTAAGCAAATTGCAAAAATTTCCCTTATTTTGTGGCAAAAATTCTGTAATGCTTCAAATTTTGGGGCAAAAATCAGAAATTCCGTTAATTTTGGGGCAAAAAGACAGAAATTCCCCTTATTGTGGGGCAAAATTAATAAAATTTCTGTTTTTTGGAACAAAATTGCAGAAATTTTCCTTATTTTTAAGCAAAATTGCAGAAATTTCCTTTATCTTGTGGCAAAAATACAGAAATTCCTCTTATTTCAGGGCAAAAGGGCAGAAATTACGCTTTTTGGGGGGCAAATTCCAGAAATTACTCTTTTTTAGGGAATAAGCCTTAAATTCCTTTTATTTTGTGCCAAAAGCAGAAATTATTCTTATTTTAGAGCAAAAAGGCAGAAATTCCAAATAATTTTGGCCAAAAATGCAGAAATTTCCATAATTTTGGGGCAAAAACACAGTAATGCACCTAATTTGGGGGCAAAAATGCAGAAATTACCCTAATTTTTGGGGCAAAAAGGCAGAAATTCCCCTTATTTTGGGGCAACAATGCTGAAATTCCCCTTATTTTGGAGCAAAAATGCAGAAATTTTCCTTATTTTAGGGCAAAAAGACAGAAATTATCATTATTTTAGGCCAAAAATAAAAATTACCCTTATTTTAGGCCAAAAAGACTAAATTCCCTTTATTTTTGGGGCAAAAAGGCAAAATTCCCCTTATTTTAGGGCAAAAAGGCAGAAATTCCCCTTAATTTTAGGCAAAAATGCAGGTATTTCTTTTAATTGTGGGCAAAAATGCAGAAATTCCTTTTATTTTGGGCCAAATAGGCAAAAATTTCCCTTATTTTGGGGCAAAAGGATAGAAATTTAACATATTTTAGGATAAAATTGCAGAAACTTCCATTATTTTGTGGCAAAAATGCCGAAATTCCCATTATTTTGAGGTAAAAAGGCAGAAATTTCTCTTATTTTGGAACAAAATTGCAGAAATTTCCCCTATTTTGAGGCAAAAATGCAGTAATGCTGCTAATTTTGAAAGAAAATTCAGAAATTTCACTAAATTTGGGGCAAAAAGGGAAAAATCCCTATTATTTGGGGCAAAAATGCAGAAATATCTTTTTTTTTGGGACAAAATTGCAGAAATTTCCTTTATTTTGAGGCAAATTGCAGAAATTTCCTTTATTTTGGTGTAAAAATGCAGTAATGCTTCCAATTTTGGAGCAAAAATTCAGAAATTCCCCTAATTTGGGGGCAAAAAGGCAGAAATTCCCCTTATTGTGGGGCAAAATTGCTGAGATTTCACTTTTTTTGGACAAAATTGCAAAAATTTCCCTTATTTTGGGGTAAAATTGCAGAAATTTCCCTTTTCTTGCACAAAAATGTTAGAAATTCCCATTCTTTCATGTCATAAAGGCAGAAATTCCACTTATTCGGGGGCAAATTGCAGAAATTACCCTTATTTTAGGGCAAAAAGACTGAAATTCCCATTATTTTTTGCCTCAAAGGCAGAAATTTTTTTTATTTTAGAGCAAAAATCAGAAATTCCACTTAATTTTGGGCAAAAATGCAGAAATTTTCCTTAATTTGTGGCAAAAATGCAGAAATTCCCCTTATTTTTAGCCAAATAGGCAGAAATTTCCCTTATTTTGAGGCAAAAGTTGAGAAATTTAACTTATTTTAGGATAAAATTTCAGAAACTTCCCTTATTTTGTGGCAAAAATGCAGAAATTCCCATTATTTTGTGGTAAAAATGAAGAAATTTCCCTTATTTTGTAACAAAACTGCAGAAATTTCCCATATTTTGGGGCAAAAAAGCAGTAATGCTTCGAATTTTGGAGCAAAATTCAGAAATTTCACAAATTTTGGTACAAAATTCAGAAATTTCACTAATTTTGGGGCAAAAAGGCAGAAATTCCTATTATTTTGTGGCAAAAATTCAGAAATTCCTTTTATTTGGGGGCAAAAAGGCAGAAATTCTCCTCATTTTAGGGCAAGAAGGCAGAAATTCCCTTTATTTTGGAGCAAAAATGAAGAAAATTCCCTTATTTTGATGCAAAATTGCATAAATTTCCCTTATTATGGGGCAAAAGGCAAAATTTTTTAATTTTAGGGCAAAATTGCAGAAATTTCCCTTATTTGGGTCAAAATTACAGAAATTTCCCTCATTTTGGGAAAAAAATTGCAGAAATTTCCCTTATTTTGGAGTAAAAATGCAAAAATTTTCCTTAATAAAGGACAAAAATAGAGAAATTCCCCTGATTTTGGCCCAAAAATGCAAAAATTCCTTTTATTTTAGGCCAAAAATACAGAAATTACCCTTATATTTGGCAAAAATGCAGAAATTTCCCTTAATTTGGGGCAAAACTGCAGAAATTCCCCTTATTTGAAGCCAAAAAGGCAAAAATTTCCCTTATTTTGGGGCAAAAGTATAGAACTTTACCTTATTTTAGGATAATATTGAAGAAATTTACCTTATTTTGTTGCAATAATGAAGAAATTCTCATTATTTTGGGGTAAAAAGGCAAAAATTTCCCTTATTTTGGAACAAAATTGCAGAAATTTCCCATATTTTGGGGCAAAAATGCAGTAATGCTTCTAATTTTGGAGCAAAATTCAGAAATTTACCTAATTTTGGGGCAAAAAGGCAAAAATCCCTATTATTTTGGGGCAAAAATGCAGAAATATCCCTTTTTTGGGACAAAATTGCAGTAATTTCCTTTATTTTGAGGCAAATTGCAGAAATTTCCCTTATTTTGGGGTAAAAATGCAGTAATGCTTCTAATTATGGAGGAAAAATTCAGAAATTCCTCTAATTTTGGGAAAAAAGGCAGAAATCCCCCTTCTTGTGGGGCAAAATTGCTGAGATTTCCCTTTTTTAGGACAAAATTGCAAAAATTTCCCTTATTTTGAAGTAAAATTGCAGAAATTTCCTTTATCTTGCACAAAAATGTTAGAAATTCCCGTTCTTTCATGTCATAAAGGCAGAAATTCCACTTATTAGGGGGCAAATTGCAGAAATTACCCTTATTTTAGGGCAAAAAGACTGAAATTTCCCTTATTTTTTGCCTTAAAGGCAGAAATTTTTTTTATTTTAGGGCAAAAATCAGAAATTCCACTTAATTTGTGGCAAAAATGCAGAAATTCCCCTTATTTTTAGCCAAATAGGCAGAAATTTCCCTTATTTTGGAGCAAAAATGCAAAAATTTTCCTTAATAAAGGACAAAAATAGAGAAATTCTCCTGATTTTGGCCCAAAAATGCAAAAATTCCTTTTATTTTAGGCCAAAAATACAGAAATTACCCTTATATTTGGCAAAAATGCAGAAATTTCCCTTAATTTGGGGCAAAACTGCAGAAATTCCCCTTATTTGAAGCCAAAAAGGCAAAAATTTCCCTTATTTTGGGGCAAAAGTATAGAACTTTACCTTATTTTAGGATAATATTGAAGAAATTTACCTTATTTTGTTGCAATAATGAAGAAATTCTCATTATTTTGGGGTAAAAAGGCAAAAATTTCCCTTATTTTGGAACAAAATTGCAGAAATTTCCCATATTTTGGGGCAAAAATGCAGTAATGCTTCTAATTTTGGAGCAAAATTCAGAAATTTACCTAATTTTGGGGCAAAAAGGCAAAAATCCCTATTATTTTGGGGCAAAAATGCAGAAATATCCCTTTTTTGGGACAAAATTGCAGTAATTTCCTTTATTTTGAGGCAAATTGCAGAAATTTCCCTTATTTTGGGGTAAAAATGCAGTAATGCTTCTAATTATGGAGGAAAAATTCAGAAATTCCTCTAATTTTGGGGAAAAAGGCAGAAATCCCCCTTCTTGTGGGGCAAAATTGCTGAGATTTCCCTTTTTTAGGACAAAATTGCAAAAATTTCCCTTATTTTGGAGTAAAATTGCAGAAATTTCCTTTATCTTGCACAAAAATGTTAGAAATTCCCGTTCTTTCATGTCATAAAGGCAGAAATTCCACTTATTAGGGGGCAAATTGCAGAAATTACCCTTATTTTAGGGCAAAAAGACTGAAATTTCCCTTATTTTTTGCCTTAAAGGCAGAAATTTTTTTTATTTTAGGGCAAAAATCAGAAATTCCACTTAATTTGTGGCAAAAATGCAGAAATTCCCCTTATTTTTAGCCAAATAGGCAGAAATTTCCCTTATTTTGAGGCAAAAGTTGAGAAATTTAACTTATTTTAGGATAAAATTGCAGAAACTTCCCTTATTTTGGGGCAAAAATGCAGAAATTCCCATTATTTTGTGGTAAAAAGGAAGAAATTTCCCTTATTTTGGAACAAAATTGCAGAAATTTCCCATATTTTGGGGGAAAAATGCAGTAATGCTTCTAATTTTGAGGCAAAATTCAGAAATTTCACTAATTTTGGGGCAAAAAGGCAAAAATCCCTTTTATTTTTGGGCAAAAATTCAGAAATATACCGTTTTTAGGACAAAATTGCAGTAATTTCCTTTATTTTTAGGCAAATTGCAGAAATTTCCCTTATTTTGGGGTAAAAATGCAGTAATGCTTTTAATTTTGGAGCACAAATTCAGAATTCCCCTAATTTTGGGGCAAAAGGCAGAAATACCCATTATTGTGGGGCAAAATTGCTGAGATTTCCCCTTTTTTGGACAAAATTACAAAAATTTCCCTTATGTTGGGGTAAAATTGCAGAAATTTCCTTTTTCATGGGCAAAAATGTTAGAAATTCCCATTTTTTCAGGTCATAAAGGCAGAAATTCCACTTCTTAGGGGGCAAGTTGCAGAAATTACCCTTATTTTAGGGCAAAGAGACTAAAATTCCCCTTATTTTTTGCCTTAATAGCAGAAATTCTTTTTATTTTAGGGCAAAAATCAGAAATTCCACTTAATTTTGGGCAAAAATGCAGAAATTTTTCTTAATTTGTGGCAAAAATGCAGAAATTCCCCTTATTTTTGGCCAAATAGGCAGAAATTTCTCTTATTTTGAGGCAAAAGTTTAGAAATTTAACTTATTTTACGATAAAATTGCAGAAACTTCCCATAATTTGGGGCAAAAATGCAGAAATTCCCATTATTTTGTGGTAAAAAGGAAGAAATTTCCCTTATTTTGTAACAAAATTGCAGAAATTTCCCATATTTTGGGGCAAAAAAGCAGTAATGCTTTTAATTTTGGAGCAAAATTCAGAAATTTCACTAATTTTGGGACAAAATACAGAAATTTCACTAATTTTAAGGCAAAAAGTCAGAAATTCCTATTGTTTTTTGGCAAAAATGGAGAAATTCCTTTTATTTGGGGGCAAAAAGGCAAAAATTCTCTTCATTTTGGGGCAAAAATGCAGTAATGCTTCTAATTTTGGAGCAAAAAAATCAGAAAATCCCCTAATTTTGGGGCAAAAAGGAAGAAATTCTCTTTATTGTGGGGCAAAATTGCTGAGATTTCTCTTTCTTTGGACAAAATTGCAAATATTTCCTTTATTTTGGGGTAAAATTGCAGAAATTTTCTTTATCTTGTCCAAAAATACAGAAATTCCTCTTCTTTCAGGTCACAAAGGCAGAAATTCCAATTTTTAGGGGGCAAATTGTAGAAATTACGCTTTTTTTAGGGCAAAAAGCCTGAAATTCCTCTTATTTTGTACCAAAAAGGTAGAAATTCTTCTTATTTTAGGGCAAAAATGTGAAATTTCACTTAATTTTTGGCAAAAATGCAGAAATTTCCCTTATTTTGAACAAAAAGACAGTAATGCACCGAATTTGGGGACCAAAAGGCAGAAATTACCCTAATTTTTGGGGCAAAATGCAGAAATTCCCCTTATTTTGGGGAAAAAATGCTGAAATTCCCCTTATTTTGCAGCAAAAATGCAGAAATTTTCTTTATTTTAGGGCAAAAAGACAGAAATTCTCATTATTTTAGGCCAAAAATAGATATTACAGTTATTTTAGGCCAAAAAGACTAAATTCCCCTTATTTTAGGGCAAAAATCAGAAATTCCCCTTAACTTTGGGCAAAAATGCAGAAATTTCTTTTAATTGTGGGCAAAAATGCAGAAATTCCCCTTATTTTGGGCCAAATAGGCAGAAATTTCCCTTATTTTGAGGCAAAAGGAAAGAAATTTAACTTATTTTAGGATAAAATTGAAGAAACTTCCCTTATTTTGTGGCAAAAATGCAGAAATTCCCATTCTTTTGTGGTAAAAAGGCAGAAATTTCCCTTATTTTGGAACAAAATTGCAGAAATTTCCCATATTTTGGGGCAAAAAAGCAGTAATGTTTCAAATTTTGGAGCAAAATTCAGAAATTTCACCAATTTTGGGACACAATTCATAAATTTCACTAATTTTAGAGCAAAAAGGCAGAAATTCCTCATAATTTTGGCCAAAAATGTAGAAATTTCCATTATTTTGGGGCAAATAGACTGAAATTCCCCTTATTTTTTGCCTTAAACTCAGAAATTCTTTTTATTTTAGGGCAAAAATCAGAAATTCCACTTAATTTTGGGCAAAAATGCAGAAATTTTTCTTATTTTGGGCAAAAATTGCAGAAATTCCCCTAATTTTGAGGGAAAATTGCAGAAATTCCCCTTATTTAAGGGCAAAAATGCTGAAATTCCTTTTATTTTGGAGCAAAAATGCAGAAATTCCACTAATTTTGGGGCAAAAAGGCAGAAATTCCCCTAATTTTGGGGCAAAAATTCAGAAATTTCCCTTTTTTGGGTCAATAAGGCAAAAAAAATTTTTTTTGAGCAAATTGCAGAAATTTCCCTTATTTTGTGGCAGAAATTTTGTAATGCTTCTAATTTTGGGGCAAAAATCAGAAATTCTGTTAATTTTAGGGCAAAAAGACAGAAATTATCTTTATTATGGGGCAAAATTAATGAAATTTCTTTTTTTTGGGACAAAATTGCCGAAATTTTCTTTATTTTTAAGCAAAATTGCAGAAATATCCATTATCTTGTGGCAAAAATACAGAAATTCCTTTTATTTCAGGACAAAAGGGCAGAAATTACGCTTTTTGAGGAACAAATTCCAGAAATTACCCTTATTTTAGGGAAAAAGCCTGGAATTCCTCTTATTTTGTGCCAAAAAGGCAGAAATTCTTCTAATTTTAGAGCAAAGAGGCAGAAATTCCACATAATTTTGGCAAAAAATCCAGAAATTTCCATTATTATGGTGCAAAAACACAGTAATGCACCTAATTTGGGGGCAAAATTGCAGAAATTACCCTAATTTTGGAGCAAAAATGCAGAAATTTTCCTTATTTTTGGGCAAAAAGACAGAAATTCTCATTATTTTAGGCCAAAAATAAAAATTACCCTTATTTTAGGCCAAAAAGACTGAATTCCCTTTATTTTGGGGCAAAAAGGCAGAAATTCTTCTTATTTTAGGGCAAAAAGGCAGAAATTCCCCTTAATTTTGTGCAAAAATGCAGAAATTTCCCTTAATTTTGGGCAAAAATGCAGAAATTCCCCTTATTTTGGGACAAATAGACAGAAATTTCCCTTATTTTGAGGCAAAAGTATAGAAATTTAACTTATATTAGGATAAAATTGCAGAAACTTCCCTTATTTTGGGGCAAAAATGCAGAAATTCCCATTATTTTGGGGTTAAAAGGCAGAAATTTCTTTTATTTTGGAACAAAATTGCAGAAATTTCCCATATTTTGGGGCAAAAATGCAGTAATGCTTCTAATTTTGGAGCAAAAATTCAGAAAATCTCCTAATTTTGGGGCAAAAAGGCAGAAATTCTCCTTATTGTGGGGCAAAATTGCTGAGATTTCCCTTTCTTTGGACAAAATTGCAAATATTTCCCTTATTAGGGGGTAAAATTGCAGAAATTTCCCTTACTTTGGAGCAAAAATGCCAAAATTTTCCTTAATACAGGGCAAAAATACAGAAATTCCCCTTATTTTAGGCCAAAAATACAGAAATTACCCTTATATTTGAGCAAAAATGCAAAAATTTCCCTTAATTTGGGGCAAAAATGCAGAAATTCCCCTTATTTGGGGCCAAAAAGGCAAGAATTTCCCTTATGTTGGGGCAAAAGTATAGAACTTTAAATTATTTTAGGATAATATTGCAGATATATACCTTATTTTGTGGCAAAAATGAAGAAATTCCCATTATTTTTAGGTAGAAAGGCAGAAATTCCCTTTATTTTGGAACAAAATTCCAGAAATTTCCCATATTTTTGGGCAAAAATGCACTAATGCTTCTAATTTTGGGGTAAAATTTAGAAATTCCACTAATTTTGGGGCAAAAATGTAGAAATTCCACTTATTTGGGGGCAAAAATTCAGAAATTTCCCTTTTTTGGGTCAAAAAGGCAGAAAATTCTCCTTTTTTGAGGCAAATTGCTGAAATTTCCCTTATTTTGTGGCAAAAATTCTGTAATGCTTCTAATTTTGGGGTAAAAATCAGAAATTCCATTAATTTTGGGGCAAAAAGACAGAAATTCCCCTTATTGTGGTGGAAATTAATGAAATTTCCGTTTTTTGGGACAAAATTGCAGAAATTTCCCTTATTTTTAAAAAAATTGCAGAAATTTCCTTTATCTTATGGCAAAAATACAGAAATTTCTTTTATTTCAGGGCAAAAGTGCAGAAATGACGCTTTTTTGGTTGCAAATTCCAGAACATAACCATATTTTAGGCAAAAAGCCTGAAATTCCGCTTATTTTGTGCCAAAAAGGCAGAAATTCTTCTTATTTTAGAGCAAAAAGGCAGAAATTCCACATAATTTTGGCCAAAAATGCAGAAATTTCCATTATTTTGGGGCAAAAACACAGTAATACACCTAATTTGGGGGCAAAAAGGCAGAAATTCCCCTAATTTGGGGGCAAAAACAAAGAAATTCCCCTTATTTTGGGGCAAAAATGCTGAAATTCCCCTTATTTTGAAGCAAAAATGCAGAAATTTTCCTTATGTTAGGGCAAAAAGACAGAAATTCTCATTATTTTAGGCCAAAAATAGACATTACCCTTATTTTAGGCCAAAAAGACTAAATTCCCCTCATTTTGGGGCAAAAAGGCAGAAATTCTACTTATTTTAGAGCAAAAAGGCAGAAATTCCCCTTAATTTTGGGCAAAAATACAGAAATTTCCCTTAATTTTGGGGAAAAATGCAGAAATTCCATTTATTTTGGGCCAAATAGGCAGAAATTTTCCTTATTTTGTGGCAAAATGATAGAAATTTAACTTATTTTAAGATAAAATTGCAGAAACTTCCCTTATTTTGTGGCAAAAATGCAGAAATTCTCATTATTTTGGGGTAAAAAGGCAGAAATTTCCCTTATTTTGAAACAAAATTGCAGAAATTTCCCATATTTTGGGGCAAAAATGCAGTAATGCTGCTAATTTTGGGGCAAACTTCAGAAATTTCACTAATTTTGAGGCAAAAAGGCAAAAATCCCTATTATTTTGGGGCAAAAATGCAGAAATATCTCTTTTTTGGGACAAAATTGCAGAAATTTCCTTTATTTTGAGGCAAATTGCAGAAATTTCCTTTATTTTGGGGTAAAAATGCAGTAATGCTTCTAATTATGGAGGAAAAATTCAGAAATTCTCCTAATTTTGGGGCAAAAAGGCAGAAATTCCCCTTATTGTGGGGCAAAATTGCTGCGATTTCCCTTTTTTTTGACAAAATTGCAAAAATTTCCCTTATTTTGGGGTAAAATTGCTGAAATTTCCCTTATCTTGGGCAAAAATGTTAGAAATTCCCCTACTTTCAGGTCATAAAGGCAGAAATTCCACTTATTAGGGGGCAATTTGCAGAAAATACCCTTATTTTAGGGCCAAAAGGCTGAAATTCCCCTTTATTTTTTGCCTTAAAGGCAGAAATTCTTTTTATTTTAGGGCAAAAATCAGAAATTCCACTTAATTTTGCGCAAAAATGCAGAAATTTTTATTATTTTGGGCAAAAAGACAGTAATGCACCTAATTTGAAGGCAAAAAGGCAGAAATTCCCCTAATTTTGGGGCAAAAAGGCAGAAATTTCCTTTATTGTGGGGCAAAATTGCTGAGATCTCCCTTTTTTGGACAAAATTGCAAAAATTTCCCTTATTTTGGGGTAAAATTGCAGAAATTTCCCATATTTTGGGGTAAAAATGCAGTAATGCTTCTAATTTTGGAGCAAAAATTCAGAAATTCCCCTAATTTTGAGGCAAAAAGGCAGAAATTCCCCTTATTGTGGGGCAAAATTGCTGAGATTTCCCTTTCTTTGGACAAAATTGCAAAAATTTCTCTTATTTTGGGGTAAAATTGCAGAAATTTCCCTTATTTTGGGGTAAAAATGCAGTAATGCTTCTAATTTTGGAGCAAAAATTTAGAAATTCCCCTAAATTTGGGGCAAAATGGCAGAACTTCCCCTTATTGTGGGGGAAAATTGCTGAGATTTTTCTTACTTTGGACAAAATTGCAAAATCTTCCTTTATTTTGGGGTAAAATTGTAGAAATTTCTTTATCTTGGGCAAAAATACAGAAATTCTTCTTCTTTCAGGTCATAAAGGCAGAAATTCCACTTATTAGGTGGCAAATTGCAAAAATTACCCTTATTTTAGGGCAAAAAGCCTGAAATTCCTCTTACTTTGTTCCAAAAAGGCAGAAATTCTTCTTATTTCAGGGCAAAAATGAGAAATTCCACTTAATTTTGGGCAAAAATGCAGAAATTTCCCTTACTTTTAACAAAAAGACAGAAATGCACCTAATTTGGGGGCAAAAAGGCACAAATTACCATAATTTTTGGGGCGGAAAGGCAGAAATTCCTCTTATTTTGGGTCAAAAATGCTGAAATTCCCCTTATTTTCGAGCAAAAATGCAGAAATTTTCTTTATTTTAAGGCAAAAAGACAAAAATTCTCATTATTTTAGGCCAAAAATAGAAATTACCCTTATTTTAGGCCAAAAAGACTAAATTCTCCTTATTTTGGGGCAAAAGGGCAAAAATTCTACTTATTTTAGGGCAAAAAGGCAGAAATTCCCCTTAATTTTGGGCAAAAATGCAGAACTTTCTTTTAATTGTGGGCAAAAATGCAGCAATCCCCCTTATTTCTGGCAAAATAGGCAGAAATTACCCTTATTTTGAGGCAAAATGATAGAAATTTAACTTATTTTAGGATAAAATTGCAGAAACTTCCCTTATTTTTTGGCAAAAATGCAGAAATTCCCATTATTTTGTGGTAAAAAGGCAGAAATTTCCCTTATTTTGCAACAAAATTGCAGAAATTTCCCATATTTTGGGGCAAAAAAGCAGTAATGCTTCTAATTTTGAGCAAAATTCAGAAATTTCACTAATTTTGGGGCAAAAAGGCAAAAATCCCTATTATTTGGGGCAAAAATTCAGAAATATCCCTTTTTTGGGACAAAATTGCAGAAATTTCCTTTATTTTGAGGCAAATTGCAGAAATTTCCTCTATTTTGGGGTAAAAATGCAGTAATGCTTCTAATTTTGGAGCAAAAATTCAGAAATTCCCCTAATTTGGGGGCAAAAATGCAGAAATTCCCCTTATTGTGGGGCAAAATTTCTGAGATTTCCCTTTTTTTGGACAAAATTGCAAAAATTTCCCTTTTTTGGGGTAAAATTGCAGAAATTTCCCTTATCTTGGTAAAAATTTTAGAAATTACCGTTCTTTCAGGTCATAAAGGCAGAAATTCCACTTATTAGGGGGCAAATTGCAGAAATTACCCTTATTTTAGGGCAAAAAGACTGAAAATCCTTTTTTTTTTTGCCTTAAAGGCAGAAATTCTTTTTATTTTACGGCAAAAATCAGAAATTCCACTTAATTTGTGGCAAAAATGCAGAAATTCCCTTTATTTTTAGACAAATAGGAAGAAATTTCCCTTATTTTGTGGCAAAAGTTTAGAAATTTAACTTATTTTAGGATAAAATTGCAGAAACTTTCCTTATTTTGTGGCAAAAATGCAGAAATTCCCATTATTTTGTTGTAAAAAGGAATAAATTTCCCTTATTTTGTAACAAAATTGCTGAAATTTCCCATATTTGGGGGCAAAAAAGCAGTAATGCTTCTAATATTGGAGCAAAATTCATTAATTTCACTAATTTTGGGACAAAATTCAGAAATTTTACTAATTTTGGGGCAAAAGGCAGAAATTCCTATTATTTTGTGGCAAAAATGCAGAAATTCCTTTTATTTGGGGGCAAAAAGCAGAAATTCTCCTCATTTTGGGGCAAAAAGGCAGAAATTCCCTTTATTTTGGAGCAAAAATGAAGAAAATTCCCTCATTTTGGTGCAAAATTGCATAAATTTCCCTTATTTTGGGGCAAAAAGGCAGAAATTCCCCTAATTTTAGGACAAAATTACAGAAATTTCCCTTTTTTGGGGCATAATTACAGAAATTCCCCTAATTTTGGGAAAAAATTGCAGAAATTCTCCTTATTTTGGAGCAAAAATGCAAAAATTTTCCTTAATACAGGGCAAAAATACAGAAATTCCCCTTATTTTGGGGCAAAAATGCAGAAATTGCTCTAATTTTAGGCCAAAAATACAGAAATTACCCTTATATTTGAGCAAAAATGCAGAAATTTCCCTTAATTTGGGGCAAAAAGGCAGAAATTCCCTTTATTTGGGGCCAAAAAGGCAGGAATTTCCCTTATTTTGGGGCAAAAGTATAGAACTTTAACTTATTTTAGGATAATATTGTAATAATTTACCTTATTTTGTGGCAAAAATGAAGAAATTCCCATTATTTTGGGGTAGAAAGGCAGAAATTCCCTTTATTTTGGAAATAAATTGCAGAAATTTCCCATATTTTTGGGCAAAAATGCACTAATGCTACTAATTTTGGGGCAAAATTTAGAAATTTTACTAATTTTAGGGCAAAAAGGCAGATATTCCACTTATTTGGGAGCATAAATTCAGAAATTTCTTTTTTTTTGGGTCAAAACGGCAGAAAATTCTTCTTTTTTGAGGCAAATTGCTGAAATTTCCCTTATATTGTGGCAAAAATTCTGTAATGCTTCTAATTTAGGGGTAAAAATCAGAAATTCCGTTAATTTTGGGGCAAAAAGACAGAAATTCCCCTTATTGTGGGGGAAATTAATGAAATTTCCTTTTTTGGGGACAAAATTGCAGAAATTTCCCTTATTTTTAAGCAAAATTGCAGAAATTTCCTTTATCTTGTGGCAAAAATACAGAAATTCCTTTTATTTCATGGCAAAAGGGCAGAAATTACGCTTTTATGGTGGCAAATTCCAGAACTTACCCTTATTTTAGGAAAAAAGCCTGAATTTCCTATTATTTTGTGCCAAAAAATAAAAAATTCTTCTTATTTTAGAGCAAAAAGGCAGAAATTCCACATAATTTTGGCCAAAATGCAGAAATTTCCATTATTTTGGGGCAAAAACACAGTAATGCACATAATTTGGGGGCAAAAAGGCAGAAATTTCCCTAATTTGGGGGCAAAAAGGCAGAAATTCCCCTTATTTTGGGGCAAAAATGCTTAAATTCCCCTTATTTTGAAGCAAAAATGCAGAAAGTTTCCTTATGTTAGGGCAAAAAGACAGAAATTCTTATTATTTTAGGCCAAAAATAGAAATTACCCTTATTTTAAGCCAAAAAGACTAAATTCCCTTTGTTTTGAAGCAAAAGGCAGAAATTCCTCTTATTTTAGGGCAAAAAGGCAGAAATTCTCATTATTTTAGGCAAAAATGCAGAAATTTCCCTTAATTTTGGGCAAAAATGCAAAAATTCCCCTTATTTTGGGCCAAATAGGTAGAATTTTCACTTATTTTGTGGCAAAAGGATAGAAATTTAAATTATTTTAAGATAAAATTGCAGAAACTTCCCTTATTTTGTGGCAAAAATGCAGAAATTCCCATTATTTTGGGGTAAAAAGGCAGAAATTTCCCTTATTTTGGAACAAAATTGCAGAAATTTCCCATATTTTGGGGCAAAAATGCAGTAATGTTTCTAATTTTGGAGCAAAATTCAGAAATTTCACTAATTTTGAGGCAAAAAGGCAAAAATCCCTATTATTTTGGGACAAAAATTCAGAAATATCCCTCTTTTGGGAAAAAATTGCAGAAATTTCCTTTATTTTGAGGCAAATTGCCGAAAGTTTCTTTATTTTGGGGTAAAAATGCAGTAATAATTCTAATTATGAAGGAAAAATTCAGAAATTTCCCTAATTTTGGGGAAAAAGCAGAAATTCCCCTTATTGTGGGGAAAAATTGCTGAGATTTCCTTTTTTTTGGACAAAATTGCAAAAATTTTTCTTATTTTGATGTAAAATTGCAGAAATTTCCCTTATCTTGGGCAAATATGTTAGAAATTCCCCTTCTTTCAGGTCATAAAGGCAGAAATTCCACTTATTAGGGGGCAATTTGCAGAAAATACCCTTATTTTAGGGCAAAAAGTCTGAAATTCCCTTTATTTTTTGCCTTAAAGTCAGAAATTCTTTTTACTTTAGGGCATAAATCAGAAATTCCACTTAATTTTGGGCAAAAATGCAGAAATTTCCCTTATTTTGGGCAAAAAGACAGTAATGCACCTGATTTGAAGGCAAAAAGGCAGAAATTCCCCTAATTTTGGGGCAAAAAGGAAGAAATTTCTTTTATTGTGGGGCAAAATTGCTGAGATCTCCCTTTTTTTGGACAAAATTGCAAAAATTTCCCTTATTTTGGGGTAAAATTGCAGAAATTTCCCATATTTTGGGGTAAAAATGCAGTAATGCTTCTAATTTTGGAGCAAAAATTCAGAAATTCCCCTAATTTTGAGGCAAAAAGGCAGAAATTCCCCTTATTGTGGGGCAAAATTGCTGAGATTTCCCTTTCTTTGGACAAAATTGCAAAAATTTCCTTTATTTTGGGGTAAAATTGCAGAAATTTCCCTTATTTTGGGGTAAAAATGCAGTAATGCTTCTAATTTTGGAGCAAAAATTTAGAAATTCCCCTAAGTTTGGGGTAAAAAGGCAGAACTTCCCCTTATTGTGGGGGAAAATTGCTGAGATTTTTCTTTCTTTGGACAAAATTGCAAAATCTTCCTTTATTTTGGGGTAAAATTGTAGAAATTTCCTTTATCTTGGGCAAAAATACAGAAATTCCTCTTTTTTCAGGTCATAAAGGCTGAAATTCTACTTATTAGGGGGCAAATTGCAGAAATTACCCTTATTTTAGGGCGAAAAACCTGAAATTCCTCTTATTTTGTGCCAAAAGGCAGAAATTCTTCTTATTTTAGGGCAAAAATGAGAAATTCCACTTAATTTTTGGCAAAAATGCAGAAATTTCCCTTATTTTGAACAAAAACACAGTAATGCACCTAATTTGGGGGCAAAAAGGCAGAAATTACCCTAATTTTTGGGGCAAAAAGGCAGAAATTCCTCTTATTTTGGGTCAAAAATGCTGAAATTCCCCTTATTTTCATGCAAAAATGCAGAAATTTTCCTTATTTTAAGGCAAAAAGACAGAAATTCACATTATTTTAGGACAAAAATAGAAATTACCCTTATTTTAGTCCAAAAAGACTAAATTCACCCTATTTTGGGGCAAAAGGGCAGAAATTCCCCTTATTTTAGGGCAAAAAGGCAGAAATTCCCCTTAATTTTGGACGAAAATGCAGAACTTTCTTTTAATTGTGGGCAAAAATGCAGAAATCCCCCTTATTTTGGGCCAAATAGGCAGAAATTTCCCTTATTTTGAGGCAAAAGGATAGAAATTTAACTTATTTTAGGATAAAGTTACAGAAACTTCCCTTATTTTGTGGCAAAAATGCAGAAAATTCCCATTATTTTGGGGTAAAAAGGCAGAAATTTCCCTTATTTAGGAACAAAATTGCAGAAATTTCCCATATTTTAGGGCAAAAATGCAGTAATGCTGCTAATTTTGGGGCAAAATTCAGAAATTTCACTAATTTTGAGGCAAAAAGGCAAAAATCCCTATTATTTTGGGGCAAAAATTCAGAAATATCCCTTTTTTGGGACAAAATTGCAGAAATTTCCTTTATTTTGAGGCAAATTGCCGAAATTTACTTATTTTGGGGTAAAAATGCAGTAATAATTCTAATTATGGAGGAAAAATTCAGAAATTTCCCTAATTTTAGAGAAAAAAGCAGAAATTCCCTTTATTGTGCGGAAAAATTGCTGAGATTTCCCTTTTTTTGGACAAAATTGCAAAAATTTCCCTTATTTTGATGTAAAATTGCAGAAATTTCCTTATCTTGGGCAAATATGTTAGAAATTCCCCTTCTTTCAGGTCATAAAGGCAAAAATTCCACTTATTAGGGGGCAATTTGCAGAAAATACCCTTATTTTAGGGCATAAAGACTGAAATTCCCCTTATTTTTTGCCTTAAAGGCAGAAATTCTTTTTATTTTAGGGCATAAATCAGAAATTCCACTTAATTTTGGGCAAAAATGCAGAAATTTCCCTTATTTTGGGCAAAAAGACAGTAATGCACATAATTTGAAGGCAAAAAGGCAGAAATTCCCCTAATTTTGGGGCAAAAAGGCAGAAATTTCCTTTATTGTGGGGCAAAATTGCTGAGATCTCCCTTTTTTTGGACAAAATTGCAAAAATTTCCCTTATTTGGGGGTAAAATTGCAGAAATTTCCCATATTTTGGGGAAAAATGCAGTAATGCTTCTAATTTTGGAGCAAAAATTCTGAAATTCCCCTAATTTTGGAGCAAAAAGGCAGAAATTTCCCTTATTGTGGGGCAAAATTGCTGAGATTTCCCTTTCTTTGGACAAAATTGCAAAAATTTCCCTTATTTTGGGGTAAAATTGCAGAAATTTCCCTTATTTTGGGGTAAAAATGCAGTAATGCTTCTAATTTTGGAGCAATAATTTAGAAATTCCCCTAAGTTTGGGGCAAAAAGGCAGAACTTCCCCTTATTGTGGGGGAAAATTGCTGAGATTTTTCTTTCTTTGGACAAAATTGCAAAATCTTCCTTTATTTTGGGGTAAAATTGTAGAAATTTCCTTTATCTTGGGCAAAAATACAGAAATTCCTATTTTTTCAGGTCATAAAGGCAGAAATTCCACTTATTAGGGGGCAAATTGCAGAAATTACCCTTATTTTAGGGCGAAAAGCCTGAAATTCCTCTTATTTTGAGCCAAAAGGCAGAAATTCTTCTTATTTAAGGGCAAAAATGAGAAATTCCACTTAATTTTGGGCAAAAATGCAGAAATTTCCTTTATTTTGAACAAAAAGACAGTAATGCACCTAATTCGGGGGCAAAAAGGCAGAAATTACCCTAATTTTTGGGGCAAAAAGGCAGAAATTCCTCTTATTTTGGGTCAAAAATGCTGAAATTCCTCTTATTTTCGAGCAAAAATGCAGAAATTTTCCTTATTTTAAGGCAAAAAGACAGAAATTCTCATTATTTTAGGCCAAAAATAGAAATTACCCTTATTTTAGGCCAAAAGGACTAAATACACCCTATTTTGGGGCAAAAAAGCAGAAATTCCCCTTATTTTAGGGCAAAAAGGCAGAAATTCCCCTTAATTTTGGACGAAAATGGAGAACTTTCTTTTAATTGTGGGCAAAAATGCAGAAATCCCCCTTATTTTGGGCCAAATAGGCAGAAATTTCCCTTATTTTGAGGAAAAGGATAGAAATTTAACTTATTTTAGGATAAAATTGCAGAAACTTCCCTTATTTTGTGGCAAAAATGCAGAAATTCCCATTATTTTGGGGTAAAAAGGCAGAAATTTCCCTTATTTTGGAACAAAATTGATGAAATTTCCCATATTTTGGGGCAAAAATGCAGTAATGTTTCTAATTTTGGAGCAAAATTCATAAATTTCACTAATTTTGGGGCAAAAAGGCAAAAATCCCTATTATTTGGGGTAAAAATGCAGATATATCCCTTTTTTGGGACAAAATTGAAGAAATTTCCTTTATTTTTAGGCAAATTGCAGAAATTTCCTCTATTTTGGGGTAAAAATGCAGTAATGCTTCTAATTTTGGAGCAAAAATTCAGAAATTCCCCTAATTTTGGGGCAAAAATGCAGAAATTCCCCTTATTGTGGGGCAAAATTGCTGAGATTTCCCTTTTTTTGGACAAAATTGCAAAAATTTCCCTTATTTTGGGGTAAAATTGCAGAAATTTCCCTTATTTTGGGGTAAAAATGCAGTAATGCTTCTAATTTTGGAGCAAAAATTCTGAAATTCCCCTAATTTTGGAGCAAAAAGGCAGAAATTTCCCTTATTGTGGGGCAAAATTGCTGAGATTTCCCTTTCTTTGGACAAAATTGCAAAAATTTCCCTTATTTTGGGGTAAAATTGCAGAAATTTCCCTTATTTTGGGGTAAAAATGCAGTAATGCTTCTAATTTTGGAGCAATAATTTAGAAATTCCCCTAAGTTTGGGGCAAAAAGGCAGAACTTCCCCTTATTGTGGGGGAAAATTGCTGAGATTTTTCTTTCTTTGGACAAAATTGCAAAATCTTCCTTTATTTTGGGGTAAAATTGCAGAAATTTCCTTTATCTTGGGCAAAAATACAGAAATTCCTATTTTTTCAGGTCATAAAGGCAGAAATTCCACTTATTAGGGGGCAAATTGCAGAAATTACCCTTATTTTAGGGCGAAAAGCCTGAAATTCCTCTTATTTTGTGCCAAAAGGCAGAAATTCTTCTTATTTAAGGGCAAAAATGAGAAATTCCACTTAATTTTGGGCAAAAATGCAGAAATTTCCTTTATTTTGAACAAAAAGACAGTAATGCACCTAATTCGGGGGCAAAAAGGCAGAAATTACCCTAATTTTTGGGGCAAAAAGGCAGAAATTCCTCTTATTTTGGGTCAAAAATGCTGAAATTCCTCTTATTTTCGAGCAAAAATGCAGAAATTTTCCTTATTTTAAGGCAAAAAGACAGAAATTCTCATTATTTTAGGCCAAAAATAGAAATTACCCTTATTTTAGGCCAAAAAGACTAAATACACCCTATTTTGGGGCAAAAAAGCAGAAATTCCCCTTATTTTAGGGCAAAAAGGCAGAAATTCCCCTTAATTTTTGACGAAAATGGAGAACTTTCTTTTAATTGTGGGCAAAAATGCAGAAATCCCCCTTATTTTGGGCCAAATAGGCAGAAATTTCCCTTATTTTGAGGAAAAGGATAGAAATTTAACTTATTTTAGGATAAAATTGCAGAAACTTCCCTTATTTTGTGGCAAAAATGCAGAAATTCCCATTATTTTGGGGTAAAAAGGCAGAAATTTCCCTTATTTTGGAAGAAAATTGATGAAATTTCCCATATTTTGGGGCAAAAATGCAGTAATGTTTCTAATTTTGGAGCAAAATTCAGAAATTTCACTAATTTTGGGGCAAAAAGGCAAAAATCCCTATTATTTGGGGTAAAAATGCAGATATATCCCTTTTTTGGGACAAAATTGAAGAAATTTCCTTTATTTTTAGGCAAATTGCAGAAATTTCCTCTATTTTGGGGTAAAAATGCAGTAATGCTTCTAATTTTGGAGCAAAAATTCAGAAATTCCCCTAATTTTGGGGCAAAAATGCAGAAATTCCCCTTATTGTGGGGCAAAATTGCTGAGATTTCCCTTTTTTTGGACAAAATTGCAAAAATTTCCCTTATTTTGGGGTAAAATTGCAGAAATTTCCCATATTTTGGGGTAAAAATGCAGTAATGCTTCTAATTTTGGAGCAAAAATTCAGAAATTCCCCTAATTTTGAGGCAAAAAGGCAGAAATTCCCCTTATTGTGGGGCAAAATTTCTGAGATTTCCCTTTCTTTGGAAAAAATTGCAAAAATTTCCTTTATTTTGGGGTAAAATTGCAGAAATTTCCCTTATTTTGGGGTAAAAATGCAGTAATGCTTCTAATTTTGGAGCAAAAATTTAGAAATTCCCCTAAGTTTGGGGTAAAAAGGCAGAACTTCCCCTTATTGTGGGGGAAAATTGCTGAGATTTTTCTTTCTTTGGACAAAATTGCAAAATCTTCCTTTATTTTGGGGTAAAATTGTAGAAATTTCCTTTATCTTGGGCAAAAATACAGAAATTCCTCTTTTTTCAGGTCATAAAGGCTGAAATTCTACTTATTAGGGGGCAAATTGCAGAAATTACCCTTATTTTAGGGCGAAAAACCTGAAATTCCTCTTATTTTGTGCCAAAAGGCAGAAATTCTTCTTATTTTAGGGCAAAAATGAGAAATTCCACTTAATTTTTGGCAAAAATGCAGAAATTTCCTTTATTTTGAACAAAAACACAGTAATGCACCTAATTTGGGGGCAAAAAGGCAGAAATTACCCTAATTTTTGGGGCAAAAAGGCAGAAATTCCTCTTATTTTGGGGCAAAAATGCTGAAATTCCCCTTATTTTCATGCAAAAATGCAGAAATTTTCCTTATTTTAAGGCAAAAAGACAGAAATTCACATTATTTTAGGACAAAAATAGAAATTACCCTTATTTTAGTCCAAAAAGACTAAATTCACCCTATTTTGGGGCAAAAGGGCAGAAATTCCCCTTATTTTAGGGCAAAAAGGCAGAAATTCCCCTTAATTTTGGACGAAAATGCAGAACTTTCTTTTAATTGTGGGCAAAAATGCAGAAATCCCCCTTATTTTGGGCTAAATAGGCAGAAATTTCCCTTATTTTGAGGCAAAAGGATAGAAATTTAACTTATTTTAGGATAAAGTTACAGAAACTTCCCTTATTTTGTGGCAAAAATGCAGAAAATTCCCATTATTTTGGGGTAAAAAGGCAGAAATTTCCCTTATTTAGGAACAAAATTGCAGAAATTTCCCATATTTTAGGGCAAAAATGCAGTAATGCTGCTAATTTTGGGGCAAAATTCAGAAATTTCACTAATTTTGAGGCAAAAAGGCAAAAATCCCTATTATTTTGGGGCAAAAATTCAGAAATATCCCTTTTTTGGGACAAAATTGCAGAAATTTCCTTTATTTTGAGGCAAATTGCCGAAATTTCCTTATTTTGGGGTAAAAATGCAGTAATAATTCTAATTATGGAGGAAAAATTCAGAAATTTCCCTAATTTTAGAGAAAAAAGCAGAAATTCCCTTTATTGTGCGGAAAAATTGCTGAGATTTCCCTTTTTTTGGACAAAATTGCAAAAATTTCCCTTATTTTGATGTAAAATTGCAGAAATTTCCCTTATCTTGGGCAAATATGTTAGAAATTCCCCTTCTTTCAGGTCATAAAGGCAGAAATTCCACTTATTAGGGGGCAATTTGCAGAAAATACCCTTATTTTAGGGCATAAAGACTGAAATTCCCCTTATTTTTTGCCTTAAAGGCAGAAATTCTTTTTATTTTAGGGCATAAATCAGAAATTCCACTTAATTTTGGGCAAAAATGCAGAAATTTCCCTTATTTTGGGCAAAAAGACAGTAATGCACATAATTTGAAGGCAAAAAGGCAGAAATTCCCCTAATTTTTGGGCAAAAAGGCAGAAATTTCCCTTATTGTGGGGCAAAATTGCTGAGATCTCCCTTTTTTTGGACAAAATTGCAAAAATTTCCCTTATTTGGGGGTAAAATTGCAGAAATTTCCCATATTTTGGGGTAAAAATGCAGTAATGCTTCTAATTTTGGAGCAAAAATTCTGAAATTCCCCTAATTTTGGAGCAAAAAGGCAGAAATTTCCCTTATTGTGGGGCAAAATTGCTGAGATTTCCCTTTCTTTGGACAAAATTGCAAAAATTTCCCTTATTTTGGGGTAAAATTGCAGAAATTTCCCTTATTTTGGGGTAAAAATGCAGTAATGCTTCTAATTTTGGAGCAATAATTTAGAAATTCCCCTAAGTTTGGGGCAAAAAGGCAGAACTTCCCCTTATTGTGGGGGAAAATTGCTGAGATTTTTCTTTCTTTGGACAAAATTGCAAAATCTTCCTTTATTTTGGGGTAAAATTGTAGAAATTTCCTTTATCTTGGGCAAAAATACAGAAATTCCTCTTTTTTCAGGTCATAAAGGCAGAAATTCCACTTATTAGGGGGCAAATTGCAGAAATTACCCTTATTTTAGGGCGAAAAGCCTGAAATTCCTCTTATTTTGTGCCAAAAGGCAGAAATTCTTCTTATTTAAGGGCAAAAATGAGAAATTCCACTTAATTTTGGGCAAAAATGCAGAAATTTCCTTTATTTTGAACAAAAAGACAGTAATGCACCTAATTCGGGGGCAAAAAGGCAGAAATTACCCTAATTTTTGGGGCAAAAAGGCAGAAATTCCTCTTATTTTGGGTCAAAAATGCTGAAGTTCCTCTTATTTTCGAGCAAAAATGCAGAAATTTTCCTTATTTTAAGGCAAAAAGACAGAAATTCTCATTATTTTAGGCCAAAAATAGAAATTACCCTTATTTTAGGCCAAAAAGACTAAATACACCCTATTTTGGGGCAAAAAAGCAGAAATTCCCCTTATTTTAGGCCAAAAAGGCTAAATTCCTCTTATTTTGGGGCAAAAGGGCAGAAATTCCCCTTATTTTAGGGCAAAAAGGCAGAAATTCCCCTTAATTTTGGACGAAAATGCAGAACTTTCTTTTAATTGTGGGCAAAAATGCAGAAATCCCCCTTATTTTGGGCCAAATAGGCAGAAATTTCCCTTATTTTGAGGCAAAAGGATAGAAATTTAATTTATTTTAGGATAAAATTGCAGAAACTTCCTTTATTTTGTGGCAAAAATGCAGAAATTCCCATTTTTTGGGGTAAAAAGGCAGAAATTTCCCTTATTTAGGAACAAAATTGCAGAAATTTCCCATATTTTGGGGCAAAAATACAGTAATGCTTCTAATTTTGGAACAAAATTCAGAAATTTCACTAATTTTGGGGCAAAAAGGCAAAAATCCCTATTATTTGGGGCAAAAATGCAGAAATATCTCTTTTTTGGGACTAAATTGCAGAAATTTCCTTTATTTTGAGGCAAATTGCAGAAATTTCCTCTATTTTGGGGTAAAAATGCAGTAATGCTTCTAATTTTGGAGCAAAAATTCAGAAATTCCCCTAATTTTGGGGCAAAAATGCAGAAATTCCCCTTATTGTGGGGCAAAATTGCTGAGATTTCCTTTTTTTTGGACAAAATTGCAAAAATTTCCCTTATTTAGGTAAAATTGCAGAAATTTCCCTTATCTTGGTAAAAATTTTAGAAATTACCGTTCTTTCAGGTCATAAAGGCAGAAATTCCAATTATTAGGGGGCAAATTGCAGAAATTACCCTTATTTTAGGGCAAAAAGACTGAAAATCCTTTTATTTTTTGCCTTAAAGGCAGAAATTCTTTTTATTTTAGGGCAAAAATCAAAAATTCCACTTGCTTTGTGACAAAAATGCAGAAATTCCCTTTATTTTTAGCCAAATAGGCAGAAATTTCCCTTATTTTGTGGCAAAAGTTTAGAAATTTAACTTATTTTAGGATAAAATTGCAGAAACTTCCCTTATTTTGTTGAAAAAATGCAGAAATTCCCATTATTTTGTTGTAAAAAGGAAGAAATTTCCCTTATTTTGTAACAAAATTGTTAAAATTTCCCATATTTTTGGGCAAAAAAGCAGTAATGCTTCTAATTTTGGAGCAAAATTCAGAAATTTCACTAATTTTGGGACAAAATTAAGAAATTTCACTAATTTTGTTGCAAAAGGCAGAAATTCCTATTATTTTGTGGCAAAAATGCAGAAATTCCTTTTATTTGGGGGCAAAACGGCAGAAATTCTCCTCATTTTGGGGCAAAAAGTCAGAAATTTCCTTTATTTTGGAGCAAAAATGAAGAAAATTCCCTTATTTTGGTGCAAAATTGCATAAATTTCCCTTATTATGGGGCAAAAAGGCAGAAATTCCCCTAATTTTAGGGCAAAAATGCAGAAATTTCCCTTATTTTGAACAAAAACACAGTAATGCACCTAATTTGGGGGCAAAAAGGCAGAAATTACCCTAATTTTTGGGGCAAAAAGGCAGAAATTCCTCTTATTTTGGGTCAAAAATGCTGAAATTCCCCTTATTTTCATGCAAAAATGCAGAAATTTTCCTTATTTTAAGGCAAAAAGACAGAAATTCACATTATTTTAGGACAAAAATAGAAATTACCCTTATTTTAGTCCAAAAAGACTAAATTCACCCTATTTTGGGGCAAAAGAGCAGAAATTCCCCTTATTTTAGAGCAAAAAGGCAGAAATTTCCCTTAATTTTGGACGAAAATGCAGAACTTTCTTTTAATTGTGGGCAAAAATGCAGAAATCCCCCTTATTTTGGGCCAAATAGGCAGAAATTTCCCTTATTTTGAGGCAAAAGGATAGAAATTTAACTTATTTTAGGATAAAATTACAGAAACTTCCCTTATTTTGTGGCAAAAATGCAGAAAATTCCCATTATTTTGGAGTAAAAAGGCAGAAATTTCCCTTATTTAGGAACAAAATTGCAGAAATTTCCCATATTTTAGGGCAAAAATGCAGTAATGCTGCTAATTTTGGGGCAAAATTCAGAAATTTCACTAATTTTGAGGCAAAAAGGCAAAAATCCCTATTATTTTGGGGCAAAAATTCAGAAATATCCCTTTTTTGGGACAAAATTGCAGAAATTTCCTTTATTTTGAGGCAAATTGCCGAAATTTCCTTATTTTGGGGTAAAAATGCAGTAATAATTCTAATTATGGAGGAAAAATTCAGAAATTTCCCTAATTTTAGAGAAAAAAGCAGAAATTCCCTTTATTGTGCGGAAAAATTGCTGAGATTTCCCTTTTTTTGGACAAAATTGCAAAAATTTCTCTTATTTTGATGTAAAATTGCAGAAATTTCCCTTATCTTGGGCAAATATGTTAGAAATTCCCCTTCTTTCAGGTCATAAAGGCAGAAATTCCACTTATTAGGGGGCAATTTGCAGAAAATACCCTTATTTTAGGGCATAAAGACTGAAATTCCCCTTATTTTTTGCCTTAAAGGCAGAAATTCTTTTTATTTTAGGGCATAAATCAGAAATTCCACTTAATTTTGGGCAAAAATGCAGAAATTTCCCTTATTTTGGGCAAAAAGACAGTAATGCACATAATTTGTAGGCAAAAAGGCAGAAATTCCCCTAATTTTGGGGCAAAAAGGCAGAAATTTCCCTTATTGTGGGGCAAAATTGCTGAGATCTCCCTTTTTTTGGACAAAATTGCAAAAATTTCCCTTATTTGGGGGTAAAATTGCAGAAATTTCCCATATTTTGGGGTAAAAATGCAGTAATGCTTCTAATTTTGGAGCAAAAATTCTGAAATTCCCCTAATTTTGGAGCAAAAAGGCAGAAATTTCCCTTATTGTGGGGCAAAATTGCTGAGATTTCCCTTTCTTTGGACAAAATTGCAAAAATTTCTCTTATTTTGGGGTAAAATTGCAGAAATTTCCCTTATTTTGTGGTAAAAATGCAGTAATGCTTCTAATTTTGGAGCAATAATTTAGAAATTCCCCTAAGTTTGGGGCAAAAAGGCAGAACTTCCCCTTATTGTGGGGGAAAATTGCTGAGATTTTTCTTTCTTTGGACAAAATTGCAAAATCTTCCTTTATTTTGGGGTAAAATTGTAGAAATTTCCTTTATCTTGGGCAAAAATACAGAAATTCCTATTTTTTCAGGTCATAAAGGCAGAAATTCCACTTATTAGGGGGCAAATTGCAGAAATTACCCTTATTTTAGGGCGAAAAGCCTGAAATTCCTCTTATTTTGTGCCAAAAGGCAGAAATTCTTCTTATTTAAGGGCAAAAATGAGAAATTCCACTTAATTTTGGGCAAAAATGCAGAAATTTCCTTTATTTTGAACAAAAAGACAGTAATGCACCTAATTCGGGGGCAAAAAGGCAGAAATTACCCTAATTTTTGGGGCAAAAAGGCAGAAATTCCTCTTATTTTGGGTCAAAAATGCTGAGATTCCTCTTATTTTCGAGCAAAAATGCAGAAATTTTCCTTATTTTAAGGCAAAAAGACAGAAATTCTCATTATTTTAGGCCAAAAATAGAAATTACCCTTATTTTAGGCCAAAAAGACTAAATACACCCTATTTTGGGGCAAAAAAGCAGAAATTCCCCTTATTTTAGGCCAAAAAGGCTAAATTCCTCTTATTTTGGGGCAAAAGGGCAGAAATTCCCCTTATTTTAGGGCAAAAAGGCAGAAATTCCCCTTAATTTTGGACGAAAATGCAGAACTTTCTTTTAATTGTGGGCAAAAATGCAGAAATCCCCCTTATTTTGGGCCAAATAGGCAGAAATTTCCCTTATTTTGAGGCAAAAGGATAGAAATTTAATTTATTTTAGGATAAAATTGCAGAAACTTCCTTTATTTTGTGGCAAAAATGCAGAAATTCCCATTTTTTGGGGTAAAAAGGCAGAAATTTCCCTTATTTAGGAACAAAATTGCAGAAATTTCCCATATTTTGGGGCAAAAATACAGTAATGCTTCTAATTTTGGAACAAAATTCAGAAATTTCACTAATTTTGGGGCAAAAAGGCAAAAATCCCTATTATTTGGGGCAAAAATGCAGAAATATCTCTTTTTTGGGACTAAATTGCAGAAATTTCCTTTATTTTGAGGCAAATTGCAGAAATTTCCTCTATTTTGGGGTAAAAATGCAGTAATGCTTCTAATTTTGGAGCAAAAATTCAGAAATTCCCCTAATTTTGGGGCAAAAATGCAGAAATTCCCCTTATTGTGGGGCAAAATTGCTGAGATTTCCTTTTTTTTGGACAAAATTGCAAAAATTTCCCTTATTTGGGGTAAAATTGCAGAAATTTCCCTTATCTTGGTAAAAATTTTAGAAATTACCGTTCTTTCAGGTCATAAAGGCAGAAATTCCAATTATTAGGGGGCAAATTGCAGAAATTACCCTTATTTTAGGGCAAAAAGACTGAAAATCCTTTTATTTTTTGCCTTAAAGGCAGACATTCTTTTTATTTTAGGGCAAAAATCAAAAATTCCACTTGCTTTGTGACAAAAATGCAGAAATTCCCTTTATTTTTAGCCAAATAGGCAGAAATTTCCCTTATTTTGTGGCAAAAGTTTAGAAATTTAACTTATTTTAGGATAAAATTGCAGAAACTTCCCTTATTTTGTTGAAAAAATGCAGAAATTCCCATTATTTTGTTGTAAAAAGGAAGAAATTTCCCTTATTTTGTAACAAAATTGTTAAAATTTCCCATATTTTTGGGCAAAAAAGCAGTAATGCTTCTAATTTTGGAGCAAAATTCAGAAATTTCACTAATTTTGGGACAAAATTAAGAAATTTCACTAATTTTGTTGCAAAAGGCAGAAATTCCTATTATTTTGTGGCAAAAATGCAGAAATTCCTTTTATTTGGGGGCAAAACGGCAGAAATTCTCCTCATTTTGGGGCAAAAAGTCAGAAATTTCCTTTATTTTGGAGCAAAAATGAAGAAAATTCCCTTATTTTGGTGCAAAATTGCATAAATTTCCCTTATTATGGGGCAAAAAGGCAGAAATTCCCCTAATTTTAGGGCAAAAATGCAGAAATTTCCCTTATTTTGAACAAAAACACAGTAATGCACCTAATTTGGGGGCAAAAAGGCAGAAATTACCCTAATTTTTGGGGCAAAAAGGCAGAAATTCCTCTTATTTTGGGTCAAAAATGCTGAAATTCCCCTTATTTTCATGCAAAAATGCAGAAATTTTCCTTATTTTAAGGCAAAAAGACAGAAATTCACATTATTTTAGGACAAAAATAGAAATTACCCTTATTTTAGTCCAAAAAGACTAAATTCACCCTATTTTGGGGCAAAAGGGCAGAAATTCCCCTTATTTTAGAGCAAAAAGGCAGAAATTTCCCTTAATTTTGGACGAAAATGCAGAACTTTCTTTTAATTGTGGGCAAAAATGCAGAAATCCCCCTTATTTTGGGCCAAATAGGCAGAAATTTCCCTTATTTTGAGGCAAAAGGATAGAAATTTAACTTATTTTAGGATAAAATTACAGAAACTTCCCTTATTTTGTGGCAAAAATGCAGAAAATTCCCATTATTTTGGAGTAAAAAGGCAGAAATTTCCCTTATTTAGGAACAAAATTGCAGAAATTTCCCATATTTTAGGGCAAAAATGCAGTAATGCTGCTAATTTTGGGGCAAAATTCAGAAATTTCACTAATTTTGAGGCAAAAAGGCAAAAATCCCTATTATTTTGGGGCAAAAATTCAGAAATATCCCTTTTTTGGGACAAAATTGCAGAAATTTCCTTTATTTTGAGGCAAATTGCCGAAATTTCCTTATTTTGGGGTAAAAATGCAGTAATAATTCTAATTATGGAGGAAAAATTCAGAAATTTCCCTAATTTTAGAGAAAAAAGCAGAAATTCCCTTTATTGTGCGGAAAAATTGCTGAGATTTCCCTTTTTTTGGACAAAATTGCAAAAATTTCTCTTATTTTGATGTAAAATTGCAGAAATTTCCCTTATCTTGGGCAAATATGTTAGAAATTCCCCTTCTTTCAGGTCATAAAGGCAGAAATTCCACTTATTAGGGGGCAATTTGCAGAAAATACCCTTATTTTAGGGCATAAAGACTGAAATTCCCCTTATTTTTTGCCTTAAAGGCAGAAATTCTTTTTATTTTAGGGCATAAATCAGAAATTCCACTTAATTTTGGGCAAAAATGCAGAAATTTCCCTTATTTTGGGCAAAAAGACAGTAATGCACATAATTTGTAGGCAAAAAGGCAGAAATTCCCCTAATTTTGGGGCAAAAAGGCAGAAATTTCCCTTATTGTGGGGCAAAATTGCTGAGATCTCCCTTTTTTTGGACAAAATTGCAAAAATTTCCCTTATTTGGGGGTAAAATTGCAGAAATTTCCCATATTTTGGGGTAAAAATGCAGTAATGCTTCTAATTTTGGAGCAAAAATTCTGAAATTCCCCTAATTTTGGAGCAAAAAGGC
The DNA here is from genome assembly GCF_963924665.1 of Micromys minutus. NCBI lineage: Eukaryota > Metazoa > Chordata > Mammalia > Rodentia > Muridae > Micromys > Micromys minutus. The sequence continues at coordinate 334,036 of NW_027667536.1, forward strand.
AGAAATTTCCCTTATTGTGGGGCAAAATTGCTGAGATTTCCCTTTCTTTGGACAAAATTGCAAAAATTTCTCTTATTTTGGGGTAAAATTGCAGAAATTTCCCTTATTTTGTGGTAAAAATGCAGTAATGCTTCTAATTTTGGAGCAATAATTTAGAAATTCCCCTAAGTTTGGGGCAAAAAGGCAGAACTTCCCCTTATTGTGGGGGAAAATTGCTGAGATTTTTCTTTCTTTGGACAAAATTGCAAAATCTTCCTTTATTTTGGGGTAAAATTGTAGAAATTTCCTTTATCTTGGGCAAAAATACAGAAATTCCTCTTTTTTCAGGTCATAAAGGCAGAAATTCCACTTATTAGGGGGCAAATTGCAGAAATTACCCTTATTTTAGGGCGAAAAGCCTGAAATTCCTCTTATTTTGTGCCAAAAGGCAGAAATTCTTCTTATTTAAGGGCAAAAATGAGAAATTCCACTTAATTTTGGGCAAAAATGCAGAAATTTCCTTTATTTTGAACAAAAAGACAGTAATGCACCTAATTCGGGGGCAAAAAGGCAGAAATTACCCTAATTTTTGGGGCAAAAAGGCAGAAATTCCTCTTATTTTGGGTCAAAAATGCTGAAATTCCTCTTATTTTCGAGCAAAAATGCAGAAATTTTCCTTATTTTAAGGCAAAAAGACAGAAATTCTCATTATTTTAGGCCAAAAATAGAAATTACCCTTATTTTAGGCCAAAAAGACTAAATACACCCTATTTTGGGGCAAAAAAGCAGAAATTCCCCTTATTTTAGGGCAAAAAGGCAGAAATTCCCCTTAATTTTGGACGAAAATGGAGAACTTTCTTTTAATTGTGGGCAAAAATGCAGAAATCCCCCTTATTTTGGGCCAAATAGGCAGAAATTTCACTTATTTTGAGGAAAAGGATAGAAATTTAACTTATTTTAGGATAAAATTGCAGAAACTTCCCTTATTTTGTGGCAAAAATGCAGAAATTCCCATTATTTTGGGGTAAAAAGGCAGAAATTTCCCTTATTTTGGAAGAAAATTGATGAAATTTCCCATATTTTGGGGCAAAAATGCAGTAATGTTTCTAATTTTGGAGCAAAATTCAGAAATTTCACTAATTTTGGGGCAAAAAGGCAAAAATCCCTATTATTTGGGGTAAAAATGCAGATATATCCCTTTTTTGGGACAAAATTGAAGAAATTTCCTTTATTTTTAGGCAAATTGCAGAAATTTCCTCTATTTTGGGGTAAAAATGCAGTAATGCTTCTAATTTTGGAGCAAAAATTCAGAAATTCCCCTAATTTTGAGGCAAAAAGGCAGAAATTCCCCTTATTGTGGGGCAAAATTTCTGAGATTTCCCTTTCTTTGGAAAAAATTGCAAAAATTTCCTTTATTTTGAGGTAAAATTGCAGAAATTTCCCTTATTTTGGGGTAAAAATGCAGTAATGCTTCTAATTTTGGAGCAAAAATTTAGAAATTCCCCTAAGTTTGGGGTAAAAAGGCAGAACTTCCCCTTATTGTGGGGGAAAATTGCTGAGATTTTTCTTTCTTTGGACAAAATTGCAAAATCTTCCTTTATTTTGGGGTAAAATTGTAGAAATTTCCTTTATCTTGGGCAAAAATACAGAAATTCCTCTTTTTTCAGGTCATAAAGGCTGAAATTCTACTTATTAGGGGGCAAATTGCAGAAATTACCCTTATTTTAGGGCGAAAAACCTGAAATTCCTCTTATTTTGTGCCAAAAGGCAGAAATTCTTCTTATTTTAGGGCAAAAATGAGAAATTCCACTTAATTTTTGGCAAAAATGCAGAAATTTCCCTTATTTTGAACAAAAACACAGTAATGCACCTAATTTGGGGGCAAAAAGGCAGAAATTACCCTAATTTTTGGGGCAAAAAGGCAGAAATTCCTCTTATTTTGGGTCAAAAATGCTGAAATTCCCCTTATTTTCATGCAAAAATGCAGAAATTTTCCTTATTTTAAGGCAAAAAGACAGAAATTCACATTATTTTAGGAAAAAAATAGAAATTACCCTTATTTTAGTCCAAAAAGACTAAATTCACCCTATTTTGGGGCAAAAGGGCAGAAATTCCCCTTATTTTAGGGCAAAAAGGCACAAATTCTTCTTAATTTTGGACGAAAATGCAAAACTTTCTTTTAATTGTGGGCAAAAATGCAGAAATCCCCCTTATTTTGGGCCAAATAGGCAGAAATTTCCCTTATTTTGAGGCAAAAGGATAGAAATTTAACTTATTTTAGGATAAAGTTACAGAAACTTCCCTTATTTTGTGGCAAAAATGCAGAAAATTCCCATTATTTTGGGGTAAAAAGGCAGAAATTTCCCTTATTTAGGAACAAAATTGCAGAAATTTCCCATATTTTAGGGCAAAAATGCAGTAATGCTGCTAATTTTGGGGCAAAATTCAGAAATTTCACTAATTTTGAGGCAAAAAGGCAAAAATCCCTATTATTTTGGGGCAAAAATTCAGAAATATCCCTTTTTTGGGACAAAATTGCAGAAATTTCCTTTATTTTGATGCAAATTGCCGAAATTTCCTTATTTTGGGGTAAAAATGCAGTAATAATTCTAATTATGGAGGAAAAATTCAGAAATTTCCCTAATTTTAGAGAAAAAAGCAGAAATTCCCTTTATTGTGCGGAAAAATTGCTGAGATTTCCCTTTTTTTGGACAAAATTGCAAAAATTTCCCTTATTTTGATGTAAAATTGCAGAAATTTTCCTTATCTTGGGCAAATATGTTAGAAATTCCCCTTCTTTCAGGTCATAAAGGCAGAAATTCCACTTATTAGGGGGCAATTTGCAGAAAATACCCTTATTTTAGGGCATAAAGACTGAAATTCCCCTTATTTTTTGCCTTAAAGGCAGAAATTCTTTTTATTTTAGGGCATAAATCAGAAATTCCACTTAATTTTGGGCAAAAATGCAGAAATTTCCCTTATTTTGGGCAAAAAGACAGTAATGCACATAATTTGAAGGCAAAAAGGCAGAAATTCCCCTAATTTTGGGGCAAAAAGGCAGAAATTTCCCTTATTGTGGGGCAAAATTGCTGAGATCTCCCTTTTTTTGGACAAAATTGCAAAAATTTCCCTTATTTGGGGGTAAAATTGCAGAAATTTCCCATATTTTGGGGTAAAAATGCAGTAATGCTTCTAATTTTGGAGCAAAAATTCTGAAATTCCCCTAATTTTGGAGCAAAAAGGCAGAAATTTCCCTTATTGTGGGGCAAAATTGCTGAGATTTCCCTTTCTTTGGACAAAATTGCAAAAATTTCCCTTATTTTGGGGTAAAATTGCAGAAATTTCCCTTATTTTGGGGTAAAAATGCAGTAATGCTTCTAATTTTGGAGCAATAATTTAGAAATTCCCCTAAGTTTGGGGCAAAAAGGCAGAACTTCCCCTTATTGTGGGGGAAAATTGCTGAGATTTTTCTTTCTTTGGACAAAATTGCAAAATCTTCCTTTATTTTGGGGTAAAATTGTAGAAATTTCCTTTATCTTGGGCAAAAATACAGAAATTCCTCTTTTTTCAGGTCATAAAGGCAGAAATTCCACTTATTAGGGGGCAAATTGCAGAAATTACCCTTATTTTAGGGCGAAAAGCCTGAAATTCCTCTTATTTTGTGCCAAAAGGCAGAAATTCTTCTTATTTAAGGGCAAAAATGAGAAATTCCACTTAATTTTGGGCAAAAATGCAGAAATTTCCTTTATTTTGAACAAAAAGACAGTAATGCACCTAATTCGGGGGCAAAAAGGCAGAAATTACCCTAATTTTTGGGGCAAAAAGGCAGAAATTCCTCTTATTTTGGGTCAAAAATGCTGAAATTCCTCTTATTTTCGAGCAAAAATGCAGAAATTTTCCTTATTTTAAGGCAAAAAGACAGAAATTCTCATTATTTTAGGCCAAAAATAGAAATTACCCTTATTTTAGGCCAAAAAGACTAAATACACCCTATTTTGGGGCAAAAAAGCAGAAATTCCCCTTATTTTAGGGCAAAAAGGCAGAAATTCCCCTTAATTTTGGACGAAAATGGAGAACTTTCTTTTAATTGTGGGCAAAAATGCAGAAATCCCCCTTATTTTGGGCCAAATAGGCAGAAATTTCCCTTATTTTGAGGAAAAGGATAGAAATTTAACTTATTTTAGGATAAAATTGCAGAAACTTCCCTTATTTTGTGGCAAAAATGCAGAAATTCCCATTATTTTGGGGTAAAAAGGCAGAAATTTCCCTTATTTTGGAACAAAATTGATGAAATTTCCCATATTTTGGGGCAAAAATGCAGTAATGTTTCTAATTTTGGAGCAAAATTCAGAAATTTCACTAATTTTGGGGCAAAAAGGCAAAAATCCCTATTATTTGGGGTAAAAATGCAGATATATCCCTTTTTTGGGACAAAATTGAAGAAATTTCCTTTATTTTTAGGCAAATTGCAGAAATTTCCTCTATTTTGGGGTAAAAATGCAGTAATGCTTCTAATTTTGGAGCAAAAATTCAGAAATTCCCCTAATTTTGGGGCAAAAATGCAGAAATTCCCCTTATTGTGGGGCAAAATTGCTGAGATTTCCCTTTTTTTGGACAAAATTGCAAAAATTTCCCTTATTTTGGGGTAAAATTGCAGAAATTTCCCATATTTTGGGGTAAAAATGCAGTAATGCTTCTAATTTTGGAGCAAAAATTCAGAAATTCCCCTAATTTTGAGGCAAAAAGGCAGAAATTCCCCTTATTGTGGGGCAAAATTTCTGAGATTTCCCTTTCTTTGGAAAAAATTGCAAAAATTTCCTTTATTTTGAGGTAAAATTGCAGAAATTTCCCTTATTTTGGGGTAAAAATGCAGTAATGCTTCTAATTTTGGAGCAAAAATTTAGAAATTCCCCTAAGTTTGGGGTAAAAAGGCAGAACTTCCCCTTATTGTGGGGGAAAATTGCTGAGATTTTTCTTTCTTTGGACAAAATTGCAAAATCTTCCTTTATTTTGGGGTAAAATTGTAGAAATTTCCTTTATCTTGGGCAAAAATACAGAAATTCCTCTTTTTTCAGGTCATAAAGGCTGAAATTCCAATTATTAGGGGGCAAATTGCAGAAATTACCCTTATTTTAGGGCGAAAAACCTGAAATTCCTCTTATTTTGTGCCAAAAGGCAGAAATTCTTCTTATTTTAGGGCAAAAATGAGAAATTCCACTTAATTTTTGGCAAAAATGCAGAAATTTCCTATATTTTGAACAAAAACACAGTAATGCACCTAATTTGGGGGCAAAAAGGCAGAAATTACCCTAATTTTTGGGGCAAAAAGGCAGAAATTCCTCTTATTTTGGGGCAAAAATGCTGAAATTCCCCTTATTTTCATGCAAAAATGCAGAAATTTTCCTTATTTTAAGGCAAAAAGACAGAAATTCACATTATTTTAGGACAAAAATAGAAATTACCCTTATTTTAGTCCAAAAAGACTAAATTCACCCTATTTTGGGGCAAAAGGGCAGAAATTCCCCTTATTTTAGGGCAAAAAGGCAGAAATTCCCCTTAATTTTGGACGAAAATGCAGAACTTTCTTTTAATTGTGGGCAAAAATGCAGAAATCCCCCTTATTTTGGGCTAAATAGGCAGAAATTTCCCTTATTTTGAGGCAAAAGGATAGAAATTTAACTTATTTTAGGATAAAGTTACAGAAACTTCCCTTATTTTGTGGCAAAAATGCAGAAAATTCCCATTATTTTGGGGTAAAAAGGCAGAAATTTCCCTTATTTAGGAACAAAATTGCAGAAATTTCCCATATTTTAGGGCAAAAATGCAGTAATGCTGCTAATTTTGGGGCAAAATTCAGAAATTTCACTAATTTTGAGGCAAAAAGGCAAAAATCCCTATTATTTTGGGGCAAAAATTCAGAAATATCCCTTTTTTGGGACAAAATTGCAGAAATTTCCTTTATTTTGAGGCAAATTGCCGAAATTTCCTTATTTTGGGGTAAAAATGCAGTAATAATTCTAATTATGGAGGAAAAATTCAGAAATTTCCCTAATTTTAGAGAAAAAAGCAGAAATTCCCTTTATTGTGCGGAAAAATTGCTGAGATTTCCCTTTTTTTGGACAAAATTGCAAAAATTTCCCTTATTTTGATGTAAAATTGCAGAAATTTCCCTTATCTTGGGCAAATATGTTAGAAATTCCCCTTCTTTCAGGTCATAAAGGCAGAAATTCCACTTATTAGGGGGCAATTTGCAGAAAATACCCTTATTTTAGGGCATAAAGACTGAAATTCCCCTTATTTTTTGCCTTAAAGGCAGAAATTCTTTTTATTTTAGGGCATAAATCAGAAATTCCACTTAATTTTGGGCAAAAATGCAGAAATTTCCCTTATTTTGGGCAAAAAGACAGTAATGCACATAATTTGAAGGCAAAAAGGCAGAAATTCCCCTAATTTTTGGGCAAAAAGGCAGAAATTTCCCTTATTGTGGGGCAAAATTGCTGAGATCTCCCTTTTTTTGGACAAAATTGCAAAAATTTCCCTTATTTGGGGGTAAAATTGCAGAAATTTCCCATATTTTGGGGTAAAAATGCAGTAATGCTTCTAATTTTGGAGCAAAAATTCTGAAATTCCCCTAATTTTGGAGCAAAAAGGCAGAAATTTCCCTTATTGTGGGGCAAAATTGCTGAGATTTCCCTTTCTTTGGACAAAATTGCAAAAATTTCCCTTATTTTGGGGTAAAATTGCAGAAATTTCCCTTATTTTGGGGTAAAAATGCAGTAATGCTTCTAATTTTGGAGCAATAATTTAGAAATTCCCCTAAGTTTGGGGCAAAAAGGCAGAACTTCCCCTTATTGTGGGGGAAAATTGCTGAGATTTTTCTTTCTTTGGACAAAATTGCAAAATCTTCCTTTATTTTGGGGTAAAATTGTAGAAATTTCCTTTATCTTGGGCAAAAATACAGAAATTCCTCTTTTTTCAGGTCATAAAGGCAGAAATTCCACTTATTAGGGGGCAAATTGCAGAAATTACCCTTATTTTAGGGCGAAAAGCCTGAAATTCCTCTTATTTTGTGCCAAAAGGCAGAAATTCTTCTTATTTAAGGGCAAAAATGAGAAATTCCACTTAATTTTGGGCAAAAATGCAGAAATTTCCTTTATTTTGAACAAAAAGACAGTAATGCACCTAATTCGGGGGCAAAAAGGCAGAAATTACCCTAATTTTTGGGGCAAAAAGGCAGAAATTCCTCTTATTTTGGGTCAAAAATGCTGAAGTTCCTCTTATTTTCGAGCAAAAATGCAGAAATTTTCCTTATTTTAAGGCAAAAAGACAGAAATTCTCATTATTTTAGGCCAAAAATAGAAATTACCCTTATTTTAGGCCAAAAAGACTAAATACACCCTATTTTGGGGCAAAAAAGCAGAAATTCCCCTTATTTTAGGCCAAAAAGGCTAAATTCCTCTTATTTTGGGGCAAAAGGGCAGAAATTCCCCTTATTTTAGGGCAAAAAGGCAGAAATTCCCCTTAATTTTGGACGAAAATGCAGAACTTTCTTTTAATTGTGGGCAAAAATGCAGAAATCCCCCTTATTTTGGGCCAAATAGGCAGAAATTTCCCTTATTTTGAGGCAAAAGGATAGAAATTTAATTTATTTTAGGATAAAATTGCAGAAACTTCCTTTATTTTGTGGCAAATATGCAGAAATTCCCATTTTTTGGGGTAAAAAGGCAGAAATTTCCCTTATTTAGGAACAAAATTGCAGAAATTTCCCATATTTTGGGGCAAAAATACAGTAATGCTTCTAATTTTGGAACAAAATTCAGAAATTTCACTAATTTTGGGGCAAAAAGGCAAAAATCCCTATTATTTGGGGCAAAAATGCAGAAATATCTCTTTTTTGGGACTAAATTGCAGAAATTTCCTTTATTTTGAGGCAAATTGCAGAAATTTCCTCTATTTTGGGGTAAAAATGCAGTAATGCTTCTAATTTTGGAGCAAAAATTCAGAAATTCCCCTAATTTTGGGGCAAAAATGCAGAAATTCCCCTTATTGTGGGGCAAAATTGCTGAGATTTCCTTTTTTTTTGGACAAAATTGCAAAAATTTCCCTTATTTGGGGTAAAATTGCAGAAATTTCCCTTATCTTGGTAAAAATTTTAGAAATTACCGTTCTTTCAGGTCATAAAGGCAGAAATTCCAATTATTAGGGGGCAAATTGCAGAAATTACCCTTATTTTAGGGCAAAAAGACTGAAAATCCTTTTATTTTTTGCCTTAAAGGCAGAAATTCTTTTTATTTTAGGGCAAAAATCAAAAATTCCACTTGCTTTGTGACAAAAATGCAGAAATTCCCTTTATTTTTAGCCAAATAGGCAGAAATTTCCCTTATTTTGTGGCAAAAGTTTAGAAATTTAACTTATTTTAGGATAAAATTGCAGAAACTTCCCTTATTTTGTTGAAAAAATGCAGAAATTCCCATTATTTTGTTGTAAAAAGGAAGAAATTTCCCTTATTTTGTAACAAAATTGTTAAAATTTCCCATATTTTTGGGCAAAAAAGCAGTAATGCTTCTAATTTTGGAGCAAAATTCAGAAATTTCACTAATTTTGGGACAAAATTAAGAAATTTCACTAATTTTGTTGCAAAAGGCAGAAATTCCTATTATTTTGTGGCAAAAATGCAGAAATTCCTTTTATTTGGGGGCAAAACGGCAGAAATTCTCCTCATTTTGGGGCAAAAAGTCAGAAATTTCCTTTATTTTGGAGCAAAAATGAAGAAAATTCCCTTATTTTGGTGCAAAATTGCATAAATTTCCCTTATTATGGGGCAAAAAGGCAGAAATTCCCCTAATTTTAGGGCAAAAATGCAGAAATTTCCCTTATTTTGAACAAAAACACAGTAATGCACCTAATTTGGGGGCAAAAAGGCAGAAATTACCCTAATTTTTGGGGCAAAAAGGCAGAAATTCCTCTTATTTTGGGTCAAAAATGCTGAAATTCCCCTTATTTTCATGCAAAAATGCAGAAATTTTCCTTATTTTAAGGCAAAAAGACAGAAATTCACATTATTTTAGGACAAAAATAGAAATTACCCTTATTTTAGTCCAAAAAGACTAAATTCACCCTATTTTGGGGCAAAAGGGCAGAAATTCCCCTTATTATAGAGCAAAAAGGCAGAAATTTCCCTTAATTTTGGACGAAAATGCAGAACTTTCTTTTAATTGTGGGCAAAAATGCAGAAATCCCCCTTATTTTGGGCCAAATAGGCAGAAATTTCCCTTATTTTGAGGCAAAAGGATAGAAATTTAACTTATTTTAGGATAAAATTACAGAAACTTCCCTTATTTTGTGGCAAAAATGCAGAAAATTCCCATTATTTTGGAGTAAAAAGGCAGAAATTTCCCTTATTTAGGAACAAAATTGCAGAAATTTCCCATATTTTAGGGCAAAAATGCAGTAATGCTGCTAATTTTGGGGCAAAATTCAGAAATTTCACTAATTTTGAGGCAAAAAGGCAAAAATCCCTATTATTTTGGGGCAAAAATTCAGAAATATCCCTTTTTTGGGACAAAATTGCAGAAATTTCCTTTATTTTGAGGCAAATTGCCGAAATTTCCTTATTTTGGGGTAAAAATGCAGTAATAATTCTAATTATGGAGGAAAAATTCAGAAATTTCCCTAATTTTAGAGAAAAAAGCAGAAATTCCCTTTATTGTGCGGAAAAATTGCTGAGATTTCCCTTTTTTTGGACAAAATTGCAAAAATTTCTCTTATTTTGATGTAAAATTGCAGAAATTTCCCTTATCTTGGGCAAATATGTTAGAAATTCCCCTTCTTTCAGGTCATAAAGGCAGAAATTCCACTTATTAGGGGGCAATTTGCAGAAAATACCCTTATTTTAGGGCATAAAGACTGAAATTCCCCTTATTTTTTGCCTTAAAGGCAGAAATTCTTTTTATTTTAGGGCATAAATCAGAAATTCCACTTAATTTTGGGCAAAAATGCAGAAATTTCCCTTATTTTGGGCAAAAAGACAGTAATGCACATAATTTGTAGGCAAAAAGGCAGAAATTCCCCTAATTTTGGGGCAAAAAGGCAGAAATTTCCCTTATTGTGGGGCAAAATTGCTGAGATCTCCCTTTTTTGGACAAAATTGCAAAAATTTCCCTTATTTGGGGGTAAAATTGCAGAAATTTCCCATATTTTGGGGTAAAAATGCAGTAATGCTTCTAATTTTGGAGCAAAAATTCTGAAATTCCCCTAATTTTGGAGCAAAAAGGCAGAAATTTCCCTTATTGTGGGGCAAAATTGCTGAGATTTCCCTTTCTTTGGACAAAATTGCAAAAATTTCTCTTATTTTGGGGTAAAATTGCAGAAATTTCCCTTATTTTGTGGTAAAAATGCAGTAATGCTTCTAATTTTGGAGCAATAATTTAGAAATTCCCCTAAGTTTGGGGCAAAAAGGCAGAACTTCCCCTTATTGTGGGGGAAAATTGCTGAGATTTTTCTTTCTTTGGACAAAATTGCAAAATCTTCCTTTATTTTGGGGTAAAATTGTAGAAATTTCCTTTATCTTGGGCAAAAATACAGAAATTCCTATTTTTTCAGGTCATAAAGGCAGAAATTCCACTTATTAGGGGGCAAATTGCAGAAATTACCCTTATTTTAGGGCGAAAAGCCTGAAATTCCTCTTATTTTGTGCCAAAAGGCAGAAATTCTTCTTATTTAAGGGCAAAAATGAGAAATTCCACTTAATTTTGGGCAAAAATGCAGAAATTTCCTTTATTTTGAACAAAAAGACAGTAATGCACCTAATTCGGGGGCAAAAAGGCAGAAATTACCCTAATTTTTGGGGCAAAAAGGCAGAAATTCCTCTTATTTTGGGTCAAAAATGCTGAAATTCCTCTTATTTTCGAGCAAAAATGCAGAAATTTTCCTTATTTTAAGGCAAAAAGACAGAAATTCTCATTATTTTAGGCTAAAAATAGAAATTACCCTTATTTTAGGCCAAAAAGACTAAATACACCCTATTTTGGGGCAAAAAAGCAGAAATTCCCCTTATTTTAGGGCAAAAAGGCAGAAATTCCCCTTAATTTTGGACGAAAATGGAGAACTTTCTTTTAATTGTGGGCAAAAATGCAGAAATCCCCCTTATTTTGGGCCAAATAGGCAGAAATTTCACTTATTTTGAGGAAAAGGATAGAAATTTAACTTATTTTAGGATAAAATTGCAGAAACTTCCCTTATTTTGTGGCAAAAATGCAGAAATTCCCATTATTTTGGGGTAAAAAGGCAGAAATTTCCCTTATTTTGGAACAAAATTGCAGAAATTTCCCATATTTTGGGGCAAAAATGCAGTAATGTTTCTAATTTTGGAGCAAAATTCAGAAATTTCACTAATTTTGGGGCAAAAAGGCAAAAATCCCTATTATTTGGGGTAAAAATGCAGATATATCCCTTTTTTGGGACAAAATTGAAGAAATTTCCTTTATTTTTAGGCAAATTGCAGAAATTTCCTCTATTTTGGGGTAAAAATGCAGTAATGCTTCTAATTTTGGAGCAAAAATTCAGAAATTCCCCTAATTTTGGGGCAAAAATGCAGAAATTCCCCTTATTGTGGGGCAAAATTGCTGAGATTTCCCTTTTTTTGGACAAAATTGCAAAAATTTCCCTTATTTTGGGGTAAAATTGCAGAAATTTCCCATATTTTGGGGTAAAAATGCAGTAATGCTTCTAATTTTGGAGCAAAAATTCAGAAATTCCCCTAATTTTGAGGCAAAGAGGCAGAAATTCCCCTTATTGTGGGGCAAAATTTCTGAGATTTCCCTTTCTTTGGAAAAAATTGCAAAAATTTCCTTTATTTTGAGGTAAAATTGCAGAAATTTCCCTTATTTTGGGGTAAAAATGCAGTAATGCTTCTAATTTTGGAGCAAAAATTTAGAAATTCCCCTAAGTTTGGGGTAAAAAGGCAGAACTTCCCCTTATTGTGGGGGAAAATTGCTGAGATTTTTCTTTCTTTGGACAAAATTGCAAAATCTTCCTTTATTTTGGGGTAAAATTGTAGAAATTTCCTTTATCTTGGGCAAAAATACAGAAATTCCTCTTTTTTCAGGTCATAAAGGCTGAAATTCTACTTATTAGGGGGCAAATTGCAGAAATTACCCTTATTTTAGGGCGAAAAACCTGAAATTCCTCTTATTTTGTGCCAAAAGGCAGAAATTCTTCTTATTTTAGGGCAAAAATGAGAAATTCCACTTAATTTTTGGCAAAAATGCAGAAATTTCCCTTATTTTGAACAAAAACACAGTAATGCACCTAATTTGGGGGCAAAAAGGCAGAAATTACCCTAATTTTTGGGGCAAAAAGGCAGAAATTCCTCTTATTTTGGGTCAAAAATGCTGAAATTCCCCTTATTTTCATGCAAAAATGCAGAAATTTTCCTTATTTTAAGGCAAAAAGACAGAAATTCACATTATTTTAGGAAAAAAATAGAAATTACCCTTATTTTAGTCCAAAAAGACTAAATTCACCCTATTTTGGGGCAAAAGGGCAGAAATTCCCCTTATTTTAGGGCAAAAAGGCACAAATTCTTCTTAATTTTGGACGAAAATGCAAAACTTTCTTTTAATTGTGGGCAAAAATGCAGAAATCCCCCTTATTTTGGGCCAAATAGGCAGAAATTTCCCTTATTTTGAGGCAAAAGGATAGAAATTTAACTTATTTTAGGATAAAGTTACAGAAACTTCCCTTATTTTGTGGCAAAAATGCAGAAAATTCCCATTATTTTGGGGTAAAAAGGCAGAAATTTCCCTTATTTAGGAACAAAATTGCAGAAATTTCCCATATTTTAGGGCAAAAATGCAGTAATGCTGCTAATTTTGGGGCAAAATTCAGAAATTTCACTAATTTTGAGGCAAAAAGGCAAAAATCCCTATTATTTTGGGGCAAAAATTCAGAAATATCCCTTTTTTGGGACAAAATTGCAGAAATTTCCTTTATTTTGATGCAAATTGCCGAAATTTCCTTATTTTGGGGTAAAAATGCAGTAATAATTCTAATTATGGAGGAAAAATTCAGAAATTTCCCTAATTTTAGAGAAAAAAGCAGAAATTCCCTTTATTGTGCGGAAAAATTGCTGAGATTTCCCTTTTTTTGGACAAAATTGCAAAAATTTCCCTTATTTTGATGTAAAATTGCAGAAATTTTCTTTATCTTGGGCAAATATGTTAGAAATTCCCCTTCTTTCAGGTCATAAAGGCAGAAATTCCACTTATTAGGGGGCAATTTGCAGAAAATACCCTTATTTTAGGGCATAAAGACTGAAATTCCCCTTATTTTTTGCCTTAAAGGCAGAAATTCTTTTTATTTTAGGGCATAAATCAGAAATTCCACTTAATTTTGGGCAAAAATGCAGAAATTTCCCTTATTTTGGGCAAAAAGACAGTAATGCACATAATTTGAAGGCAAAAAGGCAGAAATTCCCCTAATTTTGGGGCAAAAAGGCAGAAATTTCCCTTATTGTGGGGCAAAATTGCTGAGATCTCCCTTTTTTTGGACAAAATTGCAAAAATTTCCCTTATTTGGGGGTAAAATTGCAGAAATTTCCCATATTTTGGGGTAAAAATGCAGTAATGCTTCTAATTTTGGAGTAAAAATTCTGAAATTCCCCTAATTTTGGAGCAAAAAGGCAGAAATTTCCCTTATTGTGGGGCAAAATTGCTGAGATTTCCCTTTCTTTGGACAAAATTGCAAAAATTTCCCTTATTTTGGGGTAAAATTGCAGAAATTTCCCTTATTTTGGGGTAAAAATGCAGTAATGCTTCTAATTTTGGAGCAATAATTTAGAAATTCCCCTAAGTTTGGGGCAAAAAGGCAGAACTTCCCCTTATTGTGGGGGAAAATTGCTGAGATTTTTCTTTCTTTGGACAAAATTGCAAAATCTTCCTTTATTTTGGGGTAAAATTGTAGAAATTTCCTTTATCTTGGGCAAAAATACAGAAATTCCTCTTTTTTCAGGTCATAAAGGCAGAAATTCCACTTATTAGGGGGCAAATTGCAGAAATTACCCTTATTTTAGGGCGAAAAGCCTGAAATTCCTCTTATTTTGTGCCAAAAGGCAGAAATTCTTCTTATTTAAGGGCAAAAATGAGAAATTCCACTTAATTTTGGGCAAAAATGCAGAAATTTCCTTTATTTTGAACAAAAAGACAGTAATGCACCTAATTCGGGGGCAAAAAGGCAGAAATTACCCTAATTTTTGGGGCAAAAAGGCAGAAATTCCTCTTATTTTGGGTCAAAAATGCTGAAATTCCTCTTATTTTCGAGCAAAAATGCAGAAATTTTCCTTATTTTAAGGCAAAAAGACAGAAATTCTCATTATTTTAGGCCAAAAATAGAAATTACCCTTATTTTAGGCCAAAAAGACTAAATACACCCTATTTTGGGGCAAAAAAGCAGAAATTCCCCTTATTTTAGGGCAAAAAGGCAGAAATTCCCCTTAATTTTGGACGAAAATGGAGAACTTTCTTTTAATTGTGGGCAAAAATGCAGAAATCCCCCTTATTTTGGGCCAAATAGGCAGAAATTTCCCTTATTTTGAGGAAAAGGATAGAAATTTAACTTATTTTAGGATAAAATTGCAGAAACTTCCCTTATTTTGTGGCAAAAATGCAGAAATTCCCATTATTTTGGGGTAAAAAGGCAGAAATTTCCCTTATTTTGGAACAAAATTGATGAAATTTCCCATATTTTGGGGCAAAAATGCAGTAATGTTTCTAATTTTGGAGCAAAATTCAGAAATTTCACTAATTTTGGGGCAAAAAGGCAAAAATCCCTATTATTTGGGGTAAAAATGCAGATATATCCCTTTTTTGGGACAAAATTGAAGAAATTTCCTTTATTTTTAGGCAAATTGCAGAAATTTCCTCTATTTTGGGGTAAAAATGCAGTAATGCTTCTAATTTTGGAGCAAAAATTCAGAAATTCCCCTAATTTTGGGGCAAAAATGCAGAAATTCCCCTTATTGTGGGGCAAAATTGCTGAGATTTCCCTTTTTTTGGACAAAATTGCAAAAATTTCCCTTATTTTGGGGTAAAATTGCAGAAATTTCCCATATTTTGGGGTAAAAATGCAGTAATGCTTCTAATTTTGGAGCAAAAATTCAGAAATTCCCCTAATTTTGAGGCAAAAAGGCAGAAATTCCCCTTATTGTGGGGCAAAATTTCTGAGATTTCCCTTTCTTTGGAAAAAATTGCAAAAATTTCCTTTATTTTGAGGTAAAATTGCAGAAATTTCCCTTATTTTGGGGTAAAAATGCAGTAATGCTTCTAATTTTGGAGCAAAAATTTAGAAATTCCCCTAAGTTTGGGGTAAAAAGGCAGAACTTCCCCTTATTGTGGGGGAAAATTGCTGAGATTTTTCTTTCTTTGGACAAAATTGCAAAATCTTCCTTTATTTTGGGGTAAAATTGTAGAAATTTCCTTTATCTTGGGCAAAAATACAGAAATTCCTCTTTTTTCAGGTCATAAAGGCTGAAATTCCAATTATTAGGGGGCAAATTGCAGAAATTACCCTTATTTTAGGGCGAAAAACCTGAAATTCCTCTTATTTTGTGCCAAAAGGCAGAAATTCTTCTTATTTTAGGGCAAAAATGAGAAATTCCACTTAATTTTTGGCAAAAATGCAGAAATTTCCTATATTTTGAACAAAAACACAGTAATGCACCTAATTTGGGGGCAAAAAGGCAGAAATTACCCTAATTTTTGGGGCAAAAAGGCAGAAATTCCTCTTATTTTGGGGCAAAAATGCTGAAATTCCCCTTATTTTCATGCAAAAATGCAGAAATTTTCCTTATTTTAAGGCAAAAAGACAGAAATTCACATTATTTTAGGACAAAAATAGAAATTACCCTTATTTTAGTCCAAAAAGACTAAATTCACCCTATTTTGGGGCAAAAGGGCAGAAATTCCCCTTATTTTAGGGCAAAAAGGCAGAAATTCCCCTTAATTTTGGACGAAAATGCAGAACTTTCTTTTAATTGTGGGCAAAAATGCAGAAATCCCCCTTATTTTGGGCTAAATAGGCAGAAATTTCCCTTATTTTGAGGCAAAAGGATAGAAATTTAACTTATTTTAGGATAAAGTTACAGAAACTTCCCTTATTTTGTGGCAAAAATGCAGAAAATTCCCATTATTTTGGGGTAAAAAGGCAGAAATTTCCCTTATTTAGGAACAAAATTGCAGAAATTTCCCATATTTTAGGGCAAAAATGCAGTAATGCTGCTAATTTTGGGGCAAAATTCAGAAATTTCACTAATTTTGAGGCAAAAAGGCAAAAATCCCTATTATTTTGGGGCAAAAATTCAGAAATATCCCTTTTTTGGGACAAAATTGCAGAAATTTCCTTTATTTTGAGGCAAATTGCCGAAATTTCCTTATTTTGGGGTAAAAATGCAGTAATAATTCTAATTATGGAGGAAAAATTCAGAAATTTCCCTAATTTTAGAGAAAAAAGCAGAAATTCCCTTTATTGTGCGGAAAAATTGCTGAGATTTCCCTTTTTTTGGACAAAATTGCAAAAATTTCTCTTATTTTGATGTAAAATTGCAGAAATTTCCCTTATCTTGGGCAAATATGTTAGAAATTCCCCTTCTTTCAGGTCATAAAGGCAGAAATTCCACTTATTAGGGGGCAATTTGCAGAAAATACCCTTATTTTAGGGCATAAAGACTGAAATTCCCCTTATTTTTTGCCTTAAAGGCAGAAATTCTTTTTATTTTAGGGCATAAATCAGAAATTCCACTTAATTTTGGGCAAAAATGCAGAAATTTCCCTTATTTTGGGCAAAAAGACAGTAATGCACATAATTTGAAGGCAAAAAGGCAGAAATTCCCCTAATTTTTGGGCAAAAAGGCAGAAATTTCCCTTATTGTGGGGCAAAATTGCTGAGATCTCCCTTTTTTTGGACAAAATTGCAAAAATTTCCCTTATTTGGGGGTAAAATTGCAGAAATTTCCCATATTTTGGGGTAAAAATGCAGTAATGCTTCTAATTTTGGAGCAAAAATTCTGAAATTCCCCTAATTTTGGAGCAAAAAGGCAGAAATTTCCCTTATTGTGGGGCAAAATTGCTGAGATTTCCCTTTCTTTGGACAAAATTGCAAAAATTTCCCTTATTTTGGGGTAAAATTGCAGAAATTTCCCTTATTTTGGGGTAAAAATGCAGTAATGCTTCTAATTTTGGAGCAATAATTTAGAAATTCCCCTAAGTTTGGGGCAAAAAGGCAGAACTTCCCCTTATTGTGGGGGAAAATTGCTGAGATTTTTCTTTCTTTGGACAAAATTGCAAAATCTTCCTTTATTTTGGGGTAAAATTGTAGAAATTTCCTTTATCTTGGGCAAAAATACAGAAATTCCTCTTTTTTCAGGTCATAAAGGCAGAAATTCCACTTATTAGGGGGCAAATTGCAGAAATTACCCTTATTTTAGGGCGAAAAGCCTGAAATTCCTCTTATTTTGTGCCAAAAGGCAGAAATTCTTCTTATTTAAGGGCAAAAATGAGAAATTCCACTTAATTTTGGGCAAAAATGCAGAAATTTCCTTTATTTTGAACAAAAAGACAGTAATGCACCTAATTCGGGGGCAAAAAGGCAGAAATTACCCTAATTTTTGGGGCAAAAAGGCAGAAATTCCTCTTATTTTGGGTCAAAAATGCTGAAGTTCCTCTTATTTTCGAGCAAAAATGCAGAAATTTTCCTTATTTTAAGGCAAAAAGACAGAAATTCTCATTATTTTAGGCCAAAAATAGAAATTACCCTTATTTTAGGCCAAAAAGACTAAATACACCCTATTTTGGGGCAAAAAAGCAGAAATTCCCCTTATTTTAGGCCAAAAAGGCTAAATTCCTCTTATTTTGGGGCAAAAGGGCAGAAATTCCCCTTATTTTAGGGCAAAAAGGCAGAAATTCCCCTTAATTTTGGACGAAAATGCAGAACTTTCTTTTAATTGTGGGCAAAAATGCAGAAATCCCCCTTATTTTGGGCCAAATAGGCAGAAATTTCCCTTATTTTGAGGCAAAAGGATAGAAATTTAATTTATTTTAGGATAAAATTGCAGAAACTTCCTTTATTTTGTGGCAAAAATGCAGAAATTCCCATTTTTTGGGGTAAAAAGGCAGAAATTTCCCTTATTTAGGAACAAAATTGCAGAAATTTCCCATATTTTGGGGCAAAAATACAGTAATGCTTCTAATTTTGGAACAAAATTCAGAAATTTCACTAATTTTGGGGCAAAAAGGCAAAAATCCCTATTATTTGGGGCAAAAATGCAGAAATATCTCTTTTTTGGGACTAAATTGCAGAAATTTCCTTTATTTTGAGGCAAATTGCAGAAATTTCCTCTATTTTGGGGTAAAAATGCAGTAATGCTTCTAATTTTGGAGCAAAAATTCAGAAATTCCCCTAATTTTGGGGCAAAAATGCAGAAATTCCCCTTATTGTGGGGCAAAATTGCTGAGATTTCCTTTTTTTTGGACAAAATTGCAAAAATTTCCCTTATTTGGGGTAAAATTGCAGAAATTTCCCTTATCTTGGTAAAAATTTTAGAAATTACCGTTCTTTCAGGTCATAAAGGCAGAAATTCCAATTATTAGGGGGCAAATTGCAGAAATTACCCTTATTTTAGGGCAAAAAGACTGAAAATCCTTTTATTTTTTGCCTTAAAGGCAGAAATTCTTTTTATTTTAGGGCAAAAATCAAAAATTCCACTTGCTTTGTGACAAAAATGCAGAAATTCCCTTTATTTTTAGCCAAATAGGCAGAAATTTCCCTTATTTTGTGGCAAAAGTTTAGAAATTTAACTTATTTTAGGATAAAATTGCAGAAACTTCCCTTATTTTGTTGAAAAAATGCAGAAATTCCCATTATTTTGTTGTAAAAAGGAAGAAATTTCCCTTATTTTGTAACAAAATTGTTAAAATTTCCCATATTTTTGGGCAAAAAAGCAGTAATGCTTCTAATTTTGGAGCAAAATTCAGAAATTTCACTAATTTTGGGACAAAATTAAGAAATTTCACTAATTTTGTTGCAAAAGGCAGAAATTCCTATTATTTTGTGGCAAAAATGCAGAAATTCCTTTTATTTGGGGGCAAAACGGCAGAAATTCTCCTCATTTTGGGGCAAAAAGTCAGAAATTTCCTTTATTTTGGAGCAAAAATGAAGAAAATTCCCTTATTTTGGTGCAAAATTGCATAAATTTCCCTTATTATGGGGCAAAAAGGCAGAAATTCCCCTAATTTTAGGGCAAAAATGCAGAAATTTCCCTTATTTTGAACAAAAACACAGTAATGCACCTAATTTGGGGGCAAAAAGGCAGAAATTACCCTAATTTTTGGGGCAAAAAGGCAGAAATTCCTCTTATTTTGGGTCAAAAATGCTGAAATTCCCCTTATTTTCATGCAAAAATGCAGAAATTTTCCTTATTTTAAGGCAAAAAGACAGAAATTCACATTATTTAGGACAAAAATAGAAATTACCCTTATTTTAGTCCAAAAAGACTAAATTCACCCTATTTTGGGGCAAAAGGGCAGAAATTCCCCTTATTTTAGAGCAAAAATTCTGTAATGTCTCTAATTTTAGGGTAAAAATCAGAAATTCCATTAATTTTGGGGCAAAAAGACAGAAATTCCCCTTATTGTGTGGGAAATTAATGAAATTTCCTTTTTTTGGGACAAAATTGCAGAAATTTCCCTTATTTTTAAGCAAAATTGCAGAAATTTCCTTTATCTTGTGGCAAAAATGCAGAAATTCCTTTTATTTCATGGCAAAAGGGCAGAAATTACGCTTTTTTGGTGGCAAATTCCAGAACTTACCCGTATTTTAGGAAAAAAGCCTGAATTTCCTTTTATTTTGTGCCAAAAAGGCAGAAATTCTTCTTATTTTAGAGCAAAAAGGCAGGAATTCCACATAATTTGGCCAAAAATGCAGAAATTTCTATTATTTTGGGGCAAAAACAGAGTAATACACCTAATTTGGTGGTAAAAATGCATAAATTCCCCTAATTTGGGGGCAAAAAGGCAAAAATTCCCCTTAATTTTGGGCAAAAATGCAGAAATTTCCCTTAATTTTGGGCAAAAATGCAGAAATTCCCCTTATTTTGGGCCAAATAGGCAGAAATTTCCCTTATTTTGTTGCAAAAGTATAGAAATTTAACTTATTTTAAGAAAAAATTGCAGAAACTTCCCTTATTTTGTGGCAAAAATGCAGAAATTCTCATTATTTTGGGGTATAAAGGCAGAAATTTCCCTTATTTTGAACAAAATTGCAGAAATTTCCCATATTTTGGGGCAAAAATGCAGTAATGCTGCTAATTTTGGGGCAAAATTCAGAAATTTCACTAATTTTGAGGCAATAAGGCAAAAATCCCTATTATTTTGGGGCAAAAATGCAGATATATTTATTTTTTGGGACAAAATTGCAGAAATTTCCTTTATTTTGAGGCAAATTGCAGAAATTTCCCTTATTTTGGGGTAAAAATGCAGTAATGCTTCTAACTATGGAGGAAAAATTCAGAAATTCCCCTAATTTTGGGGCAAAAAAGAAGAAATTCCACTTATTGTGGGGAAAAATTGCTGAGATTTCCCTTTTTTGGACAAAATTGCAAAAATTTCCCTTATTTTGGGGTAAAATTGCAGAAATTTCCTTTATCTAGGGCAAAAATATTAGAAATTCCCCTTCTTTCAGGTCATAAAGGCAGAAATTCCACTTATTAGGGGGCAATTTGCAGAAAATACCCTTATTTTAGGGCCAAAAAGCTGAAATTCCCCTTATTTTTTGCCTTAAAGGCAGAAATTCTTTTTATTTTAGGGCAAAAATCAGACATTCCACTTAATTTTGGGCAAAAATGCAGAAATTTCCCTTATTTTGGGCAAAAAGACAGTAATGCACCTAATTTGAAGGCAAAAAGGCAGAAATTCCCCTACTTTTGGGGCAAAAAGGCAGAAATTCCCCTTATTTTGGGGCAAAAATGCTGAAATCCCCCTTATTTTGGAGCAAAAATGCAGAAATTTTCTTTATTTTAGGGCAAAAACACATAAATTCTCATTATTTTAGGCCAAAAATAGAAATTACCATAATTTTAGGCCAAAAAAACTAAATTCCCCTCATTTTGGGGCAAGAAGGCAGAAATTCCCCTTATTTTAGGGCAAAAAGGCAGAAATTCCCCTTAATTTTGGGCAAAAAAGCAGAAATTTTCCTTAATTTTGGGCAAAAATGCAGAAATTCCCCTTATTTTGGGACAAATAGGCAGAAATTCTTCTTATTTTAGAGCAAAAAGGCAGAAATTCCACATAATTTTGGCCAAAAATGAAGAAATTTCTATTATTTTGGGGCAAAAATGCAGAAATCCCCCTTATTTTGGGCCAAATAGGCAGAAATTTCCCTTATTTTGTGGCAGAAGTATAGAAATTTAACTTATTTTAAGATAATATTGCAAAAACTTCCCTTATTTTGTGGCAAAAATGCAGAAATTCTCATTATTTTGGGGTAAAAATGCAGAAATTTCCCTTATTTTGGAACAAAATTGCAGAAATTTCCCATATTATTGGGCAAAAATGCAGTAATGCTGCTAATTTTGGGGCAAAATTAAGCAATTTCACTAATTTTGAGGCAAAAAGGCAAAAATCCCTATTATTTTGGGGCAAAAATGCAGAAATATTTCTTTTTTGGGACAAAATTGCAGAAATTTCCTTTATCTTGTGGCAAAAATGCAGAAATTCTTTTTATTTCATGGCAAAATGGCAGATATTTCGCTATTATGGTGGCAAATTGCAGAACTTACCCTTATTTTAGGAAAAAAGCCTGAATTTCCTATTATTTTGTGACAAAAAATAAGAAATTCTTCTTATTTTAGAGCAAAAATGCAGAAATTCCACCTAATTTTGGCCAAAAATGCAGAAATTTCCATTATTTTGGGGCAAAAACACAGTAATGCACATAATTTGTGGGCAAAAAGGCAGAAATTTCTCTAATTTGGGGTCAAAAAGGCAGAAATTCCCCTTATTTTGGGGCAAAAATGCTGAAATTCCCCTTATTTTGAAGCAAAAATGCAGAAATTTTCCTTATGTTAGGGCAAAAAGACAGAAATCCTCATTATTTTAGGCCAAAAATAGAAATTACCCTTATTTTAGGCCAAAAAGACTAAATTCCCCTTGTTTTGGGGCAAAAGGCAGAAATTCCTCTTATTTTAGGGCAAAAAGGCAGAAATTCCTCTTAATTTTAGGCAAAAATGCAGAAATTTCTCTTAATTTTGGGCAAAAATGCAAAAATTCCCCTTATTTTGGGCCAAATAGGCAGAAATTTCCCTTATTTTGCGGCAAAAGGATAGAAATTTAAATTATTTTAAGATAAAATTGCAGAAACTTCCCTTATTTTGTGGCAAAATGCAGAAATTCCCATTATTTTGGGGTAAAAAGGCAGAAATTTCCCTTATTTAGGAACAAAATTGCAGAAATTTCCCATATTTTGGGGCAAAAATGCAGTAATGCTGCTAATTTTGGGGCAAAATTAAGCAATTTCACTAATTTTGAGGCAAAAAGGCAAAAATCCCTATTATTTTGGGACAAAAATTCAGAAATATCCCTTTTTAGGGACAAAATTGCAGAAATTTCCTTTATTTTGAGACAAATTGCCGAAATTTTCCTTATTTTGGGGTAAAAATGCAGTAATAATTCTAATTATGGAGGAAAAAATCAGAAATTTCCCTAATTTTGGGGCAAAAAACAGAAATTCCCCTTATTTTGGGGAAAAATTGCTGAGATTTCCTTTTTTTGGACAAAATTGCAAAAATTTCCCTTATTTTGATGTAAAATTGCAGAAATTTCCCTTATCTTAGGCAAATATGTTAGAAATTCCCCTTCTTTCAGGTCATAAAGGCAGAAATTCCACATATTAGGGGGCAATTTGCAGGAAATACCCTTATTTTAGGGCAAAAAGTCTGAAATTCCCCTTATTTTTTGCCTAAAAGGCAGAAATTCTTTTTATTTTAAGGCATAAATCAGAAATTCCACTTAATTTTGGGCAAAAATGCAGAAATTTCCCTTATTTTGGGCAAAAAGACAGTAATGCACCTAATTTGAAGGCAAAAAAGCAGAAATTCCCCTAATTTTTGGGCAAAAAGGCAGAAATTTTCTTTATTGTGGGGCAAAATTGCTGAGATCTCCCTTTTTTTGGACAAAATTGCAAAAATTTCCCTTATTTTGGGGTAAAATTGCAGAAATTTCCCATATTTTGGGGTAAAAATGCCGTAATGCTTCTAATTTTGGAGCTAAAATTCAGAAATTCCTCTAATTTTGAGGCAAAAAGGCAGAAATTCCCCTTATTGTGGGGCAAAATTGCTGAGATTTCCCTTTCTTTGGACAAAATTGCAAAAATTTCCCTTATTTTGGGGTAAAATTGAAGAAATTTCCCTTATTTTGGGGTAAAAATGCAGTAATGCTTCTAATTTTGGAGCAAAAATTCAGAAATTCCCCTAATTTTGAGGCAAAAAGGCAGAAATTCCCCTTATTGTGGGGGAAAATTGCTGAGATTTTTCTTTCTTTGGACAAAATTGCAAAATCTTCCTTTATTTTGGGGTAAAATTCTAGAAATTTCCTTTATCTTGGGCAAAAATACAGAAATTCCTCTTTTTTCATGTCATAAAGGCTGAAATTCTACTTATTAGGGGGCAAATTGCAGAAATTACCCTTATTTTAGGGCAAAAAACCTGAAATTCCTCTTATTTTGTGCCAAAAGGCAGAAATTCTTCTTATTTTAGGGCAAAAATGAGAAATTCCACTTAATATTGGGCAAAAATGCAGAAATTTCCCATATTTTGAAATAAAAGACAGTAATGCACCTAATTTGCGGCAAAAAGGCAGAAATTACCCTAATTTTTGGGGCAAAAAGGCAGAAATTCCTCTTATTTTGGGTCAAAAATGCTGAAATTCCCCTTATTTTCGTGCAAAAATGCAGAAATTTTCCTTATTTTAAGGCAAAAAGACAGAAATTCACATTATTTTAGGACAAAAATAGAAATTACCCTTATTTTAGGCCAAAAAGACTAAATTCACCCTATTTGGGGGCAAAAGGGCAGAAATTCACCTTATTCTAGGGCAAAAAGGCAGAAATTCCCCTTAATTTTGGACGAAAATGCAGAACTTCCTTTTAATTGTGGGTAAAAATGCAGAAATCCCCCTTATTTTGGGCCAAATAGGCAGAAATTTCCCTTATTTTGAGGCAAAAGGATAGAAATTTAACTTATTTTAGGATAAAATTGCAGAAACTTCCCTTATTTTGTGGCAAAAATGCAGAAATTCCCATTATTTGGGGTAAAAAGGCAGAAATTTCCCATATTTAGGAACAAAATTGCAGAAATTTCCCATATTTTGGGGCAAAAATGCAGTAATGCTGCTAATTTTGGGGAAAAATTCAGAAATTTCACTAATTTTGAGGCAAAAAGGCAAAAATCCCTATTATTTTGGGGCAAAAATTAAGAAATATCCCTTTTTTTGGACAAAATTGCAGAAATTTCGTTTATTTTGAGGCAAATTGCCGAAATTTTCTTTATTTTGGGGTAAAAATGCAGTAATAATTCTAATTATGGAGGAAAAATTCAGAAATTTCCCTTATTTTAGGGAAAAAAGCAGAAATTCCCCTTATTGTGCAAAAAAATTGCTGAGATTTCATTTTTTTTGGACAAAATTGCAAAAATTTCCCTTATTTTGATGTAAAATTACAGAAATTTCCCTTATCTTGGGCAAATATGTTAGAAATTCCCCTTCTTTCAGGTCATAAAGGCAGAAATTCCACATATTAGGAGGCAATTTGCAGAAAATACACTTATTTTAGGGCAAAAAGACTGAAATTCCCCTTATTTTTTGCCTTAAAGGCAGAAATTCTTTTTATTTTAGGGCATAAATCAGAAATTCCACATAATTTTGGGCAAAAATGCAGAAATTTCCCTTATTTTGGGCAAAAAGACAGTAATGCACATAATTTGAAGGCAAAAAGGCAGAAATTCTCCTAATTTTGGGGCAAAAAGGCAGAAATTTACCTTATTTTGGGGCAAAATTGCTGAGATCTCCCTTTTTTTGGACAAAATTGCAAAAATTTCCCTTATTTTGGGGTAAAATTGCAGAAATTTCTCATATTTTGTGGTAAAAATGCAGTAATGCTTCTAATTTTGGAGCTAAAATTCAGAAATTCCCCTAATTTTGGGGCAAAAAGGCAGAAATTTCCCTTATTGTGGGGCAAAATTGCTGAGATTTCACTTTCTTTGTACAAAATTGCAAAAATTTCCCTTATTTTGGGGTAAAATTGCAGAAATTTCCCTTATTTTGGGGTAAAAATGCAGTAATGCTTCTAATTTTGGAGCAAAAATTTAGAAATTCCCCTAAGTTTGGGGCAAAAAGGCAGAACTTCCCCTTATTGTGGGGGAAAATTGCTGAGATTTTTTTTCTTTGGACAAAATTGCAAAATCTTCCTTTATTTTTGGGTAAAATTGTAGAAATTTCCTTTATCTTGGACAAAAATACAGAAATTACTCTTTTTTCAAGTCATAAAGGCAGAAATTCCACTTATTAGGGGGCAAATTGCAGAAATTACCCTTATTTTAAGGGCGAAAAGCCTGAAATTCCTCTTATTTTGTGCCAAAAGGCAGAAATTCTTCTTATTTTAGGGCAAAAATGAGATATTCCACTTAATTTTGGGGAAAAATGAAGAAATTTCCCTTATTTTGAAAAGAAAGACAGTAATGCACCTAATTTGGGGGCAAAAAGGCAGAAATTACCCTAATTTTTGGGGCAAAAAGGCAGAAATTCCTCTTATTTTGGGTCAAAAATGCTGAAATTCCTCTTATTTTCGAGCAAAAATGCAGAAATTTTCCTTATTTTAATGCAAAAAGACAGAAATTCTCATTATTTTAGGCCAAAAATAGAAATTACCCTTATTTTAGTCCAAAAAGACTAAATTCACCCTATTTTGGGGCAAAAAAGCAGAAATTCCCCTTATTTTAGGGCAAAAAGGCAGAAATTCCCCTTAATTTTGGACGAAAATGGAGAACTTTCTTTTAATTGTGGGCAAAAATGCAGAAATCCCCCTTATTTTGGGCCAAATAGGCAGAAATTTCCCTTATTTTGAGGCAAAAGGATAGAAATTTAACTTATTTTAGGATAAAATTGCAGAAACATCCCTTATTTTGTGGCAAAAATGCAGAAATTCCCATTATTTTGGGGTAAAAAGGCAGAAATTTACCTTATTTTGGAACAAAATTGCAGAAATTTCCCATATTTTGGGGCAAAAATGCAGTAATGTTTCTAATTTTGGAGCAAAATTCAGCAATTTCACTAATTTTGAGGCAAAAAGGCAAAAATCCCTATTATTTGGGGCAAAAATGCAGATATATCCCTTTTTTGGGACAAAATTGAAGAAATTTCCTTTATTTTTAGGCAAATTGCAGAAATTTAATCTATTTTGGGGTAAAAATGCAGTAATGCTTCTAATTTTGGAGCAAAAATTCAGAAATTCCCCTAATTTTGGGGCAAAAATGCAGAAATTCCCCTTGTTGTGGGGCAAAATTGCTGAGATTTCCCTTTTTTTGGACAAAATTGCAAAAATTTCCCTTATTTTGGGGTAAAATTGCAGAAATTTCCCTTATCTTGGTAAAAATTTTAGAAATTACCGTTCTTTCAGGTCATAAAGGCAGAAATTCCACTTATTAGAGAGCAAATTGCAGAAATTACCCTTATTTTAGGGCAAAAAGACTGAAAGTCCCCTTATTTTTGGCTTTAAAGGCAGAAATTCTTTTTATTTTAGGGCATAAATCAGAAATTCCACTTAATTTTGGGCAAAAATGCAGAAATTTTCTTTATTTTGGGCAAAAAGACAGTAATGCACATAATTTGAAGGCAAAAAGGCAGAAATTCCCCTAATTTTGGGGCAAAAAGGCTGAAATTTCCCTTATTGTGGGGCAAAATTGCTGAGATCTCTCTGTTTTTGGACAAAATTGCAAAAATTTCCCTTATTTTGTGGTAAAATTGCAGAAATTTCCCATATTTTAGGGTAAAAATGTAGTAATGCTTCCAATTTTGGAGCAAAAATTCAGAAATTCCCCTAATTTTGAGGCAAAAAGGCAGAAATTTCTTTTATTGTGAGGCAAAATTGCTGAGATTTCCCTTTCTTTGGACAAAATTGCAAAAATTTCCCTTATTTTGGGGTAAAAATGCAGAAATTTCCCTTATTTTGGGGAAAAAATGCAGTAATGCTTCTAATTTTGGAGAAAAATTAAGAAATTCCCTTAATTTAGGGGCAAAAAGGCAGAACTTCCCCTTATTGTGGGGTAAAATTGCTGAGATTTTTCTTACTTTGGACAAAATTGCAAAATCTTCCTTTATTTTGGTGTAAAATTGCAGAAATTTCCTTTATCTTGGGCAAAAATACAGAAATTCCTCTTCTTTCAGGTCATAAAGGCAGAAATTCCCCTTATTTTGGGGCAAAAATGCTGAAATTCCCCTTATTTTGGAGCAAAAATGCAGAAATTTTCTTTATTTTAGGGCAAAAAGACAGAAATTCTCATTATTTTAGGCCAAAAATAGAAATTACCCTTTTTTAGGCCAAAAAGACTAAATTCCCCTTATTTTGGGGCAAAAGGGCAGAAATTCCCCTTATTTTAGCGCAAAAAGGCAGAAATTCCCCTTAATTTTGGACGAAAATGCAGAACTTTCTTTTAATTGTGGGCAAAAATGCAGAAATCCCCCTTATTTTGGGCCAAATAGGCAGAAATTTCCCTTATTTTGAGGCAAAAGGATAGAAATTTAATTTATTTTAGGATAAAATTGCAGAAACTTCCATTATTTTGTGGCAAAAATGCAGAAATTCCCATTATTTTGGGGTAAAAAGGCAGAAATTTCCCTTATTTAGGAACAAAATTGCAGAAATTTCCCATATTTTGGGGCAAAAATGCAGTAATGCTGCTAATTTTGGGGCAAAATTCAGAAATTTCACTAATTTTGAGGCAAAAAGGCAAAAATCCCTATTATTTTGGGGCAAAAATTCAGAAATATCCCTTTTTTGGGACAAAATTGCAGAAATTTCCTTTATTTTGAGGCAAATTGCCGAAATTTTCCTTATTTTGGGGTAAAAATGCAGTAATAATTCTAATTATGGAGGAAAAATTCAGAAATTTCCCTAATTTTAGGGAAAAAAGCAGAAATTCCCCTTATTGTGCGGGAAAATTGCTGAGATTTCCCTTTTTTTGGACAAAATTGCAAAAATTTCCCTTATTTTGATGTAAAATTGCAG
Source organism: Micromys minutus (assembly GCF_963924665.1). Classification (NCBI taxonomy): domain Eukaryota; kingdom Metazoa; phylum Chordata; class Mammalia; order Rodentia; family Muridae; genus Micromys; species Micromys minutus. The sequence continues at coordinate 362,338 of NW_027667536.1, forward strand.
AAATTTCTCTTATCTTGGGCAAATATGTTAGAAATTCCCCTTCTTTCAGGTCGTAAAGGCAGAAATTCCTCTTATTAGGGGGCAATTTGCAGAAAATACCCTTATTTTAGGGCAAAAAGACTGAAATTTTCCTTATTTTTTGCCTTAAAGGCAGAAATTCTTTTAATTTTAAGGCATAAATCAGAAATTCCACTTAATTTTGGGCAAAAATGAAGAAATTTCCCTTATTTTGGGCAAAAAGACAGTAATGCACATAATTTGAAGGCAAAAAGGCAGAAATTCCCCTAATTTTGTGGCAAAAAGGCAGAAATTTCCTTTATTGTGGGGCAAAATTGCTGAGATCTCCCTTTTTTTGGACAAAATTGCAAAAATTTCCCTTATTTTGGGGTAAAATTGCAGAAATTTCCCATATTTTGGGGTAAAAATGCAGTAATGCTTCTAATTTTGGAGCAAAAATTCAGAAATTCCCCTAATTTTGAGGCAAAAAGGCAGAAATTCCCCTTATTGTGGGGGAAAATTGCTGAGACTTTTCTTTCTTTGGACAATATTGCAAAATATTCCTTTATTTTGGGGTAAAATTGTAGAAATTTCTTTATCTTGGGCAAAAATACAGAAATTCCTCTTTTTTCAGGTCATAAAACCTGAAATTCTACTTATTAGGGGGCAAATTGCAGAAATTACCATTATTTTAGGGCGAAAAACCTGAAATTCCTCTTATTTTGTGCCAAAAGGCAGAAATTCTTCTTATTTTAGGGCAAAAATGAGAAATTCCACTTAATTTTGGGCAAAAATGCAGAAATTTCCCTTATTTTGAACAAAAAGACAGTAATGCACCTAATTTGGGGGCAAAAAGGCAAAAATTACCCTAATTTCTGGGGCAAAAAGGCAGAAATTCCTCTTATTTTGGGTCAAAAATGCTGAAATTCCCCTTATTTTCGTGCAAAAATGCAGAAATTTTCCTTATTTTAAGGCAAAAAGACAGAAATTCACATTATTTTAGGACAAAAATAGAAATTACCCTTATTTTAGGCCAAAAAGAATAAATTCACCCTATTTGGGGGCAAAAGGGCAGAAACTCCCCTTATTTTAGGGCAAAAAGGCAGCAATTCCCCTTAATTTTGGACGAAAATGCAGAACTTTCTTTTAATTGTGGGTAAAAATGCAGAAATCCCCCTTATTTTGGGCCAAATAGGCAGAAATTTCCCTTATTTTTAGGCAAAAGGATAGAAATTTAACTTGTTTTAGGATAAAATTGCAGAAACTTCCCCTATTTTGTGGCAAAAATGCAGAAATTCCCATTATTTTGGGGTAAAAAGGCAGAAATTTCCCTTATTTAGGAACAAAATTGCAGAAATTTCCCATATTTTAGGGCAAAAATGCAGTAATGCTGCTAATTTTCGGGCAAAATTCAGAAATTTCACTAATTTTGAGGCAAAAAGGCAAAAATCCCTATTATTTTGGGTCAAAAATTCAGAAATATCCCTTTTTTGGGACAAAATTGCAGAAATTTCCTTTATTTTGAGGCAAATTGCCGAAAGTTTCCTTATTTTGGGGTAAAAATGCAGTAATAATTCTAATTATGGAGGAAAAATTCAGAAATTTCCCTAATTTTAGGGAAAAAAGCAGAAATTCCCCTTATTGTGCGGAAAAATTGCTGAGATTTCCCTTTTTTTGGACAAAATTGCAAAAATTTCCCTTATTTTTATGTAAAATTGCAGAAATTTCACTTATCTTTGGCAAATATGTTAGAAATTCCCCTTCTTTCAGGTCATAAAGGCAGAAATTCCACTTATTAGGGGGCAATTTGCAGAAAATACCCTTATTTTAGGGCAAAAAGACTGAAATTCCCCTTATTTTTTGCCTTAAAGGCAGAAATTCTTTATATTTTATGGCATAAATCAGAAATTCCACTTAATTTTGGGCAAAAATGAAGAAATTTCCTTTATTTTGGGCAAAAAGACAGTAATGCACATAATTTGAAGGCAAAAAGGCAGAAATTCCACTAATTTTGGGGCAAAAAGGCAGAAATTTCCTTTATTGTGGGGCAAAATTGCTGAGATCTCCCTTTTTTTGGACCAAATTGCAAAAATTTCCCTTATTTTGGGGTAAAATTGCAGAAATTTCCCATATTTTGGGGTAAAAATGCAGTAATGCTTCTAATTTTGGAGCAAAATTTCAGAAATTCCCCTAATTTTGGGGCAAAAAGGCAGAAATTTCCCTTATTGTGGGGCAAAATTGCTGAGATTTCCCTTTCTTTGGACAAAATTGCAAAAATTTACCTTATTTTGGGGTAAAATTGTAGAAATTTCCCATATTTTGGGGTAAAAATGCAGTAATGCTTCTAATTTTGGAGCAAAAATTTAGAAATTCCCCTAAGTTTGGGGCAAAAAGGCAAAACTTCCCTTTATTGTGGGGGAAAATTGCTGAGATTTTTCTTTCTTTGGACAAAATTGCAAAATCTTCCTTTATTTTGGGGTAAAATTGTAGAAATTTTCTTTATCTTGGGCAAAAATACAGAAATTCCTCTTTTTTCAGGTCATAAAGACAGAAATTCCACTTATTAGGGGGCAAATTGCAGAAATTACCCTTATTTTAGGGCGAAAAGCCTGAAATTCCTCTTATTTTGTGCCAAAAGGCAGAAATTCTTCTTATTTAAGGGCAAAAATGAGATATTCCACTTAATTTTGGGCAAAAATGCAGAAATTTCCTTTATTTTGAACAAAAAGACAGTAATGCACCTAATTTGGGGGCAAAAAGGCAGAAATTACCCTAATTTTTGGGGCAAAAAGGCAGAAATTCCTTTTATTTTGGGTCAAAAATGCTGAAATTCCTCTTATTTTCGAGCAAAAATGCAGAAATTTTCCTTATTTTAAGGCAAAAAGACAGAAATTCTCATTAGTTTAGGCCAAAAATAGAAATTACCCTCATTTTAGGCCAAAAAGACTAAATTCACCCTATTTTGGGGCAAAAAAGCAGAAATTTTTTTTATTTTAGGGCAAAAAGGCAGAAATTCCCTTTAATTTTGGACGAAAATGGAGAACTTTCTTTTAATTGTGGGCAAAAATGCAGAAATCCCCCTTATTTTGGGCCAAATAGGCAGAAATTTCCCTTATTTTGAGGCAAAAGGATAGAAATTTAACTTATTTTAGGATAAAATTGCAGAAACTTCCCTTATTTTGTGGCAAAAATGCAGAAATTCCCATTATTTTGGGGTAAAAAGGCAGAAATTTACCTTATTTTGGAACAAAATTGCAGAAATTTCCCATATTTTGGGGCAAAAATGCAGTAATGTTTCTAATTTTTGAGCAAAATTCAGAAATTTCACTAATTTTGATGCAAAAAGGCAAAAATCCCTATTATTTGGGGCAAAAATGCAGATATATCCCTTTTTTGGGACAAAATTGAAGAAATTTCCTTTATTTTTAGGCAAATTGCAGAAATTTTCTCTATTTTGGGGTAAAAATGCAGTAATGCTTCTAATTATGGAGGAAAAATTCAGAAATTCCCCTAATTTTGGGGCAAAAATGCAGAAATTCCCCTTATTGTGGGGCAAAATTGCTGAGATTTCCCTTTTTTTGGACAAAATTGCAAAAATTTCTCTTATTTTGGGGTAAAATTGCAGAAATTTCCCTTATCTTGGTAAAAATTTTAGAAATTACCATTCTTTCAGGTCATAAAGGCAGAAATTCCACTTATTAGAGGGCAAATTGCAGAAATTACCCTTATTTTAGGGCAAAAAGACTGAAAATCCTTTTATTTTTGGCTTTAAAGGCAGAAATTCTTTTTATTTTAGGGCATAAATCAGAAATTCCACTTAATTTTGGGCAAAAATGCAGAAATTTTCTTTATTTTGGGCAAAAAGACAGTAATGCACATAATTTGAAGGCAAAAAGGCAGAAATTCCCCTAATTTTGAAGCAAAAAGGCAGAAATTTCTCTTATTGTGGGGCAAAATTGCTGAGATCTCTCTGTTTTTGGACAAAATTGCAAAAATTTCCCTTATTTTGTGGTAAAATTGCAGAAATTTCCCATATTTTGGGGTAAAAATGCAGTAATGCTTCCAATTTTGGAGCAAAAATTCAGAAATTCCCCTAATTTTGAGGCAAAAAGGCAGAAATTTCTTTTATTGTGGGGCAAAATTGCTGAGATTTTCCTTTCTTTGGACAAAATTGCAAAAATTTCCCTTATTTTGGGGTAAAATTGCAGAAATTTCCCTTATTTTGGGGTAAAAATGCAGTAATGCTTCTAATTTTAGAGCAAAAATTAAGAAATTTCTTTATTTAGGGGCAAAAAGGCAGAACTTCCCCTTATTGTGGTGGAAAATTGCTGAGATTTTTCTTACTTTGGACAAAATTGCAAAATCTTCATCTATTTTGGGGTAAAATTGCAGAAATTTCCTTTATCTTGGGCAAAAATACAGAAGTTCCTTTTCTTTCAGGTCATAAAGGCAGAAATTCCCCTTTTTTGGGGGCAAAAATGCTGAAATTCCCCTTATTTTGGAGCAAAAATGCAGAAATTTTCTTTATTTTAGGGCAAAAAGACAGAAATTCTCATTATTTTAGGCCAAAAATAGAAATTACCCTAATTTTAGGCCAAAAAGACTAAATTCCCCTTATTTTGGGGCAAAAGGGCAGAAATTCCCCTTATTTTAGGGCAAAAAGGCAGAAATTCCCCTTAATTTTGGACGAAAATGCAGAACTTTCTTTTAATTGTGGGCAAAAATGCAGAAATCCCTCTTATTTTGGGCCAAATAGGCAGAAATTTCCCTTATTTTGAGGCAAAAGGATAGAAATTTATTTTATTTTAGGATAAAATTGCAGAAACTTCCTTTATTTTGTGGCAAAAATGCAGAAATTCCCATTATTTTGGGGTAAAAAGGCAGAAATTTCCCTTATTTTGGAACAAAATTGCAGAAATTTCCCATATTTTGGGGCAAAAATACAGTAATGCTTCTAATTTTGGAACAAAATTCAGAAATTTCACTAATTTTGGGGCAAAAAGGTAAAAATCCCTATTATTTGGGGCAAAAATGCAGAAATATCTCTTTTTTCGGACTAAATGGCAGAAATTTCCTTTATTTTGAGGCAAATTGCAGAAATTTCTTCTATTTTGGGTTAAAAATGCAGTAATGCTTCTAATTTTAGAGCAAAAATTCAGAAATTCCCTTAATTTTGGGGCAAAAATGCAGAAATTCTCCTTATTGTGGGGCAAAATTGCTGAGATTTTCCTTTTTTTGGACAAAATTGCAAAAATTTCCCTTATTTTGGGGTAAAATTGCAGAAATTTCCCTTATCTTGGTAAAAATTTTAGAAATTACCGTTCTTTCAGGTCATAAAGGCAGAAATTCCACTTATTAGGGGGCAAATTGCAGAAATTACCCTTATTTTAGGGCAAAAAGACTGAAAATCCCCTTATTTTTTGTCTTAAAGGCAGAAATTCTTTTTATTTTAGGGCAAAAATCATAAATTCCACTTACTTTGTGGCAAAAATGCAGAAATTCCCTTTATTTTTAGCCAAATAGGCAGAAATTTCCCTTATTTTGTGGCAAAAGTTTAGAAATTTAACTTATTTTAGGATAAAATTGCAGAAACTTCCCTTATTTTGTTGAAAAAATGCAGAAATTCCCATTATTTTGTTGTAAAAAGGAAGAAATTTCCCTTATTTTGTAACAAAATTGCTGAAATTTCCCATATTTTAGGGCAAAAAAGCAGTAATGCTTCTAATTTTGGAGCAAAATTCAGAAATTTCACTAATTTTGGGACAAAATTAAGAAATTTCACTAATTTTGTTGCAAAAGTCAGAAATTCCTTTTATTTTGTGGCAAAAATGAAGAAATTCTTTTTATTTGGGGGCAAAACGGCAGAAATTCTCCTCATTTTGGGGCAAAAAGTCAGAAATTTCGTTTATTTTGGAGCAAAAATGAAGAAAATTCCCTTATTTTGGTGCAAAATTGCATAAATTTCCCTTATTATGGGGCAAAAAGGCAGAAATTCCCCTAATTTTAGGGCAAAATTGCAGAAATTTCCCTTATTTGGGGCATAATTACAGAAATTCCCCTAATTTTGGGAAAAATTGCAGAAATTCCTATTATTTTGGAGCAAAAATGCAAAAATTTTTCTTAATACAGGGCAAAAATACAGAAATTCCCTTTTTTTGGGGGCAAAAATGCAGAAATTGCTCTTATTTTAGGCCAAAAATACAGAAATTAACCTTATATTTGTGCAAAAATGCAGAAATTTTTCTTAATTTGTTGCAAAAATGCAGAAATTCCCTTTATTTGGGGCCAAAAAGGCAGGAATTTCCCTTATTTTGGGCAAAAGTATAGAACTTTAACTTATTTTAGGATAATATTGCAGAAATTTACCTTATTTTGTGGCAAAAATGAAGAAATTCCCATTATTTTGGGGTAGAAAGGCAGAAATTCCCTTTATTTTGGAACAAAATTGCAGAAATTTCCCATATTTTTGGGCAAAAATGCACTAATGCTTCTAATTTTGTGGCAAAATTTAGAAATTCCACTAATTTTGGGGCAAAAAGTCAGAAATTCCATTTATTTGGGGGCAAAAATTCCGAAATTTTTTTTTGTGGGTCAAAAAGGCAGAAAATTCTTTTTTTTTTAAGGCATATTGCTGAAATTTCCCTTATTTTGTGGCAAAAATTCTGTAATGTCTCTAATTTTAGGGTAAAAATCAGAAATTTTGTTAATTTTGGGGCAAAAAGACAGAAATTCCCCTTATTGTAGGGGAAATTAATGAAATTTCCTTTTTTTGGGACAAAATTGCAGAAATTTCCCTTATTTTTAAGCAAAATTGCAGAAATTTCCTTTATCTTGTGGCAAAAATGCAGAAATTCCTTTTATTTCATGGCAAAAGGGCAGAAATTACGCTTTTTTGGTGGCAAATTCCAGAACTTACCCGTATTTTAGGAAAAAAGCCTGAATTTCCTCTTATTTTGTGCCAAAAAGGCAGAAATTCCTCTTATTTTAGAGCAAAAAGGCAGAAATTCCACATAATTTTGGCCAAAAATGCAGAAATTTCTATTATTTTGGGGCAGAAACACAGTAATGCACCTAATTTGGTGGTAAAAATGCATAAATTCCCCTAATTTGGGGGCAAAAAGGCAAAAATTCCCCTTAATTTTGGGCAAAAATGCAGAAATTTCCCTTAATTTTGGGCAAAAATGCATAAATTCCCCTTATTTTGGGCCAAATAGGCAGAAATTTCCCTTATTTTGTTGCAAAAGAATAGAAATTTAACTTATTTTAAGAAAAAATTGCAGAAACTTCCCTTATTTTGTGGCAAAAATGCAGAAATTCTCATTATTTTGGGGTATAAAGGCAGAAATTTCCCTTATTTTGAACAAAATTGCAGAAATTTCCCATATTTTGGGGCAAAAATGCAGTAATGCTGCTAATTTTGGGGCAAAATTCAGAAATTTCACTAATTTTGAGGCAAAAAGGCAAAAATCCCTAATATTTTGGGGCAAAAATGCAGATATATTTCTTTTTTGGGACAAAATTGCAGAAATTTCCTTTATTTTGAGGCAAATTGCAGAAATTTCTTTTATTTTGGGGTAAAAATGCCGTAATGCTTCTAATTATGGAGGAAAAATTCAGAAATTCCCCTAATTTTGGGGCAAAAATGCAGAAATTCCCCTTATTGTGGGGAAAAATTGCTGAGATTTCACTTTTTTTGGACAAAATTGCAAAAATTTCCCTTATTTTGGGATAAAATTGCAGAAATTTCCTTTATCAAGGGCAAAAATATTAGAAATTCCCCTTCTTTCAGGTCATAAAGGCAGAAATTCCACTTATTAGGGGGCAATTTGCAGAAAATACCCTTATTTTAGGGCCAAAAAGCTGAAATTCCAATTATTTTTTGCCTTAAAGGCAGAAATTCTTTTTATTTTAGGGCAAAAATCAGAAATTCCACTTAATTTTGGGCAAAAATGCAGAAATTTCCCTTATTTTGGGCAAAAAGACAGTAATGCACCTAATTTGAAGGCAAAAAGGCAGAAATTCCCCTAATTTTGGGGCAAAAAGGCAGAAATTCCCCTTATTTTGGGGCAAAAATGCTGAAATCCCCCTTATTTTGGAGCAAAAATGCAGAAATTTTCCTTATTTTAGGGCAAAAAGACAGAAATTCTCATTATTTTAGGCCAAAAATAGAAATTACCCTAATTTTAGGCCAAAAAAACTAAATTCCCCTCATTTTGGGGCAAAAAAGCAGAAATTCCCCTTATTTTAGAGCAAAAAGGCAGAAATTCCCCTTAATTTTGGGCAAAAAAAAAGAAAATTTCCTTAATTTTGGGCAAAAATGCAGAAATTCCTCTTATTTTGGGCCAAATAGGCAGAAATTTCCCTTATTTTGTGGCAGAAGTATAGAAATTTAACTTATTTTAAGATAAAATTGCAGAAACTTCCTTTATTTTGTGGCAAAAATGCAGAAATTCTCATTATTTTGGGGTAAAAATGCAGAAATTTCCCTTATTTTGGAACAAAATTGCAGAAATTTCCCATATTTTTGGGCAAAAATGCAGTAATGCTGCTAATTTTGGGGCAAAATTCAGAAATTTCACTAATTTTGAGGCAAAAAGGCAAAAATCCCTATTATTTTGGGGCAAAAATGCAGAAATATTTCTTTTTTGGGACAAAATTGCAGAAATTTCCTTTATTTTGAGGCAAATTGCAGAAATTTCCTTTATTTTGGGGTAAAAATGCAGTAAGGCTTCTAATTATGGAGGAAAAATTCAGAAATTCCCCTAATTTTGGGGCAAAAAGGCAGAAATTTCCCTTATTGTAGGGCAAAATTGCTGAGATTTCCCTTTTTTTGACAAAATTGCAAAAATTTCTCTTATTTTGGGGTAAAATTTCAAAAATTTCCCCTATCTTGTGCAAAAATGTAATAAATTCCTCTTCTTTCAGGTCATAAAGGCAGAAATTCCACATATTAGGGGGCAATTTGCAGAAAATACTCTTATTTTAGGGCCAAAAGGCTGAAATTCCCCTTATTTTTTGCCTTAAAGGCAGAAATTCTTTTTATTTTAGGGCAAAAATCAGAAATTCCACTTAATTTTGGGCAAAAATGCAGAAATTTCCTTTATTTTGGGCAAAAAGACAGTAATGCACCTACTTTGAAGGCAAAAAGGCAGAAATTCCCCTAATTTTGGGGCAAAAAGGCAGAAATTTCCCTTATTGTGGGGCAAAATTGCTGAGATCTCCCTTTTTTTTGGACAAAATTGCAAAAATTTCCCTTATTTTGGGGTAAAATTGCAGAAATTTCCCTTAATTTGGGGTAAAAATGCAGTAATGCTTCTAATTTTGGAGCAAAAATTTAGAAATTCCCCTACTTTTGGGGCAAAAATGCAGAACTTCCCGTTATTGTGGGGAAAAATTGCTGAGATTTTTCTTTCTTTGGACAAAATTGCAAAATCTTCCTTTATTTTGGGGTAAAATTGTAGAAATTTCCTTTATCTTGGGCAAAAATACAGAAATTCTTCTTCTTTCAGGTCATAAAGGCAGAAATTCCACTTATTAAGGGGCAAATTGCAGAAATTACCCTTATTTTAGGGCAAAAAGCCTGAAATTCTTCTTATTTTGTCCCAAAAAGGCAGAAATTCTTCTTATTTTAGGGCAAAAATGAGAAATTCCACTTAATTTTGGGCAAAAATGCAAAAATTTTCCTTATTTAGAACAAAAAGACAGTGATGCACCTAATTTGGGTGCAAAAAGGCAGAAATTACCCTAATTTTTGGGTCAAAAAGTCAGAAATTCCTCTTATTTTGCGTCAAAAATGCTGAAATTCCCCTTATTTTCGAGCAAAAATGCAGAAATTTCCTTTATTTGGGGCCAAAAAGGCAGGAATTTCCCTTATTTTGGGGCAAAAGTATAGAACTTTAACTTATTTTAGGATAATATTGCAGAAATTTACCTTATTTTGTGGCAAAAATGAAGAAATTCCCATTATTTTGGTGTAGAAAGGCAGAAATTCCCTTTATTTTGGAACAAAATTGCAGAAATTTCCCATATTTTTGGGCAAAAATGCACTAATGCTTCTAATCTTGTGGCAAAATTTAGAAATTCCACTAATTTTGGGGCAAAAAGGCAGAAATTCCATTTATTTGGGGGCAAAAATTCCGAAATTTACTTTTTTGGGTCAAAAAGGCAGAAAATTCTTTTTTTTTGAGGCAAATTGCTGAAATTTCCCTTATTTTGTGGCAAAAATTGTGTAATGCCTCTAATTTTAGGGTAAAAATCAGAAATTCCGTTAATTTTGGGGCAAAAAGACAGAAATTCCCCATATTGTGGGGGAAATTAATGAAATTTCCTTTTTTTGGGACAAAATTGCAGAAATTTCCCTTATTTTTAAGCAAAATTGCAGAAATTTCCTTTATCTTGTGGCAAAAATGCAGAAATTCCTTTTATTTCATGGCAAAAGGGCAGAAATTACGCTTTTTTGGTGGCAAATTCCAGAACTTACCCGTATTTTAGGAAAAAAGCCTGAATTTCCTCTTATTTTGTGCCAAAAAGGCAGAAATTCTTCTTATTTTAGAGCAAAAAGGCAGAAATTCCACATAATTTTGGCCAAAAATGCAGAAATTTCTATTATTTTGGGGCAAAAACACAGTAATGCACCTAATTTGGTGATAAAAATGCATAAATTCCCCTAATTTGGGGGCAAAAAGGCAAAAATTCCCCTTAATTTTGGGCAAAAATGCAGAAATTTCCCTTAATTTTGGGCAAAAATGCAGAAATTCCCCTTATTTGGGCCAAATAGGCAGAAATTTCACTTATTTTGTTGCAAAAGGATAGAAATTTAACTTATTTTAAGAAAAAATTGCAGAAACTTCCCTTATTTTGTGGCAAAAGTGCAGAAATTCTCATTATTTTGGGGTATAAAGGCAGAAATTTCCCTTATTTTGAACAGAATTGCAGAAATTTCCCATATTTTGGGGCAAAAATGCAGTAATGCTGCTAATTTTGGGGCAAAATTCAGAAATTTCACTAATTTTGAGGCAAAAAGGCAAAAATCCCTATTATTTTGGGGCAAAAATGCAGATATATTTCTTTTTTTGGGACAAAATTGCAGAAATTTCCTTTATTTTGAGGCAAATTGCAGAAATTTCTTTTATTTTGGGGTAAAAATGCAGTAATGATTCTAATTATGGAGGAAAAATTCAGAAATTCCCCTAATTTTTGGGCAAAAAAGCAGAAATTCCCCTTATTGTGGGGAAAAATTGCTGAGATTTCCCTTTTTTTGGACAAAATTGCAAAAATTTCCCTTATTTTGGGGTAAAATTGCAGAAATTTCCTTTATCTAGGGCAAAAATATTAGAAATTTCCCTTCTTTCAGGTCATAAAGGCAGAAATTCCACTTATTAGGGGGCAATTTGCAGAAAATACCCTTATTTTAGGGCCAAAAAGCTGAAATTCCCCTTATTTTTTGCCTTAAAGGTAGAAATTCTTTTTATTTTAGGGCAAAAATCAGAAATTCCACTTAATTTTGGGCAAAAATGCAGAAATTTCCCTTATTTTGGGCAAAAAGTCAGTAATGCACCTAATTTGAAGGATAAAAGGCAGAAATTCCCCTTATTTTGGGGCAAAAATGCTGAAATCCCCCTTCTTTTGGAGAAAAAATGCAGAAATTTTCCTTATTTTAGGGCAAAAAGACAGAAATTCTCATTATTTTAGGCCAAAAATAGAAATTACCCTAATTTTAGGCCAAAAAAACTAAATTCCCCTCATTTTGGGGCAAAAAGGCAGAAATTCCCCTTATTTTAGGGCAAAAAGGCAGAAATTCCCCTTAATTTTGGGCAAAAAAGAAGAAATTTTCCTTAATTTTGGGAATAAATGCAGAAATTCCCCTTATTTTGGGCCAAATAGGCAGAAATTTCCCTTATTTTGTGGCAGAGTATAGAAATTTAACTTATTTTAAGATAAAATTGCAGAAACTTCCCTTATTTTGTGGCAAAAATGCAGAAATTCTCATTATTTTGTGGTAAAAATGCAGAAATTTCCCTTATTTTGGAACAAAATTGCAGAAATTTCCAATATTTTTGGGCAAAAATGCAGTAATGCTGCTTATTTTGGGGCAAAATTCAGAAATTTCACTAATTTTGAGGCAAAAAGGCAAAAATCCCTATTATTTTCGGGCAAAAATGCAGAAATATTTCTTTTTTGGGACAAAATTGCAGAAATTTCCTTTATTTTGAGGCAAATTGCAGAAATTTCCTTTATTTTGGAGTAAAAATGCAGTAATGCTTCTAATTATGGAAGAAAAATTCAGAAATTCCCCTAATTTTGGGGCAAAAAGGCAGAAATTTACCTTATTGTAGGGCAAAATTGCTGAGATTTCCATTTTTTGACAAAATTGCAAAAATTTCTCTTATTTTGGGGTAAAATTTTAGAAATTTCCCCTATCTTGTGCAAAAATGTTAGAAATTCCCCTTCTTTCAGGTCATAAAGGCAGAAATTCCACTTATTAGGGGGCAATTTGCAGAAAATACTCTTATTTTAGGGCCAAAAGGCTGAAATTCCCCTTATTTTTTGCCTTAAAGGCAGAAATTCTTTTTATTTTAGGGCAAAAATCAGAAATTCCACTTAATTTTGGGCAAAAATGCAGAAATTTCCTTTATTTTGGGCAAAAAGACAGTAATGCACCTACTTTGAAGGCAAAAAAGCAGAAATTCCCCTAATTTTGGGGCAAAAAGGCAGAAATTTCCCTTATTGTGGGGCAAAATTGCTGAGATCTCCCTTTTTTCGGACAAAATTGCAAAAATTTCCCTTATTTTGGGGTAAAATTGCAGAAATTTCCCTTAATTTGTGGTAAAAATGCAGTAATGCTTCTAATTTTGGAGCAAAAATTCAGAAATTCCCCTAATTTTGAGGCAAAAAGGCAGAAATTCCCCTTATTGTGGGGCAAAATTGCTGAGATTTCTCTTTCTTTGGCCAAAATTGCAAAAATTTCTCTTATTTTGGGGTAAAATTGCAGAAATTTCCCTTATTTTGGGGTAAAAATGCAGTAATGCTTCTAATTTTGGAGCAAAAATTTAGAAATTCCCCTACTTTTGGGGCAAAAATGCAGAACTTCCCCTTATTGTGGGGGAAAATTGCTGAGATTTTTCTTTCTTTGGACAAAATTGCAAAATCTTCCTTTATTTTGGGGTAAAATTGTAGAAATTTCCTTTATCTTGGGCAAAAATACAGAAATTCTTCTTCTTTCAGGTCATAAAGGCAGAAATTCCAATTATTAAGGGGCAAATTGCAGAAATTACTCTTATTTTAGGGCAAAAAGCCTGAAATTCTTCTTATTTTGTCCCAAAAAGGCAGAAATTCTTCTTATTTTAGGGCAAAAATGAGAAATTCCACTTAATTTTGGGCAAAAATGCAAAAATTTCTCTTATTTAGAACAAAAAGACAGTGATGCACCTAATTTGGGGGCAAAAAGGCAGAAATTACCCTAATTTTTGAGGCAAAAAGGCAGAAATTCCTCTTATTTTGCGTCAAAAATGCTGAAATTCCCCTTATTTTAGAGCAAAAATGCAGAAATTTCCTTATTTTAAGGCAAAAAGACAGAAATTCTCATTATTTTAGGCCAAAAATAGAAATTACCCTTATTTTAGGCCAAAAAGGCTAAATTCCCCTTATTTTGGGGCAAAAGGGCAGAAATTCCCCTTATTTTAGGGCAAAAAGGCAGAAATTCCCCTTAATTTTTGATGAAAATGCAGAACTTTCTTTTAATTGTGGGCAAAAATGCAGAAATCCCCCTTATTTTGGGCCAAATAGGCAGAAATTTCCCTTATTTTGAGGCAAAAGTATAGAAATTTAACTTATTTTAGGATAAAATTGCAGAAACTTCCCTTATTTTGTGGCAAAAATGCAGAAACTCCCATTATTTTGGGGTAAAAAGGCAGAAATTTCCCTTATTATGGAATAAAAATGCAGAAATTTCCCATATTTTGGGGCAAAAATGCAGTAATGCTTCTAATTTTGAGCAAAATTTAGAAATTTCACTAATTTTGGGGCAAAAAGGAAAAAATCCCTATTATTTGTGGCAAAAATGCAGAAATATCCCTTTTTTGGGACAAAATTGCAGAAATTTCCTTTATTTTGAGGCAAATTGCAGAAATTTCCTCTATTTTGGGGTAAAAATGCAGTAATGCTTCTATTTTGGAGCACAAATTCAGAAATTCCCCTAATTTTGGGGGAAAAATGCAGAAATTCCCCTTATTGTGGGGCAAAATTGCTGAGATTTCCATTTTTGGACAAAATTTCAAAAATTTCCCTTATTTTTGGCGTAAAATTGCAGAAATTTCCCTTATCTTGGTAAAAATTTTAGAAATTACCGTTCTTTCAGGTCATAAAGGCAGAAATTCCACTTATTAGGGGGCAAATTTCAGAAATTACCCTTATTTTAAGGCAAAAAGACTGAAAATCCCCTTATTTTTTGCCTTAAAGGCAGAAATTCTTTTTATTTTAGGGCATAAATCAGAAATTCCAATTAATTTGTGGCAAAAATGCAGAAATTTCCCTTATTTTGGGCAAAAAGGCAGAAATTTCCCTTATTGTGGGGCAAAATTGCTGAGATCTCCCTTTTTTGGACAAAATTGCATAAATTTCCCTTATTTTGGGGTAAAATTGCAGAAATTTCCCATATTTTGGGGAAAAATGCAGTAATGCTTCTAATTTTGGAGCAAAAATTAAGAAATTCCCCTAATTTTGGGGCAAAAAGGAAGAACTTTTCCTTATTGTGGGGGAAAATTGCTGAGATTTTTCTTTCTTTGGACAAAATTGCAAAATTTTTCTTTATTTTGGGGTAAAATTGCAGAAATTTCCTTTATCTTGGGCAAAAATACAGAAATTCCTCTTCTTTCAGGTCATAAAGGCAGAAATTCCACTTTTTAGGGGGCAAATTGCAGAAATTACCCTTATTTTAGGGCAAAAAGCCTGAAATTCCTCTTATTTTGTGCCAAAAATGCAGAAATTCTTCTTATTTTAGGGCAAAAATGAGAAATTCCACTTAATTTTGGGCAAAAATGCAGAAATTTCCCTTATTTTGAACAAAAAGACACTAATGCACCTAATTTGGGGGCAAAAAGGCAGAAATTACTCTAATTTTTGGAGCAAAAAGGCAGAAATTCCACTTATTTTGGGGCAAAAATGCTGAAATTCCCTCTATTTTGGAGCAAAAATGCAGAAATTTTCCTTATTTTAGGGCAAAAAGACAGAAATTCTCATTATTTTAGGCCAAAAATAGAAATTACCCTTATTTTAGGCCAAAAAGACTAAATTCCCCTTATTTTGGGGCAAAAGGGCAGAAATTCCTCTTATTTTATGGCAAGAAGCCAGAAATTGCCCTTAATTTTGGACGAAAATGCAGAACTTTTTTTTAATTGTGGGCAAAAATGCAGAAATCCCCCTTATTATGGGCCAAATATGCAGAAATTTCCCTTATTTTGAGGCAAAAGGATAGAAATTTAACTTATTTTAGGATAAAATTGCAGAAACTTCCCTTATTTTGTGGCAAAAATGCAGAAATTTTCATTGTTTTGGGGTAAAAATGCAGAAATTTCCCTTATTTTGGAACAAAATTGCAGAAATTTCCCATATTTTGGGGCAAAAATGCAGTAATGCTTCTAATTTTGGAGCGAAATTCAGAAATTTCACTAATTTTGGGTAAAAAGGCAAAAATCCTTATTATTTGGGGCAAAAATGCAGAAATATCCCTTTTTTGGGACAAAATTGCAGAAATTTCCCTTATTTTGAGGCAAATTGCAGAAATTTCCTCTATTTTGGGGTAAAAATGCAGTAATGCTTCCAATTTTGGAGCAAAAATTCAGAAATTCCCCTAATTTTGGGGCAAAAATGCAAAAATTTCCCTTATTGTGGGGCAAAATTGCTGAGATTTCCCTATTTTTGGACAAAATTGCAAATATTTCCCTTATTTTGGGGTAAAATTGTAGAAATTACCCTTATCTTGGTAAAAAATTTAGAAATTACCGTTCTTTCAGGTCATAAAGGCAGAAATTCCACTTATTAGGGGGCAAATTGCAGAAATTACCCTCATTTTAGGGCAAAAAGACTGAAAATCCACTTATATTTGCCTTAAAGGCAGAAATTCTTTTTATTTTAGGGCAAAAATCAGAAATTCCACTTACTTTGTGGGAAAAATGCAGAAATTCCCTTTATTTTTAGCCAAATAGGGAGAAATTTCCCTTATTTTGTGGCAAAAGTTTAAAAATTTAACTTATTTTAGGATAAAATTGCAGAATCTTCCCTTATTTTGTGGCAAAAATGCAGAAATTCCCATTATTTTGTTGTAAAAAGGAAGAAATTTCCCATATTTTGTAACAAAATTGCTGAAATTTCCCATATTTTGGGGCAAAAAATAGTAATGCTTCTAATTTTGGAGCAAAATTCAGAAATTTCACTAATTTTGGGACAAAATTAAGAAATTTCACTAATTTTGTTGCAAAAGGCAGAAAATCCTATTATTTTGTGGCAAAAATGCAGAAATTCCTTTTATTTGGGGGCAAAACGGCAGAAATTCTCCTCATTTTGGGGCAAAAAGGCAGAAATTCCCTTTATTTTGGAGCAAAAATGAAGAAAATTCCCTTATTTTGGTGCAAAATTGCATAAATTTTCCTTATTATGGGGCAAAAAGGCAGAAATTCCCCTAATTTTAGGGCAAAATTGCAGAAATTTCCCTTATTTGGGGCATAATTACAGAAATTCCCCTAATTTTGGGAAAAAATTGCAGAAATTCCTATTATTTTTGAGCAAAAATGCAAAAATTTTCCTTAATACAGGGCAAAAATACAGAAATTCCCCTTATTTTGTGGCAAAAATGAAAAATTGCTCTTATTTTAGGCCAAAAATACAGAAATTAACCTTATATTTGAGCAAAAATGCAGAAATTTTTCTTAATTTGTTGCAAAAATGCAGAAATTCCCCTTATTTGGGGCCAAAAAGGCAGGAATTTCCCTTATTTTGGGGCAAAAGTATAGAACTTTAACTTATTTTAGGATAATATTGCAGAAATTTACCTTATTTTGTGGCAAAAATGAAGAAATTCCCATTATTTTGGGGTAGAAAGGCAGAAATTCCCTTTATTTTGGAACAAAATTGCAGAAATTTCCCATATTTTTGGGCAAAAATGCACTAATGCTTCTAATTTTGTGGCAAAATTTAGAAATTCCACTAATTTTGGGGCAAAAAGGCAGAAATTCCACTTATTTGGGGGCAAAAATATAGAAATTTCCTTTTTTGGGTCAAAAAGGCAGAAAATTCTTCTTTTTTGAGGCAAATTGCTGAAATTTCCCTTATTTTGTGGCAAAAATTCTGTAATGCCTCTAATTTTGGGGTAAAAATCAGAAATTCCATTAATTTTGGGGCAAAAGACAGAAATTACCATTAATGTGGGGGAAATTAATGAAATTTCCTTTTTTTGGGACAAAATTGCAGAAATATCCCTTATTTTTAAGCAAAATTGCAGAAATTTCCTTTATCTTGTGGCAAAAATGCAGAAATTCCTTTTATTTCATGGCAAAAGGGCAGAAATTACGCTTTTTTGGTGGCAAATTCCAGAACTTACCAGTATTTTAGGAAAAAAGCCTGAATATCCTCTTATTTTGTGCCAAAAAGGCAGAAATTCTTTTTATTTTAGAGCTAAAAGGCAGAAATTCCACATAATTTTGGCCAAAAATGCAGAAATTTCCATTATTTTGGGGCAAAAACACAGTAATGCACCTAATTTGGTGGTAAAAATGCATAAATTCCCCTAATTTTGGGGCAAAAAGGCAAAAATTCCCCTTAATTTTGGGCAAAAATGCAGAAATTCCTTTTATTTTGGGCCAAATAGGCAGAAATTTCCCTTATTTTGTGGCAAAAGGATAGAAATTTAACTTATTTTAAGATAAAATTCAGAAACTTTCCTTATTTTGTGGCAAAAATGCAGAAATTCTCATTATTTTGGGGTATTAAGGCAGAAATTTCCCTTATTTTGAACAAAATTGCAGAAATTTCCCATATTTTGGGCCAAAAATGCAGTAATGCTGCTAATTTTGGGGCAAAATTCAGAAATTTCACTAATTTTGAGGCAAAAAGGCAAAAATCCTATTATTTTGGGGCAAAAATGCAGAAATATTTCTTTTTTGGGACAAAATTGCAGAAATTTCCTTTATTTTGAGGCAAATTGCAGAAATTTCCCTTATTTTGGGGTAAAAATGCAGTAATGCTTCTAATTATGGAGGAAAAATTCAGAAATTCCCCTAATTTTGGGGCAAAAATGCAGAATTTCCCCTTATTGTGGAAAAAAATTGCTGAGATTTCCCTTTTTTTGGACAAAATTGCAAAAATTTTCCTTATTTTGGGGTAAAATTGCAGAAATTTCCCTTATCTAGGGCAAAAATATTAGAAATTTCCCTTCTTTCATGTCATAAAGGCAGAAATTCCACTTATTAGGGGGCAATTTGCAGAAAATACCCTTATTTTAGGGCCAAACGGCTGAAATTCCCCTTATTTTTTGCCTTAAGGCAGAAATTCTTTTTATTTTAGGGCAAAAATCAGAAATTCCACTTAATTTTGGGCAAAAATGCAGAAATTTCCCTTATTTTTTGCAAAAAGACAGTAATGCACCTAATTTGAAGGCAAAAAGGCAGAAATTCCCATAATTTTGGGGCAAAAAGGCAGAAATTTCCCTTATTGTGGGGCAAAATTGCTGAGATCTCCCTTTTTTTGGACAAAATTGCAAAAATTTCCCCTATTTTGGGGTAAAATTGCAGAAATTTCCCATATTTTGGGGTAAAAATGCAGTAATGCTTCTAATTTTGGAGCAAAAATTCAGAAATTCCCCTAATTTTTAGGCAAAAAGGCAGAATATCCCCTTATTGTGGGGCAAAATTGCTGAGATTTCCTTTTCTTTGGACAAAATTGCAAAAATTCCCTTATTTTGGGGTAAAATTGCAGAAATTTCCCTTATTTTGGGGTAAAAATGCAGTAATGCTTCTAATTTTGGAGCAAAAATTTAGAAATTCCCCTAATTTTGGGGCAAAAAGGCAGAACTTCTTGTTATTGTGGGGGAAAATTGCTGAGATTTTTCTTTCTTTGGACAAAATTGCAAAATCTTCCTTTATTTTGGGGTAAAATTGTAGAAATTTCCTTTATTTTGGGCAAAAATACAGAAATTCCTCTTTTTTCAGGTCATAAAGGCAGAAATTCCACTTATTAGGGGGCAAATTGCAGAAATTATCCTTATTTTAGGGCAAAAAGCCTGAAATTCCTCTTATTTTTGTGCCAAAAAGGCAGAAATTCTTCTTATTTTAGGGCAAAAATGAGAAATTCCACTTAATTTTGGGCAAAAATGCAGAAATTTCCCTTATTTTCAACAAAAAGACCGTAATGCACCTATTTTGGGGGCAAAAAGGCAGACATTACCCTAATTTTTGTGGCAAAAAGGCAGAAATTCCTTTTATTTTGGGTCAAAAATGCTGAAATTTCTCTTATTTTTGAGCAAAAATGCAGAAATTTTCCTTATTTTAAGGCAAAAAGACAGAAATTCTCATTATTTTAGGCCAAAAATAGAAATTACCCTTATTTTAGGCCAAAAAGACTAAATTCCCCTTATTTTGGGGCAAAAGGGCAGAAATTCCCCTTATTTTAGGGCAAAAATGCAGAAATTCCCCTTAATTTTGGACGAAAATGCACAACTTTCTTTTAATTGTGGGCAAAAATGCAGAAAACCCCATTATTTTGGGCCAAATAGGCAGAAATTTCCCTTATTTTGAGGCAAAAGGATAGAAATTTAACTTATTTTAGGATAAAATTGCAGAAACTTCTCTTATTTTGTGGCAAAAATGCAGAAATTCCCATTATTTTGGGGTAAAAAGGCAGAAATTTCCATTATTTTGGAACAAAAATGCAGAAATTTCCCATATTTTGGGGCAAAAATGCAGTAATGCTTCAAATTTTTGAGCAAATTTCAGAAGTTTCACTAATTTTGGGGCAAAAAGGCAAAAATCCCTATTATTTGGGGCAAAAATGCAGAAATATCCTTTTTTTGGGACAAAATTGCAGAAATTTCCTTTATTTTGAGGCAAATTGCAGAAATTTCCTCTATTTTGGGGTAAAAATGCAGTAATGCTTCTAATTTGGGAGCAAAAATTCAGAAATTCCCCTAATTTTGAGGCAAAAATGCAGAAATTCCCCTTATTGTGGGGCAAAATTGCTGAGTTTTCTCTTTTTTTGGACAAAATTGCAGAAATTTCCCTTATCTTGGTAAAAATTTTAGAAATTACCGTTCTTTCACGTCATAAAGGCAGAAATTCCACTTATTAGGGGGCAAATTGCAGAAATTACCCTTATTTTAGGGCAAAAAGACTGAAAATCCCCTTATTTTTTGCCTTAAAGGCAGAAATTCTTTTTAATTTAGGGCATAAATCAGAAATTCCACTTAATTTTGGGCAAAAATGCAGAAATTTCCCTTATTTTGGTCAAAAAGACAGTAATGCACATAATTTGAAGGCAAAAAGGTAGAAATTCCTCTAATTTTGGGGCAAAAAGGCAGAAATTTCCCTTATTGTGGGGCAAAATTGCTGAGATCTCCCTTTTTTTGGACAAAATTGCAAAAATTTCCTTTATTTTGAAGTAAAATTGCAGAAATTTCCCATATTTTGGGGTAAAAATGCAGTAATGTTTCTAATTTTGGAGCAAAAATTCACAAATTCCCCTAATTTTGAGGCAAAAATGCAGAAATTCCCTTTATTGTGGGGCAAAATTGCTGAGATTTCCCTTTCTTTGGACCAAATTGCAAAAATTTCCCTTATTTTGTGGTAAAATTGCAGAAATTTCCCTTATTTTGGGGTAAAAATGCAGTAATGCTTCTAATTTTGGAGCAAAAATTAAGAAATTCCTCTAATTTTGGAAGAAAAAGGCAGAACTTCCCCTTATTGTAAAGGAAAATTGCTGAGATTTTTCTTTCTTTGGACAAAATTTCAAAATCTTCCTTTATTTTGGGGTAAAATTGCAGAAATTTCCTTTATCTTGGGCAAAAATACAGAAATTTCTCTTCTTTCAGGTCATAAAGGCAGAAATTCCACTTATTAGGGGGCAAATTGCAGTAATTATCCTTATTTTAGGGCAAAAAGCCTGAAATTCCTTTTATTTTGTGCCAAAAAGGCAGAAATTCTTCTTATTTTAGGGCAAAAATGAGAAATTCCACTTAATTTTGGGCAAAAATGCAGAAATCCCTTATTTTGAACCAAAAGACACTAATGCACCTAATTTGGGGGCAAAAAGGCAGAACTACCCTAATTTTTTGGGGCAAAAAGGCAGAAATTCCACTTATTTTAAGGCAAAAATGCTGAAATTCCCCTTATTTTAGAGGAAAAATGCAGAAATTTTCTTTATTTTAGGGCAAAAAGACAGAAATTCTCATTATTTTAGGCCAAAAATAGAAATTACCCTTATTTTAGGCCAAAAAGACTAAGTTCCCCTTATTTTGGGGCAAAAGGGCAGAAATTCCCCTTATTTTAGGGCAAACAGGCAGAAATTCCCCTTAATTTTGGAAGAAAATGCAGAATTTTCTTTTAATTGTGGGCAAAAATGCAGAAATCCCCCTTATTTTGGGCCAAATAGGCAGAAATTTCCCTTATTTTGAGGCAAAAGAATAGAAATTTTAATTATTTTAGGATAAAATTGCAGAAACTTCCCTTATTTTTGTGGCAAAAATGCAGAAATTCCCATTATTTTGGGGTAAAAATGCAGAAATTTCCCTTATTTTGGAACAAAATTGCAGAAATTTCCCATATTTTGGGGCAAAAATGCAGTAATGCTTCTAATTTTTGAGTAAAATTCAGAAATTTCACTAATTTTGGGGCAAAAATCCCTATTATTTGGGGCAAAAATGCAGAAATATCCCTTTTTTGGGACAAAATTGCAGAAATTTCCTTTATTTTGAGGCAAATTGCAGAAATTTCATCTATTTTGGGGTAAAAATGCAGTAATGCTTCTAATTTTGGAGCAAAAATTCAGAAATTCCCCTAATTTTTGGGCAAAAAAGCAGAAATTCCCCTTATTGTGGGGCAAAATTGCTGAGATTTCCCTTTTTTTGGACAAAATTGCAAAAATTTCCCTTATTTAGGGATAAAATTGCAGAAATTTCCCTTATCGTGGTAAAAATTTTAGAAATTACCGTTCTTTCACGTCATAAAGGCAGAAATTCAACTTATTAGGGGGCAAATTGCAGAAATTACCCTTATTTTAGGGCAAAAAGACTGAAAATCCCCTTATTTTTTGCCTTAAAGGCAGAAATTCTTTTTAATTTAGGGCATAAATCAGAAATTCCACTTAATTTTGGGCAAAAATGCAGAAATTTCCCTTATTTTGGTCAAAAAGACAGTAATGCACATAATTTGAAGGCAATAAGGCAGAAATTCCCCTAATTTTGGGGCAAAAAGGCAGAAATTTCCCTTATTGTGGGGCAAAATTGCTGAGATCTCCCTTTTTTTGGACAGAATTGCAAAAATTTCCCTTATTTTGGGGTAAAATTGCAGAAATTTCCCATATTTTGGGGTAAAAATGCAGTAATGCTTCTAATTTTGGAGCAAAAATTCAGAAATTCCCCTAATTTTGAGGCAAAAATGAAGAAATTCCCCTTATTGTGGGGCAAAATTGCTGAGATTTCCCTTTCTTTGGACCAAATTGCAAAAATTTCCCTTATTTTGGGGTAAAATTGCAGAAATTTCCCTTATTTTGGGGTAAAAATGCAGTAGTGCTTCTAATTTTGGAGCAAAAATTAAGAAATTCCTCTAATTTTGGGGGAAAAAGGCAGAACTTCCCCTTATTGTGGGGGAAAATTGCTGAGATTTTTTTTCTTTGGACAAAATTGCAAAATCTTCCTTTACTTTGGGGTAAAATTGCAGAAATTTCCTTTATCTTGGGCAAAAATACAGAAATTCCTATTCTTTCAGGTCATAAAGGCAGAAATTCCACTTATTAGAGGGGCAAATTGCAGAAATTACCCTTATTTTAAGGCAAAAAGCCTGAAATTCCTCTTATTTTGTGCCAAAAAGACAGAAATTCTTTTTATTTTAGGGCAAAAATTAGAAATTCCACTTAATTTTAAACAAAAATGCAGAAATTTCCCTTATTTTGAACAAAAATAAACTAATGCACCTAATTTGGGGGCAAAAAGGCAGAAATTACCCTAATTTTTTGGGGCAAAAAGGCAGAAATTCCACTTATTTTGGGGCAAAAATGCTGAAATTCCCCTTATTTTGGAGCAAAAATCCAGAAATTTTCCTTATTTTAGGGCAAAAAGACAGAAATTCTCATTATTTTAGGCCAAAAATAGAAATTAACCTTATTTTAGGCCAAAAAGACTAAATTCCCCTTATTTTGGGGCAAAAGAGCAGAAATTTCCCTTATTTTAGGGCAAAAAGGAAGAAATTCCCCTTAATTTTGGAAGAAAATGCAGAATTTTCTTTTAATTGTCGGCAAAAATGCAGAAATCCCCCTTATTTTGGGCCAAATAGGCAGAAATTTCCCTTATTTTGAGGCAAAAGAAGAGAAATTTTACTTATTTTAGGATAAAATTGCAGAAACTTCCCTTATTTTGTGGCAAAAATGCAGAAATTCCCATTATTTTTGCGTAAAAAGGAAGAAATTTCCTTATTTTTGAACAAAATTGCAGAAATTTCCCATATTTTGGGGCAAAAATGCAGTAATGCTTCTAATTTTTGAGCAAAATTCAGAAATTTCACTAATTTTGGGGCAAAAAGGCAGAAATTCCCCTTATTGTGGGGCAAAATTGCTGAGATTTCCCTTTTTTTGGACAAAATTGCAAAAATTTTCCTTATTTTGGGGTAAAATTGCAGAAATTTTCCTTATTTTAAGGTAAAAATGCAGTAATAATTCTAATTATGGAGGAGAAATTCAGAAATTTCCCTAATTTTAGGGAAAAAAGCAGAAATTCCCCTTATTGTGCGGAAAAATTGCTGAGATTTCCCTTTTTTTGGACAAAATTGCAAAAATTTCCCTTATTTTGATGTAAAATTGCAGAAATTTCCCTTATCTTGGGCAAATATGTTAGAAATTCCCCTTCTTTCAGGTCATAAAGGCAGAAATTCCACTTATTAGGGGGCAATTTGCAGAAAATACCCTTATTTTAGGGCAAAAAGACTGAAATTCCCCTTATTTTTTTCCTTAAAGGCAGAAATTCTTTTTATTTTAGGGCATAAATCAGAAATTCCACTTAATTTTGGGCAAAAATTAAGAAATTTCCCTTATTTTGGGCAAAAAGACAGTAATGCAAATAATTTGAAGGCAAAAAGGCAGAAATTCCCCTAATTTTGGGGCAAAAAGGCAGAAATTTCCTTTATTGTGGGGCAAAATTGCTGATATCTTCCTTTTTTTGGACAAAATTGCAAAAATTTCCCTTATGTTGGGGTAAAATTGCAGAAATTTCCCATATTTTGGGGTAAAAATGCAGTAATGCTTCTAATTTTGGAGCAAAAATTCAGAAATTCCCCTAATTTTTAGGCAAAAAGGCAGAATATCCCCTTATTGTTGGGCAAAATTGCTGAGATTTCCCTTTCTTTGGACAAAATTGCAAATATTTCCCTTATTTTGGGGTAAAATTGCAGAAATTTCCCTTATTTTGGGGTAAAAATGCAGTAATGTTTCTAATTTTGGAGCAAAAATTTAGAAATTCCCCTAATTTTGGGGCAAAAAGGCAGAACTTCCCTTTATTGTGGGGGAAAATTGCTGAGATTTTTCTTTCTTTGGACAAAATTGCATAATCTTCCTATATTTTGGGGTAAAATTGTAGAAATTTCCTTTATTTTGGGCAAAAATACAGAAATTCCTCTTCTTTCAGGTCATAAAGGCAGAAATTCCACTTATTAGGGGGCAAATTGCAGAAATTACCCTTATTTTAGGGCAAAAAGCCTGAAATTTCTCATATTTTGTGCCAAAAAGGCAGAAATTCTTCTTATTTTAGGGCAATAATGAGAAATTCTACTTAATTTTGGGCAAAAATGCAGAAATTTCCCTTATTTTGAACAAAAAGACAGTAATGCACCTATTTTGGGGGCAAAAAGGCAGACATTACCCTAATTTTGGGGGCAAAAAGGCATAAATTCCTCTTATTTTGGGTCAAAAATGCTGAAATTCCCTTTATTTTCGAGCAAAAAGCAGAAATTTTCCTTATTTTAAGGCAAAAAGACAGAAATTCTCATTATTTTAGGCCAAAAATAGAAATTACCCTTATTTTAGGCCAAAAAAACTAAATTCCCCTTATTTTGGGGCAAAAGGGCAGAAATTCCCCTTATTTTAGGGCAAAAAGGCAGAAATTCCCCTTAATTTTGGACGAAAATGCAGAACTTTCTTTTAATTGTGGGCAAAAATGCAGAAATCCCCCTTATTTAGGGCCAAATAGGCAGAAATTTCCCTTATTTTGAGGCAAAAGGATAGAAATTTAACTTATTTTAGGATAAAATTGCAGGAACTTCCCTTATTTTGTGGCAAAAATGCAGAAATTCCCATTATTTTGGGGTAAAAAGGCAGAAATTTCCCTTATTTTGGAACAAAAATGCAGAAATTTCCCATATTTTGGGGCAAAAATGCAGTAATGCTTCAAATTTTTGAGCAAATTTCAGAAGTTTCACTAATTTTGGGGCAAAAAGGCAAAAATCCCTATTATTTGGGGCAAAAATGCAGAAATATCCTTTTTTTGGGACAAAATTGCAGAAATTTCCTTTATTTTGAGGCAAATTGCAGAAATTTCCTCTATTTTGGGGTAAAAATGCAGTAATGCTTCTAATTTTGGAGCAAAAATTCAGAAATTCCCCTAATTTTGAGGCAAAAATGCAGAAATTCCCCTTATTGTGGGGCAAAATTGCTGAGTTTTCTCTTTTTTTGGACAAAATTGCAGAAATTTCCCTTATCTTGGTAAAAATTTTAGAAATTACCGTTCTTTCACGTCATAAAGGCAGAAATTCCACTTATTAGGGGGCAAATTGCAGAAATTACCCTTATTTTAGGGCAAAAAGACTGAAAATCCCCTTATTTTTTGCCTTAAAGGCAGAAATTCTTTTTAATTTAGGGCATAAATCAGAAATTCCACTTAATTTTGGGCAAAAATGCAGAAATTTCCCTTATTTTGGTCAAAAAGACAGTAATGCACATAATTTGAAGGCAAAAAGGTAGAAATTCCTCTAATTTTGGGGCAAAACGGCAGAAATTTCCCTTATTGTGGGGCAAAATTGCTGAGATCTCCCTTTTTTTGGACAAAATTGCTAAAATTTCCTTTATTTTGAAGTAAAATTGCAGAAATTTCCCATATTTTGGGATAAAAATGCAGTAATGTTTCTAATTTTGGAGCAAAAATTCACAAATTCCCCTAATTTTGAGGCAAAAATGCAGAAATTCCCTTTATTGTGGGGCAAAATTGCTGAGATTTCCCTTTCTTTGGACCAAATTGCAAAAATTTCCCTTATTTTGGGGTAAAATTGCAGAAATTTCCCTTATTTTGGGGTAAAAATGCAGTAATGCTTCTAATTTTGGAGCAAAAATTAAGAAATTCCTCTAATTTTGGAAGAAAAAGGCAGAACTTCCCCTTATTGTGGGGGAAAATTGCTGAGATTTTTCTTTCTTTGGACAAAATTTCAAAATCTTCCTTTATTTTGGGGTAAAATTGCAGAAATTTCCTTTATCTTGGGCAAAAATACAGAAATTTCTCTTCTTTCAGGTCATAAAGGCAGAAATTCCACTTATTAGGGGGCAAATTGCAGTAATTACCCTTATTTTAGGGCAAAAAGCCTGAAATTCCTCTTATTTTGTGCCAAAAAGGCAGAAATTCTTCTTATTTTAGGGCAAAAATGAGAAATTCCACTTAATTTTGGGCAAAAATGAAGAAATCCCTTATTTTGAACAAAAAAGACACTAATGCACCTAATTTGGGGGCAAAAAGGCAGAATTACCCTAATTTTTTGGGGCAAAAAGGCAGAAATTCCACTTATTTTGGGGCAAAAATGCTGAAATTCCCCTTATTTTGGAGCAAAAATGAAGAAATTTTCTTTATTTTAGGGCAAAAAGACAGAAATTCTCATAATTTTAGGCCAAAAATAGAAATTACCCTTATTTTAGGCCAAAAAGACTAAGTTCCCCTTATTTTGGGGCAAAAGGGCAGAAATTCCCCTTATTTTAGGGCAAAAAAGGCAGAAATTCCCCTTAATTTTGGAAGAAAATGCAGAATTTTCTTTTAATTGTGGGCAAAAATGCAGAAATCCCCCTTATTTTGGGCCAAATAGGCAGAAATTTCCCTTATTTTGAGGCAAAAGAATAGAAATTTTAATTATTTTAGGATAAAATTGCAGAAACTTCCCTTATTTTGTGGCAAAAATGCAGAAATTCCCATTATTTTGGGGTAAAAAGGCAGAAATTTCCCTTATTTTGGAACAAAATTGCAGAAATTTCCCATATTTTGGGGCAAAAATGCAGTAATGCTTCTAATTTTTGAGTAAAATTCAGAAATTTCACTAATTTTGGGGCAAAAATCCCTATTATTTGGGGCAAAAATGCAGAAATATCCCTTTTTTGGGACAAAATTGCAGAAATTTCCTTTATTTTGAGGCAAATTGCAGAAATTTCATCTATTTTGGGGTAAAAATGCAGTAATGCTTCTAATTTTGGAGCAAAAATTCAGAAATTCCCCTAATTTTGGGGCAAAAAAGCAGAAATTCCCCTTATTGTGGGGCAAAATTGCTGAGATTTCCCTTTTTTTGGACAAAATTGCAAAAATTTCCCTTATTTAGGGATAAAATTGCAGAAATTTCCCTTATCTTGGTAAAAATTTTAGAAATTACCGTTCTTTCACGTCATAAAGGCAGAAATTCAACTTATTAGGGGGCAAATTGCAGAAATTACCCTTATTTTAGGGCAAAAAGACTGAAAATCCCCTTATTTTTTGCCTTAAAGGCGGAAATTCTTTTTAATTTAGGGCATAAATCAGAAATTCCACTTAATTTTGGGCAAAAAATGCAGAAATTTCCCTTATTTTGGGCAAAAAGACAGTAATGCACATAATTTGAAGGCAATAAGGCAGAAATTCCCCTAATTTTGGGGCAAAAAGGCAGAAATTTCCCTTATTGTGGGGCAAAATTGCTGAGATCTCCCTTTTTTTGGACAAAATTGCAAAAAATTCCCTTATTTTGGGGTAAAATTGCAGAAATTTCCCATATTTTGGGGTAAAAATGCAGTAATGCTTCTAATTTTGGAGCAAAAATTCAGAAATTCCCCTAATTTTGAGGCAAAAATGAAGAAATTCCCCTTATTGTGGGGCAAAATTGCTGAGATTTCCCTTTCTTTGGACCAAATTACAAAAATTTCCCTTATTTTGGGGTAAAATTGCAGAAATTTCCCTTATTTTGGGGTAAAAATGCAGTAGTGCTTCTAATTTTGGAGCAAAAATTAAGAAATTCCTCTAATTTTGGGGGAAAATGGCAGAACTTCCCCTTATTGTGGGGGAAAATTGCTGAGATTTTTTTTCTTTGGACAAAATTGAAAAATCTTTCTTTACTTTGGGGTAAAATTGCAGAAATTTCCTTTATCTTGGGCAAAAATACAGAAATTCCTATTCTTTCAGGTCATAAAGGCAGAAATTCCACTTATTAGGGGGCAAATTGCAGAAATTACCCTTATTTTAAGGCAAAAAGCCTGAAATTCCTCTTATTTTGTGCCAAGAAGGCAGAAATTCTTTTTATTTTAGGGAAAAAATTAGAAATTCCACTTAATTTTAAACAAAAATGCAGAAATTTCCCTTATTTTGAACAAAAATACACTAATGCACCTAATTTGGGGGCAAAAAGGCAGAAATTACCCTAATTTTTTGGGGCAGAAAGGCAGAAATTCCACTTATTTTGGGGCAAAAATGCTGAAATTCCCCTTATATTGGAGCAAAAATCCAGAAATTTTCCTTATTTTAGGGCAAAAAGACAGAAATTCTCATTATTTTAGGCCAAAAATAGAAATTAACCTTATTTTAGGCCAAAAAGACTAAATTCCCCTTATTTTGGGGCAAAAGAGCAGAAATTCCCCTTATTTTAGGGCAAAAAGGCAGAAATTCCCCTTAATTTTGGAAGAAAATGCAGAATTTTCTTTTAATTGTCGGCAAAAATGCAGAAATCCCCCTTATTTTGGGCCAAATAGGCAGAAATTTCCCTTATTTTGAGGCAAAAGAAAAGAAATTTTACTTATTTTAGGATAAAATTGCAGAAACTTCCCTTATTTTGTGGCAAAAATGCAGAAATTCCCATTATTTTTGCGTAAAAAGGAAGAAATTTCCCTTATTTTGGAACAAAATTGCAGAAATTTCCCATATTTTGGGGCAAAAATGCAGTAATGCTTCTAATTTTTGAGCAAAATTCAGAAATTTCACTAATTTTGGGGCAAAAAGGCAGAAATTCCCCTTATTGTGGGGCAAAATTGCTGAGATTTCCCTTTTTTTGGACAAAATTGCAAAAATTTTCCTTATTTTGGGGTAAAATTGCAGAAATTTCCCTTATTTTAAGGTAAAAATGCAGTAATAATTCTAATTATGGAGGAAAAATTCAGAAATTTCCCTAATTTTAGGGAAAAAAGCAGAAATTCCCCTTATTGTGCGGAAAAATTGCTGAGATTTCCCTTTTTTTGGACAAAATTGCAAAAATTTCCCTTATTTTGATGTAAAATTGCAGAAATTTCCCTTATCTTGGTCAAATATGTTAGAAATTCCCCTTCTTTCAGGTCATAAAGGCAGAAATTCCACTTATTAGGGGGCAATTTGCAGAAAATACCCTTATTTTAGGGGAAAAAGACTGAAATTCCCCTTATTTTTTGCCTTAAAGGCAGAAATTCTTTTTTTTTTAGGGCATAAATCAGAAATTCCACTTAATTTAGGGCAAAAATAAAGAAATTTCCCTTATTTTGGGCAAAAAGACAGTAATGCACATAATTTGAAGGCAAAAAGGCAGAAATTCCCCTAATTTTGGGGCAAAAAGGCAGAAATTTCCTTTATTGTGGGGCAAAATTGCTGAGATCTTCCTTTTTTTGGACAAAATTGCAAAAATTTCCCTTATTTTGGGGTAAAATTGCAGAAATTTCCCATATTTTGGGGTAAAAATGCAGTAATGCTTCTAATTTTGGAGCAAAAATTCAGAAATTCCCCTAATTTTTAGGCGAAAAGGCAGAATATCCCCTTATTGTTGGGCAAAATTGCTGAGATTTCCCTTTCTTTGGACAAAATTGCAAATATTTCCCTTATTTTGGGGTAAAATTGCAGAAATTTCCCTTATTTTGGGGTAAAAATGCAGTAATGTTTCTAATTTTGGAGCAAAAATTTAGAAATTCCCCTAATTTTGGGGCAAAAAGGCAGAACTTCCCTTTATTGTGGGGGAAAATTGCTGAGATTTTTCTTTCTTTGGACAAAATTGCAAAATCTTCCTATATTTTGGGGTAAAATTGTAGAAATTTCCTTTATTTTGGGCAAAAATACAGAAATTCCTCTTCTTTCAGGTCATAAAGGCAGAAATTCCACTTATTAGGGGGCAAATTGCAGAAATTACCCTTATTTTAGGGCAAAAAGCCTGAAATTCCTCATATTTTGTGCGAAAAAGGCAGAAATTCTTCTTATTTTAGGGCAATAATGAGAAATTCTACTTAATTTTGGGCAAAAATGCAGAAATTTCCCTTATTTTGAACAAAAAGACAGTAATGCACCTATTTTGGGGGCAAAAACGCAGACATTACCCTAATTTTTGGGGCAAAAAGGCATAAATTCCTCTTATTTTGGGTCAAAAATGCTGAAATTCCCTTTATTTTCAAGCAAAAATGCAGAAATTTTCCTTATTTTAAGGCAAAAAGACAGAAATTCTCATTATTTTAGGCCAAAAATAGAAATTACCCTTATTTTAGGCCAAAAAAACTAAATTCCCCTTATTTTGGGGCAAAAGGGCAGAAATTCCCCTTATTTTAGGGCAAAAAGGCAGCAATTCCCCTTAATTTTGGACGAAAATGCAGAACTTTCTTTTAATTGTGGGCAAAAATGCAGAAATCCCCCTTATTTTGGGCCAAATAGGCAGAAATTTCCCTTATTTTGAGGCAAAAGGATAGAAATTTAACTTATTTTAGGATAAAATTGCAGGAACTTCCCTTATTTTGTGGCAAAAATGCAGAAATTCCCATTATTTTGGGGTAAAAAGGCAGAAATTTCCCTTATTTTGGAACAAAAATGCAGAAATTTCCCATATTTTGGGGCAAAAATGCAGTAATGCTTCAAATTTTTGAGCAAATTTCAGAAGTTTCAATAATTTTGGGGCAAAAAGGCAAAAATCCCTATTATTTGGGGCAAAAATGCAGAAATATCCTTTTTTTGGGACAAAATTGCAGAAATTTCCTTTATTTTGAGGCAAATTGCAGAAATTTCCTCTATTTTGGGGTAAAAATGCAGTAATGCTTCTAATTTTGGAGCAAAAATTCAGAAATTCCCCTAATTTTGAGGCAAAAATGCAGAAATTCCCCTTATTGTGGGGCAAAATTGCTGAGTTTTCTCTTTTTTTGGACAAAATTGCAGAAATTTCCCTTATCTTGGTAAAAATTTTAGAAATTACCGTTCTTTCACGTCATAAAGGCAGAAATTCCACTTATTAGGGGGCAAATTGCAGAAATTACCCTTATTTTAGGGCAAAAAGACTGAAAATCCCCTTATTTTTTGCCTTAAAGGCAGAAATTCTTTTTAATTTAGGGCATAAATCAGAAATTCCACTTAATTTTGGGCAAAAATGCAGAAATTTCCCTTATTTTGGTCAAAAAGACAGTAATGCACATAATTTGAAGGCAAAAAGTTAGAAATTCCTCTAATTTTGGGGCAAAAAGGCAGAAATTTCCATTATTGTGGGGCAAAATTGCTGAGATCTCCCTTTTTTTGGACAAAATTGCAAAAATTTCCTTTATTTTGAAGTAAAATTGCAGAAATTTCCCATATTTTGGGATAAAAATGCAGTAATGTTTCTAATTTTGGAGCAAAAATTCACAAATTCCCCTAATTTTGAGGCAAAAATGCAGAAATTCCCTTTATTGTTGGGCAAAATTGCTGAGATTTCCCTTTCTTTGGACCAAATTGCAAAAATTTCCCTTATTTTGGGGTAAAATTGCAGAAATTTCCCTTATTTTGGGGTAAAAATGCAGTAATGCTTCTAATTTTGGAGCAAAAATTAAGAAATTCCTCTAATTTTGGAAGAAAAAGGCAGAACTTCCCCTTATTTTGGGGGAAAATTGCTGAGATTTTTCTTTCTTTGGACAAAATTTCAAAATCTTCCTTTATTTTGGGGTAAAATTGCAGAAATTTCCTTTATCTTGGGCAAAAATACAGAAATTTCTCTTCTTTCAGGTCATAAAGGCAGAAATTCCACTTATTAGGGGGCAAATTGCAGTAATTACCCTTATTTTAGGGCAAAAAGCCTGAAATTCCTCTTATTTTGTGCCAAAAAGGCAGAAATTCTTCTTATTTTAGGGCAAAAATGAGAAATTCCACTTAATTTTGGGCAAAAATGAAGAAATCCCTTATTTTGAACAAAAAAGACACTAATGCACCTAATTTGGGGGCAAAAAGGCAGAATTACCCTAATTTTTTGGGGCAAAAAGGCAGAAATTCCACTTATTTTGGGGCAAAAATGCTGAAATTCCCCTTATTTTGGAGCAAAAATGAAGAAATTTTCTTTATTTTAGGGCAAAAAGACAGAAATTCTCATTATTTTAGGCCAAAAATAGAAATTACCCTTATTTTAGGCCAAAAAGACTAAGTTCCCCTTATTTTGGGGCAAAAGGGCAGAAATTCCCCTTATTTTAGGGCAAAAAAGGCAGAAATTCCCCTTAATTTTGGAAGAAAATGCAGAATTTTCTTTTAATTGTGGGCAAAAATGCAGAAATCCCCCTTATTTTGGGCCAAATAGGCAGAAATTTCCCTTATTTTGAGGCAAAAGAATAGAAATTTTAATTATTTTAGGATAAAATTGCAGAAACTTCCCTTATTTTGTGGCAAAAATGCAGAAATTCCCATTATTTTGGGGTAAAAAGGCAGAAATTTCCCTTATTTTGGAACAAAATTGCAGAAATTTCCCATATTTTGGGGCAAAAATGCAGTAATGCTTCTAATTTTTGAGTAAAATTCAGAAATTTCACTAATTTTGGGGCAAAAATCCCTATTATTTGGGGCAAAAATGCAGAAATATCCCTTTTTTGGGACAAAATTGCAGAAATTTCCTTTATTTTGAGGCAAATTGCAGAAATTTCATCTATTTTGGGGTAAAAATGCAGTAATGCTTCTAATTTTGGAGCAAAAATTCAGAAATTCCCCTAATTTTGGGGCAAAAAAGCAGAAATTCCCCTTATTGTGGGGCAAAATTGCTGAGATTTCCCTTTTTTTGGACAAAATTGCAAAAATTTCCCTTATTTAGGGATAAAATTGCAGAAATTTCCCTTATCTTGGTAAAAATTTTAGAAATTACCGTTCTTTCACGTCATAAAGGCAGAAATTCAACTTATTAGGGGGCAAATTGCAGAAATTACCCTTATTTTAGGGCAAAAAGACTGAAAATCCCCTTATTTTTTGCCTTAAAGGCGGAAATTCTTTTTAATTTAGGGCATAAATCAGAAATTCCACTTAATTTTGGGCAAAAAATGCAGAAATTTCCCTTATTTTGGGCAAAAAGACAGTAATGCACATAATTTGAAGGCAATAAGGCAGAAATTCCCCTAATTTTGGGGCAAAAAGGCAGAAATTTCCCTTATTGTGGGGCAAAATTGCTGAGATCTCCCTTTTTTTGGACAAAATTGCAAAAAATTCCCTTATTTTGGGGTAAAATTGCAGAAATTTCCCATATTTTGGGGTAAAAATGCAGTAATGCTTCTAATTTTGGAGCAAAAATTCAGAAATTCCCCTAATTTTGAGGCAAAAATGAAGAAATTCCCCTTATTGTGGGGCAAAATTGCTGAGATTTCCCTTTCTTTGGACCAAATTACAAAAATTTCCCTTATTTTGGGGTAAAATTGCAGAAATTTCCCTTATTTTGGGGTAAAAATGCAGTAGTGCTTCTAATTTTGGAGCAAAAATTAAGAAATTCCTCTAATTTTGGGGGAAAATGGCAGAACTTCCCCTTATTGTGGGGGAAAATTGCTGAGATTTTTTTTCTTTGGACAAAATTGAAAAATCTTTCTTTACTTTGGGGTAAAATTGCAGAAATTTCCTTTATCTTGGGCAAAAATACAGAAATTCCTATTCTTTCAGGTCATAAAGGCAGAAATTCCACTTATTAGGGGGCAAATTGCAGAAATTACCCTTATTTTAAGGCAAAAAGCCTGAAATTCCTCTTATTTTGTGCCAAGAAGGCAGAAATTCTTTTTATTTTAGGGAAAAAATTAGAAATTCCACTTAATTTTAAACAAAAATGCAGAAATTTCCCTTATTTTGAACAAAAATACACTAATGCACCTAATTTGGGGTCAAAAAGGCAGAAATTTCCCTTATTGTGGGGCAAAATTGCTGAGATCTCCCTTTTTTTGGACAAAATTGCAAAAATTTCCTTTATTTTGAAGTAAAATTGCAGAAATTTCCCATATTTTGGGATAAAAATGCAGTAATGTTTCTAATTTTGGAGCAAAAATTCACAAATTCCCCTAATTTTGAGGCAAAAATGCAGAAATTCCCTTTATTGTGGGGCAAAATTGCTGAGATTTCCCTTTCTTTGGACCAAATTGCAAAAATTTCCCTTATTTTGGGGTAAAATTGCAGAAATTTCCCTTATTTTGGGGTAAAAATGCAGTAATGCTTCTAATTTTGGAGCAAAAATTAAGAAATTCCTCTAATTTTGGAAGAAAAAGGCAGAACTTCCCCTTATTGTGGGGGAAAATTGCTGAGATTTTTCTTTCTTTGGACAAAATTTCAAAATCTTCCTTTATTTTGGGGTAAAATTGCAGAAATTTCCTTTATCTTGGGCAAAAATACAGAAATTTCTCTTCTTTCAGTTCATAAAGGCAGAAATTCCACTTATTAGGGGGCAAATTGCAGTAATTACCCTTATTTTAGGGCAAAAAGCCTGAAATTCCTCTTATTTTGTGCCAAAAAGGCAGAAATTCTTCTTATTTTAGGGCAAAAATGAGAAATTCCACTTAATTTTGGGCAAAAATGAAGAAATCCCTTATTTTGAACAAAAAAGACACTAATGCACCTAATTTGGGGGCAAAAAGGCAGAATTACCCTAATTTTTTGGGGCAAAAAGGCAGAAATTCCACTTATTTTGGGGCAAAAATGCTGAAATTCCCCTTATTTTGGAGCAAAAATGAAGAAATTTTCTTTTTTAGGGCAAAAAGACAGAAATTCTCATTATTTTAGGCCAAAAATAGAAATTACCCTTATTTTAGGCCAAAAAGACTAAGTTCCCCTTATTTTGGGGCAAAAGGGCAGAAATTCCCCTTATTTTAGGGCAAAAAAGGCAGAAATTCCCCTTAATTTTGGAAGAAAATGCAGAATTTTCTTTTAATTGTGGGCAAAAATGCAGAAATCCCCCTTATTTTGGGCCAAATAGGCAGAAATTTCCCTTATTTTGAGGCAAAAGAATAGAAATTTTAATTATTTTAGGATAAAATTGCAGAAACTTCCCTTATTTTGTGGCAAAAATGCAGAAATTCCCATTATTTTGGGGTAAAAAGGCAGAAATTTCCCTTATTTTGGAACAAAATTGCAGAAATTTCCCATATTTTGGGGCAAAAATGCAGTAATGCTTCTAATTTTTGAGTAAAATTCAGAAATTTCACTAATTTTGGGGCAAAAATCCCTATTATTTGGGGCAAAAATGCAGAAATATCCCTTTTTTGGGACAAAATTGCAGAAATTTCCTTTATTTTGAGGCAAATTGCAGAAATTTCATCTATTTTGGGGTAAAAATGCAGTAATGCTTCTAATTTTGGAGCAAAAATTCAGAAATTCCCCTAATTTTGGGGCAAAAAAGCAGAAATTCCCCTTATTGTGGGGCAAAATTGCTGAGATTTCCCTTTTTTTGGACAAAATTGCAAAAATTTCCCTTATTTAGGGATAAAATTGCAGAAATTTCCCTTATCTTGGTAAAAATTTTAGAAATTACCGTTCTTTCACGTCATAAAGGCAGAAATTCAACTTATTAGGGGGCAAATTGCAGAAATTACCCTTATTTTAGGGCAAAAAGACTGAAAATCCCCTTATTTTTTGCCTTAAAGGCGGAAATTCTTTTTAATTTAGGGCATAAATCAGAAATTCCACTTAATTTTGGGCAAAAAATGCAGAAATTTCCCTTATTTTGGGCAAAAAGACAGTAATGCACATAATTTGAAGGCAATAAGGCAGAAATTCCCCTAATTTTGGGGCAAAAAGGCAGAAATTTCCCTTATTGTGGGGCAAAATTGCTGAGATCTCCCTTTTTTTGGACAAAATTGCAAAAAATTCCCTTATTTTGGGGTAAAATTGCAGAAATTTCCCATATTTTGGGGTAAAAATGCAGTAATGCTTCTAATTTTGGAGCAAAAATTCAGAAATTCCCCTAATTTTGAGGCAAAAATGAAGAAATTCCCCTTATTGTGGGGCAAAATTGCTGAGATTTCCCTTTCTTTGGACCAAATTACAAAAATTTCCCTTATTTTGGGGTAAAATTGCAGAAATTTCCCTTATTTTGGGGTAAAAATGCAGTAGTGCTTCTAATTTTGGAGCAAAAATTAAGAAATTCCTCTAATTTTGGGGGAAAATGGCAGAACTTCCCCTTATTGTGGGGGAAAATTGCTGAGATTTTTTTTCTTTGGACAAAATTGAAAAATCTTTCTTTACTTTGGGGTAAAATTGCAGAAATTTCCTTTATCTTGGGCAAAAATACAGAAATTCCTATTCTTTCAGGTCATAAAGGCAGAAATTCCACTTATTAGGGGGCAAATTGCAGAAATTACCCTTATTTTAAGGCAAAAAGCCTGAAATTCCTCTTATTTTGTGCCAAGAAGGCAGAAATTCTTTTTATTTTAGGGAAAAAATTAGAAATTCCACTTAATTTTAAACAAAAATGCAGAAATTTCCCTTATTTTGAACAAAAATACACTAATGCACCTAATTTGGGGGCAAAAAGGCAGAAATTACCCTAATTTTTTGGGGCAGAAAGGCAGAAATTCCACTTATTTTGGGGCAAAAATGCTGAAATTCCCCTTATATTGGAGCAAAAATCCAGAAATTTTCCTTATTTTAGGGCAAAAAGACAGAAATTCTCATTATTTTAGGCCAAAAATAGAAATTAACCTTATTTTAGGCCAAAAAGACTAAATTCCCCTTATTTTGGGGCAAAAGAGCAGAAATTCCCCTTATTTTAGGGCAAAAAGGCAGAAATTCCCCTTAATTTTGGAAGAAAATGCAGAATTTTCTTTTAATTGTCGGCAAAAATGCAGAAATCCCCCTTATTTTGGGCCAAATAGGCAGAAATTTCCCTTATTTTGAGGCAAAAGAAAAGAAATTTTACTTATTTTAGGATAAAATTGCAGAAACTTCCCTTATTTTGTGGCAAAAATGCAGAAATTCCCATTATTTTTGCGTAAAAAGGAAGAAATTTCCCTTATTTTGGAACAAAATTGCAGAAATTTCCCATATTTTGGGGCAAAAATGCAGTAATGCTTCTAATTTTTGAGCAAAATTCAGAAATTTCACTAATTTTGGGGCAAAAAGGCAGAAATTCCCCTTATTGTGGGGCAAAATTGCTGAGATTTCCCTTTTTTTGGACAAAATTGCAAAAATTTTCCTTATTTTGGGGTAAAATTGCAGAAATTTCCCTTATTTTAAGGTAAAAATGCAGTAATAATTCTAATTATGGAGGAAAAATTCAGAAATTTCCCTAATTTTAGGGAAAAAAGCAGAAATTCCCCTTATTGTGCGGAAAAATTGCTGAGATTTCCCTTTTTTTGGACAAAATTGCAAAAATTTCCCTTATTTTGATGTAAAATTGCTGAAATTTCCCTTATCTTGGTCAAATATGTTAGAAATTCCCCTTCTTTCAGGTCATAAAGGCAGAAATTCCACTTATTAGGGGGCAATTTGCAGAAAATACCCTTATTTTAGGGGAAAAAGACTGAAATTCCCCTTATTTTTTGCCTTAAAGGCAGAAATTCTTTTTTTTTTTAGGGCATAAATCAGAAATTCCACTTAATTTAGGGCAAAAATAAAGAAATTTCCCTTATTTTGGGCAAAAAGACAGTAATGCACATAATTTGAAGGCAAAAAGGCAGAAATTCCCCTAATTTTGGGGCAAAAAGGCAGAAATTTCCTTTATTGTGGGGCAAAATTGCTGAGATCTTCCTTTTTTTGGACAAAATTGCAAAAATTTCCCTTATTTTGGGGTAAAATTGCAGAAATTTCCCATATTTTGGGGTAAAAATGCAGTAATGCTTCTAATTTTGGAGCAAAAATTCAGAAATTCCCCTAATTTTTAGACAAAAAGGCAGAATATCCCCTTATTGTTGGGCAAAATTGCTGAGATTTCCCTTTCCTTGGACAAAATTGCAAATATTTCCCTTATTTTGGGGTAAAATTGCAGAAATTTCCCTTATTTTGGGGTAAAAATGCAGTAATGTTTCTAATTTTGGAGCCAAAATTTAGAAATTCCCCTAATTTTGGGGCAAAAAGGCAGAACTTCCCTTTATTGTGGGGGAAAATTGCTGAGATTTTTCTTTCTTTGGACAAAATTGCAAAATCTTCCTATATTTTGGGGTAAAATTGTAGAAATTTCCTTTATTTTGGGCAAAAATACAGAAATTTCTCTTCTTTCAGGTCATAAAGGCAGAAATTCCACTTATTAGGGGGCAAATTGCAGAAATTACCCTTATTTTAGGGCAAAAAGCCTGAAATTCCTCATATTTTGTGCCAAAAAGGCAGAAATTCTTCTTATTTTAGGGCAATAATGAGAAATTCTACTTAATTTTGGGCAAAAATGCAGAAATTTCCCTTATTTTGAACAAAAAGACAGTAATGCACCTATTTTGGGGGCAAAAAGGCAGACATTACCCTAATTTTTGGGGCAAAAAGGCATAAATTCCTCTTATTTTGGGTCAAAAATGCTGAAATTCACTTTATTTTCGAGCAAAAATGCAGAAATTTTCCTTATTTTAAGGCAAAAAGACAGAAATTCTCATTATTTTAGGCCAAAAATAGAAATTACCCTTATTTTAGGCCAAAAAAACTAAATTCCCCTTATTTTGGGGCAAAAGGGCAGAAATTCCCCTTATTTTAGGGCAAAAAGGCAGCAATTCCCCTTAATTTTGGACGAAAATGCAGAACTTTCTTTTAATTGTGGGCAAAAATGCAGAAATCCCCCTTATTTTGGGCCAAATAGGCAGAAATTTCCCTTATTTTGAGGCAAAAGGATAGAAATTTAACTTATTTTAGGATAAAATTGCAGAAACTTCCCTTATTTTGTGGCAAAAATGCAGAAATTCCCATTATTTTGGGGTAAAAAGGCAGAAATTTCCCTTATTTAGGAACAAAATTGCAGAAATTTCCCATATTTTGGGGCAAAAATGCAGTAATGCTGCTAATTTTGGGGCAAAATTCATAAATTTCACTAATTTTGAGGCAAAAAGGCAAAAATCCCTATTATTTTGGGGCAAAAATTCAGAAATATCCCTTTTTTGGGACAAAATTGCAGTAATTTCTTTTATTTTGAGGCAAATTGCCGAAATTTTCCTTATTTTGGGGTAAAAATGCAGTAATAATTTTAATTATGGAGGAAAAATTCAGAAATTTCCCTAATTTTAGGGAAAAAAGCAGAAATTCCCCTTATTGTGCGGAAAAATTGCTGAGATTTCCCTTTTTTTTGGACAAAATTGCAAAAATTTTCCTTATTTTGATGTAAAATTGCAGAAATTTCCCTTGTCTTGGGCAAATATGTTAGAAATTCCCCTTCTTTCACGTCATAAAGGCAGAAATTCCACTTATTAGGGGGCAATTTGCAGAAAATACCCTTATTTTAGGGCAAAAAGGCTGAAATTCCCATTATTTTTTCCCTAAAGGCAGAAATTCTTTTTATTTAGGGCATAAATCAGAAATTCCACTTAATTTTGGGCAAAAATGAAGAAATTTCCCTTATTTTGGGCAAAAAGACAGTAATGCACATAATTTGACGGCAAAAAGGCAGAAATTACCCTAATTTTGGGGCAAAAAGGCAGAAATTTCCTTTATTGTGGGGCAAAATTGCTGAGATCTCCCTTTTTTTGAACAAAATTGCAAAAATTTCCCTTATTTTGGGGTAAAATTGCAGAAATTTCCCATATTTTGGGGTAAAAATGCAGTAATGCTTCTAATTTTGGAGCAAAAATTCAGAAATTCCCCTAATTTTGAGGCAAAAAGGCAGAAATTCCCCTTATTTTGGGGGAAAATTGCTGAGATTTTTCTTTCTTTGGACAAAATTGCAAAATCTTCCTTTATTTTGGGGTAAAATTGTAGAAATTTCCTTTATCTTGGGCAAAAATACAAAAATTCCTCTTTTTCAGGTCATAAAGGCTGAAATTCTACTTATTAGGTGGCAAATTGCAGAAATTACCCTTATTTTAGGGCGAAAAACCTGAAATTCCTCTTATTTTGTGCCAAAAGGCAGAAATTCTTCTTATTTTAGGGCAAAAATGAGAAATTCCACTTAATTTTTGGCAAAAATGCAGAAATTTCCCTTATTTTGAACAAAAAGACAGTAATGCACCTAATTTGGGGGCAAAAAGGCAGAAATTACCCTAATTTTTGAGGCAAAAAGGCAGAAATTCCTCTTATTTTGGGTCAAAAATGCTGAAATTACCCTTATTTTCGTGCAAAAATGCAGAAATTTTCCTTATTTTAAGGCAAAAAGACAGAAATTCACATTATTTTAGGACAAAAATAGAAATTACCCTTATTTTAGGCCAAAAAGACTAAATTCACCCTATTTTGGGGCAAAAGGGCAGAAATTCCCCTTATTTTAGGGCAAAAAGGCAGCAATTCCCCTTAATTTTGGACGAAAATGCAGAACTTTCTTTTAATTGTGGGCAAAAATGCAGAAATCCCCCTTATTTTGGGCCAAATAGGCAGATATTTCCCTTATTTTGAGGCAAAAGGATAGAAATTTAACTTATTTTAGGATAAAATTGCAGAAACTTCCCTTATTTTGTGGCAAAAATGCAGAAATTCCCATTATTTTGGGGTAAAAAGGCAGAAATTTCCCTTATTTAGGAACAAAATTGCAGAAATTTCCCATATTTTGGGGCAAAAATGCAGTAATGCTGCTAATTTTGGGGCAAAATTCAGAAATTTCACTAATTTTGAGGCAAAAAGGCAAAAATCCCTATTATTTTGGGGCAAAAATTCAGAAATATCCCTTTTTTGGGACAAAATTGCAGAAATTTCTTTTATTTTGAGGCAAATTGCCGAAATTTTCCTTATTTTGGGGTAAAAATGCAGTAATAATTCTAATTATGGAGGAAAAATTCAGAAATTTCCCTAATTTTAGGGAAAAAAGCAGAAATTCCCCTTATTGTGCGGAAAAATTGCTGAGATTTCCCTTTTTTTGGACAAAATTGCAAAAATTTCCCTTATTTTGATGTAAAATTGCAGAAATTTCCCTTATCTTGGGCAAATATGTTAGAAATTCCCCTTCTTTCAGGTCATAAAGGCAGAAATTCCACTTATTAGGGGGCAATTTGCAGAAAATACCCTTATTTTAGGGCAAAAAGACTGAAATTCCCCTTATTTTTTGCCTTAAAGGCAGAAATTCTTTTTATTTTAGGGCATAAATCAGAAATTCCACTTAATTTTGGGCAAAAATGAAGAAATTTCCCTTATTTTGGGCAAAAAGACAGTAATGCACATAATTTGAAGGCAAAAAGGCAGAAATTCCCCTAATTTTGGGGCAAAAATTTCCTTTATTGTGGGGCAAAATTGCTGAGATTTCCCTTTTTTTTGGACAAAATTGCAAAAATTTTCTTTATTTTGATGTAAAATTGCAGAAATTTCCCTTATCTTGGGCAAATATGTTAGAAATTCCCCTTCTTTCAGGTCATAAAGGCAGAAATTCCACTTATTAGGGAGCAATTTGCAGAAAATACCCTTATTTTAGGGCAAAAAGGCTGAAATTCCCATTATTTTTTGCCTTAAAGGCAGAAATTCTTTTTATTTAGGGCATAAATCAGAAAATCCACTTAATTTTGGGCAAAAATGAAGAAATTTCCCTTATTTTGGGCAAAAAGACAGTAATGCACATAATTTGAAGGCAAAAAGGCAGAAATTCCCCTAATTTTGTGGCAAAAAGGCAGAAATTTCCTTTATTGTGGGGCAAAATTGCTGAGATCTCCCTTTTTTTGGACAAAATTGCAAAAATTTCCCTTATTTTGGGGTAAAATTGCAGAAATTTCCCATATTTTGGGGTAAAAATGCAGTAATGCTTCTAATTTTGGAGCAAAAATTCAGAAATTCCCCTAATTTTGAGGCAAAAAGGCAGAAATTCCCCTTATTTTGGGGGAAAATTGCTGAGATTTTTCTTTCTTTGGACAAAATTGCAAAATCTTCCTTTATTTTGGGGTAAAATTGTAGAAATTTCCTTTATCTTAGGCAAAAATACAAAAATTCCTCTTTTTCAGGTTATAAAGGCTGAAATTCTACTTATTAGGGGGCAAATTGCAGAAATTACCCTTATTTTAGGGCGAAAAACCTGAAATTCCTCTTATTTTGTGCCAAAAGGCAGAAATTCTTCTTATTTTAGGGCAAAAATGAGAAATTCCACTTAATTTTGGGCAAAAATGCAGAAATTTCCCTTATTTTGAACAAAAAGACAGTAATGCACCTAATTTGGGGGCAAAAAGGCAGAAATTACCCTAATTTTTGAGGCAAAAAGGCAGAAATTCCTCTTATTTTGGGTCAAAAATGCTGAAATTCCCCTTATTTTCGTGCAAAAATGCAGAAATTTTTATTATTTTAAGGCAAAAAGACAGAAATTCACATTATTTTAGGACAAAAATAGAAATTACCCTTATTTTAGGCCAAAAAGACTAAATTCACCCTATTTTGGGGCAAAAGGGCAGAAATTCCCCTTATTTTAGGGCAAAAAGGCAGCAATTCCCCTTAATTTTGGACGAAAATGCAGAACTTTCTTTTAATTGTGGGCAAAAATGCAGAAATCCCCCTTATTTTGGGCCAAATAGGCAGATATTTCCCTTATTTTGAGGCAAAAGGATAGAAATTTAACTTATTTTAGGATAAAATTGCAGAAACTTCCCTTATTTTGTGGCAAAAATGCAGAAATTCCCATTATTTTGGGGTAAAAAGGCAGAAATTTCCCTTATTTAGGAACAAAATTGCAGAAATTTCCCATATTTTGGGGCAAAAATGCAGTAATGCTGCTAATTTTGGGGCAAAATTCAGAAATTTCACTAATTTTGAGGCAAAAAGGCAAAAATCCCTATTATTTTGGGGCAAAAATTCAGAAATATCCCTTTTTTGGGACAAAATTGCAGAAATTTCTTTTATTTTGAGGCAAATTGCCGAAATTTTCCTTATTTTGGGGTAAAAATGCAGTAATAATTCTAATTATGGAGGAAAAATTCAGAAATTTCCCTAATTTTAGGGAAAAAAGCAGAAATTCCCCTTATTGTGCGGA
The DNA here is from genome assembly GCF_963924665.1 of Micromys minutus. NCBI lineage: Eukaryota > Metazoa > Chordata > Mammalia > Rodentia > Muridae > Micromys > Micromys minutus. The sequence goes on from NW_027667536.1 coordinate 406,035, forward strand.
AAAATTGCTGAGATTTCCCTTTTTTTGGACAAAATTGCAAAAATTTCCCTTATTTTGATGTAAAATTGCAGAAATTTCCCTTATCTTGGGCAAATATGTTAGAAATTCCCCTTCTTTCAGGTCATAAAGGCAGAAATTCCACTTATTAGGGGGCAATTTGCAGAAAATACCCTTATTTTAGGGCAAAAAGACTGAAATTCCCCTTATTTTTTGCCTTAAAGGCAGAAATTCTTTTTATTTTAGGGCATAAATCAGAAATTCCACTTAATTTTAGGCAAAAATGAAGAAATTTCCCTTATTTTGGGCAAAAAGACAGTAATGCACATAATTTGAAGGCAAAAAGGCAGAAATTCCCCTAATTTTGGGGCAAAAATTTCCTTTATTGTGGGGCAAAATTGCTGAGATCTTCCTTTTTTTGGACAAAATTGCAAAAATTTCCCTTATTTTGGGGTAAAATTGCAGAAATTTCCCATATTTTGGGGTAAAAATGCAGTAATGCTTCTAATTTTGGAGCAAAAATTCAGAAATTCCCCTAATTTTTAGGCAAAAAGGCAGAATATCCCCTTATTGTTGGGCAAAATTGCTGAGATTTCCCTTTCTTTGGACAAAATTGCAAATATTTCACTTATTTTGGGGTAAAATTGCAGAAATTTCCCTTATTTTGGGGTAAAAATGCAGTAATGTTTCTAATTTTGGAGCCAAAATTTAGAAATTCCCCTAATTTTGGGGCAAAAAGGCAGAACTTCCCTTTATTGTGGGGGAAAATTGCTGAGATTTTTCTTTCTTTGGACAAAATTGCAAAATCTTCCTATATTTTGGGGTAAAATTGTAGAAATTTCCTTTATTTTGGGCAAAAATACAGAAATTCCTCTTCTTTCAGGTCATAAAGGCAGAAATTCCACTTATTAGGGGGCAAATTGCAGAAATTACCCTTATTTTAGGGCAAAAAGCCTGAAATTCCTCATATTTTGTGCCAAAAAGGCAGAAATTCTTCTTATTTTAGGGCAATAATGAGAAATTCTACTTAATTTTGGGCAAAAATGCAGAAATTTCCCTTATTTTGAACAAAAAGACAGTAATGCACCTATTTTGGGGGCAAAAAGGCAGACATTACCCTAATTTTTGGGGCAAAAAGGCATAAATTCCTCTTATTTTGGGTCAAAAATGCTGAAATTCCCTTTATTTTCGAGCAAAAAAGCAGAAATTTTCCTTATTTTAAGGCAAAAAGACAGAAATTCTCATTATTTTAGGCCAAAAATAAAAATTACCCTTATTTTAGGCCAAAAAAACTAAATTCCCCTTATTTTGGGGCAAAAGGGCAGAAATTCCCCTTATTTTAGGGCAAAAAGGCAGAAATTCCCCTTAATTTTGGACGAAAATGCAGAACTTTCTTTTAATTGTGGGCAAAAATGCAGAAATCCCCCTTATTTTGGGCCAAATAGGCAGAAATTTCCCTTATTTTGAGGCAAAAGGATAGAAATTTAACTTATTTTATGATAAAATTGCAGAAACTTCCCTTATTTTGTGGCAAAAATGCAGAAATTCCCATTATTTTGGGGTAAAAAGGCAGAAATTTCCCTTATTTAGGAACAAAATTGCAGAAATTTCCCATATGTTGGGGCAAAAATGCAGTAATGCTGCTAATTTGGGGGCAAAATTCAGAAATTTCACTAATTTTGAGGCAAAAAGGCAAAAATCCCTATTATTTTGGGGCAAAAATTCAGAAATATCCCTTTTTTGGGACAAAATTGCAGAAATTTCCTTTATTTTGAGGCAAATTGCCGAAATTTTCCTTATTTTAAGGTAAAAATGCAGTAATAATTCTAATTATGGAGGAAAAATTCAGAAATTTCCCTAATTTTAGGGAAAAAAGCAGAAATTCCCCTTATTGTGCAAAAAAATTGCTGAGATTTCCCTTTTTTTGGACAAAATTGCAAAAATTTCCCTTATTTTGATGTAAAATTGCAGAAATTTCCCTTATCTTGGGCAAATATGTTAGAAATTCCCCTTCTTTCAGGTCATAAAGGCAGAAATTCCACTTATTAGGGGGCAATTTGCAGAAAATACCCTTATTTTAGGGCAAAAAGACTGAAATTCCCCTTATTTTTTGCCTTAAAGGCAGAAATTCTTTTTATTTTAGGGCATAAATCAGAAATTCCACTTAATTTTGGGCAAAAATGAAGAAATTTCCCTTATTTTGGGCAAAAAGACAGTAATGCACATAATTTGAAGGCAAAAAGGCAGAAATTCCCCTAATTTTGGGGCAAAAAGGCAGAAATTTCCTTTATTGTGGGGCAAAATTGCTGAGATCTTCCTTTTTTTGGACAAAATTGCAAAAATTTCCCTTATTTTGGGGTAAAATTGCAGAAATTTCCCTTATTTTGGGGTAAAAATGCAGTAATGCTTCTAATTTTGGAGCAAAAATTTAGAAATTCCCCTAAGTTTAGGGCAAAAAGGCAGAACTTCCCCTTATTGTGGGGGAAAATTGCTGAGATTTTTCTTTCTTTGGACAAAATTGCAAAATCCTCCTTTATTTTGGGGTAAAATTGTAGAAATTTCCTTTAACTTGGGCAAAAATACAGAAATTCCTCTTTTTTCAGTTCATAAAGGCAGAAATTCCACTTATTAGGGGGCAAATTGCAGAAATTACCCTTATTTTAGGGCGAAAAGCCTGAAATTCCTCTTATTTTGTGCCAAAATGCAGAAATTCTTCTTATTTTAGAGCAAAAATGAGAAATTCCACTTAATTTTGGGCAAAAATGCAGAAATTTCCTTTATTTTGAACAAAAAGACAGTAATGCACCTAATTTGGGGGCAAAAAGGCAGAAATTACCCTAATTTTTGGGGCAAAAAGGCAGAAATTCCTCTTATTTTGGGTCAAAAATGCTGAAATTCCTCTTATTTTCGAGCAAAAATGCAGAAATTTTCCATATTTTAAGGCAAAAAGACAGAAATTCTCATTATTTTAGGCCAAAAATAGAAATTACCCTTATTTTAGGCCAAAAAGACTAAATTCACCCTATTTTGGGGCAAAAAAGCAGAAATTCCTCTTATTTTAGGGCAAAAAGGCAGAAATTCCCCTTAATTTTGGACAAAAATGGAGAACTTTCTTTTAATTGTGGGCAAAAATGCAGAAATCCCCCTTATTTTGGGCCAAATAGGCAGATATTTCCCTTATTTTGAGGCAAAAGGATAAAAATTTAACTTATTTTAGGATAAAATTGCAGAAACTTCCTTTATTTTTTGGCAAAAATGAAGAAATTCCCATTATTTTGGGGTAAAAAGGCAGAAATTTCCCTTATTTTGGAACAAAATTGCAGAAATTTCCCATATTTTGGGGCAAAAATGCAGTAATGTTTCTAAATTTGGAGCAAAATTCAGAAATTTCACTAATTTGGGGGCAAAAAGGCAAAAATCCCTATTATTTGGGGCAAAAATGCAGATATATCCCTTTTTTGGGACAAAATTGAGAAATTTCCTTTATTTTTAGGCAAATTGCAGAAATTTCCTCTATTTTGGGGTAAAAATGCAGTAATGCTTCTAATTTTGGAGCAAAAATTCAGAAATTCCCCTAATTTTGGGGCAAAAATGCAGAAATACCCCTTATAGTGGGGCAAAAATGCTGAGATTTCCCTTTTTTTGGACAAAATTGCAAAAATTTCCCTTATTTTGGGGTAAAATTGCAGAAATTTCCCTTATCTTGGTAAAAATTTTAGAAATTACCGTTCTTTCAGGTCATAAAAGCAGAAATTCCACTTATTAGAGGGCAAATTGCAGAAATTACCTTTATTTTAGGGCAAAAAGACTGAAAATCCCCTTATTTTTGGCTTTAAAGGCAGAAATTCTTTTTATTTTAGGGCATAAATCAGAAATTCCACTTAATTTTGGGCAAAAATGCAGAAATTTTCTTTATTTTGGGCAAAAAGACAGTAATGCACATAATTTGAAGGCAAAAAGGCAGAAATTCCCCTAATTTTGGGGCAAAAAGGCAGAAATTTCCCTTATTGTGGGGCAAAATTGCTGAGATCTCGCTGTTTTTGGACAAAATTGCAAAAATTTCCCTTATTTTGTGGTAAAATTGCAGAAATTTCCCATATTTTGGGGTAAAAATGCAGTAATGCTTCCAATTTTGTAGCAAAAATTTAGAAATTCCCCTAATTTTGAGGAAAAAAGGCAGAAATTTCTTTTATTGTGGGGCAAAATTGCTGAGATTTCCCTTTCTTTGGACAAAATTGCAAAAATTTCCCTTATTTTTGGGTAAAATTGCAGAAATTTCCCTTATTTTCGGGTAAAAATGCAGTAATGCTTCTAATTTTGAAGCAAAAATTAAGAAATTCCCTTAATTTAGGGGCAAAAAGGCAGAACTTCTTCTTATTGTGGGGGAAAATTGCTGAGATTTTTCTTACTTTGGACAAAATTGCAAAATCTTCCTTTATTTTGGGGTAAAATTGCAGAAATTTCCTTTATCTTGGGCAAAAATACAGAAATTCCTCTTTTTTCAGGTCATAAAAGGAGAAATTTCCCTTATTTTGGGGCAAAAATGCTGAAATTCCCCTTATTTTGGAGCAAAAATGCAGAAATTTTCCTTATTTTAGGGCAAAAAGACAGAAATTCTCATTATTTTACGCCAAAAATAGAAATTACCCTTATTTTAGGCCAAAAAGACTAAATTCCCCTTATTTTGGGGCAAAAGGGCAGAAATTCCCCTTATTTTAGGGCAAAAAGGCAGAAATTCCCCTTAATTTTGGACGAAAATGCAGAACTTTCTTTTAATTGTGGGCAAAAATGCAGAAATCCCCCTTATTTTGGGCCAAATAGGCAGAAATTTCCCTTATTTTGAGGCAAAAGTATAGAAATTTAATTTATTTTAGGATAAAATTGCAGAAACTTCCTTTATTTTGTGGCATAAATGCAGAAATTCCTATTATTTTGGGGTAAAAAGGAAGAAATTTCCCTTCTTTTTAAACAAAATTGCAGAAATTTCCCATATTTTGGGGCAAAAATACAGTAATGCTTCTAATTTTGGAACAAAATTCAGAAATTTCACTAATTTTGGGGCAAAAAGGCAAAAATCCCTATTATTTGGGGCAAAAATTCAGAAATATCTCTTTTTTGGGACTAAATGGCAGAAATTTCCTTTATTTTGAGGCAAATTTCAGAAATTTTCTATATTTTGGGGTAAAAATGCAGTAATGCTTCTAATTTTAGAGCAAAAATTCAGAAATTCCCTTAATTTTGGGGCAAAAATGCAGAAATTCCCCTTATTGTGGGGCAAAATTGCTGAGATTTCTTTTTTTTTTTGGACAAAATTGCAAAAATTTCCCTTATTTTGGGGTAAAATTGCAGAAATTTCCCTTATCTTGGTAAAAATTTTAGAAATTACCGTTCTTTCAGGTCATAAAGGCAGAAATTCCACTTATTAGGGGGCCCAATGCAGAAATTACCCTTATTTTAGGGCAAAAAGACTGAAAATCCCCTTATTTTTTGCCTTAAAGGCAGAAATTCTTTTTATTTTAGGGCAAAAATCAGAAATTCCACTTACTTTGTGGCAAAAATGCAGAAATTCCCTTTATTTTTAGCCAAATAGGCAGAAATTTCCTTTATTTTGTGGCAAAAGTTTAGAAATTTAACTTATTCTAGGATAAAATTGCAGTAACTTCATTTATTTTGTTGAAAAAATGCAGAAATTCCCATTATTTTGTTGTAAAAAGGAAGAAATTTCTCTTATTTTGTAACAAAATTGCTGAAATTTTCCATATTTTTGGGCAAAAAACCAGTAATGCTTCTAATTTTGGAGCAAAATTCAGAAATTTCACTAATTTTGGGACAAAATTAAGAAATTTCACTAATTTTGTTGCAAAAGGCAGAAATTCCTATTATTTTGTGGTAAAAATGCAGAAATTCCTTTTATTTGGGGGCAAAACGGCAGAAATTCTCCTCATTTGGGGGCAAAAAGTCAGAAATTTTTTTTATTTTGGAGCAAAAATGAAGAAAATTCCATTATTTTGGTGCAAAATTGCATAAATTTCCCTTATTATGGGGCAAAAAGCAGAAATTACCCTAATTTTAGGGCAAAATTGCAGAAATTTCCCTTATTTGGGGCATAATTACAGAAATTCCCCTAATTTTGGGAAAAATTGCAGAAATTCCTATTATTTTGGAGCAAAAATGCAAAAATTTTTCTTAATACAGGGCAAAAATACAGAAATTCCCTTTATTTTGGGGCAAAAATGCAGAAATTGCTCTTATTTTAGGCCAAAAATACAGAAATTAACCTTATATTTGTGCAAAAATGCAGAAATTTTTCTTAATTTGGGGCAAAAATGCAGAAATTCCCTTTATTTGGGGCCAAAAAGGCAGGAATTTCCCTTATTTTGGGGCAAAAGTATAGAACTTTAACTTATTTTAGGATAATATTGCAGAAATTTACCTTATTTTGTGGCAAAAATGAAGAAATTCCCATTATTTTGGGGTAGAAAGGCAGAAATTCCCTTTATTTTGGAACAAAATTGCAGAAATTTCCCATATTTTTGGGCAAAAATGCACTAATGCTTCTAATTTTGTGGCAAATATTAGAGATTCCACTAAATTTGGGGCAAAAATGCAGAAATTCCATTTATTTGGGGGCAAAAATTCCGAAATTTCCTTTTTTGGGTCAAAAAGGCAGAAAATTCTTTTTTTTTGAGGCAAATCGCTGAAATTTCCCTTATTTTGTGGCAAAAATTCTGTAATGCCTCTAATTTTAGGGTAAAAATCAGAAATTCCGTTAATTTTGGGGCAAAAAGACAGAAATTCCCCTTATTGTGGGGGAAATTAATGAAATTTCCTTTTTTTGGGACAAAATTGCAGAAATTTCCCTTATTTTTAAGCAAAATTGCAGAAATTTCCTTTATCTTGTGGCAAAAATGCAGAAATTCCTTTTATTTCATGGCAAAAGGGCAGAAATTACGCTTTTTTGGTGGCAAATACTAGAACTTACCCGTATTTTAGGAAAAAAGCCTGAATTTCCTCTTATTTTGTGCCAAAAAGGCAGAAATTCTTCTTATTTTAGAGCAAAAAGGCAGAAATTCCACATAATTTTGGCCAAAAATGCAGAAATTTCTATTATTTTGGGGCAAAAACACAGTAATGCACCTAATTTGGTGGTAAAAATGCATAAATTCCCCTAATTTGGGGGCAAAAAGGCAAAAATTCCCCTTAATTTTGGGCAAAAATGCAGAAATTTCCCTTAATTTTGGGCAAAAATGCAGAAATTCCCCTTATTTTGGGCCAAATAGGCAGAAATTTCCCTTATTTTGTTGCAAAAGAATAGAAATTTAACTTATTTTAAGAAAAAATTGCAGAAACTTCCCTTATTTTGTGGCAAAAATGCAGAAATTCTCATTATTTTGGGGTATAAAGGCAGAAATTTCCCTTATTTTGAACAAAATTGCAGAAATTTCCCATATTTTGGGGCAAAAATGCAGTAATGCTGCTAATTTTGGGGCAAAATTCAGAAATTTCACTAATTTTGAGGCAAAAAGGCAAAAATCCCTATTATTTTGGGGCAAAAATGCAGAAATATTTCTTTTTTGGGACAAAATTGCAGAAATTTCCTTTATTTTGAGGCAAATTGCAGAAATTTCCCTTATTTTGGGGTAAAAATGCAGTAATGCTTCTAATTATGGAGGAAAAATTCAGAAATTCTCCTAATTTTGGGGCAAAAATGCAGAAATTCCCCTTATTGTGGAAAAAAATTGCTGAGATTTTTCTTTTTTTGGACAAAATTGCAAAAATTTTCCTTATTTTGGGGTAAAATTGCAGAAATTTCCCTTATCTAGGGCAAAAATATTAGAAATTTCCCTTCTTTCAGGTCATAAAGGCAGAAATTCCACTTATTAGGGGGCAATTTGCAGAAAATACCCTTATTTTAGGGCCAAAAGGCTGAAATTCCCCTTATTTTTTGCCTTAAAGGCAGAAATTCTTTTTATTTTAGGGCAAAAATCAGAAATTCCACTTAATTTTGGGCAAAAATGCAGAAATTTCCCTTATTTTGTGCAAAAAGACAGTAATGCACCTAATTTGAAGGCAAAAAGGCAGAAATTCCCATAATTTTGGGGCAAAAACGCAGAAATTTCCTTTATTGTGGGGCAAAATTGCTGAGATTTCCTATTCTTTGGACAAAATTGCAAAAATTTCCCTTATTTTGGGGTAAAATTGCAGAAATTTCCCTTATTTTGGGGTAAAAATGCAGTAATGCTTCTAATTTTGGAGCAAAAATTTAGAAATTTCCCTAATTTTGTGGCAAAAAAGCAGAACTTCCCGTTATTGTGGGGGAAAATTGCTGAGATTTTTCTTTCTTTGGACAAAATTGCAATATCTTCCTTTATTTTGGGGTAAAATTGTAGAAATTTCCTTTATTTTGGGCAAAAATACAGAAATTCTTCTTTTTTCAGGTTATAAAGGCAGAAATTCCACTTATTAGGGGGCAAATTGCAGAAATTACCCTTATTTTAGGGCAAAAAGCCTGAAATTCCTCTTATTTTTGTGCCAAAAAGGCAGAAATTCTTCTTATTTTAGGGCAAAAATGAGAAATTCCACTTAATTTTGGGCAAAAATGCAGAAATCCCTTATTTTGAACAAAAAGACACTAATGCACCTAATTTGGGGGCAAAAAGGCAGAAATTACCCTAATTTTTTGGGGCAAAAAGGCAGAAATTCCACTTATTTTGGGGCAAAAATGGTGAAATTCCCCTTATTTTGGAGCAAAAATGCAGAAATTTTCTTTATTTTAGGGCAAAAAGACAGAAATTCTCATTATTTTAGGCCAAAAATAGAAATTACCCTTATTTTAGGCCAAAAAGACTAAGTTCCCCTTATTTTGGGGCAAAAGGGCAGAAATTCCCCTTATTTTAGGGCAAATAGGCAGAAATTCCCCTTAATTTTGGAAGAAAATGCAGAATTTTCTTCTAATTGTGGGCAAAAATGCAGAACTCCCCCTTATTTTGGGCCAAATAGGCAGAAATTTCCCTTATTTTGAGGCAAAAGAATAGAAATTTTACTTATTTTAGGATAAAATGGCAGAAACTTCCCTTATTTTGTGGCAAAAATGCAGAAATTCCCATTATTTTGGGGTAAAAAGGCAGAAATTTCCCTTATTTTGGAACAAAATTGCAGAAATTTCCCATATTTTGGGGCAAAAATGCAGTAATGCTTCTAATTTTTGAGTAAAATTCAGAAATTTCACTAATTTTGGGGCAAAAACGCAAAAATCCCTATTATTTGGGGCAAAAATGCAGAAATATCTCTTTTTTGGGACAAAATTGCAGAAATTTCCTTTATTTTGAGGCAAATTGCAGAAATTTCATCTATTTTGGGGTAAAAATGCAGTAATGCTTCTAATTTTTAAGCAAAAATTCAGAAATTCCCCTAATTTTGGGGCAAAAAAGCAGAAATTCCCCTTATTGTGGTGCAAAATTGCTGAGATTTCCCTTTTTTTCGACAAAATTGCAAAAATTTCCCTTATTTTGGGGTAAAATTGCAGAAATTTCCCTTATCTTTGTAAAAATTTTAGAAATTACCGTTCTTTCAGGTCATAAAGGCAGAAATTCAACTTATTAGGGGGCAAATTGCAGAAATTACCCTTATTTTAGGGCAAAAAGCCTGAAATTCCTCATATTTTGTGCCAAAGGCAGAAATTCTTCTTATTTTAGGGCAATAATGAGAAATTCTACTTAATATTGGGCAAAAATGCAGAAATTTCCCTTATTTTGAACAAAAAGACAGTAATGCACCTATTTTGGGGGCAAAAAGGCAGAAATTACCCTAATTTTTGGGGCAAAAAGGCATAAATTCCTCTTATTTTGGGTCAAAAATGTTGAAATTCCCTATATTTTCGAGCAAAAATGCAGAAATTTTCCTTATTTTAAGGCAAAAAGTCAGAAATTCTCATTATTTTAGGCCAAAAATAGAAATTACCCTTATTTTAGGCCAAAAAAAATAATTCCGCTTATTTTGGGGCAAAAGGGCAGAAATTCCCCTTATTTTAGGGGAAAAAGGCATAAATTCCCCTTAATTTTGGAAGAAAATACAAAACTTTCTTTTAATTGTGGGCAAACATGCAGAAATCCCCCTTATTTTGGGCCAAATAGGCAGAAATTTCTCTTATTTTGAGGCAAAAGTATAGAAATTTAACTTATTTTAGGATAAAATTGCAGAAACTTCCCTTATTTTGTGGCAAAAATGCAGAAATTCCCATTATTTTGGGGTAAAAAGGCAGAAATTTCCCTTATTTTGGAACAAAAATGCAGAATTTTCCCATATTTTGGGGCAAAAATGCAGTAATGCTTCTAATTTTTGAGCAAATTTCAGAAGTTTCACTAATTTTGGGGCAAAAAGTCAAAAATCCCTATTATTTTGGGCAAAAATGCAGAAATATCCTTTTTTTTGGGACAAAATTGCAGAAATTTCCTTTATTTTGAGGCAAATTGCAGAAATTTCCTCTATTTTGGGGTAAAAATGCAGTAATGCTTCTAATTTTGGAGCAAAAATTCAGAAATTCCCCTAATTTTGGGGCAAAAATACAGAAATTCCTCTTATTGTGGGGCAAAATTGCTGAGATTTCCCTTTTTTTGGACAAAATTGCAAATATTTCCCTTATTTTGGGGTAAAATTGCAGAAATTTATTTATCTTGGTAAAAATTTTAGAAATTACCGTTCTTTCAGTTCATAAAGGCAGAAATTCCACTTATTAGGGGGCAAATTGCAGAAATTAGCCTTATTTTAGGGCAAAAAAACTGAAAATCCCCTTATTTTTTGCCTTAAAGGCAGAAATTCTTTTTATTTTAGGGCATAAATCAGAAATTCCACTTAATTTTGGGCAAAAATGCAGAAATTTCTCTTATTTTGGGCAAAAAGACAGTAATGCACATAATTTGAAGGCAAAAAGGCAGAAATTCCCCTAATTTTGGGGCAAAAAGGCAGAAATTTCCCTTATTGTGGGGCAAAATTACTGAGATCTCCTTTTTTTTGGACAAAATTGCAAAAATTTCCCTTATTTTGGGGTAAAATTGCAGAAATTTCCCATATTTTGGGGTAAAAATGCAGTAATGCTTCTAATTTTGGAGCAAGAATTAAGAAATTCCTCTAATTTTGGGGGGAAAAGGCAGAACTTCCCCTTATTGTGGGGGAAAATTGCTGAGATTTTCCTTTCTTTGGACAAAATTGCAAAATCTTCCTTTATTTTGGGGTAAAATTGCAGAAATTTCCTTTATCTTTGGCAAAAATACTGAAATTCCTCTTCTTTCAGGTCATAAATGCAGAAATTCCACTTTTTAGGGGGCAAATTGCAGAAATTACCCTTATTTTAGGGCAAAAAGCCTGAAATTCCTCTTATTTTGTGCCAAAAAGGCAGAAATTCTTCTTATTTTAGGGCAATAATGAGAAATTCTACTTAATTTTGGGCAAAAATGCAGAAATTTCCCTTATTTTGAACAAAAAGTCAGTAATGCACCTATTTTGGGGGCAAAAAGGCAGACATTACCCTAATTTTTGGGGCAAAAAGGAAGAAATTTCTCTTATTTTGGGTCAAAAATGCTGAAATTCCCCTTATTTTCGAGCAAAAATGCAGAAATTTTCCTTATTTTAAGGCAAAAAGACAGAAATTCTCATTATTTTAGGCCAAAAATAAAAATTACCCTTATTTTAGGTCAAAAAAACTAAATTCCCCTTATTTTGGGGCAAAAAGGGCAGAAATTCCCCTTTATTTTAAGGCAAAAAGGCAGAAATTCCCCTTAATTTTGGACGAAAATGCAGAAATTTCTTTTAATTGTGGGCAAAAATGCAGAAATCCCCCTTATTTCTGCCAAATAGGCAGAAATTTCCCTTATTTTGAGGCAAAAGGATAGAAATTTAACTTATTTTAGGATAAAATTGCAGAAACTTCCCTTATTTTGTGGCAAAAATGCAGAAATTCCCATTATTTTGGGGTAAAAAGGCAGAAATTTCCCTTATTTTGGAACAAAAATGCAGAAATTTCCCATATTTTGGGGCAAAAATGCAGTAATGCTTCTAATTTTTGAGCAAATTTCAGAAGTTTCACTAATTTTGGGGCAAAAAGGCAAAAATCCCTATTATTTTGGGCAAAAATGCAGAAATATCCTTTTTTTTGGGACAAAATTGCAGAAATTTCCTTTATTTTGAGGCAAATTGCAGAAATTTCCTCTATTTGGGGTAAAAATGCAGTAATGCTTCTAATTTTGGAGCAAAAATTCAGAAATTCCCCTAATTTTGGGTCAAAAATACAGAAATTCCTCTTATTGTGGGGCAAAATTGCTGAGATTTCCCTTTTTTTGGACAAAATTGCAAAAATTTCCCTTATTTTGATGTAAAATTGCAGAAATTTCCCTTATCTTGGGCAAATATGTTAGAAATTCCCCTTCTTTCAGGTCATAAAGGCAGAAATTCCACTTATGAGGGGGCAAATTGCAGAAATTACCCTTATTTTAGGGCAAAAAAACTGAAAATCCCCTTATTTTTTGCCTTAAAGGCAGAAATTCTTTTTATTTTAGGGCATAAATCAGAAATTCCACTTAATTTTGGGCAAAAATGCAGAAATTTCCCTTATTTTGGGCAAAAAGACAGTAATGCACATAATTTGAAGGCAAAAAGGCAGAAATTCCCCTAATTTTGGGGCAAAAAGGCAGAAATTTCCCTTATTGTGGGGAAAAATTGCTGAGATCTCCCTTTTTTTGGACAAAATTGCAAAAATTTCCCTTATTTTGGGGTAAAATTGCAGAAATTTCCCATATTTTGGGGTAAAAATGCAGTAATGCTTCTAATTTTGGAGCAAAAATTAAGAAATTCCTCTAATTTTGGGGGGAAAAGGCAGAACTTCCCCTTATTGTGGGGGAAAATTGCTGAGATTTTTCTTTCTTTGGACAAAATTTCAAAATCTTCCTTTATTTTGGGGTAAAATTGCAGAAATTTCATTTATCTTGGGCAAAAATACAGAAATTTCTCTTCTTTCAGGTCATAAAGGCAGAAATTCCACTTATTAGGGGGCAAATTGCTGTAATTACCCTTATTTTAGGGCAAAAAGCCTGAAATTCCTCTTATTTTTGTGCAAAAAGGCAGAAATTCTTCTTATTTTAGGGCAAAAATGAGAAATTCCACTTAATTTTGGGCAAAAATGCAGAAATCCCTTATTTTGAACAAAAAGACACTAATGCACCTAATTTGGGGGCAAAAAGGCAGAAATTACCCTAATTTTTTGGGTCAAAAGGGCAGAAATTCCACTTATTTTGGGGCAAAAATGCTGATATTCCCCTTATTTTGGAGCAAAAATGCAGAAATTTTCCTTATTTTAGGGCAAAAAGACAGAAATTCTCATTATTTTAGGCCAAAAATAGAAATTACCCTTATTTTAGGCCAAAAAGACTAAATTCCCCTTATTTTGGGGCAAAAGGGCAGAAATTCCCCTTATTTTAGGGCAAAAAGGCTGAAATTCCCCTTAATTTTGGAAGAAAATGCAGAATTTTATTTTAATTGTGGGCAAAAATGCAGAAATCCCCCTTATTTTGGGCCAAATAGGCAGAAATTTCCCTTATTTTGAGGCAAAAGGATAGAAATTTAACTTATTTTAGGATAAAATTGCAGAAACTTCTCTTATTTTGTGGCAAAAATGCAGAAATTCCCATTATTTTGGGTTTAAAAGGCAGAAATTTCCCTTATTTTGGAACAAAAATGCAGAAATTTCCCATATTTTGGGGCAAAAATGCAGTAATGCTTCTAATTTTTGAGCAAATTTCAGAAGTTTCACTAATTTTGGGGCAAAAAGTCAAAAATCCCTATTATTTTGGGCAAAAATGCAGAAATATCCTTTTTTTGGGACAAAATTGCAGAAATTTCCTTTTTTTGAGGCAAATTGCAGAAATTTCCTCTATTTTGGGGTAAAAATGCAGTAATGCTTCTAATTTTGGAGCAAAAATTCAAAAATTCCCCTAATTTTGAGGCAAAAATGCAGAAATTCCCCTTATTGTGGGGCAAAATTGCTGAGATTTCCCTTTTTTTGGACAAAATTGCAAAAATTTCCCTTATTTGGGGGTAAAATTGCAGAAATTTCCCTTATCTTGGTAAAAATTTTAGAAATTACCGTTCTTTCAGGTCATAAAGGCAGAAATTCCACTTATTAGGGGGCAAATTGCAGAAATTACCCTTATTTTAGGGCAAAAAAATGAAAATCCCCTTATTTTTTGCCTTAAAGGCAGAAATTCTTTTTATTTTAGGGCATAAATCAGAAATTCCACTTAATTTTGGGCAAAAATGCAGAAATTTCCCTTATTTTTTGCAAAAAGACAGTAATGCACATAATTTGAAGGCAAAAAGGTAGAAATTCCCCTAATTTTGGGGCAAAAAGGCAGAAATTTCCATTATTGTGGGGCAAAATTGCTGAGATCTCCCTTTTTTTGGACAAAATTGCAAAAATTTCCCTTATTTTGGGGTAAAATTGCAGAAATTTCCCATATTTTGGAGTAAAAATGCAGTAATGCTCCTAATTTTGGAGGGAAAATTCAGAAATTCCCTTAATTTTGAGGCAAAAATGCAGAAATTCCCCTTATTGTGGGGCAAAATTGCTGAGATTTCCCTTTTTTTGGACCAAATTGCAAAAATTTCCCTTATTTTGGGGTAAAATTGCAGATATTTCCCTTATTTTGGGGTAAAAATGCAGTAATGCTTCTAATTTTGGAGCAAAAATTAAGAAATTCCTCTAATTTTGGGGGATAAAGGCAGAACTTCCCCTTATTGTGGGGGAAAATTGCTGAGATTTTTCTTTCTTTGGAGAAAATTGCAAAATCTTCCTTTATTTTGGGGTAAAATTGCAGAAATTTACTTTATCTTTGGCAAAAATACAGAAATTCCTCTTCTTTCAGGTCATAAAGGCAGAAATTCCACTTATTAGGGGGGAAATTGCAGAAATTACCCTTATTTTAGGGCAAAAAGCCTGAAATTCCTCTTATTTTGTGCCAAAAAGGCAGAAATTCTTTTTATTTTAGGGCTTAAATGAGAAATTCCACTTAATTTTGGGCAAAAATGCAGAAATTTCCCTTATTTTGAACAAAAAGACACTAATGCACCTAATTTGGGGGCAAAAAGGCAGAAATTACCCTAATTTTTTGGGGCAAAAAGGCAGAAATTCCACTTATTTTGGGGCAAAAATGCTAAAATTCCCCTTATTTTGGAGCAAAAATGCAGAAATTTTCCTTATTTTAGGGCAAAAAGACAGAAATTGTCATTATTTTAGGCCAAAAATAGAAATTACCCTTATTTTAGGCCAAAAAGACTAAATTCCCCTTATTTTGGGGCAAAAGGGCAGAAATTTCCCTTATTTTAGGGAAAAAAAGGCAGAAATTCCCCTTAATTTTGGAAGAAAATGCAGAATTTTCTTTTAATTGTGGGCAAAAATGCAGAAATCCACCTTTTTTTGGGCCAAATAGGCAGAAATTTCCCTTATTTTGAGGCAAAAGAATAGAAATTTTACTTATTTTAGGATAAAATTGCAGAAACTTCCCTTATTTTGTGGCAAAAATGCAGAAATTCCCATTATTTTTGTGTAAAAAGGCAGAAATTTCCCTTATTTTGGAACAAAATTGCAGAAATTTCCCATATTTTTGGGCATAAATGCAGTAATGCTTCTAATTTTTGAGCAAAATTCAGAAATTTCACTAATTTTGGGGCAAAAAGGCAAAAATCCCTATTATTTGGGGCAAAAATTCAGAAATATCCCTTTTTTGGGACAAAATTGCAGAAATTTCCTTTATTTTGAGGCAAATTGCAGAAATTTCGTCTATTTTGGGGTAAAAATGCAGTAATGCTTCTAATTTTGGAGCAAAAATTTAGAAATTCCCCTAATTTTGGGGCAAAAATGCAGAAATTCCCTTTATTGTGGGGCAAAATTGCTGAGATTTCCCTTTTTTTGGACAAAATTGCAAAAATTTCTCTTATTTTGGGGTAAAATTGCAGAAATTTCCATTATCTTGGTAAAAATTTTAGAAATTACCGTTCTTTCAGGTCATAAAGGCAGAAATTCCACTTATTAGGGGGCAAATTGCAGAAATTACCCTTTTTTTAGGGCAAAAAGACTGAAAATCCCCTTATTTTTTGCCTTAAAGGCAGAAATTCTTTTTATTTTAGGGCAAAAATCAGAAATTCCACTAACTTTGTGGCAAAAATGCAGAAATTTCGTTTATTTTTAGCCAAATAGGCAGAAATTTTTTTTATTTTTTGGCAAAAGTTTAGAAATTTAACTTATTTTAGGATAAAATTGCAGAAACTTCCCTTATTTTGTGGCAAAAATGCAGAAATTCCCATTATTTTTTTGTAAAAAGGAAGAAATTTCCCTTATTTTGTAACAAAATTGCTGAAATTTCCCATATTTTAGGGCAAAAAAGCAGTAATTCTTCTAATTTTGGAGCAAAATTCAGAAATTTCACTAATTTTGGGACAAAATTCAGAAATTTCACTAATTTTGTTGCAAAAGGCAGAAATTCCTATTATTTTGTGGCAAAAATGCAGAAATTCCTTTTATTTGGGAGCAAAAAGTCAGAAATTTTCCTCATTTTGGGGCCAAAAGGCAAAAATTCCCTTTATTTTGGAGTAAAAATGAAGAAAATTCCCTTATTTGGTGCAAAATTGCATAAATTTCCCTTATTATGGGGCAAAAAGGCAGAAATTACCCTTATTTTAGGGCAAAAAGACTGAAATTCCCCTTATTTTTTGCCTTAAACTCAGAAATTCTTTTTATTTTAGGGCAAAAATGAGAAATTCCACATAATTTTGGGCAAAAATTCAGAAATTTACCTTATTTTGGACAAAAAGACAGTAATGCACCTAATTTGGTAACAAAAAGGCAGAAATTCCCCTAATTTTGGGGCAAAAAGGCAGAAATTCCCCTTATTTGGGGCAAAAATTCAGAAATTTCCCTTTTTTGTGGCAAAAATTCTGTAATGCTTCTAATTTTGGGGCAAAAATCAGAAATTCCGTTAATTTTGGGGCAAAAAGACAGAAATTCCCCTTATCGTGGGGGAAATTAATGAAATTTCTTTTGTTTGGACAAAATTGCAGAAATTTCCCTTATTTTTAAGCAAAATTGCAGAAATTTTCTTTATCTTGTGGCAAAAATACAGAAATTCCTTTTATTTGAGGGCAAAAGGGCAGAAATTACACTTTTTTGGGGGCAAATTCCAGAAATTACCCTTATTTTAGGGAAAAAGCCTGAAATTCCTCTTATTTTGTGGCAAAAAGGCAGAAATTCTTATTTTAGAGCAAAAAGGCAGAAATTCCACATAATTTTGGCCAAAAATGCAGAAATTTCCATTATTTTGGGGCAAAAACACAGTAATGCAACTAATTTGTGGGTAAAAAGGCAGAAATTCCCCTAATTCTGGGGCAAAATGGCAGAAATTCTCTTTATTTTGGGGCAAAAATGCTGAAATTCCTTTTATTTTGGAGCAAAAATGCAGAAATTTTCCTTATTTTAGGGGAAAAAGACAGAAATTCTCATTATTTTAGGCCAAAAATAGAAATTACCCTTATTTTGGCCAAAAAGACTAAATTCCACTTATTTTGGGGCAAAAAGGCAGAAATTCCATTTATTTTAGGACAAAAAGGTAAAAATTCCCCTTAATTTTGGGCATAAATGCAGAAATTTCCCTTGATTTTGGGCAAAAATGCAGAAATTCCCCATATTTTGGGCCAAATAGGCAGAAATTTCCATTATTTTGAGGCAAGAGGCTAGAAATTTAACTTATTTTAAGATAAAATTGCTGAAACTTCCCTTATTTTGTGGCAAAAATGCAGAAATTCCCATTATTTTGGAATAAAAAGGCAGAAATTTCCCTTATTTTGGAACAAAATTGCAGAAATTTCCCATATTTTGGGGCAAAAAAGCAGGAATGCTTCTAATTTTGGGGGAAAATTCTGAAATTTCACTAATTTTGGGAAAAATTCAGAAATTTCAGTAATTTTGGGGCAAAAAGGCAGAAATTCCTATTATTTTGGGGCAAAAATGCAGAAATTCCTTTTATTTGTGGGCAAAAAGGCAGAAATTCTCCTCATTTTGGGGCAAAAAGGCAGAAATTTCCCTTATTTTTGGGCAAAATTGCAGAAATTTCC
Source organism: Micromys minutus (assembly GCF_963924665.1). NCBI lineage: Eukaryota > Metazoa > Chordata > Mammalia > Rodentia > Muridae > Micromys > Micromys minutus. The sequence continues at coordinate 424,185 of NW_027667536.1, forward strand.
CTTATCATGGGACAAAAATCCAGAAATTCCCCTCATTTTAGGTCAAAAAGTCTGAAATTCCGCTAATTTGGGGGCAAATTGCAGAAATTAAACTTATTTAAGGGAAGAAGACTGAAATTCCCTTTATTTTGTGCCAAAAATGCAGAAATTCTTCTTATTTTAGAGCAAAAATGCAGAAATTCCAATTAATTTTGGAAAAAATGCAGAAATTTCCTTTATTTTGGGGCAAAAACACAGTAATGCCCCTAATTTTGCGGCAAAAATGCAGAAATATTCCTAATTTTGGGGCAAAAGGCAGAAATTCCCTTTATTTCGGGTCAAAAATGCAGAAATACCGCATACTTGGTGTCAAATATGCAGAAATTACCCTTATTTTAGGGCAAATAGACTGAAATTCCCCCTTTTTTGCGCCAAAAAGGCAGAAATTTTCCTTATTTTGGGGCAAAAATGCAGAAATTATACATAATTTTGGCCAAAATTGCAGAAATTTTCATTATTTTGGGGCAAAAACAAAGTAAAGCACATAATTTGGGGGCAAAAAGGCAGAAATTCCCCTAATTTTGGGGCAAAAAGGCAGAAATTCTGGTTATTTTGAGGCAAAAATGTAGAAATTCCCCTTATTTTGGAACAGAAATGCAGAAATTTTCCTTATTTTAGGGAAAAAAGACAGAAATTCTCATTATTTTAGGCCAAAAATAGAAATTACCCTTATTTTAGGCCAAAAAGAATAAATTCCTCTTATTTTGGGGCAAAAAGGCAGTAATTCCCCTTATTTTAGGGCAAAAAGGCTGAAATTCCCCTAAAGTTTGGACAAAAATGCAAAATTTCCCTTAATTTTGGGCAAAAATGCAGAAATTCCCCTTATTTTGGGCCAAATAGGCAGAAATTTCCCTTATTTTGAGGCAAAAGGATAGAAATTTAACTTATTTTACGATAAAATTGCAGAAACTTCCCTTATTTTGTGGTAAAAATGCAGAAATTCCCATTATTTTGGGGTAAAAAGGCAGAAATTTCCCTTATTTTGGGGCAAAATTGCAGTAATGCTTCTAATTTTGGGGCAAAATTCAGAAATTTCACTAATTTTGGGGCAAAAAGGCAAAAATCCCTATTATTTTGGGGCAAATGTGCAGAAATATCATTTTTTGGGACAAAATTGCAGAAATTTCCTTAATTTTGAGGCAAATTGCAGAAATTTCCCTTATTTTGGGGTAAAAATGCAGTAATGCTTCTAATTTTGGAGCAAAAATTAAGAAATTCCCCTAATTTTGGGGCAAAAAGGCAGAAATTCCGCTTATTGTGGGGCAAAATTACTGAGATTACCATTTTTTGGACAAAATTGCAAAAATTTCCCTTATTTTGATGTAAAATTGCAGAAATTTCCCTTATCTTGGGCAAATATGTTAGAAATTCTTCTTCTTTCAGGTCATAAAGGCAGAAATTCCACTTATTAGGGGGCAATTTGCAGAAAATACCCTTATTTTAGGGCAAAAAGACTGAAATTCCCCTTATTTTTTTCCTTAAAGGCAGAAATTCTTTTTATTTTAGGGCATAAATCAGAAATTCCACTTAATTTTGGGCAAAAATTAAGAAATTTCCCTTATTTTGGGCAAAAAGACAGTAATGCAAATAATTTGAAGGCAAAAAGGCAGAAATTCCCCTAATTTTGGGGCAAAAAGGCAGAAATTTCCTTTATTGTGGGGCAAAATTGCTGATATCTTCCTTTTTTTGGACAAAATTGCAAAAATTTCCCTTATGTTGGGGTAAAATTGCAGAAATTTCCCATATTTTGGGGTAAAAATGCAGTAATGCTTCTAATTTTGGAGCAAAAATTCAGAAATTCCCCTAATTTTTAGGCAAAGAGGCAGAATATCCCCTTATTGTTGGGCAAAATTGCTGAGATTTCCCTTTCTTTGGACAAAATTGCAAATATTTCCCTTATTTTGGGGTAAAATTGCAGAAATTTCCCTTATTTTTGGGTAAAAATGCAGTAATGTTTCTAATTTTGGAGCCAAAATTTAGAAATTCCCCTAATTTTGGGGCAAAAAGGCAGAACTTCCCTTTATTGTGGGGGAAAATTGCTGAGATTTTTTTTCTTTGGACAAAATTGCAAAATCTTCCTATATTTTGGGGTAAAATTGTAGAAATTTCCTTTATTTTGGGCAAAAATACAGAAATTCCTCTTCTTTCAGGTCATAAAGGCAGAAATTCCACTTATTAGGGGGCAAATTGCAGAAATTACCCTTATTTTAGGGCAAAAAGCCTGAAATTTCTCATATTTTGTGCCAAAAAGGCAGAAATTCTTCTTATTTTAGGGCAATAATGAGAAATTCTACTTAATTTTGGGCAAAAATGCAGAAATTTCCCTTATTTTGAACAAAAAGACAGTAATGCACCTATTTTGGGGGCAAAAAGGCAGACATTACCCTAATTTTGGGGGCAAAAAGGCATAAATTCCTCTTATTTTGGGTCAAAAATGCTGAAATTCCCTTTATTTTCGAGCAAAAAAGCAGAAATTTTCCTTATTTTAAGGCAAAAAGACAGAAATTCTCATTATTTTAGGCCAAAAATAGAAATTACCCTTATTTTAGGCCAAAAAAACTAAATTCCCCTTATTTTGGGGCAAAAGGGCAGAAATTCCCCTTATTTTAGGGCAAAAAGGCAGAAATTCCCCTTAATTTTGGACGAAAATGCAGAACTTTCTTTTAATTGTGGGCAAAAATGCAGAAATCCCCCTTATTTAGGGCCAAATAGGCAGAAATTTCCCTTATTTTGAGGCAAAAGGATAGAAATTTAACTTATTTTAGGATAAAATTACAGGAACTTCCCTTATTTTGTGGCAAAAATGCAGAAATTCCCATTATTTTGGGGTAAAAAGGCAGAAATTTCCCTTATTTTGGAACAAAAATGCAGAAATTTCCCATATTTTGGGGCAAAAATGCAGTAATGCTTCAAATATTTGAGCAAATTTCAGAAGTTTCACTAATTTTGGGGCAAAAAGGCAAAAATCCCTATTATTTGGGGCAAAAATGCAGAAATATCCTTTTTTTGGGACAAAATTGCAGAAATTTCCTTTATTTTGAGGCAAATTGCAGAAATTTCCTCTATTTTGGGGTAAAAATGCAGTAATGCTTCTAATTTTGGAGCAAAAATTCAGAAATTCCCCTAATTTTGAGGCAAAAATGCAGAAATTCCCCTTATTGTGGGGCAAAATTGCTGAGTTTTCTCTTTTTTTGGACAAAATTGCAGAAATTTCCCTTATCTTGGTAAAAATTTTAGAAATTACCGTTCTTTCACGTCATAAAGGCAGAAATTCCACTTATTAGGGGGCAAATTGCAGAAATTACCCTTATTTTAGGGCAAAAAGACTGAAAATCCCCTTATTTTTTGCCTTAAAGGCAGAAATTCTTTTTAATTTAGGGCATAAATCAGAAATTCCACTTAATTTTGGGCAAAAATGCAGAAATTTCCCTTATTTTGGTCAAAAAGACAGTAATGCACATAATTTGAAGGCAAAAAGGTAGAAATTCCTCTAATTTTGGGGCAAAAAGGCAGAAATTTCCCTTATTGTGGGGCAAAATTGCTGAGATCTCCCTTTTTTTGGACAAAATTGCAAAAATTTCCTTTATTTTGAAGTAAAATTGCAGAAATTTCCCATATTTTGGGATAAAAATGCAGTAATGTTTCTAATTTTGGAGCAAAAATTCACAAATTCCCCTAATTTTGAGGCAAAAATGCAGAAATTCCCTTTATTGTGGGGCAAAATTGCTGAGATTTCCCTTTCTTTGGACCAAATTGCAAAAATTTCCCTTATTTTGGGGTAAAATTGCAGAAATTTCCCTTATTTTGGGGTAAAAATGCAGTAATGCTTCTAATTTTGGAGCAAAAATTAAGAAATTCCTCTAATTTTGGAAGAAAAAGGCAGAACTTCCCCTTATTGTGGGGGAAAATTGCTGAGATTTTTCTTTCTTTGGACAAAATTTCAAAATCTTCCTTTATTTTGGGGTAAAATTGCAGAAATTTCCTTTATCTTGGGCAAAAATACAGAAATTTCTCTTCTTTCAGGTCATAAAGGCAGAAATTCCACTTATTAGGGGGCAAATTGCAGTAATTACCCTTATTTTAGGGCAAAAAGCCTGAAATTCCTCTTATTTTGTGCCAAAAAGGCAGAAATTCTTCTTATTTTAGGGCAAAAATGAGAAATTCCACTTAATTTTGGGCAAAAATGAAGAAATCCCTTATTTTGAACAAAAAAGACACTAATGCACCTAATTTGGGGGCAAAAAGGCAGAATTACCCTAATTTTTTGGGGCAAAAAGGCAGAAATTCCACTTATTTTGGGGCAAAAATGCTGAAATTCCCCTTATTTTGGAGCAAAAATGAAGAAATTTTCTTTATTTTAGGGCAAAAAGACAGAAATTCTCATAATTTTAGGCCAAAAATAGAAATTACCCTTATTTTAGGCCAAAAGACTAAGTTCCCCTTATTTTGGGGCAAAAGGGCAGAAATTCCCCTTATTTTAGGGCAAAAAAGGCAGAAATTCCCCTTAATTTTGGAAGAAAATGCAGTATTTTCTTTTAATTGTGGGCAAAAATGCAGAAATCCCCCTTATTTTGGGCCAAATAGGCAGAAATTTCCCTTATTTTGAGGCAAAAGAATAGAAATTTTAATTATTTTAGGATAAAATTGCAGAAACTTCCCTTATTTTTTGGCAAAAATGCAGAAATTCCCATTATTTTGGGGTAAAAAGGCAGAAATTTCCCTTATTTTGGAACAAAATTGCAGAAATTTCCCATATTTTGGGGCAAAAATGCAGTAATGCTTCTAATTTTTGAGTAAAATTCAGAAATTTCACTAATTTTGGGGCAAAAATCCCTATTATTTGGGGCAAAAATGCAGAAATATCCCTTTTTTGGGACAAAATTGCAGAAATTTCCTTTATTTTGAGGCAAATTGCAGAAATTTCATCTATTTTGGGGTAAAAATGCAGTAATGCTTCTAATTTTGGAGCAAAAATTCAGAAATTCCCCTAATTTTGGGGCAAAAAAGCAGAAATTCCCCTTATTGTGGGGCAAAATTGCTGAGATTTCCCTTTTTTTGGACAAAATTGCAAAAATTTCCCTTATTTAGGGATAAAATTGCAGAAATTTCCCTTATCTTGGTAAAAATTTTAGAAATTACCGTTCTTTCACGTCATAAAGGCAGAAATTCAACTTATTAGGGGGCAAATTGCAGAAATTACCCTTATTTTAGGGCAAAAAGACTGAAAATCCCCTTATTTTTTGCCTTAAAGGCGGAAATTCTTTTTAATTTAGGGCATAAATCAGAAATTCCACTTAATTTTGGGCAAAAAATGCAGAAATTTCCCTTATTTTGGGCAAAAAGACAGTAATGCACATAATTTGAAGGCAATAAGGCAGAAATTCCCCTAATTTTGGGGCAAAAAGGCAGAAATTTCCCTTATTGTGGGGCAAAATTGCTGAGATCTCCCTTTTTTTGGACAAAATTGCAAAAAATTCCCTTATTTTGGGGTAAAATTGCAGAAATTTCCCATATTTTGGGGTAAAAATGCAGTAATGCTTCTAATTTTGGAGCAAAAATTCAGAAATTCCCCTAATTTTGAGGCAAAAATGAAGAAATTCCCCTTATTGTGGGGCAAAATTGCTGAGATTTCCCTTTCTTTGGACCAAATTACAAAAATTTCCCTTATTTTGGGGTAAAATTGCAGAAATTTCCCTTATTTTGGGGTAAAAATGCAGTAGTGCTTCTAATTTTGGAGCAAAAATTAAGAAATTCCTCTAATTTTGGGGGAAAATGGCAGAACTTCCCCTTATTGTGGGGGAAAATTGCTGAGATTTTTTTTCTTTGGACAAAATTGAAAAATCTTTCTTTACTTTGGGGTAAAATTGCAGAAATTTCCTTTATCTTGGGCAAAAATACAGAAATTCCTATTCTTTCAGGTCATAAAGGCAGAAATTCCACTTATTAGGGGGCAAATTGCAGAAATTACCCTTATTTTAAGGCAAAAAGCCTGAAATTCCTCTTATTTTGTGCCAAAAAGGCAGAAATTCTTTTTATTTTAGGGAAAAAATTAGAAATTCCACTTAATTTTAAACAAAAATGCAGAAATTTCCCTTATTTTGAACAAAAATACACTAATGCACCTAATTTGGGGGCAAAAAGGCAGAAATTACCCTAATTTTTTGGGGCAGAAAGGCAGAAATTCCACTTATTTTGGGGCAAAAATGCTGAAATTCCCCTTATATTGGAGCAAAAATCCAGAAATTTTCCTTATTTTAGGGCAAAAAGACAGAAATTCTCATTATTTTAGGCCAAAAATAGAAATTAACCTTATTTTAGGCCAAAAAGACTAAATTCCCCTTATTTTGGGGCAAAAGAGCAGAAATTCCCCTTATTTTAGGGCAAAAAGGCAGAAATTCCCCTTAATTTTGGAAGAAAATGCAGAATTTTCTTTTAATTGTCGGCAAAAATGCAGAAATCCCCCTTATTTTGGGCCAAATAGGCAGAAATTTCCCTTATTTTGAGGCAAAAGAAGAGAAATTTTACTTATTTTAGGATAAAATTGCAGAAACTTCCCTTATTTTGTGGCAAAAATGCAGAAATTCCCATTATTTTTGCGTAAAAAGGAAGAAATTTCCCTTATTTTGGAACAAAATTGCAGAAATTTCCCATATTTTGGGGCAAAAATGCAGTAATGCTTCTAATTTTTGAGCAAAATTCAGAAATTTCACTAATTTTGGGGCAAAAAGGCAGAAATTCCCCTTATTGTGGGGCAAAATTGCTGAGATTTCCCTTTTTTTGGACAAAATTGCAAAAATTTTCCTTATTTTGGGGTAAAATTGCAGAAATTTCCCTTATTTTAAGGTAAAAATGCAGTAATAATTCTAATTATGGAGGAAAAATTCAGAAATTTCCCTAATTTTAGGGAAAAAAGCAGAAATTCCCCTTATTGTGCGGAAAAATTGCTGAGATTTCCCTTTTTTTGGACAAAATTGCAAAAATTTCCCTTATTTTGATGTAAAATTGCAGAAATTTCCCTTATCTTGGTCAAATATGTTAGAAATTCCCCTTCTTTCAGGTCATAAAGGCAGAAATTCCACTTATTAGGGGGCAATTTGCAGAAAATACCCTTATTTTAGGGGAAAAAGACTGAAATTCCCCTTATTTTTTGCCTTAAAGGCAGAAATTCTTTTTTTTTAGGGCATAAATCAGAAATTCCACTTAATTTAGGGCAAAAATAAAGAAATTTCCCTTATTTTGGGCAAAAAGACAGTAATGCACATAATTTGAAGGCAAAAAGGCAGAAATTCCCCTAATTTTGGGGCAAAAGGCAGAAATTTCCTTTATTGTGGGGCAAAATTGCTGAGATCTTCCTTTTTTTGGACAAAATTGCAAAAATTTCCCTTATTTTGGGGTAAAATTGCAGAAATTTCCCATATTTTGGGGTAAAAATGCAGTAATGCTTCTAATTTTGGAGCAAAAATTCAGAAATTCCCCTAATTTTTAGGCAAAAAGGCAGAATATCCCCTTATTGTTGGGCAAAATTGCTGAGATTTCCCTTTCTTTGGACAAAATTGCAAATATTTCCCTTATTTTGGGGTAAAATTGCAGAAATTTCCCTTATTTTTGGGTAAAAATGCAGTAATGTTTCTAATTTTGGAGCCAAAATTTAGAAATTCCCCTAATTTTGGGGCAAAAAGGCAGAACTTCCCTTTATTGTGGGGGAAAATTGCTGAGATTTTTCTTTCTTTGGACAAAATTGCAAAATCTTCCTATATTTTGGGGTAAAATTGTAGAAATTTCCTTTATTTTGGGCAAAAATACAGAAATTCCTCTTCTTTCAGGTCATAAAGGCAGAAATTCCACTTATTAGGGGGCAAATTGCAGAAATTACCCTTATTTTAGGGCAAAAAGCCTGAAATTCCTCATATTTTGTGCCAAAAAGGCAGAAATTCTTCTTATTTTAGGGCAATAATGAGAAATTCTACTTAATTTTGGGCAAAAATGCAGAAATTTCCCTTATTTTGAACAAAAAGACAGTAATGCACCTATTTTGGGGGCAAAAAGGCAGACATTACCCTAATTTTTGGGGCAAAAAGGCATAAATTCCTCTTATTTTGGGTCAAAAATGCTGAAATTCCTTTTATTTTCGAGCAAAAAAGCAGAAATTTTCCTTATTTTAAGGCAAAAAGACAGAAATTCTCATTATTTTAGGCCAAAAATAGAAATTACCCTTATTTTAGGCCAAAAAAACTAAATTCCCCTTATTTTGGGGCAAAAGGGCAGAAATTCCCCTTATTTTAGGGCAAAAAGGCAGAAATTCCCCTTAATTTTGGACGAAAATGCAGAACTTTCTTTTAATTGTGGGCAAAAATGCAGAAATCCCCCTTATTTTGGGCCAAATAGGCAGAAATTTCCCTTATTTTGAGGCAAAAGGATAGAAATTTAACTTATTTTAGGATAAAATTGCAGAAACTTCCCTTATTTTGTGGCAAAAATGCAGAAATTCCCATTACTTTGGGGTAAAAAGGCAGAAATTTCCCTTATTTAGGAACAAAATTGCAGAAATTTCCCATATTTTGGGGCAAAAATGCAGTAATGCTGCTAATTTTGGGGCAAAATTCAGAAATTTCACTAATTTTGAGGCAAAAAGGCAAAAATCCCTATTATTTTGGGGCAAAAATTCAGAAATATCCCTTTTTTGGGACAAAATTGCAGAAATTTCTTTTATTTTGAGGCAAATTGCCGAAATTTTCCTTATTTTGGGGTAAAAATGCAGTAATAATTCTAATTATGGAGGAAAAATTCAGAAATTTCCCTAATTTTAGGGAAAAAAGCAGAAATTCCCCTTATTGTGCGGAAAAATTGCTGAGATTTCCCTTTTTTTGGACAAAATTGCAAAAATTTCCCTTATTTTGATGTAAAATTGCAGAAATTTCCCTTATCTTGGGCAAATATGTTAGAAATTCCCCTTCTTTCAGGTCATAAAGGCAGAAATTCCACTTATTAGGGGGCAATTTGCAGAAAATACCCTTATTTTAGGGCAAAAAGACTGAAATTCCCATTATTTTTTGCCTTAAAGGCAGAAATTCTTTTTATTTAGGGCATAAATCAGAAATTCCACTTAATTTTGGGCAAAAATGAAGAAATTTCCCTTATTTTGGGCAAAAAGACAGTAATGCACATAATTTGAAGGCAAAAAGGCAGAAATTCCCCTAATTTTGGGGCAAAAAGGCAGAAATTTCCTTTATTGTGGGGCAAAATTGCTGAGATCTTCCTTTTTTTGGACAAAATTGCAAAAATTTCCCTTATTTTGGGGTAAAATTGCAGAAATTTCCCTTATTTTGGGGTAAAAATGCAGTAATGCTTCTAATTTTGGAGCAAAAATTTAGAAATTCCCCTAAGTTTAGGGCAAAAAGGCAGAACTTCCCCTTATTGTGGGGGAAAATTGCTGAGTTTTTTCTTTCTTTGGACAAAATTGCAAAATCCTCCTTTATTTTGGGGTAAAATTGTAGAAATTTCCTTTAACTTGGGCAAAAATACAGAAATTCCTCTTTTTTCAGTTCATAAAGGCAGAAATTCCACTTATTAGGGGGCAAATTGCAGAAATTACCCTTATTTTAGGGCGAAAAGCCTGAAATTCCTCTTATTTTGTGCCAAAATGCAGAAATTCTTCTTATTTTAGAGCAAAAATGAGAAATTCCACTTAATTTTGGGCAAAAATGCAGAAATTTCCTTTATTTTGAACAAAAAGACAGTAATGCACCTAATTTGGGGGCAAAAAGGCAGAAATTACCCTAATTTTTGGGGCCAAAAGGCAGAAATTCCTCTTATTTTGGGTCAAAAATGCTGAAATTCCTCTTATTTTCGAGCAAAAATGCAGAAATTTTCCATATTTTAAGGCAAAAAGACAGAAATTCTCATTATTTTAGGCCAAAAATAGAAATTACCCTTATTTTAGGCCAAAAAGACTAAATTCACCCTATTTTGGGGCAAAAAAGCAGAAATTCCTCTTATTTTAGGGCAAAAAGGCAGAAATTCCCCTTAATTTTGGACAAAAATGGAGAACTTTCTTTTAATTGTGGGCAAAAATGCAGAAATCCCCCTTATTTTGGGCCAAATAGGCAGATATTTCCCTTATTTTGAGGCAAAAGTATAGAAATTTAATTTATTTTAGGATAAAATTGCAGAAACTTCCTTTATTTTGTGGCAAAAATGAAGAAATTCCCATTATTTTGGGGTAAAAAGGCAGAAATTTCCCTTATTTTGGAACAAAATTGCAGAAATTTCCCATATTTTGGGGCAAAAATGCAGTAATGTTTCTAAATTTGGAGCAAAATTCAGAAATTTCACTAATTTGGGGGCAAAAAGGCAAAAATCCCTATTATTTGGGGCAAAAATGCAGATATATCCCTTTTTTGGGACAAAATTGAGAAATTTCCTTTATTTTTAGGCAAATTGCAGAAATTTCCTCTATTTTGGGGTAAAAATGCAGTAATGCTTCTAATTTTGGAGCAAAAATTCAGAAATTCCCCTAATTTTGGGGCAAAAATGCAGAAATTCCCCTTATTGTGGGGCAAAAATGCTGAGATTTCCCTTTTTTTGGACAAAATTGCAAAAATTTCCCTTATTTTGGGGTAAAATTGCAGAAATTTCCCTTATCTTGGTAAAAATTTTAGAAATTACCGTTCTTTCAGGTCATAAAAGCAGAAATTCCACTTATTAGAGGGCAAATTGCAGAAATTACCTTTATTTTAGGGCAAAAAGACTGAAAATCCCCTTATTTTTGGCTTTAAAGGCAGAAATTCTTTTTATTTTAGGGCATAAATCAGAAATTCCACTTAATTTTGGGCAAAAATGCAGAAATTTTCTTTATTTTGGGCAAAAAGACAGTAATGCACATAATTTGAAGGCAAAAAGGCAGAAATTCCCCTAATTTTGGGGCAAAAAGGCAGAAATTTCCCTTATTGTGGGGCAAAATTGCTGAGATCTCGCTGTTTTTGGACAAAATTGCAAAAATTTCCCTTATTTTGTGGTAAAATTGCAGAAATTTCCCATATTTTGGGGTAAAAATGCAGTAATGCTTCCAATTTTGTAGCAAAAATTTAGAAATTCCCCTAATTTTGAGGAAAAAAGGCAGAAATTTCTTTTATTGTGGGGCAAAATTGCTGAGATTTCCCTTTCTTTGGACAAAATTGCAAAAATTTCCCTTATTTTCGGGTAAAATTGCAGAAATTTCCCTTATTTTCGGGTAAAAATGCAGTAATGCTTCTAATTTTGAAGCAAAAATTAAGAAATTCCCTTAATTTAGGGGCAAAAAGGCAGAACTTCTTCTTATTGTGGGGGAAAATTGCTGAGATTTTTCTTACTTTGGACAAAATTGCAAAATCTTCCTTTATTTTGGGGTAAAATTGCAGAAATTTCCTTTATCTTGGGCAAAAATACAGAAATTCCTCTTTTTTCAGGTCATAAAAGGAGAAATTCCCCTTATTTTGGGGCAAAAATGCTGAAATTCCCCTTATTTTGGAGCAAAAATGCAGAAATTTTCCTTATTTTAGGGCAAAAAGACAGAAATTCTCATTATTTTACGCCAAAAATAGAAATTACCCTTATTTTAGGCCAAAAAGACTAAATTCCCCTTATTTTGGGGCAAAAGGGCAGAAATTCCCCTTATTTTAGGGCAAAAAGGCAGAAATTCCCCTTAATTTTGGACGAAAATGCAGAACTTTCTTTTAATTGTGGGCAAAAATGCAGAAATCCCCCTTATTTTGGGCCAAATAGGCAGAAATTTCCCTTATTTTGAGGCAAAAGTATAGAAATTTAATTTATTTTAGGATAAAATTGCAGAAACTTCCTTTATTTTGTGGCATAAATGCAGAAATTCCTATTATTTTGGGGTAAAAAGGAAGAAATTTCCCTTCTTTTTAAACAAAATTGCAGAAATTTCCCATATTTTGGGGCAAAAATACAGTAATGCTTCTAATTTTGGAACAAAATTCAGAAATTTCACTAATTTTGGGGCAAAAAGGCAAAAATCCCTATTATTTGGGGCAAAAATTCAGAAATATCTCTTTTTTGGGACTAAATGGCAGAAATTTCCTTTATTTTGAGGCAAATTTCAGAAATTTACTATATTTTGGGGTAAAAATGCAGTAATGCTTCTAATTTTAGAGCAAAAATTCAGAAATTCCCTTAATTTTGGGGCAAAAATGCAGAAATTCCCCTTATTGTGGGGCAAAATTGCTGAGATTTCTTTTTTTTTTTGGACAAAATTGCAAAAATTTCCCTTATTTTGGGGTAAAATTGCAGAAATTTCCCTTATCTTGGTAAAAATTTTAGAAATTACCGTTCTTTCAGGTCATAAAGGCAGAAATTCCACTTATTAGGGGGCCCATTGCAGAAATTACCCTTATTTTAGGGCAAAAAGACTGAAAATCCCCTTATTTTTTGCCTTAAAGGCAGAAATTCTTTTTATTTTAGGGCAAAAATCAGAAATTCCACTTACTTTGTGGCAAAAATGCAGAAATTCCCTTTATTTTTAGCCAAATAGGCAGAAATTTCCTTTATTTTGTGGCAAAAGTTTAGAAATTTAACTTATTCTAGGATAAAATTGCAGAAACTTCCCTTATTTTGTTGAAAAAATGCAGAAATTCCCATTATTTTGTTGTAAAAAGGAAGAAATTTCTCTTATTTTGTAACAAAATTGCTGAAATTTTCCATATTTTTGGGCAAAAAACCAGTAATGCTTCTAATTTTGGAGCAAAATTCAGAAATTTCACTAATTTTGGGACAAAATTAAGAAATTTCACTAATTTTGTTGCAAAAGGCAGAAATTCCTATTATTTTGTGGTAAAAATGCAGAAATTCCTTTTATTTGGGGGCAAAACGGCAGAAATTCTCCTCATTTTGGGGCAAAAAGTCAGAAATTTTTTTTATTTTGGAGCAAAAATGAAGAAAATTCCATTATTTTGGTGCAAAATTGCATAAATTTCCCTTATTATGGGGCAAAAAGCAGAAATTACCCTAATTTTAGGGCAAAATTGCAGAAATTTCCCTTATTTGGGGCATAATTACAGAAATTCCCCTAATTTTGGGAAAAATTGCAGAAATTCCTATTATTTTGGAGCAAAAATGCAAAAATTTTTCTTAATACAGGGCAAAAATACAGAAATTCCCTTTATTTTGGGGCAAAAATGCAGAAATTGCTCTTATTTTAGGCCAAAAATACAGAAATTAACCTTATATTTGTGCAAAAATGCAGAAATTTTTCTTAATTTGGGGCAAAAATGCAGAAATTCCCTTTATTTGGGGCCAAAAAGGCAGGAATTTCCCTTATTTTGGGGCAAAAGTATAGAACTTTAACTTATTTTAGGATAATATTGCAGAAATTTACCTTATTTTGTGGCAAAAATGAAGAAATTCCCATTATTTTGGGGTAGAAAGGCAGAAATTCCCTTTATTTTGGAACAAAATTGCAGAAATTTCCCATATTTTTGGGCAAAAATGCACTAATGCTTCTAATTTTGTGGCAAATATTAGAAATTCCACTAATTTTGGGGCAAAAATGCAGAAATTCCATTTATTTGGGGGCAAAAATTCCGAAATTTCCTTTTTTGGGTCAAAAAGGCAGAAAATTCTTTTTTTTTTGAGGCAAATCGCTGAAATTTCCCTTATTTTGTGGCAAAAATTCTGTAATGCCTCTAATTTTAGGGTAAAAATCAGAAATTCCGTTAATTTTGGGGCAAAAAGACAGAAATTCCCCTTATTGTGGGGGAAATTAATGAAATTTCCTTTTTTTTTGGGACAAAATTGCAGAAATTTCCCTTATTTTTAAGCAAAATTGCAGAAATTTCCTTTATCTTGTGGCAAAAATGCAGAAATTCCTTTTATTTCATGGCAAAAGGGCAGAAATTACGCTTTTTTGGTGGCAAATACTAGAACTTACCCGTATTTTAGGAAAAAAGCCTGAATTTCCTCTTATTTTGTGCCAAAAAGGCAGAAATTCTTCTTATTTTAGAGCAAAAAGGCAGAAATTCCACATAATTTTGGCCAAAAATGCAGAAATTTCTATTATTTTGGGGCAAAAACACAGTAATGCACCTAATTTGGTGGTAAAAATGCATAAATTCCCCTAATTTGGGGGCAAAAAGGCAAAAATTCCCCTTAATTTTGGGCAAAAATGCAGAAATTTCCCTTAATTTTGGGCAAAAATGCAGAAATTCCCCTTATTTTGGGCCAAATAGGCAGAAATTTCCCTTATTTTGTTGCAAAAGAATAGAAATTTAAATTATTTTAAGAAAAAATTGCAGAAACTTCCCTTATTTTGTGGCAAAAATGCAGAAATTCTCATTATTTTGGGGTATAAAGGCAGAAATTTCCCTTATTTTGAACAAAATTGCAGAAATTTCCCATATTTTGGGGCAAAAATGCAGTAATGCTGCTAATTTTGGGGCAAAATTCAGAAATTTCACTAATTTTGAGGCAAAAAGGCAAAAATCCCTATTATTTTGGGGCAAAAATGCAGAAATATTTCTTTTTTGGGACAAAATTGCAGAAATTTCCTTTATTTTGAGGCAAATTGCAGAAATTTCCCTTATTTTGGGGTAAAAATGCAGTAATGCTTCTAATTATGGAGGAAAAATTCAGAAATTCTCCTAATTTTGGGGCAAAAATGCAGAAATTCCCCTTATTGTGGAAAAAAATTGCTGAGATTTTTCTTTTTTTGGACAAAATTGCAAAAATTTTCCTTATTTTGGGGTAAAATTGCAGAAATTTCCCTTATCTAGGGCAAAAATATTAGAAATTTCCCTTCTTTCAGGTCATAAAGGCAGAAATTCCACTTATTAGGGGGCAATTTGCAGAAAATACCCTTATTTTAGGGCCAAAAGGCTGAAATTCCCCTTATTTTTTGCCTTAAAGGCAGAAATTCTTTTTATTTTAGGGCAAAAATCAGAAATTCCACTTAATTTTGGGCAAAAATGCAGAAATTTCCCTTATTTTGTGCAAAAAGACAGTAATGCACCTAATTTGAAGGCAAAAAGGCAGAAATTCCCATAATTTTGGGGCAAAAACGCAGAAATTTCCTTTATTGTGGGGCAAAATTGCTGAGATCTCCCTTTTTTTGGACAAAATTGCAAAAATTTTCCTTATTTTGGGGTAAAATTGCAGAAATTTCTTATATTTTGGGGTAAAAATGCAGTAATGCTTCTAATTTTGGAGCAAAAATTCAGAAATTCCCCTAATTTTTAGGCAAAAAGGAAGAATATCCCCTTATTGTGGGGCAAAATTGCTGAGATTTCCTATTCTTTGGACAAAATTGCAAAAATTTCCCTTATTTTGGGGTAAAATTGCAGAAATTTCCCTTATTTTGGGGTAAAAATGCAGTAATGCTTCTAATTTTGGAGCAAAAATTTAGAAATTTCCCTAATTTTGTGGCAAAAAAGCAGAACTTCCCGTTATTGTGGGGGAAAATTGCTGAGATTTTTCTTTCTTTGGACAAAATTGCAATATCTTCCTTTATTTTGGGGTAAAATTGTAGAAATTTCCTTTATTTTGGGCAAAAATACAGAAATTCTTCTTTTTTCAGGTTATAAAGGCAGAAATTCCACATATTAGGGGGCAAATTGCAGAAATTACCCTTATTTTAGGGCAAAAAGCCTGAAATTCCTCTTATTTTTGTGCCAAAAAGGCAGAAATTCTTCTTATTTTAGGGCAAAAATGAGAAATTCCACTTAATTTTGGGCAAAAATGCAGAAATCCCTTATTTTGAACAAAAAGACACTAATGCACCTAATTTGGGGGCAAAAAGGCAGAAATTACCCTAATTTTTTGGGGCAAAAAGGCAGAAATTCCACTTATTTTGGGGCAAAAATGGTGAAATTCCCCTTATTTTGGAGCAAAAATGCAGAAATTTTCTTTATTTTAGGGCAAAAAGACAGAAATTCTCATTATTTTAGGCCAAAAATAGAAATTACCCTTATTTTAGGCCAAAAAGACTAAGTTCCCCTTATTTTGGGGCAAAAGGGCAGAAATTCCCCTTATTTTAGGGCAAATAGGCAGAAATTCCCCTTAATTTTGGAAGAAAATGCAGAATTTTCTTCTAATTGTGGGCAAAAATGCAGAACTCCCCCTTATTTTGGGCCAAATAGGCAGAAATTTCCCTTATTTTGAGGCAAAAGAATAGAAATTTTACTTATTTTAGGATAAAATGGCAGAAACTTCCCTTATTTTGTGGCAAAAATGCAGAAATTCCCATTATTTTGGGGTAAAAAGGCAGAAATTTCCCTTATTTTGGAACAAAATTGCAGAAATTTCCCATATTTTGGGGCAAAAATGCAGTAATGCTTCTAATTTTTGAGTAAAATTCAGAAATTTCACTAATTTTGGGGCAAAAACGCAAAAATCCCTATTATTTGGGGCAAAAATGCAGAAATATCTCTTTTTTGGGACAAAATTGCAGAAATTTCCTTTATTTTGAGGCAAATTGCAGAAATTTCATCTATTTTGGGGTAAAAATGCAGTAATGCTTCTAATTTTAAGCAAAAATTCAGAAATTCCCCTAATTTTGGGGCAAAAAAGCAGAAATTCCCCTTATTGTGGTGCAAAATTGCTGAGATTTCCCTTTTTTTCGACAAAATTGCAAAAATTTCCCTTATTTTGGGGTAAAATTGCAGAAATTTCCCTTATCTTTGTAAAAATATTAGAAATTACCGTTCTTTCAGGTCATAAAGGCAGAAATTCAACTTATTAGGGGGCAAATTGCAGAAATTACCCTTATTTTAGGGCAAAAAGCCTGAAATTCCTCATATTTTGTGCCAAAAAGGCAGAAATTCTTCTTATTTTAGGGCAATAATGAGAAATTCTACTTAATTTTGGGCAAAAATGCAGAAATTTCCCTTATTTTGAACAAAAAGACAGTAATGCACCTATTTTGGGGGCAAAAAGGCAGAAATTACCCTAATTTTTGGGGCAAAAAGGCATAAATTCCTCTTATTTTGGGTCAAAAATGTTGAAATTCCCTATATTTTCGAGCAAAAATGCAGAAATTTTCCTTATTTTAAGGCAAAAAGTCAGAAATTCTCATTATTTTAGGCCAAAAATAGAAATTACCCTTATTTTAGGCCAAAAAAACTAAATTCCCCTTATTTTGGGGCAAAAGGGCAGAAATTCCCCTTATTTTAGGGGAAAAAGGCATAAATTCCCCTTAATTTTGGAAGAAAATACAAAACTTTCTTTTAATTGTGGGCAAACATGCAGAAATCCCCCTTATTTTGGGCCAAATAGGCAGAAATTTCTCTTATTTTGAGGCAAAAGTATAGAAATTTAACTTATTTTAGGATAAAATTGCAGAAACTTCCCTTATTTTGTGGCAAAAATGCAGAAATTCCCATTATTTTGGGGTAAAAAGGCAGAAATTTCCCTTATTTTGGAACAAAAATGCAGAATTTTCCCATATTTTGGGGCAAAAATGCAGTAATGCTTCTAATTTTTGAGCAAATTTCAGAAGTTTCACTAATTTTGGGGCAAAAAGTCAAAAATCCCTATTATTTTGGGCAAAAATGCAGAAATATCCTTTTTTTTTGGGACAAAATTGCAGAAATTTCCTTTATTTTGAGGCAAATTGCAGAAATTTCCTCTATTTTGGGGTAAAAATGCAGTAATGCTTCTAATTTTGGAGCAAAAATTCAGAAATTCCCCTAATTTTGGGGCAAAAATACAGATATTCCTCTTATTGTGGGGCAAAATTGCTGAGATTTCCCTTTTTTTGGACAAAATTGCAAATATTTCCCTTATTTTGGGGTAAAATTGCAGAAATTTATTTATCTTGGTAAAAATTTTAGAAATTACCGTTCTTTCAGTTCATAAAGGCAGAAATTCCACTTATTAGGGGGCAAATTGCAGAAATTAGCCTTATTTTAGGGCAAAAAAACTGAAAATCCCCTTATTTTTTGCCTTAAAGGCAGAAATTCTTTGTATTTTAGGGCATAAATCAGAAATTCCACTTAATTTTGGGCAAAAATGCAGAAATTTCTCTTATTTTGGGCAAAAAGACAGTAATGCACATAATTTGAAGGCAAAAAGGCAGAAATTCCCCTAATTTTGGGGCAAAAAGGCAGAAATTTCCCTTATTGTGGGGCAAAATTGCTGAGATCTCCTTTTTTTGGACAAAATTGCAAAAATTTCCCTTATTTTGGGGTAAAATTGCAGAAATTTCCCATATTTTGGGGTAAAAATGCAGTAATGCTTCTAATTTTGGAGCAAGAATTAAGAAATTCCTCTAATTTTGGGGGGAAAAGGCAGAAGTTCCCCTTATTGTGGGGGAAAATTGCTGAGATTTTCCTTTCTTTGGACAAAATTGCAAAATCTTCCTTTATTTTGGGGTAAAATTGCAGAAATTTCCTTTATCTTTGGCAAAAATACTGAAATTCCTCTTCTTTCAGGTCATAAATGCAGAAATTCCACTTTTTAGGGGGCAAATTGCAGAAATTACCCTTATTTTAGTGCAAAAAGCCTGAAATTCCTCTTATTTTGTGCCAAAAAGGCAGAAATTCTTCTTATTTTAGGGCAATAATGAGAAATTCTACTTAATTTTGGGCAAAAATGCAGAAATTTCCCTTATTTTGAACAAAAAGTCAGTAATGCACCTATTTTGGGGGCAAAAAGGCAGACATTACCCTAATTTTTGGGGCAAAAAGGAAGAAATTTCTCTTATTTTGGGTCAAAAATGCTGAAATTCCCCTTATTTTCGAGCAAAAATGCAGAAATTTTCCTTATTTTAAGGCAAAAAGACAGAAATTCTCATTATTTTAGGCCAAAAATAAAAATTACCCTTATTTTAGGTCAAAAAAACTAAATTCCCCTTATTTTGGGGCAAAAAGGGCAGAAATTCCCCTTTATTTTAAGGCAAAAAGGCAGAAATTCCCCTTAATTTTGGACGAAAATGCAGAACTTTCTTTTAATTGTGGGCAAAAATGCAGAAATCCCCCTTATTTCTGCCAAATAGGCAGAAATTTCCCTTATTTTGAGGCAAAAGGATAGAAATTTAACTTATTTTAGGATAAAATTGCAGAAACTTCCCTTATTTTGTGGCAAAAATGCAGAAATTCCCATTATTTTGGGGTAAAAAGGCAGAAATTTCCTTATTTTGGAACAAAAATGCAGAAATTTCCCATATTTTGGGGCAAAAATGCAGTAATGCTTCTAATTTTTGAGCAAATTTCAGAAGTTTCACTAATTTTGGGGCAAAAAGGCAAAAATCCCTATTATTTTGGGCAAAAATGCAGAAATATCCTTTTTTTTGGGACAAAATTGCAGAAATTTCCTTTATTTTGAGGCAAATTGCAGAAATTTCCTCTATTTGGGGTAAAAATGCAGTAATGCTTCTAATTTTGGAGCAAAAATTCAGAAATTCCCCTAATTTTGGGTCAAAAATACAGAAATTCCTCTTATTGTGGGGCAAAATTGCTGAGATTTCCCTTTTTTTGGACAAAATTGCAAAAATTTCCCTTATTTTGGGGTAAAATTGAAGAAATTTATTTATCTTGGTAAAAATTTTAGAAATTACCGTTCTTTCAGTTCATAAATGCAGAAATTCCACTTATGAGGGGGCAAATTGCAGAAATTACCCTTATTTTAGGGCAAAAAAACTGAAAATCCCCTTATTTTTTGCCTTAAAGGCAGAAATTCTTTTTATTTTAGGGCATAAATCAGAAATTCCACTTAATTTTGGGCAAAAATGCCGAAATTTCCCTTATTTTGGGCAAAAAGACAGTAATGCACATAATTTGAAGGCAAAAAGGCAGAAATTCCCCTAATTTTGGGGCAAAAAGGCAGAAATTTCCATTATTGTGGGGAAAAATTGCTGAGATCTCCCTTTTTTTGGACAAAATTGCAAAAATTTCCCTTATTTTGGGGTAAAATTGCAGAAATTTCCCATATTTTGGGGTAAAAATGCAGTAATGCTTCTAATTTTGGAGCAAAAATTAAGAAATTCCTCTAATTTTGGGGGGAAAAGGCAGAACTTCCCCTTATTGTGGGGGAAAATTGCTGAGATTTTTCTTTCTTTGGACAAAATTTCAAAATCTTCCTTTATTTTGGGGTAAAATTGCAGAAATTTCATTTATCTTGGGCAAAAATACAGAAATTTCTCTTCTTTCAGGTCATAAAGGCAGAAATTCCACTTATTAGGGGGCAAATTGCTGTAATTACCCTTATTTTAGGGCAAAAAGCCTGAAATTCCTCTTATTTTGTGCAAAAAGGCAGAAATTCTTCTTATTTTAGGGCAAAAATGAGAAATTCCACTTAATTTTGGGCAAAAATGCAGAAATCCCTTATTTTGAACAAAAAGACACTAATGCACCTAATTTGGGGGCAAAAAGGCAGAAATTACCCTAATTTTTTGGGTCAAAAGGGCAGAAATTCCACTTATTTTGGGGCAAAAATGCTGATATTCCCCTTATTTTGGAGCAAAAATGCAGAAATTTTCCTTATTTTAGGGCAAAAAGACAGAAATTCTCATTATTTTAGGCCAAAAATAGAAATTACCCTTATTTTAGGCCAAAAAGACTAAATTCCCCTTATTTTGGGGCAAAAGGGCAGAAATTCCCCTTATTTTAGGGCAAAAAGGCTGAAATTCCCCTTAATTTTGGAAGAAAATGCAGAATTTTATTTTAATTGTGGGCAAAAATGCAGAAATCCCCCTTATTTTGGGCCAAATAGGCAGAAATTTCCCTTATTTTGAGGCAAAAGGATAGAAATTTAACTTATTTTAGGATAAAATTGCAGAAACTTCTCTTATTTTGTGGCAAAAATGCAGAAATTCCCATTATTTTGGGTTTAAAAGGCAGAAATTTCCCTTATTTTGGAACAAAAATGCAGAAATTTCCCATATTTTGGGGCAAAAATGCAGTAATGCTTCTAATTTTTGAGCAAATTTCAGAAGTTTCACTAATTTTGGGGCAAAAAGTCAAAAATCCCTATTATTTTGGGCAAAAATGCAGAAATATCCTTTTTTTGGGACAAAATTGCAGAAATTTCCTTTTTTTGAGGCAAATTGCAGAAATTTCCTCTATTTTGGGGTAAAAATGCAGTAATGCTTCTAATTTTGGAGCAAAAATTCAAAAATTCCCCTAATTTTGAGGCAAAAATGCAGAAATTCCCCTTATTGTGGGGCAAAATTGCTGAGATTTCCCTTTTTTTGGACAAAATTGCAAAAATTTCCCTTATTTGGGGGTAAAATTGCAGAAATTTCCCTTATCTTGGTAAAAATTTTAGAAATTACCGTTCTTTCAGGTCATAAAGGCAGAAATTCCACTTATTAGGGGGCAAATTGCAGAAATTACCCTTATTTTAGGGCAAAAAAATGAAAATCCCCTTATTTTTTGCCTTAAAGGCAGAAATTCTTTTTATTTTAGGGCATAAATCAGAAATTCCACTTAATTTTGAACAAAAATGCAGAAATTTCCCTTATTTTTGGCAAAAAGACAGTAATGCACATAATTTGAAGGCAAAAAGGTAGAAATTCCCCTAATTTTGGGGCAAAAAGGCAGAAATTTCCATTATTGTGGGGCAAAATTGCTGAGATCTCCCTTTTTTTGGACAAAATTGCAAAAATTTCCCTTATTTTGGGGTAAAATTGCAGAAATTTCCCATATTTTGGAGTAAAAATGCAGTAATGCTCCTAATTTTGGAGGGAAAATTCAGAAATTCCCTTAATTTTGAGGCAAAAATGCAGAAATTCCCCTTATTGTGGGGCAAAATTGCTGAGATTTCCCTTTTTTTGGACCAAATTGCAAAAATTTCCCTTATTTTGGGGTAAAATTGCAGATATTTCCCTTATTTTGGGGTAAAAATGCAGTAATGCTTCTAATTTTGGAGCAAAAATTAAGAAATTCTTCTAATTTTGGGGGATAAAGGCAGAACTTCCCCTTATTGTGGGGGAAAATTGCTGAGATTTTTCTTTCTTTGGAGAAAATTGCAAAATCTTCCTTTATTTTGGGGTAAAATTGCAGAAATTTACTTTATCTTTGGCAAAAATACAGAAATTCCTCTTCTTTCAGGTCATAAAGGCAGAAATTCCACTTATTAGGGGGGAAATTGCAGAAATTACCCTTATTTTAGGGCAAAAAGCCTGAAATTCCTCTTATTTTGTGCCAAAAAGGCAGAAATTCTTTTTATTTTAGGGCATAAATGAGAAATTCCACTTAATTTTGGGCAAAAATGCAGAAATTTCCCTTATTTTGAACAAAAAGACACTAATGCACCTAATTTGGGGGCAAAAAGGCAGAAATTACCCTAATTTTTTGGGGCAAAAAGGCAGAAATTCCACTTATTTTGGGGCAAAAATGCTAAAATTCCCCTTATTTTGGAGCAAAAATGCAGAAATTTTCCTTATTTTAGGGCAAAAAGACAGAAATTGTCATTATTTTAGGCCAAAAATAGAAATTACCCTTATTTTAGGCCAAAAAGACTAAATTCCCCTTATTTTGGGGCAAAAGGGCAGAAATTTCCCTTATTTTAGGGAAAAAAAGGCAGAAATTCCCCTTAATTTTGGAAGAAAATGCAGAATTTTCTTTTAATTGTGGGCAAAAATGCAGAAATCCACCTTTTTTTGGGCCAAATAGGCAGAAATTTCCCTTATTTTGAGGCAAAAGAATAGAAATTTTACTTATTTTAGGATAAAATTGCAGAAACTTCCCTTATTTTGTGGCAAAAATGCAGAAATTCCCATTATTTTTGTGTAAAAAGGCAGAAATTTCCCTTATTTTGGAACAAAATTGCAGAAATTTCCCATATTTTTGGGCATAAATGGAGTAATGCTTCTAATTTTTGAGCAAAATTCAGAAATTTCACTAATTTTGGGGCAAAAAGGCAAAAATCCCTATTATTTGGGGCAAAAATGCAGAAATATCCCTTTTTTGGGACAAAATTGCAGAAATTTCCTTTATTTTGAGGCAAATTGCAGAAATTTCGTCTATTTTGGGGTAAAAATGCAGTAATGCTTCTAATTTTGGAGCAAAAATTTAGAAATTCCCCTAATTTTGGGGCAAAAATGCAGAAATTCCCTTTATTGTGGGGCAAAATTGCTGAGATTTCCCTTTTTTTGGACAAAATTGCAAAAATTTCTCTTATTTTGGGGTAAAATTGCAGAAATTTCCATTATCTTGGTAAAAATTTTAGAAATTACCGTTCTTTCAGGTCATAAAGGCAGAAATTCCACTTATTAGGGGGCAAATTGCAGAAATTACCCTTTTTTTAGGGCAAAAAGACTGAAAATCCCCTTATTTTTTGCCTTAAAGGCAGAAATTCTTTTTATTTTAGGGCAAAAATCAGAAATTCCACTAACTTTGTGGCAAAAATGCAGAAATTTCGTTTATTTTTAGCCAAATAGGCAGAAATTTTTTTTATTTTTTGGCAAAAGTTTAGAAATTTAACTTATTTTAGGATAAAATTGCAGAAACTTCCCTTATTTTGTGGCAAAAATGCAGAAATTCCCATTATTTTTTTGTAAAAAGGAAGAAATTTCCCTTATTTTGTAACAAAATTGCTGAAATTTCCCATATTTTAGGGCAAAAAAGCAGTAATTCTTCTAATTTTGGAGCAAAATTCAGAAATTTCACTAATTTTGGGACAAAATTCAGAAATTTCACTAATTTTGTTGCAAAAGGCAGAAATTCCTATTATTTTGTGGCAAAAATGCAGAAATTCCTTTTATTTGGGAGCAAAAAGTCAGAAATTTTCCTCATTTTGGGGCCAAAAGGCA
This sequence comes from Micromys minutus, assembly GCF_963924665.1. Lineage (NCBI taxonomy): Eukaryota > Metazoa > Chordata > Mammalia > Rodentia > Muridae > Micromys > Micromys minutus. Next base: position 447,964 of record NW_027667536.1, read on the forward strand.
AAAATTCCCTTTATTTTGGAGTAAAAATGAAGAAAATTCCCTTATTTGGTGCAAAATTGCATAAATTTCCCTTATTATGGGGCAAAAAGGCAGAAATTACCCTTATTTTAGGGCAAAAAGACTGAAATTCCCCTTATTTTTTGCCTTAAACTCAGAAATTCTTTTTATTTTAGGGCAAAAATGAGAAATTCCACATAATTTTGGGCAAAAATTCAGAAATTTACCTTATTTTGGACAAAAAGACAGTAATGCACCTAATTTGGTAACAAAAAGGCAGAAATTCCCCTAATTTTGGGGCAAAAAGGCAGAAATTCCCCTTATTTGGGGCAAAAATTCAGAAATTTCCCTTTTTTGTGGCAAAAATTCTGTAATGCTTCTAATTTTGGGGCAAAAATCAGAAATTCCGTTAATTTTGGGGCAAAAAGACAGAAATTCCCCTTATCGTGGGGGAAATTAATGAAATTTCTTTTGTTTGGACAAAATTGCAGAAATTTCCCTTATTTTTAAGCAAAATTGCAGAAATTTTCTTTATCTTGTGGCAAAAATACAGAAATTCCTTTTATTTGAGGGCAAAAGGGCAGAAATTACACTTTTTTGGGGGCAAATTCCAGAAATTACCCTTATTTTAGGGAAAAAGCCTGAAATTCCTCTTATTTTGTGGCAAAAAGGCAGAAATTCTTATTTTAGAGCAAAAAGGCAGAAATTCCACATAATTTTGGCCAAAAATGCAGAAATTTCCATTATTTTGGGGCAAAAACACAGTAATGCAACTAATTTGTGGGTAAAAAGGCAGAAATTCCCCTAATTCTGGGGCAAAATGGCAGAAATTCTCTTTATTTTGGGGCAAAAATGCTGAAATTCCTTTTATTTTGGAGCAAAAATGCAGAAATTTTCCTTATTTTAGGGGAAAAAGACAGAAATTCTCATTATTTTAGGCCAAAAATAGAAATTACCCTTATTTTGGCCAAAAAGACTAAATTCCACTTATTTTGGGGCAAAAAGGCAGAAATTCCATTTATTTTAGGACAAAAAGGTAAAAATTCCCCTTAATTTTGGGCAAAAATGCAGAAATTTCCCTTGATTTTGGGCAAAAATGCAGAAATTCCCCATATTTTGGGCCAAATAGGCAGAAATTTCCATTATTTTGAGGCAAAAGGATAGAAATTTAACTTATTTTAAGATAAAATTGCTGAAACTTCCCTTATTTTGTGGCAAAAATGCAGAAATTCCCATTATTTTGGAATAAAAAGGCAGAAATTTCCCTTATTTTGGAACAAAATTGCAGAAATTTCCCATATTTTGGGGCAAAAAAGCAGGAATGCTTCTAATTTTGGGGGAAAATTCTGAAATTTCACTAATTTTGGGAAAAATTCAGAAATTTCAGTAATTTTGGGGCAAAAAGGCAGAAATTCCTATTATTTTGGGGCAAAAATGCAGAAATTCCTTTTATTTGTGGGCAAAAAGGCAGAAATTCTCCTCATTTTGGGGCAAAAAGGCAGAAATTTCCCTTATTTTTGGGCAAAATTGCAGAAATTTCCCTTATCATGGGACAAAAATCCAGAAATTCCCCTCATTTTAGGTCAAAAAGTCTGAAATTCCGCTAATTTGGGGGCAAATTGCAGAAATTAAACTTATTTAAGGGAAGAAGACTGAAATTCCCTTTATTTTGTGCCAAAAAAGCAGAAATTCTTCTTATTTTAGGGCAAAAAGGCAGAAATTCCAATTAATTTTGGGGAAAAATGAAGAAATTTCTCTTATTTGGGGGCAAAAACACAGTAATGCCCCTAATTTTGCGGCAAAAATGCAGAAATATTCCTAATTTTGGGGCAAAAGGCAGAAATTCCCTTTATTTCGGGTCAAAAATGCAGAAATACCGCATACTTGGTGTCAAATATGCAGAAATTACCCTTATTTTAGGGCAAATAGACTGAAATTCCCCCTTTTTTGCGCCAAAAAGGCAGAAATTTTCCTTATTTTGGGGCAAAAATGCAGAAATTATACATAATTTTGGCCAAAATTGCAGAAATTTTCATTATTTTGGGGCAAAAACAAAGTAAAGCACATAATTTGGGGGCAAAAAGGCAGAAATTCCCCTAATTTTGGGGCAAAAAGGCAGAAATTCTGGTTATTTTGAGGCAAAAATGTAGAAATTCCCCTTATTTTGGAACAGAAATGCAGAAATTTTCCTTATTTTAGGGAAAAAAGACAGAAATTCTCATTATTTTAGGCCAAAAATAGAAATTACCCTTATTTTAGGCCAAAAAGAATAAATTCCTCTTATTTTGGGGCAAAAAGGCAGTAATTCCCCTTATTTTAGGGCAAAAAGGCTGAAATTCCCCTAAAGTTTGGACAAAAATGCAAAATTTCCCTTAATTTTGGGCAAAAATGCAGAAATTCCCCTTATTTTGGGCCAAATAGGCAGAAATTTCCCTTATTTTGAGGCAAAAGGATAGAAATTTAACTTATTTTACGATAAAATTGCAGAAACTTCCCTTATTTTGTGGTAAAAATGCAGAAATTCCCATTATTTTGGGGTAAAAAGGCAGAAATTTCCCTTATTTTGGGGCAAAATTGCAGTAATGCTTCTAATTTTGGGGCAAAATTCAGAAATTTCACTAATTTTGGGGCAAAAAGGCAAAAATCCCTATTATTTTGGGGCAAATGTGCAGAAATATCATTTTTTGGGACAAAATTGCAGAAATTTCCTTAATTTTGAGGCAAATTGCAGAAATTTCCCTTATTTTGGGGTAAAAATGCAGTAATGCTTCTAATTTTGGAGCAAAAATTAAGAAATTCCCCTAATTTTGGGGCAAAAAGGCAGAAATTCCGCTTATTGTGGGGCAAAATTACTGAGATTACCATTTTTTGGACAAAATTGCAAAAATTTCCCTTATTTTGGGGTAAATTGCAGAAATTTCCCTTATTTTGGGCAAAAATGTTAGAAATTCCCCTTTTTTCAGGTCATAAATGTAGAAATTCCACTTATTAGGAGGCAAATTGCAGAAATTACCCTTATTTTAGGGCAAAAAGACTGAAATTCTCCTTATTTTTGCCTTAAAGGCAGAAATTCTTTTTATTTTAGGGCAAAAATCAGAAATTCCGCTTAATTTTGGGCAAAAATGCAGAAATTTCCCTTAATTTGGGCAAAAAGACAGTAATGCACCTAATTTGGGGGCAAAAAGGCAGAAATTCCCCTAATTTTGATGCAAAAAGGCAAAAATTCCCTTCATTTTGGGGTAAAAATGCTGAAATTCCCCTTATTTTGGAGCAAAAATGCAGAAATTTTCCTTATTTTAGGGCAAAACAGAGAAATTCTCATTATTTTAGGCCAAAAATAGAAATTGCCCTTATTTTAGGCCAAAAAAGTCTAAATTCCCTTTATTTTGAAGCAAAAAAGGCAGAAATTCCTCTTATTTTAGGGCAAAAAGGCAGAAATTCCCATTAATTTTGGGCAAAAATTCAGAAATTTTCTTTAATTTGTGGCAAAAATGCGGAAATTCCCCTTATTTTTGGCCAAATAGGTAGAAATTTCCCTTATTTTGAGGCAAAAGTTTAGAAATTTAACATATTTTAGGATAAAATTGCAGAAACTTCCCTTATTTTGTGGCAAAAATGTAGAAATTCCCATTATTTTGGGGTAAAAAGGAAGAAATTTTTCTTATTTTGTAACAAAATTGCAGAAATTTCCTATATTTTGGTTCAGAAAAGCAGTAATGCTTTTAATTTTGGGGAAAAATTCAGAAATTTCAATAATTTTGGGACCAAATTCAGAAATTTCGCTAATTTTGGGGCAAAAAAGCAGAAATTCCTATTATTTTGGGGCAAAAATGCAAAAATTCCTTTTATTTGGGGGCAAAAAGGCAGAAATTCTCCACATTTTGCGGCAAAAAGGCAGAAATTTCCCTTATTTTTGGGCAAAAATGCAGAAATTTCCCTTAATTTTGGGCAAAAATGCAGAAATTTCCCTTAATTTTGGGCAAAAATGCAGAAATTCCCCTTATTTTGGGCCAAATAGGAAGAAATTTCCCTTTTTTGAGGCAAAAGGATAGAAATTTAACTTATTTTAAGATAAAATTGCAGAAACTTCCCTTATTTTGTGGCAAAAATGCAGAAATTCTCATTATTTTGGGTTAAATGCAGAAATTTCCCTTATTTTGGAACAAAATTGCAGAAATTTCCCATATTTTGGGACAAAAATGCAGTAATGCTTCTAATTTTGGGGCAAAATTCAGAAATTTCACTAATTTTGGGACATAATTCAGAAATTTCACTAATTTTGGGGCAAAAATGCAGAAATTTCTTTTATTTGGGTGCAAAAAGGCAGAAATTCTCCTCATTTTAGGGCAAAAAAGCAGAAATTCCTATTATTTTGGTGCAAAATTGCAGAAATTCCTTTTATTTGGGGGCAAAAATGCAGAAATTCTTCTCATTTTGGGGCAAAAAGGCAGGAATTTCCCTTATTTTGAGGCAAAAGGATAGAAATTTAACTTATTTTAAGATAAAATTGCAGAAACTTCCCTTATTTTGTGGCAAAAATGCAGAAATTCCCATTATTTTGGGTTAAATGCAGAAATTTCCCTTATTTTGGAACAAAATTGCAGAAATTTCCCATATTTTGGGACAAAAATGCAGTATTGCTTCTAATTTTAAGGCAAAATTCAGAAATTTCACTAATTTTGGGACATAATTCAGAAATTTCACTAATTTTGTGGCAAAAATGCAGAAATTCCTTTTATTTGGGGGCAAAAAGGCAGAAATTCTCCTCATTTTGGAACAAAAAGGCAGAAATTCCTATTATTTTGGTGCAAAAATGCAGATATTCCTTTTATTTGGGGGCAAAAATGCAAAAATTCTCCTCATTTTGGGGCAAAAAGGAAGAAATTTCCTATATATTTGGGCAAAATTGCAGAAATTTTTTTTATCATGGGACAAAAATCCAGAAATTCCCTTCATTTTAGGTCAAAAAGGCAGAAATTCCGCTAATTTGGGGGCAAATTGCAGACATTAAACTTATTTAAGGGAAGAAGACTGAAATTCCCTTTATTTTGTGCCAAAAAAGCAGAAATTCTTCTTATTTTAGGGCAAAAAGGCAGAAATTCCAATTAATTTTGGGGAAAAATGAAGAAATTTCTCTTATTTGGGGGCAAAAACACAGTAATACCCATAATTTTGCGGCAAAAATGCAGAAATTCCCCTAATTTTTGGGCAAAAGGCAGAAATTCCCCTTATTGTGGGGCAAAATTGCTGAAATTTCCCTTTTTTTGGGACAAAGTTGCAAAAATTTCTCTTATTTCGGGGCAAAATTGCAGAAATTTCCCTTATTTCGGGTCAAAAATGCAGAAATACCGCATACTTGGTGTCAAATATGCAGAAATTACCCTTATTTTATGGCAAAAAGACTGAAATTCCCCCATTTTTGCGCCAAAAAGGCAGAAATTTCCCTTATTTTGGAGCAAAAATGCAGAAATTCCCCTTATTTTGGAAAAAATTGCAGAAATTCCCCTTTTGTTTCAAAAATGCAGAAATTCCCTATATTTTGGAGCAAAAATGAAGAAAATTTCCTTATTTTGGTGCAAAATTGCATAAATTTCCCTTATGTGGCAAAAAGGCAGATATTCCCTTATTTTGGGGAAAAATTGCAGAAATTTCCCTTATTTTGGGGCAAAATTGCAGAAATTCCCCTAATTTTAGGGCAAAATTGCAGAAATTTCCTTTATTTGGCAAAATTACAGAAATTCTCCTAATTTAGGGGAAAATTGCAGAAATTCCCCTTATTTTGGAGCAAAAATGCAGAAATTTTCCTTAATACAGGGCAAAAATACAGAAATTCCCCTTAGTTTTGGGCAAAAATGCAGAAATTTTCCTTATTTAAGCCAAAAATACAGAAATTACCCTTATTTTTGGGCAAAAATGCAGAAATTTCTCTTAATTTGGGGCAAAAGTGCAGAAATTCCCCTTATTTGGGGCTAAAAAGGCAGGAATTTCCCTTATTTTGGGGCAAAAATATAGAAATTTAACTTATTTTAGGATAATATTGCAGAAATTTAACTTATTTTAGGCAAAAATGAAGAAATTCCCATTATTTTGGGGTAGAAAGGCAGAAATTGCCTTTATTTTGGAACAAAATTGCAGAAATTTCCCATATTTTTGGGCAAAAATCCACTAATGCTTCTAATTTTGGGGCAAAATTTAGAAATTCCACTAATTTTGGGGCAAAAAGGCAGAAATTCCACTTATTTGGGGGCAAAAATTCAGAAATTTCCCTTTTTTGGGTCAAAAAGGCAGAAAATTCTTCTTTTTTGAGGCAAATTGCAGAAATTTCCCTTATTTTGTGGCAAAAATTCTGTAATGCTTCTAATTATGGGGCAAAAATCAGAAATTCCGTTAATTTTGGGGCAAAAAGACAGAAATTCCCTTTATTGTGGGTGAAATTAATGAAATTTCCTTTTTTTTGGGACAAAATTGCAGAAATTTCCCTTATTTTTAAGCAAAATTGCAGAAATTACCTTTATCTTGTGGCAAAAATACAGAAATTCTTTTTATTTCAGGGCAAAAGAGCAGAAATTACGCTTTTTTGGGGGCAAATTCCAGAAATTACCCTTATTTTAGAAAAAAAGCCTGAAATTCCTCTTATTTTGTGCCAAAAAGGCAGAAATTCTTCTTATTTTAGAGCAAAAAGGCAGATATTCCACGAAATTTTGGCCAAAAATGCAGAAATTTCCATTAATTTTGGGAAAAAACACAGTAATGCACCTAATTTGTGGGCAAAAAGGCAGAAATTCCCGTAATTTTGGGGCAGAAAGGCAAAAATTTCCTCTATTTTGGGGCAAAAATGCTGAAATCCCCCTTATTTTGGAGCAAAAATGATGAAATTTTCCTTGTTTTAGAGCCAAAAGAAAGAAATTCTCATTATTTTAGGCCAAAAATAGAAATTACCCTTATTTTAGGCCACAAAGACTAAATTCCCCTTATTTTGGGGCAAAAGGCAGAAATTCCCCTTATTTTAGGGCAAAAAGGCAGAAATTCCCTTTAATTTTGGACAAAAATGCAGAAATTTCCCTTAATTTTGGGCAACAATGCAGAAATTCCCCTTATTTTGGGCCAAATAGGCAGAAATTTCCCTTATTTTGAGGCAAAAGGATAGAAATTTAACTTATTTTAAGATAAAATTGCAGAAACTTCCCTTATTTTGTGGCAAAAATGCAGAAATTCCCATTATTTTGGGTTAAAAGGGCAGAAATTTCCCTTATTTTGGAACAAATTTGCAGAAATTTCCCATTTTTTGTGGCAAAAAAGCAGTAATGCTTCTAATTTTGGGGCAAAATTCAGTAATTTCACTAATTTTGGGACATAATTCAGAAATTTCACTAATTTTGGGGCAAAAAGGCAGAAATTCCTATTATTTTGGTGCAAAAATGCAGAAATTCCTTTTATTTGGGGGCAAAAAGGCAGAAATTCTTCTCATTTTTGGGCAAAGAGGAAGAAATTTTCATTATTTTTGGGCAAAATTGCAGAAATTTTTCTTATCATGGGACAAAAATCTAGAAATCCCCCTCATTTTTGGTCAAAAAGGCAGAAATTCCGCTAATTTGGGGGCAAATTGCAGAAATTAAACTTATTTAAAGAAAGAAGATTGAAATTCCCCTTATTTTGTGCCAAAAAGCCGAAATTCTTCTTATTTTAGGGCAAAAAGGCAGAAATTCCAATTAATCTTGAGGAAAAATGCAGAAATTTCCCTTATTTTGGGGCAAAAACACAGTAATGCCCCTAATTTTGCGGCAAAAATGCAGAAATTCCCCTAATTTTGGGGCAAAAGGCAGAAATTCCCCTTATTGTGGGGCAAATTTGCTGAAATTTCCCTTTTTTGGGACAAAGTTGCAAAAATTTCTCTTATTTTGGGGCAAAATTGCAGAAATTCCCCTTATTTCGGGTCAAAAATGCAGAAATACCGCATACTTGGTGTCAAATATGCAGAAATTACCCTTATTTTAGGGCAAAAAGACTGAAATTCTCCCTTTTTTGCGCCAAAAAGGCAAAAATTTCCCTTATTTTGGGGCAAGAATGCAGAAATTCTCCTTATTTTGGAACAAAATTGCAGAAATTCCATTTTTTTTGTTTCAAAAAAGCAGAAATTCTCTTTATTTTGGAGCAAAAATTAAGAAAATTCCCTTATTTTGGTGCAAAATTGCATAAATTTCCCTTATTATGGGGCAAAAAGGCAGAAATTCCCCTAATTTTGGGGAAAAATTGCAGAAATTTCCCTTATTTGGGGCAAAATAACAGAAATTCCCCTAATTTGGGGGAAAAATTTCAGAAATTCCCCTTATTCTGGAGCAAAAATGCAGAAATTTTTCTTAATACAGGGCAAAAATACAGAAATTCTCCTTCTTTTGGGGCAATAATGCAGAAATTCCCCTTATTTTAGGCCAAAAATACAAAAATTATCCTTATTTTTGGGCAAAAATGCAGAAATTTTTCTTAATTTGAGGCAAAAATGCAGAAATTCCCCTTATTTGGGGCCAAAAAGGCAAGAATTTCCCTTATTTTGGGGCAAAAGTATAGAAATTTAACTTATTTTAGGATAATATTGCAGAAATTTACCTTATTTTGTGGCAAAAATGAAGAAATTCCCATTATTTTGGGGTAGAAAGGCAGAAATTGCCTTTATTTTGGAACAAAATTGCAGTAATTTCCCATATTTTTGGACAAAAATGCACTAAGGCTTCTAATTTTGGGGCAAAATTTAGAAATTCCACTAATTTTTGGGCAAAAAGGAAGAAATTCTACTTATTTGGGGGCAAAAATTCAGAAATTTTCCTTTTTTGGGTCAAAAAGGCAGAAAATTCTAATTTTTGAGCCAAATTGCAGAAATTTTCCATATTTTGTGGCAAAAATTCTATAATGCTTCTAATTTTGGGGCAAAAATCAGAAATTCCGTTAATTTTGGGGCAAAAAGACAGAAATTCCCCTTATTGTGGGGGAAATTAATGAAATTCTCTTTTTTTGGGAAAAAAATTGCAAAAATTTCCCTTATTTTTAAGCAAAATTGCATAAATTTCCTTTATCTTGTGGCAAAAATACAGAAATTCCTTTTATTTCAAGGCAAAAGGGCAGAAATTACGCTTTTTTGGGGGCAAATTCCTGAAATTACCCTTATTTTAGGGAAAAAGAATAAAATTCCTCTTATTTTGTGCCAAAAAGGCAGAAATTCTTGATATTTTAGAGCAAAAAGGCAGAAATTCCACATAATTTTGGCCAAAAATGCAGAAATTTCTATTATTTTGGGGCAAAAACACAGTAATGCAACTAATTTGGGGGAAAAAAGGCAGAAATTCCCCTAATTTTAGGGCAAAAAGTCAGAAATTCCCATTATTTTGGGGCAAAAATGCTGAAATTCTCTTTATTTTGGAGCAAAAATGCAGAAATTTTCCTTATTTTAGGGCAAAAAGACAGAAATTCTTATTATTTTAGACCAAAAATAGAAATAACCTTTATTTTAGAAAAATAGACTAAATTCCCCTTATTTTAGGGCCAAAAGGCAGTAATTCCCCTTATTTTAGGGCAAAAAGGCAGAAATTCCCCTTAATTTTGGGCAAAAATGCAGAAATTTCCTTTAATTTGGGGCAAAAATGCAGAAATTCCCCTTATTTTGGGCCAAATAGGCAGACATTTCCCTTATTTTGAGGCAAAAGGATAGAAATTTAACTTATTTTATGATAAAATTGCAGTAACATCCCTTAATTTGTGGCAAAAATGCAGAAATTTTCATTATTTTAAGGTGAAAAAGCAGAAATTTCCCTTATTTTGGAACAAAATTGCAGAAATTTACCATAATTTGGGGCAAAAATGCAGTAATGCTGCTAATTTTGGGGCAAAATTCAGAAATTTCACTAATTTTTGGGGCCAAAAGGAAAAAATCCCTATTATTTTGGGGCAAAAATGAAGAAATATCATTTTTTGGTACAAAATTGCAAAAATTTCCTTTATTTTGAGGCAAATTTCAGATATTTCCCTTATATTTGGTTGAAAAATGCAGTAATGCTTCTAATTTTGGAGCAAAAATTCAGAAATTCCCCTAATTTTTTGGGCAAAAAAGCAGAAATTCCCCTTATTGTGGGGCAAAATTGCTGAGATTACCCTTTTTTTTGGACAAAATTGCAAAAATTTCCCTTATTTTGGGGTAAAATTTCAGAAATTTCCCTTATCTTTGGCAAAAATATTAGAAATTCCCCTTCTTTCAGGTCATAAAGGCAGAAATTTCACTTATTAGGGGGCAAATTGCAGAAATTACCCTTATTTTAGGGCAAAAAGACTGAAATTCCCCTTATTTTAGCCTTAAAGGCAGAAATTCTTTTTATTTTAGGGCAAAAATTAGAAATTCCACTTAATTTTGGGTAAAAATGCAGAAATTTCCCTTATTTTGGGCAAAAAAACAGTAATGCACCTAATTTGGGAGCAAAAAGGCAGAAATTCCCCTAATTTTGTGGCAAAAAGGAAGAAATTCCCCTTATTTTGGGGCAAAAATGCTGAAATTCCCCTTATTTTGGAGACAAAAATGCAGAAATTTTTTTTATTTTAGGGCAAAATACTGAAATTCTCATTATTTTAGGCCAAAAATAGAAATTACCCTTATTTTAGGCCAAAAAGACTAAATTCCTTTTATTTTGGGACAAAAAGGCAGAAATTCCCCTTATTTTATGGCAAAAAGGCAGAATTTCCCGTTAATTTTGGGCAAAAATGCAGAAATTTTCCTTAATTTGTGGCAAAAATGCAGAAATTTCCCTTATTTTTGGCCAAATAGGTAGAAATTTCCCTTATTTTGAGGCAAAATTTAGAAATTTAACTTATTTTAGGATAAAATTGCAGAAACTTTCCTTATTTTGTGGCAAAAATGCAGAAATTCCCATTATTTTGGGGTAAAAAGAAAATAATTTCCCTTATTTTGTAACAAATTGCAGAAATTTTCCATATTTTTGGGCAAAAAAAGCAGTAATGCTTATAATTTTGGAGAAAAATTCAGAAAGTTCACTAATTTTGGGAAAAAATTCAGAAATTTCACTAATTTGGGGGCAAAAAGGCAGAAATTCCTATTATTTTGGGGCAAAAATGCAGAAATTCCTTATATTTGGGGGCAAAAATGCAGACATTCTCCTCATTTTGGGGCAAAAAGTCAGAAATTTCCCTTATTTTTGGGCAAAATTGCAGAAATTTTCTTTATCATGGACAAAAATATAGAAATTCCTTTCAGTTTAGGTCAAAAAGGCAGAAATTCCGCTAATTTGGGGGCAAATTGCAGAAATTAAACTTATTTAAGGGAAGAAGACGGAAATTCCCCTTATTTTGTGCCAAAAAAGCAGAAATTCTTTTTATTTTAGTACAAAAGGGCAGAAATTTCAATTAATTTTGGGGAAAAATGCAGAAATTTCCCTTATTTTGGGGCAAAATTGCAGAAATTCCCTTTATTTCGGGTCAAAAATGCAGAAATACCCCATACTTGGTGTCAAATATGCAGAAATTACCCTTATTTTAGGGAAAAAAGACTGAAATTCCCCCTTTTTTTGCACCAAAAATGCAGAAATTTCCTTTATTTTGGGGCAAAAATGCAGAAATTCCCCTTATTTTGGAACAAAATTGCAGAAATTCCCCTTTTTTGTTTCAAAAAAACAGAAATTCCCTTTATTTTGGAGCAAAAATGAAGAAAATGTCCTTATTTTGGTGCAAAATTGCATAAATTTCCCTTATTATGGAGCAAAGAGGCAGAAATTCTCCTAATTATGAAGAAAAATTGCAGAAATTTCCCTTATTTTGGGGCAAAATTGCAGAAATTCCCCTAATTTTCAGGCAAAATTGCAGATATTTCCCTTATTTGGGGCAAAATTACAGAAATTCTCCTAATTTGGGGGAAAAATTGCAAAAATTCCTCTTATTTTGTTGCAAAAATGCAGAAATTTTCCCTAATACAGGGCAAAAATACAGAAATTCTCCTTATTTTGGGGCAAAAATGCAGAAATTTCCCTTATTTTAGGCCAAAAATACAAAAATTACCTTTATTTTTGGGCAAAAATGCAGAAATTTCCCTTATTTGGGGCCAAAAAAGCAGGAATTTCCATTGTTTTGAAGCAAAAGTATAGAAATTTAACTTATTTTAGGATAATATTGCAGAAATTTCCCTTATTTTGTGGCAAAAATGAAGAAATTCCCATTATTTTGGGGTAGAAAGGCAGAAATTCCCTTTATTTGGAACAAAATTGCAGAAATTTTTCATATTTTTGGGCAAAAATGCACTAATGATTCTAATTTTGGGGCAAAATTTAGAAATTCCACTAATTTTGGGGCAAAAAGGCAAAAATTCCACTTATTTGGGGTCAAAAATTCAGAAATTTCCCTTTTTTGGGTCAAAAAGGCAGAAAATTCTTCATTTTTGAGGATAATTGCAGAAATTTCCCTAATTTTGTGGCAAAATTTCTGTAATGCTTCTAATTTTTGAGCAAAAATCAGAAATTCTGTTAATTTTGGGGCAAAAAGACAGAAATTCCCCTTATTGTGGAGGAAATTAATGAAATTTTTTTGTTTTGGGGCAAAATTGCAGAAATTTCTCTTATTTTTATGCAAAATTGCAGAAATTTCCTTTATCTTGTGGCAAAAATACAGAAATTCCTTTTATTTCAGGGAAGAAGGGCAGAAATTACGCTTTTTAGGGGGCAAATTTCAGAAATTACCCCTATTTTAGTGAAAAAGCCTGAAATTCCTCTTATTTTGTGCCAAAAAGGCAGAAATTCTTCTTATTTTAGAGCAAAAAGGCAGAAATTCCACATAATTTTGGCCAAAAATGCAGAAATTTCCATTATTTTGGGCCAAAAACAAAATAATGCACCTAATTTGTGGGCAAAAAGTCAGAAATTCCCCTAATTTTGGGGCAAAAAGGCAGAAATTCTTTTTATTTTGGGGCAAAAATGCTGAAATTCCCCTTATTTTGGAGCAAAAATGCAGAAATTTTCCTTATTTTGGGCAAAAAGACAGAAATTCTCATTATTTTAGGCCAAAAATAGAAATTACCCTTATTTTAGGCCAAAAAGACTAAATTCCCCTTATTTTGGTGCAAAAAGGCAGAAATTTTCCTTATTTTGGGCAAAAAGACAGAAATTCTCATTATTTTAGGCCAAAAATAGAAATTACCCTTATTTTAGGCCAAAAAGACTAAATTCCCCTTATTTTGGTGCAAAAAGGCAGAAATTCCCCTTATTTTAGGGCAAAAAGGCAGAAATTCCCTGTAATTTTGGGCAAAAATGCAGAAATTTCCATTAATTGTGTGCAAAAATGCAGAAATTCACCTAATTTTGGGGCAAAAGGCAGAAATTCCTCTTATTGTGGTGCAAAATTGCTGAATTTTCCCTTTTTTGGGACAAAATTGCAGAAATTTCTCTTATTTTGGGGTAAAAAGGCAGAAATTTCCCTTATTTTGGAACAAAATTGCAGAAATTTCCCATATTTTGGGGCAAAAATGCAGTAATGCTGCTAATTTTGGGGCAAAATTCAGAAATTTCACTAATTTTGGGGCAAAAAGGCAAAAATCCCTATTATTTTGAAGCAAAAATGCAGAAATATCCCTTTTTTGGGACATAATTGCAGAAATTTCCTCTATTTTGAGGCAAATTGCAGAAATTTCCCTTATTTTGAGGTAAAAATGCAGTAATGCTTCTAATTTTGGAGCAAAATTTCAGAAATTCCTTTAATTTTGAGGCAAAAGGCAGAAATTCCCCTTATTGTGGGGCAAAATTGCTGAGATTTCCCTTTTTTTGGACAAAAGTGCAAAAATTTCATTTATTTTGGGGTAAAATTGCAGAAATTTCCCTTATCTTGGGCAAAAATGTTATAAATTCCTCTTCTTTCATGTCATAAAAGCAGAAATTCCACTTATTAGGGGGCAAATTGCAGAAATTACTCTTATTTTAGGGCAAAAAGACTAAAATTCCCCTTATGTTTTGCTTTAAAGGCAGAAATTCTTTTTATATTAGGGCAAAAATCAAAAATTCCACTGAATTTTGGGCAAAAATGCAGAAATTTCCCTTATTTTGTGGCAAAAATGCAGAAATTTCTGCAATTTTTGGGCAAAATTTCAGAAATTTACCTTAATTTGGGGCAAAATTGCAGAAATTCCCCTAATTTTGTGTCAAAATTGCAGAAATTCTCTTTATTTTGAGTAAAAAAATGCAGAAATTCCACTTTATTTTGGTGCAAAATTGCAGAAATTTCCCTTATTTTGGGGCAAAAAGGCAGAAATTTCTTTTATTTTTGGGCAAAATTTAAGAAATTTTCCTTATCATGGAACAAAAATCCAGAAATTCCCCTTATTTTGGGTCAAAAAGGCAGAAATTCTTATTATTTTAGGGCAAAAATGCAGAAAATCCAATTAATTTTGGGCAAAAATGCAGAAATTTACCTTATTTTGGGGCAAAAACACAGTAATGCCCATAATTTTGTGGCAAAAATGCAAAAATTCCCCTAATTTTGTGTCAAAAGGCAGAAATTCCCCTTATTGTGGGGCCAAATTGCTGAAATTTCCATTTTTTGGGACAAAATTGCAGAAATTTCTCTAATTTTCAGGCAAAATTGCGGAAATTCCCCTTATATCGGGTCAAAAAGGAAGAAATACTGCATACTTGGTGTCAAAAAGACAGAAATTCCCCTTATTTTGGAACAAAAATGCAGAAATTCCCCTTATTTTGGAACAAAATTGCAGAAATTCCCCTCTTTTTGTTTCAAAAAGGCAGAAATTCCCTTTATATTGAAGGAAAACCGAAGAAAATTCCCTTATTTTGGTGCAAAATTGCAGAAATTCCCTTTATTTTGTGGCAAAAATACAGAAATTCCCCTTATTTTGGGCCAAATAGGCAGAAATTTCCTTTATTTTGAGGAAAAAGAATAGAAATTTAACTTATTTTAGGATAAAATGGCAGTACCTTCCCTTATTTTGTGGCAAAAATGCAGAAATTCCCATTATTTTGTGGTAAGAAGGCAGAAATTTTCCTTATTTTGGAACAATATTGCAGAAATTTCCCATATTTTGGGGCAAAAATGCAGTAATGCTTCTAATTTTGGTGCAAAAAGGCAGAAATTTCCCTTATTTTGAGTGAAAAGGATAGAAATTTATCTTATTTTAGGATAAAATTGAAGAAATTTCTTTTATTTTGTGGCAAAAATGCAGAAATTCCTATTATTTTGGGGTAAAAAGGCAGAAAGTTCCCTTATTTTGGAACAAAATTGCAGAAATTTTCCATATTTTGGGGCCAAAATGCTGTAATGGTGCAAATTTTGGGGCAAAATTCAGAAATTTCACTAATTTTGGGGCAAAAAGGCAAAAATACCTATTATTTTGGGGCAAAAATGCAGAAATATCCCTTTTTGGGACAAAATTGCAGAAATTTCCTATATTTTGAGGCAAATTGCAGAAATTTCCCTTATTTTGGGGTAAAAATGCAGTAATGCTTCTAATTTTGGAGCAAAAATTCAGAAATTCCCATAATTTCGGGGCAAAAAGGCAGAAATTCCCCTTATTGTGCTGCAAAATTGCTGAGATTTCCCTTTTTTTGAACAAAATTACAAAAATTTCACTTATTTTGGGGTAAAATTGCAAAATTTTCCCTTATCTTGGGCAATAATGTTAGAAATTCCCCTTCTTTCAGGTCAGAAAGGCTGAAATTCCACTTATTAGGGGGCAAATTGCAGAAATTACCCTTATTTTAGGGCAAAAAGACTGAAATTCCCCTTATGTTTTGCCTTAAAGGCAGAAATTCTTTTTATTTTATGGCAAAAATCAGAAATTCCACTTAATTTTGGGCAAAAATGCAGAAATTTCCCTTATTTTGGGCAAAAAGACAGTAATACCCCTAATTTTGGAGCAAAATTGCAGAAATTTCTCTAATTTTGGGGGAAAAAGGCAGAAATTTCCCTAATTTTGTGTCAAAATTGCAGAAATTCTCTTTTTGGGGGGCAAAATTGCAGAAATTCCCCTTATTTTGTGGCAATAATGCAGAAATTTCCACAATTTTTTGGCAAAATTGCAGAAATTTACCTTAATTTGGGGCAAAATTGCAGAAATTCCCCTAATTTTGTGTCAAAATTGCAGAAATTCCCTTTATTTTGAGGCAATAATGCAGAAATTCCACTTTATTTAGGTGCTAAATTGCAGAAATTCCCCTTATTTGGGGGCAAAAAGGCAGAAATTTCTTTTATTTTTGGGCAAAATTGAAGAAATTTTTCTCATCATGGGACAAAAATCCAGAAATTCCCCTTATTTTGGGTCAAAAAGGCAGAAATTCTTATTATTTTAGGGCCAAAAGGCAGAAAATCCAATTAATTTTAGGCAAAAATGCAGAAATTTACCTTATTTTGGGGCAAAAACACAGTAATGCCCCTAATTTTGTGGCAAAAATGCAGAAATTTCTCTAATTTTATGGCAAAAGGCAGAAATTCCCCTTATTGTGGGGCAAATTTGCTGAAATTTCCCTTTTTTGGGACAAAATTGCAGAAATTTCTCTTATTTTGGGGCAAAATTGCGGAAATTCCCCTTATATCGGGTCAAAAAGGCAGAAATACCGCATACTTGGTGTCAAAAAGCAGAAATTCCCCTTATTATGGGGCAAAATTGCAGAAATTCCCCTCTTTTTGTTTCAAAAAAGCAGAAATTCCCTTTATTTTGGAGCAAAAATGAAGAAAATTCCCTTATTTTGGTGCAAAATTGCAGAAATTCCTCTAATTTTGAGGCAAAAATGCAGAAATTTCCCTAATTTTGTGTCAAAATTGCAGAAATTCGTTTTTTGTGGGGGCAAAATTGCAGAAATTCCCCTTATTTTGGAGCCAAAATGCAGAAATTCCCACAATTTTTGGGCAAAATTGCAAAATTTACCTTAATTTGGGGCAAAATTGCAGAAATACCCCTAATTTTGTGTCAAAATTGCAGAAATTCCCTTTATTTTGAGGCAAAAAGGCAGAAATTCCACTTTATTTTGGTGCAAAATTGAAGACATTCCCCTTATTTTGGGGCAAAAAGGCAGAAATTTCTTTTATTTTTGGGCAAAATTGAAGAAATTTTCCTTATCATGGGACAAAAATCTAGAAATTCCCCTTCTTTTGGTTCAAAAAGTCAGAAATTCTTATTATTTTAGGGCAAACAGGCAGGGAATCCAATAATTTTGGGCAAAATGCAGAAATTTACCTTATTTTGGGGCAAAAACACAGTAATGCCCCTAATTTTGCGGCAAAAATGCAGAAATTCCCCTAATTTTGGGGCAAAAAGCAGAAATTCCTTTTATTGTGGGGCAAAATTGCTGAAATTTCCCTTTTTTGGGACAAAATTGGAGAAATTTCTCTTATTTTGGGGTAAAATTGCGGAAATTTTCCTTATATCGGGTCAAAAAGGCAGAAATACCGCATACTTGGTGTCAAAAAGGCAGAAATTCCCCTTATTTTTGGGCAAAAATGCAGAAAATCCCCTTATTTTGGAATAAAATTGCAGAAATTCCCCTTTTTTGTTTAAAAAAGGCAGAAATTCCCTTTATTTTGGAGCAAAAAGAAGAAAATTCCCTTATTTTGGTGCAAAATTGAAGAAATTCTCCTAATTTTGGGAAAAAATTGCAGAAATTTCCCTTATTTTGAGGCAAAATTGCAGAAATTCCTCTAATTTTTGGGCAAAATTTGAGAAATTCCCCTTATTTTGGAGCAAAAATGCAGAAATTTTCT
Source organism: Micromys minutus (assembly GCF_963924665.1). NCBI lineage: Eukaryota > Metazoa > Chordata > Mammalia > Rodentia > Muridae > Micromys > Micromys minutus. The sequence continues at coordinate 465,703 of NW_027667536.1, forward strand.
TTAATTCAGGGCAAAAATACAGAAATTCCCCTTATTTTGGGGCAAAAATGCTGATATTCCCCTTATTTTAGGCCAAAAATACAGAAATTAACCTTATTTTTGGGCAAAAATGCAGAAATTTCCCTTAATTTGGGGCAAAAATGCAGAAATTCCTTTTATTTTGGGCCAAAAAGGCCGGAATTTCTTTTATTTTGGGGCAAAAGTATAGAAATTTAACATATTTTAGAATAATATTGCAGAAATTTACCTAATTTTGTGGCAAAAATGAAGAAATTTCCATTATTTTTAACAAAATTGCAGAAATTTCCCATATTTTGTGGTAAAAATTCTGTAATGCTTCTAAGTTTGGGGCAAAAATCAGAAATTCCGTTAATTTTGGGTCAAATAGACAGAAATTCCCCTTATTGTGGGGCAAAATTAATGAAATTTATTTTTTTAGGGACAAAATTGCTGAAATTTTCCTTATTTTTAAGCAAAATTGCAGAAATTTCTTTTATCTTTTGGCAAAAATACAGAAATTCCTTTTATTTAAGGGCAAAAGGGCAGAAATTACGCTTTTTTGGGGGCAAATTCCAGAAATTACACTAATTTTAGGGAAAAAGTCTGAAATTTTTCTTATTTTGTGCCAAAAGGCAGAAATTCTTGTTATTTTAGAGCAAAAGGCAGAAATTCCACATAATTTTGGCCAAAAATTCAGAGATTTCCATTATTTTGGGGCAAAAACGCAGTAATGCTCCTAATTTGGGGGCAAAAAGGCAGAAATTCCCCTAATTTTAGGGCAAAAAAGTAGAAATTCCCCTTATTTGTTGGCAAAAATGCTGAAATTCCCCTTATGTTGGAGCAAAAATGCAGAAATTTTCCTTATTTTAGGGCAAAAAGACAGAAATTCTCATTATTTTAGGCCAAAAATAGAAATTACCCTTATTTTAGGCCAAAAAGACTAAATTTCCTTTATTTTGGGGCTAAAGGCAGAAATTCCCCTTAATTTTGGGCAAAAATGCAGAAATTTCCCTTAATTTTGGGCAAAAATGCAGAAATTCCCCTTATTTTTGGCCAAATAGGCAGAAATTTCCCTAATTTTGAGGCAAAAGAATAAAAATTTAACTTATTTTAAAATAAAATTGCAGAAAATTCCCTTATTTTGTGACAAAAATATAGAAATTCCCATTATTTTGGGGTAAAAATGCAGAAATTTCCCTTATTTTGAAACAAAATTGCAGAAATTTCCCATATTTTGGGGCAAAAAATGCAGTAATGCTGCTAATTTTGGGGCAAAATTCAGAAATTCCCCTTATTTGGGGGCAAATGGCAGAAATTTCTTCTATTGTGGGGCAAAATTGCTGAAATTTCCCTTTTTTAAGACAAAATTGCAGAAATTTCTCTTATTTTGGGGCAAAATTGTGGAAATTCCCCTTATATCAGGTCAAAAAGGCAGAAATACCGCATACTTGGTGTCAAAATGCAGAAATTCCCCTTATTTTGGGGCAAAAATGCAGATATTCCCCTTATTTTGGAACAAAATTTCAGAAATTCCCCTCTTTTTGTTTCAAAAAGGCAGAAATTCCTGTTATTTTGGAGCAAAAATGAAGAAAATTCCCTTATTTTGGTGTAAAATTGCAGAAATTTCCCTAAATTTGTTACAAAATTGCAGAAATTCTTTTATTTTGGGGGCAAAATTGCAGAAATTCCCCTTATTTTTTGGCAAAAATGCAGAAATTCGCGCAATTTATGGGCAAAATTGCAGAAATTTACCTTAATTTGGCGCAAAATTGCAGAAATTTACCTTATTTTGGGGCAAAAACACAGTAATGCCTCTAATTTTGCGGCAAAAATGCAGAAATTCCCCTAATTTTGGGCAAAAGGCAGAAATTCCTATTATTGTGGGGCAAAAATGCTGAAATTTCCCTTATTTGGGACAAAATTGCAGAAATTTCTCTTATTTTGGGGCAAAATTGCAGAAATTTCCTTATCTTGGTCAAAAATGATAGATTTTCCCCTTCTTTCAGGTCATAAAAGCAGAAATTCCACTTATTAGGGGAAAATTGCAGAAATTACCCTTATTTTAGGGCAAAAAGACTGAAATTCCTATTATTTTTTGACTTAAAGGCAGAAATTCTTTTTATTTTAGGGCAAAAATCAGAAATTCCACTTGATTTTGGGCAAAAATGCAGAAATTTCCCTTATTTTGGGCAAAATAACAGTAATGCACCTAATTTGGGGGCAAAAAGGCAGAAATTCCCCTAATTTTGTGGCAAAAAGGCAGAAATTCCCCTTATTTTACGGCAAAAATGCTGAAATTCCCCTTATTTTGGAGCAAAAATGCAGAAATTTTCCTTATTTTAGGGCAAAAGGACAGAAATTCTCATTTTTTTAGGCCAAAAATAGAAATTACCCTTATTTTAGGCCAAAAAGAATAAATCTTCTTATTTTGGGGCAAAAGGCAGAAATTCCACTTATTTTAGGGAAAAAAGGAAGAAATTCCCCTTAATTTTTGGCAAAAATGCAGAAATTTTCCTTAATTTTGGGCACAAATGCAGAAAATCCCCTTATTTTGGGCCAAATAGGCAGGAATTTTCCTTATTTTGAGGCAAAAGTATAGAAATTTAACTTATTTTTGGATAAAATTTCAGAAACTTCCCTTATTTTGTAGCGAAAACGCAGAAATTCCCATTATTTTGGGGTAAAAAGGCAGAAATTTCCCTTATTTTGAGGCAAAAGGATAGAAATTTAACTTATTTTAGGATAAAATTGCAGAAATTTCCCTTATTTTTTGGCAAAAATGCAGAAATTCCCATTATTTTGGGGTAAAAAGGCAGAAATTTCCCTTATTTTGGAACAAAACTGCAGAAATTTCCCATATTTTGGGCCAAAAATGCAGTAATGCTGCTAATTTTGGGGCTAAATTCAGAAATTTCACTAATTTTGGGGCAAAAATGCAAAAATCCCTATTATTTTGAGGAAAAATGCAGAAATATCCCTTTTTTGGACATAATTGCAGAAATTTCGTTTATTTTGAGGCAAATTGCAGAAATTTTCCTAATTTTGGGGTAAAAATGCAGTAATGCTTCTAATTTTGGAGCAAAAATTCAGAAATTCCTTTAATTTTGGGGCAAAAAGGCAGAAATTTCCCTTATTGTGGGGCAAAATTGCTGAGATTTCCCTTTTTTTGGACAAAATTGCAAAAATTTCCTATATTTTGGGGTAAAATTGCAGAAATTTCCCTTATCTTGGGCAAAAATGTTAGAAATTCCTTTTCTTTCAGGTCATAATGGCAGAAATTCCACTTATTAGAGGGCAAATTGCAGAAATTTCCCTTATTTTAGGGCAAAAAGACTGAAATTTCCCTTATTTTTTGCCTTAAAGGCAGAAATTCTTTTTATTTTATGGCAAAAATCAGAAATTCCACTTAATTTTGGGCAAAAATGCAGAAATTTCCCTTATTTTGGGCAAAAAGACAGTAATGCCCCTAATTTTGGAGCAAAATTGCAGAAATTTCCCTAATTTTGGGGCAAAAATGCAGAAATTTCGTTAATTTTGTGTCAAAATTGCAGAAATTCCCTTTTTTGGGACAAAATTGCAGAAATTCCTTTTAATTTGTGGCAAAAATGCAGAAATTCCCGCAAGTATTGGGCAAAATTGCAGAAATTTACCTTAATTTCGGGCAAAATTGCTGAACTTCCCCTTATTTTGGAGCAAAAATGCAGAAATTTTCCTTAATTTTGGGCAAAAATGCAAAATTTCCCTTAATTTTGGGCAAAAATGCAGAAATTCTCCTTATTTTGAGCCAAATAGGTAGAAATTTCCCTTATTGTGGGGCAAAATTGCTGAGATTTCCCTTTTTTTGGACAAAATTGCAAAAATTTTCTTTATTTTGGGGTAAAATTGCAGAAATTTCCATTATCTTGGGCAAAAATATTAGAAATACCCCTTCTTTCAGGTCATAAAGGCAGAAATTCCACTTATTAGGGGGCAAATTGCAGAAATTACACTTATTTTAGGGCAAAAAGTCTGAAATTCCCCTCATTTTTTGCCTTAAAGGAAGAAATTCTTTTTATTTTAGGGCAAAATACAAAAATTCCACTTAATTTTGGGCAAAAATGCAGAAATTTCCCTTATTTTGGGCAAAAAGTAAGTAATGCACATAATTTGAGGGCAAAAAGGCAGAAATTCCCCTAATTTTGGGGCAAAAGGCAGAAATTTCCCTTATTTTGGGCAAAAATGCAGAAATTTCCCTTAATTTTGGGCAAAAATTCAGAAATTCCCCTAATTTTAGGGCAAAAACGCAGAAATTCCACTTAATTTTGGGCAAAAATGCAGAAATTTCCCTTAATTTTGGGCAAAAATGCAGAAATTTCCCTTATTTTGTGCCAAATATGCAGGAATTTCCCTTATTTTGAGGCAAAAGGATAGAAATTTAACCTATTTTAGGATAAAATTGCAGAAACTTCCTTTATTTTGTGGCAAAAATGCAGAAATTGCCATTATTTTGGGGTAAAAAGGCAGAAATTTCCCTATTTTGGAACAAAATTGCAGAAATTTCCCATATTTTGGGGCAAAAATGCAGTAATGCTGCTACTTTTGGGGCAAAATTCAGAAATTTCACTAATTTTGGTGCAAACAGGCAAAAATCCCTATTATTTTGGGGCAAAAATGCAGAAATTCCCATTATTTTGGGGTAAAAAATCTGAAATTTCCCTTATTTTGGGGTAAAATTGCAGAAATTTCCCTTATTTTGGGCAAAAATGTTAGAAATTCCCCTTCATTCAGGTCATAAAGGAAGAAATTCCACTTATTAGGGGGCAAATTGCAGAAATTACTCTTATTTTAGGGCAAAAAGACAAAAATTCCCCTTATGTTTTGCCTTAAAGGCAGAAATTCTTTTTATTTTAGGGCAAAAATCAGAAATTCCACTTAATTTTGGGCAAAAATGCAGAAATTTCCCTTATTTTGGGCAAAAAGACAGTAATGCCCCTAATTTTGGAGCAAAATTGCAGAAATTTTCTTAATATTGGGGCAAAAATGCAGAAATTTCCCTAATTTTGTGTCAAAATTGCAGAAATTCCCATTTTTGGGGCAAAATTGCATAAATTCCCCTCATTTTGTGGCAAAAAATGCAGAAATTCCCGCAATTTTTGGGCAAAATTGCAGAAATTTACCTTTATTTGGGGCAAAATTGCATAAATTCCCCTAATTTTGTGTCAAAATTTCAGAGATTCCCTTTATTTTGAGGCAAAAATGCAGAAATTCCACTTTATTTTGGTGCAAAATTACAGAAATTCACCTTATTTTAGGGCAAAAAGGCAGAAATTTCTTTTATTTTTGGGCAAAATTGAAGAAATTTTCCTTACCATGGAACAAAAATCCAGAAATTCCCCTTATTTTGGGTCAAAAAGGCAGAAATTCTTATTAATTTAGAGCAAAAATGAAGAAAATCCAATAATTTTGGGCAAAAATGCAGAAATTTACCTTATTTTAGGGCAAAAACACAGTAATGCCCCTAATATTGTGGCAAAAATTCATAAATTCCCCTAATTTTGGGGCAAAAGGCAGAAATTCCCCTTATTGTGTGGCAAAATTGCTGAAATTTCCTTTTTTTGGGACAAAATTGCAGAAATTTCTCTTATTTTAGGGCAAAATTGCGGAAATTGCCTTATATCGGGTCAAAAAGGCAAAAATACCGCATACTTGGTGTCAAAAAGGCAGAAATTCCTATTATTTTGGGGCAAAAATGCAGAAATTCCCCTTATTTTGGAACAAAATTGCGGAAATTCCCCTTTTTTTGTTTCAAAAAGGCAGAAATTCCCTTTATTTTGGAGCAAAAATGAAGAAAATTCTCTTATTTTGATGCAAAATTGCAGAAATTCCCCTAATTTTGGGGCAAAAAATGTAGAAATTACCCTAATTTTGTGTCAAAATTGCAGAAATTCCCTTTTTTTGGGGCAAAATTGCAGAAATTCCCCTTATTTTGGGGCAAAAATGCAGAAATTCCCACAATTTTTGGGCAAAATTGCAGAAATTTACCTTAATTTGGGGCAAAATTGCAGACATTCTCCTAATTTTGTGTCAAAATTGCAGAAATTACCTTTATTTTGAGGCAAAAATGCAGAAATTCCACTTTATTTTGGTGCAAAATTGCAGAAATTCCCCTTATTTTGGGCCAAAAAGGCAGAAATTTCTTTTATTTTTGGCAAAATTGAAGAAATTTTCCTTATCATGGGACAAAAATCCAGAAATTCCCCTTATTTTGGATTAAAAGGCAGAAATTCTTATTATTTTAGGGCAAAAAGGCAGGAAATCCAATAATTTTGGGCAAGAATGCAGATATTTACTTTATTTTAAGGCAAAAACACAGTAATGCCTCTAATTTTGTGGCAAAAATGTAGAAATTCCCCTAATTTTGGGGCAAAAGGCAGAAATTCCCCTTATTGTGGGGCAAAATTGCTGAAATTTCCCTTTTTGGGGACAAAATTGCAGAAATTTCTACTATTTAGGGGCAAAATTGAGGAAATTCCCCTTATATCGGGTCAAAAAGGCAGAAATACCGCATACTTGGTGTCAAAAAGGCAGAAATTACCTTTATTTTGAAGCAAAAATGCAGAAATTCCTCTTATTTTGGAACAAAATTGCAGAAATTCCCCTTTTTTTGTTTCAAAAAGGCAGAAATTCCCTTTATTTTGGAGCAAAAATGAAGAAAATTTCTTTATTTTGGTGCAAAATTGCAGAAATTCCCCTAATTTTGGGGAAAAATTGCAGAAATTTCCCTTATTTTGAGGCAAAATTGCAGAAATTCCCCTTATTTTGGAGCAAAAATGCAGAAATTTTCTTTAATTCAGAACAAAAATACAGAAATTCCGCTTATTTTGGGGCAAAAATGCAGAAATTCCCCTTATTTTATGCCAAAAATACAGAAATTACCCTTATTTTTGGGCAAAAATGCAGAAATTTCCTTTAATTTGGGGCAAAAATGCAGAAATTCCCCTTATTTTGGGCCAAAAAGGCAGGAATTTCCCTTATTTTAGGGCAAAAGTATAGAAATTTAACTTATTTTAGGATAATATTGCAGAAATTTACCTAATTTTTGACAAAAATGAAGAAATTCCGATTATTTTGGAACAAAATTGCATGAATTTCCCATATTTTGTGGCAAAAATTCTGTAATGCTTCTATTTTTGGGGCAAAAATCAGAAATTCCGTTAATTTTTGGCCAAAAAGACAGAAATTCCCCTTATTGTGGGCCCAAATTAATGAAATTTCTTTTTTTGGGACAAAATTGCAGAAATTTTTCTTATTTAAAGCAAAATTGCAGAAATTTCTTTTATCTTTTGGCAAAAAACAGAAATTCCTTTTATTTCAGGGCAAATGGGCAGAAATTATGCTTTTTGGGGGGCAAATTCCAGAAATTACCCTTATTTTAGGGAAAAAGCCTGAAATTCCTATTATTTTGTGCCAAAAGGCAGAAATTCTTGTTATTTTAGAGAAAAAAGGCAGAAATTCCACATAATTTTGGCCAAAAATGCAGAAATTTCCATTATTTTGGAGCAAAAACACAGTAATGCACCTAATTTGGGGGCAAAAAGGCAGAAATTCCCCTAATTTTGGGGCAATAAAGAAGAAATTCCCCTTATTTTGGGGCAAAAATGCTGAACTTCCCCTTATTTTGGAGCAAAAATGCAGAAATTTTCCTTATTTTAGGGCAAAAAGACAGAAATTCTCATTATTTTAGGCCAAAAATAGAAATTACCCTTATTTTAGGCCAAAAAGACTAAATTCCCCTTATTTTGGGGCAAAAATGCTGAAATTCCCCTTATTTTGGAGCAAAAATGCAGAAATTTTCCTTATTTTAGAGCAAAAAGACAGAAATTCTCATTATTTTAGGCCAAAAATAGAAATTACCTTTATTTTAGGCGAAAAGACTAAATTCCCCTGATTTCGGGGCAAAAAGGCAGAAATTCCCCTTAATTTTGGGCAAAAATGCAAAATTTCCCTTAATTTTGGGCAAAAATGCAGAAATTCTCCTTATTTTGAGCCAAATAGGTAGAAATTTCACTTATTGTGGGGCAAAATTGCTGAGATTTCCTTTTTTTTGGACAAAATTGCAAAAATTTTCTTTATTTTGGGGTAAAATTGCAGAAATTTCCATTATCTTGGGCAAAAATATTAGAAATACCCCTTCTTTCAGGTCATAAAGGCAGAAATTCCACTTATTAGGGGGCAAATTGCAGAAATTACACTTATTTTAGGGCAAAAAGTCTGAAATTCCCCTCATTTTTTGCCTTAAAGGAAGAAATTCTTTTTATTTTAGGGCAAAATACAAAAATTCCACTTAATTTTGGGCAAAAATGCAGAAATTTCCCTTATTTTGGGCAAAAAGTAAGTAATGCACATAATTTGAGGGCAAAAAGGCAGAAATTCCCCTAATTTTGGGGCAAAAGGCAGAAATTTCCCTTATTTTGGGCAAAAATGCAGAAATTTCCCTTAATTTTGGGCAAAAATTCAGAAATTCCCCTAATTTTAGGGCAAAAACGCAGAAATTCCACTTAATTTTGGGCAAAAATGCAGAAATTTCCCTTAATTTTGGGCAAAAATGCAGAAATTTCCCTTATTTTGTGCCAAATAGGCAGGAATTTCCCTTATTTTGAGGCAAAAGGATAGAAATTTAACCTATTTTAGGATAAAATTGCAGAAACTTCCTTTATTTTGTGGCAAAAATGCAGAAATTGCCATTATTTTGGGGTAAAAAGGCAGAAATTTCCCTATTTTGGAACAAAATTGCAGAAATTTCCCATATTTTGGGGCAAAAATGCAGTAATGCTGCTACTTTTGGGGCAAAATTCAGAAATTTCACTAATTTTGGTGCAAACAGGCAAAAATCCCTATTATTTTTGGGCAAAAATGCAGAAATATCCTATTTTTGGGACAAAATTGCAGAAATTTTATTTATTTTGAGGCAAATTGCAGAAATTTCCCTATTTTGGGGTAAAAATGCAGTAATGATTCTAATTTTGGAGCAAAAATTCAAAAATTCCCTTAATTTTGGGGCAAAAAAGCAGAAATTCCCCATATTGTGGGGCAAAATTGCTGAGATTTCCTTTTTTTTGGACAAAATTGCAAAAATTTCCCTTATATTGGGGTAAAATTGCAGAAATTTCCCTTATCTTGTGCAAAAATGTTAAAAATTCCCCTTCTTTCAGGTCATAAAGGAAAAAATTTCACTTATTAGGGGGCAAATTGCAGAAATTACCCTTATTTTGGGGCAAAAAGACTGAAATTCCCCTTATTTTTTGCCTTAAAGGCAGAAATTCTTTTTATTTTAGAGCTAAAATCAGAAATTCTACTTAATTTTGGGCAAAAATGCAGAAATTTCCCTTATTTTGGGCAAAAAGACAGTAATGCCCCTAATTTTGGAGCAAAATTGCAGAAATTTCCCTTATTTTGGGCAAAAAGACAGTAATGCCCCTAATTTTGGAGCAAAAAGGCAGAAATTTCCCTAATTTTGTGTAAAAATTTCAGAAATTCCATATTTTTTGGGGCAAAATTGCAGAAATTCCCCTTATTTTGGAGCAAAAATGCAGAAATCCCCGCAATTTTTGGGCAAAATTGCAGAAATTTACCTTAATTTGTGGCAAAATTGCAGAAATTCCCCTAATTTTATGTCAAAATTGCAGAAATTCCCTTTATTTTGTGGTAAAAATCCAGAAATTCCACTTTATTTTGGTGCAAAATTGCAGAAATTCCCCTTATTTTTGTGCAAAAAGGCAGAAATTTCTTTTATTTTTGGGCAAAATTGAAGAAATTTTTCTTATCATGGGACAATAATCCAGAAATTCCCCTTATTTTGGGTCAAAAAGGCAGAAATTCTTATTATTTTAGGGCAAAAATGCAGAAAATCCAATTAATTTTGGGCAAAAATGCAGAAATTTACCTTATTTTGGGGAAAAAGCACAGTAATGCCCTAATTTTGCGGCAAAAATGCAGAACTTCCCCTTATTTTGGGGCAAAACGCAGAAATTCCCCGTATTGTGGGGCAAAATTGCTGAAATTTCACTTTTTTGGGACAAAATTTCAGAAATTTCTCTTATTTTGGTGCAAAATTGTGAAAATTCCTCTTATATAGGGTCAAAAATGCAGAAATACCGCATACTTGGTGTCAAAAATGCAGAAATTACCTTTTTTTAGGGCAAAAAGACTGAAATTCCCCCTTTTTTGTTTCAAAAAGGCAGAAATTCCCCTTATTTTGGGGCAAAAATCCAAAATTCCCCTTATTTTGGAACAAAATTTCAGAAATTCCCCTTTTTTTGTTTCAAAAAAGCAAAAATTCTCTTTATTTTGGAGGAAAAATTTAGGAAATACCATTATTTTGGTGCTAAATTGCAGAAATTCCCCTAATTTTGGGAAAAAATTGCAGAAATTTCCCTTATTTTTAGGCAAAATTGCAGAAATTCTTATAATTTTTGGGCAAAATTGCAGAAATTTCTCTTATGTTGGGGCTAAATTAAAGAAATTAACCTAATTTTGAGGAAAAATTGCAGAAATTCCCCTTATTTAAGAATAAAAATGCAGAAATTTTTTTAAATCAGGGCAAAAATACAGAAATTACCCTGATTTTGGTGCAAAAATGCAGAAATTCCCATTATTTTAGGCCAAAAATACAAAAATTACCCTTATTTTTGGGCAAAAATGCAGAAGTTTTCCTTAATTTGGGGCAAAAATGCAGAAATTCCCCTTATTTAGGGCCAAAGTGGCAGGAATTTCCCTTACCTTGGGGCAAAAGTATAGAAATTTAAATTATTTTAGGGTAATATTGCAAAAATTTACATTATTTTGTGGCAAAAATGAAGAAATTCCCATTATTTTGGTACAAAATTGCGAAAATTTCCCATATTTTGTGGCAAAAATTCTGTAATACTTCTAATTTTGGGGAAAAAAATCAGAAATTCCGTTAATTTTGGGGCAAAAAGACAGAAATTCCCCTTATTGTGGGGCAAAATAAATGAAATTTTTTTTTTGGAACAAAATTACAGAAATTTCTTATTTTTAAGCAAAATTGCAGAAATGTCCTTTATCTTGTGGCAAAAATACAGAAATTCCTTTTATTTCAGGGCAAAAGGGAAGAAATTACGGTTTTTTGGGGGCAAATTCCAGAAATTACCGTTATTTTAGGGAAAAAGCCTGAAATTTCTCTTATTTTGTGCCAAAAAGGCAGAAATTCTTGTTATTTTAGAGCAAAAAGGCAGAAATTGCACATAATTTTGGCCAAAAATGCAGAGATTTCCATTATTTTAGGGCAAAAACACAGTAATGCACCTATTTGGGGGCAAAAAGGCAGAAATTCCCCTAATTTTGGGGCAAAAAGGAAGAAATTCTTCTTATTTTGGGGCAAAATGTTGAAATTTCCCTTATTTTGGAGCAAAAATGCAGAAGTTTTCCTTATTTTAGGGCAAAAAGACAGAAATTCTCATTATTTTAGGCCTAAAATAGAAATTACCCTTATTTTAGGCCAAAAAGAGTAAATTACCCTTATTTTGGGGCAAAAAGGCAGAAATTCCTCTTAATTTTGGGCAAAACTGCAGAAATTTTCCTTAATTTTGGGCAAAAGTCCTGAAATTCCCTATATTTTGGGCCAAATAGGAAGAAATTTCCCTTATTGTGGGGCAAAATTGCTGAGATTTCCCTTTTTTTGGACAAAATTGCAAAAATTTCCATTATTTTGGGGTAAAATTGCAGAAATTTCCATAATCTTTGGCAAAAATATTAGAAATTACTCTTCTTTCAGGTCATAAAGGCAGAAATTCCACTTATTATGGGGCAAATTGCAGAAATTACAGTTATTTTAGGGCAAAAAGACTGAAATTCCCCTTATTTTTTGCCTTAAAAGCAAAAATTTTTTTTATTTTAGGGCAAAAATAAAAATTCCACTTAATTTTGGGCAAAAATGCAGAAATTTCCCTTATTTTGGGAAAAAAGTCAGTAATGCACATTATTTGAGGGCAAAAAGGCAGAAATTCCCCTAATTTTGGGGCAAAAGGCAGAAATTTGCCTTATTTTGGGCAAAAATGCAGAAATTTCCCTTAATTTTGGGCAAAAATGCAGAAATTTCCCTTAATTTTGGGCAAAAATGCAGAAGTTTTCATTATTTTGGGCCAAATAGGCAGGAATTTCCCTTATTTTGAGGCAAAAAGATAGAAATTTAACCTAGTTTAGGATAAAATTGCAGAAATTTCCCTTATTTTGTGGAAAAAATACAGAAATTCCCATTATTTTGGGGTAAAAAGGCAGAAATTTCCCTATTTTGGAACAACATTGCAGAAATTTCCCATATTTTGGGGCAAAAATGCAGTAATGCTGCTAATTTTGGAGCAAAATTCAGAAATTTCAATAATTTTGGGGCAAAAATGCAAAAATCCTTATTATTTTGGGGCAAAAATGCAGAAATATCTTATTTTTGGGACAAAATTGCAGAAATTTTATTTATTTTGAGGCAAATTGCAGAAATTTCCCTTATTTTGGGGTAAAAATGCAGTAATGATTCTAATTTTGGAGCAAAAATTCAGAAATTCCCTTAATTTTTGGGCAAAAAAGCAGAAATTCCCCTTATTGTGGGGCAAAATTGCTGAGATTTCCCTTTTTTTGGACAAAATTGCAAAAATTTCCCTTATTTTGGGGTAAAATTGCAGAAATTTTCCTTATCTTGTGCAAAAATGTTAAAAATTTCATTTCTTTCAGGTCATAAATGCAGAAATTCCACTTATTAGGGGGCAAATTGCAGAAATTTCTCTTATTTTGGGGCAAAAAGACTGAAATTACGCTTATTTTTTGCCTTAAAGGCAGAAATTCTTTTTATTTTAGAGCTAAAATCAGAAATTCCACTTAATTTTGGTCAAAAATGCAGAAATTTCCCTTATTTTGGGCAAAAAGACAGTAATGCCCCTAATTTTGGAGCAAAATTGCAGAAATTTTTTTTATTTTGGGCAAAAAGACAGTAATGCCCCTAATTTTGGAGCAAAAAGGCAGAAATTTTCCTAATTTTGTGTCAAAATTTCAGAAATTCTTTTTTTTGGGGGGCAAAATTGCAGAAATTCCCCTTATTTGGAGCAAAAATGCACAAATTCTCGCAATTTTTGGGCAAAATTGCAGAAATTTACCTTAATTTGGAGCAAAATTGCAGAAATTCCCCTAATTTTGTGTCAAAATTGCCGAAATTCCCTTTATTTTGTGGCAAAAATGCAGAAATTCCACTTTATTTTGGTGCAAAATTGCAGAAATTCTCCTTATATTTGGGCAAAAAGGCAGAAATTTCTTTTATTTTTGGGCAAAATTGAATAAATTTTACTTATCATGGGACAAAAATCCGGAAATTCCCCTTATTTTTGGTCAAAAAGGCAGAAATTCTTATTATTTTAGGGCAAAAAGGAAGAAAATCCAATTAATTTTGGGCAAAAATGCAGAAATTTACCTTATTTTGGGGCAAAAGCACAGTAATGCCCCTAATTTTGCGGCAAAAATGCAGAAATTTCCCTAATTTTTGGCCAGAAGGCAGAAATTCCCGAATTGTGAGGCAAAATTGCTGAAATTTCCTTTTTTTGGGACAAAATTGCAGAAATTTCTCTTATTTTGGTGCAAAATTGTGGAAATTTCCCTTATATCAGGTCAAAAAGGCAGAAATTACCCTTATTTTAGGGCAAAAAGACTGAAATTCCCCCTTTTTTGTTTCAAAATGCAGAAAATCCCCTTATTTTGGGGCAAAAATTCAATATTTCCCTTATTTTGGAACAAAATTTCAGAAATTCCCCTTTTTTTTGTTTCAAAAAGGCAGAAATTTTCTTTATTTTGGAGGAAAAATGTAAGAAATACCATTATTTTTGTGCAAAATTGCAGAAATTCCCCTAATTTTGGGAAAAAATTGCAGAAATTTCCCTTATTTTGAGGCAAAATTGCAGAAATTCTTCTAATTTTTGGGCAAAATTGCAGAAATTTCCCTTATGTTGGGGCTAAATTACAGAAATTAACCTAATTTTGGAAAAAAATTGCAGATATTCCCTTTATTTTAGAACAAAAATGCATAATTTTTTTTTAAATCAGGACAAAAATACAGAAATTACCCTGATTTTGGGGCAAAAATGCAGAAATTCCCCTTATTTTAGGCCAAAAATACAAAAATTACCCTTATTTTTGGGCAAAAATGCAAAAATTTCCTTAATTTGTGGCAAAAATGCAGAAATTTCCCTTATTTAGGGCCAAAATGGCAGGAATTTCCCTTACTTTGGGGCAAAAGTATAGAAATTTAACTTATTTTAGGGTAATATTGCAGAAATTTACATTATTTTGTGGCAAAAATGAAGAAATTCCCATTATTTTGGAACAAAATTGCGGAAATTTTTCATATTTTGTGGCAAAAATTCTGTAATGCTTCTAATTTTGGGGCAAAAATCAGAAATTCCGTTAATTTTGGGGCAAAAAGTCAGAAATTCCCCTTATTTTGGGGCAAAATTAATGAAAATTCTTTTTTTGGGACAAAATTGCAGAAATTTTCTACTTTTAAGCAAAATTGCAGAAATTTCCTTTTTCTTGTGGCAAAAATACAGAAATTCCTTTTATTTCAGGGCAAAAGGGCAGAAATTACGGTTTTTTGGGGGCAAATTCCAGAAATTACCTTTATTTTAGAAAAAAAGCCTGAAATTTCTCTTATTTTGTGCCAAAAAGGCAGACATTCTTGTTATTTTAGAGCAAAAATGCAGAAATTCCACATAATTTTGGCCAAAAATGCAGAAATTTTACAATATTTTGGGGCAAAAACACAGTAATGCACCTAATTTGCGGGCAAAAATGCAGAAATTCCCCTAATTTTGGGGCAAAAAGGCAGAAATTCTTCTTATTTTGGGGCAAAAATGCTAAAATTTCCCTTATTTTGGAGCAAAAATGCAGAAATTTTCCTTATTTTAGGGCAAAAAGACAGAAATTCTCATTATTTTAGGCCTAAAATAGAAATTACCCTTATTTTAGGCCAAAAAGAGTAAATTACCCTTATTTTGGGGCAAAAAGGCAGAAATTCCCCTTAATTTTGGGCAAAAATGCTAAAATTTCCCTTAATTTTGGGCAAAAATGCAGAAATTCCCCTTATTTTGGGCCAAATAGGCAGAAATATCCCTTATTTTGAGGCAAAAAGATAGAAATTTAACTTATTTTAGGATAAAATTGCAGAAACTTCCCTTATTTTGTGGCAAAAATGCAGAAATTCCCATTATTTTGGGGTAACAAGGCAGAAATTTTCCTTGTTTTGGAACAAAATTTCAGAAATTTCACATATTTTGGGGCAAAAATGCAGTAATGCTGCTAATTTTGGGGCAAAATTCAGAAATTTCACTAATTTTGGGGCAAAAAGGCAAAAATCCCTATTATTTTTGGCGAAAATGCAGAAATATACTTTTTTTGAACAAAATTGCAGAAATTTCCTTTATTTTTAGGCAAATTGCAGAAATTTACCTTATTTTGGAATAAAAATGCAGTAATGCTTCTAATTTTGGAGCAAAAATTCAGAAATTCCCATAATTTTGGGGCAAAAAGGAAGAAATTCCCCTTATTGTGGGGCAAAATTGCTGAGATTTCACTTTTTTGGACAAAATTGCAAAAATTTCCCTTATTTTGTGGTAAAATTTCAGAAATTTCCCTTATCTTGGGCAAAAATGTTAGAAATTCCCCTTCTTTTAGGTCAGAAAGGCAGAAATTCAACTTATTAAGAGGCAAATTGTAGAAATTACCCTTATTTTAGGGCAAAAAGACTGAAATTCCCCTTATTTTTTGCCTTAAAGGCAGAAATTCTTTCTTTTTTAGGGCAAAAATCAGAAATTCTACTTAATTTTGGGCAAAAATGCAGAAATTTCCTTTATTTTGGGCAAAAAGACAGTAATGCCACTAGTTTTGGGGCAAAAAGGCAGAAATTCTCCTAATTTTGGAGGAAAATTGCAGAAAATTCCCTAATTTTGTGGCAAAAATGCAGAAATTTCTCTAATTTTGTGTCAAAATTTTAGAAATTCCCTTTATTTTGGGGCAAAATTGCAGAAATTCCCTTTATTTTGGGGCAAAAATGCAGAAATTCCCGCAATTTTTAGGCAAAATTGCAGAAATTTACCTTAATTTTGGGAAAATTGCAGAAATTCCCCTAATTTTGTGTCAAAATTGCAGAAATTCCCTTTATTTTGAAGCAAAAATGCAGAAATTCCACTTTATTTTGGTGCAAAACTGCAGAAATTTCCTTTATTTTGGGGCAAAAAGGCAGAAATTACTTTTATTTTTGGGCAAAATTGAAGAAATTTCCCTTATCATGGGACAAAAATCCAGTAATTTCCCTTATTTTGTGTCAAAAAGGCAGAAATTCTTCTTATTTTAGGGCAAAAAGGCAGAAAATCCAATTAATTTTGGGCAAAAATTCAGAAATTTACCTTATTTTGGGGCAAAAACACAGTAATGCCCCTAATTTTGCGGCAAAAATGCAGAAATTCCCCTAATTTTGGGGCAAAGGGCAGAAATTCCCCTTATTTTAGGGCAAAATTGCTGAAATTTCTCTTTTTTGGGACAAAATTAAAGAAATTTCTTTTATTTTGAGCCAAAATTGCAGAAATTCCCTTTATTTCGGATCAAAATAGCAGAAATACCGCATACTTGGTGTCAAAAATGCAGAAATTACCCATATTTTAGTGCAAAAAGACTGAAATTCCCCCTTTTTTGTGCCAAAAAGGCAGAAATACCCCTTATTTTGGAACAAAATTGCAGAAATTCTCCTTTTTTGTTTCAAAAAGACAGAAATTCCCTATATTTTGGAGGAAAAATGCAAAAATACCATTATTTTGGTGCAAAATTGCTGGAATTCCCCTAATTTTGGGGAAAAATTGCAGAAATTTCCCTTATTTTGAGGAAAAATTGCAGAAATTTTCAAAATTTTTGGTCAAAATTGCAGAAATTTCCCTATTTTGGGGCAAAATTACAGAAATTCCCCTAATTTTGGGAAAAAATTGCAGAAATTCCTCCTATTTTGGAGCAAAAATGCAGAAATTTTCTTTAATACAGGGCAAAAATACAGAAATTTCTCTGATTTTGGGGCAAAATTTAGAAATTCCCCTTATTTTAGGCCAAAAATACAAAAATTACCCTTATTTTTGGGGAAAAATGCAGAAATTTCCCTTAATTTGGGTCAAAGATGCAGAAATTCCTTTTATTTGGGGACAAAAAGGCAGGAATTTCCTGTATTTTGGGGCAAAAGTATAGAAATTTAACTTATTTTAGAATAATATTGCAGAAATTTCCCTTATTTTGTGGCAAAAATGAAGAAATTCCCATTATTTTGGAACAAAATTGCAGAAATTTCCCATATTTGGGGGCAAAAATGCAGTAATGCTTCTAATTTTGGGGCAAAATTAAGAAATTCCACTAATTTTGAGGCAAAAAGGCAGAAATTCCACTTACTTTGGGGCAAAAATTCAGAAATTTCCCTTTTGGGGGTCAAAAAGGCAGAAAATTCTTTTATTTTGCGGCAAATTGCAGAAATTTCCCTTATTTTGTGGCAAAAATTCTGTAATGCTTTTAATTTGGGGGCAAAAATCAGAAATTCCTTTTATTGTGGCGCAAAATTGATGAAATTTCCTTTTTTTGGGACAAAATTGCAGAAATTTTCCCTATTTTTAAGCAAAATTGCAGAAATTTCCCTTATCTTGTGGCAAAAATACAGAAATTCCTTTTATTTCAGGGCAAAAAAGCAGAAATTATGTTTATTTGGGGGCAAATTCCAGAAATTATCTTTATTTTAGGGAAAAAGCCTGAAATTCCTCTTATTTTGTGCCAAAAAGGCAGAAATTCTTCTTATTTAAGAGCAAAAAGGAAGAAATTCCACATAATTTTGGGCAAAAATACAGAAATTCTCCTAATTTTGGAGTAAAATTGCAGAAATTTCCCTAATTTTGGAGCAAAATTGCAGAAAATTCCCAAATTTTGGGGCAAAAATGCAGAAATTTCCCTAATTTTTTGGCAAAATTGCAGAAATTCCCTTTATTTTGTGGCAAAATTGCAGAAATACCCCATTATTTTGGTGCAAAATTGCAGAATTTCCTTTATTTGGGGCAAAAAGGCAGAAATTCTCTTTATTTTGGGGCAAACAGGCAGAAATTTCTCTTATTTTTGGGCAAAATTGAAGAAATTTTTCTTATCATGGGACAAAAATCCAGAAATTCTTCTTATTTCGGGTCAAAAAGGCAGAAATTATTATTTTAGGGCAAAAAGGCAGAAAATCCAAATAATTTTGGGCAAAAATGCAGAAATTTACCTCATTTGGGGGCAAAAACACAGTAATGCCCCTAATTTTGCAGCAAAAAGGCAGAAATTACCCTAATTTTGGGGCACAAAGGCAGAATTTCTCCTTATTGTGGGGCAAAATTGATGAAATTTCAATTTTTTGAGACAAAATTGCTGAAATTTCCATTATTTTGGGGAAAAATTGCAGAAATTCCCCTTATCATGGGACAAAAATCCAGAAATTCCATTTATTTCAGATCAAAAAGGCAGAAGTTCCGCTAATTTGGGGGCAAATTGCAGAAATTAAACTTATTTAAGGAAAAAAGACTGAAATTCGCCTTATTTTGCGCCAAAAAGGCAGAAATTCTTCTTATTTTAGAGCAAAAAGCCAGAAATTCCAATTAATTTTGGGCAAAAATGCAGAAATTCCCCTAATTTTGGGGCAAAAGGCAGAAATTCCCCTTATTGTGGGGCAAAATATCTGAAAATTCCCTTTTTTGGGACAAAATTGCAGAAATTTCCCTTATTTTGGGGCAAAATTGCAGAAATTCCCTTCATTTTGAGGCAAAAATGTAGAAATTCCACTTTATTTTGGTGCAAAATTGCAGAATTTCTCTTATTTGGAGCAAAAAGGCAGAAATTCTCTTTATTTTGGGGCAAACAGGCAGAAATTTCTCTTATTTTTGGGCAAAATAGAAGAAATTTTTCTTATCATGGGACAAAAATCCAGAAATTCTTTTTATTTCAGGTCAAAAAGGCAGAAATTCTTCTTATTTTAGGGCAAAAAAACAGAAAATCCAATTAATTTTGGGCAAAAATGCAGAAATTTACATTATTTTGGTGCAAAAACACAGTAATGCCCTTAATTTTGCGGCAAAAAGGCAGAAATTACCCTAATTTTGGGGCAAAAAGGCAGAATTTCCCCTTATTGTGGGGCAAAATTGCTGAAATTTCAATTTTTTGAGACAAAATTGCTGAAATTTCCATTATTTTGGGGCAAAATTGCAGAAATTCTCCTATCATGGGACAAAAATCCAGAAATTTCCCTTATTTCAGAACAAAAAGGCAGAAATTCCGCTAATTTGGGGGCAAATTGCAGAAATTAAACTTATTTAAGGGAAAAAGACAGAAACTACCCTTATTTTCTGCCAAAAAGGCAGAAATTCTTTTTATTTTAGAGCAAAAAGGCAGAAATTCCAATTAATTTTGGGCATAAATACAGAAATTACCCTAATTTTGGGGCAAAAGGCAGAAATTCCCCTTATTATTGGGCAAAATTCCTGAAATTTCCCTTTTTTGGGACAAAATTGCAGAAATTTCCCTTATTTTGGGACAAAATTGCAGAAATTCCCCTTATTTTGGGTCAAAATGCAGAAATACCGCATACTTGGTGTGAAAAATGCAGAAATTACCCTTATTTTAGGCCAAAAAAACTGAAATTCCCTTTATTTTGTGCAAAAAAAGCAGAAATTTCCCTTATTTTTGGGCAAAAATGCTAATATTTCTCTTATTTTGTGTCAAAATTGCAGAAAATTCCATTATTTTGGGACAAAAATGCAGAAATTCCCCATATTTTATGGCAAAATTGCAGATATTTCCCTTATTTTGGAGCAAAATTGCAGAAATTCTTTTTATTTTGTTTCAAAAAGACAGAAATTCTTTTTATTTTGAAGAAAAAATGCAGAAAATTCCCTTATTTTGGTGCAAAATTGCATAAATTTCCCTTATTATAGGGCAAAAAGGCAGAAATTCCCCTAATCTTAGGGCAAAATTGCAGAAATTTCCCTAATTTTGGGGCAAAATTGCAGAAATTCCCCTAATTTTAAGGCAAAATTGCAGAAATTAATTTTGTTTTGGGGCAAAATTGCAGAAATTTCCCTAATTTTGAAAAAAAATTGCAGAAATTCCCTTTATTTTGGAGCAAAAATGAATAAATTTTCTTTAATTCAGGGCAAAAATACAAATATTACTCTTATTTAAGGCAAAAAGACTAAATTCCTATTATTTTGTGGCAAAAAGGCAGAAATTCCCCTTATTTTAGGGCAAAAAGGCAGAAATTCCTTTTATTTGTGGGCAAAAATGCAGAAATTTCCCGTAATTTGGGGCAAAAATGCAGATTTTCCGCTTATTTGGGGCCAAAAAGGCAGAAATTTCCCTTATTTTGGTGCAAAAGTATAGAAATTTAACCTATTTTAGGATAATATTGCAGAAATTTTCTTTATTTTGTGGCAAAAATGAAGAAATTCCCATTATTTTGCGGTAAAAAGGTAGAAATTCCCCTTATGTTGGAACAAAATTGCAGAAATTTCCTATATTTTGGGGCAAAAATGCAGTAATCCTTCTAATTTTGGGGCAAAATTTAGAAATTCCACTAATTTTGGGGCAAAAAAGCAGAAATACCACTTATTTTGCGGCAAAAATTTAGAAATTTCTTTTGTTTGGGTCAAAAAAGCAGAAATTTCTTTTATTTTGAGGCAAATTGCAGAAATTTCCCTTATTGTGGGGCATAAATTCTGTAATGCTTCTAATTTTTGGGCAAAAATGAGAAATTCCATTAATTTTGGGGCAAAAAGGCAGAAATTCCCCTTATTGTGAAGCAAAAATGCAGAAATTCCCCTTATTTTAGGACAAAAAGGCAGAAATTCCGCTAATTTGGGGGCAAATTGCAGACATTAAACTTATTTTAGGGAGAAAGACTGAAATTCCCCTTATTTTGGCTTTAAAAGCAGAAATTCTTATTTTAGGGCAATAGGCAGAAATTCCACTTAATTTTGGGCAAAAATGCAGAAATTTCCCTAATTTGGGGCTAAAAAACAGTAATGCCCCTAATTTTGTGTCAAAAAGGCAGAAATTCCACATATTTTGGAGAAAAATGCAGAAATTTTACTTATTTTAGGGCAAAAGGACAGAAATTCTCATTATTTTAGGCCAAAAATAGAAATTACCCTTATTTAAGGCCAAAAAGACTAAATTCCCCTTATTTTTGGGCAAAAAGGCAGAAATTCCCCATATTTGAGGGCAAAAAAGCAAAAACTCCCCTTAATTTTGGGCAAAAATGCAGAAATTTCCCTTAATTTTGGCAAAAATGCAAAAATTCCTTTTATTTTGGGCCAAATAGGCAGAAATTTCCCTTATTTTGGGCAAAATTGCAGAAATTTCCCTTAATTTTGGGCAAAAATTCAGAAATTCCCCTAATTTTAGGGCAAAAATGCAGAAATTCCCCTTAATTTTGGGCAAAAATGCAGAAATTTCCCTTATTTGGGCCAAATAGGCAGAAATTTCCCTTATTTGGAGGCAAAAGGATAGAAATTTAACTTATTTTAGGATAAAATTGCAGAAACTTCTTTTATTTTGTGGCAAAAATTCAGAAATTCCCATTATTTTGGGGTAAAAAGGCAGAAATTTCTCTATTTTGGAACAAAATTGCAGAAATTTCCTATATTTTGGGGCAAAAATGCCCTAATGCTGCTAATTTTAGGGCAAAATTCAGAAATTTCACTAATTTTGGGGCAAAAAGGCAAAAATCCCTATTATTTTGGGGCAAAAATGCAGAAATTTCCCTTTTTTGGGACAAATTTGCAGAAATTTCCTTTATTTTGAGTCAAATTGCAGAAATTTCCCTTATTTTGGGGTTAAAATGCAGTATTGCTTCTAATTTTGTAGCAAAAATTCAGAAATTCCCCTAATTTTGGGGCAAAAAGTCAGAAATTCCCCCTATTGTGGGG
Source organism: Micromys minutus (assembly GCF_963924665.1). Classification (NCBI taxonomy): domain Eukaryota; kingdom Metazoa; phylum Chordata; class Mammalia; order Rodentia; family Muridae; genus Micromys; species Micromys minutus. Next base: position 487,707 of record NW_027667536.1, read on the forward strand.
CAAAATTGCTGAGATTTCCCTTTTTTTTGACAAAATTGCAAAAATTTCTCTTATTTTGGGGTAAAATTGCAGAAATTTCCCTTATCTTGGACAAAAATGTTAGAAATTCCTCTTCTTTCAGGTCATAATGGCAGAAATTCCACTTATTAGGGGGCAAATTGCAGAAATTTCCCTTATTTTAGGGCAAAAATACTGAAATTCCCCTTTATTTTTTGCCTTAAAGGCAGAAATTCTTTTTAATTTAGGGCATAAATCAGAAATTCCACTTAATTTTGGGCAAAAATGCAGAAATTTCCCTTATTTTGGTCAAAAAGACAGTAATGCACCTAATTTGGGGGCAAAAAAGCAGAAATTCCATAATTTTGGGGCAAAAGGCAGAAATTCCTTTTATTTTGGAGCAAAAATGCTGAAATTCCCCTTATTTTGGAGCAAAAATGCAGAAATTTTCCTTATTTAGGGCAAAAAAACAGAAAATCTCATTATTTTAGGCCAAAAATTGAAATTACCATTATTTTATGCCAAAATGACTAAATTCTCCTTATTTTGGGGCAAATAGGCAGAAATTCCCCCTATTTGAGGGCAAAAAGGCAGAAATTTTTTTTAATTTTGGGCAAAAATGCAGAAATTTCCATTAATTTTGGGCAAAAATTCAGAAATTCCCTTTATTTTGGGCCAAATAGGCAGAAATTTTTTTTATTTTGAGACAAAAGGATAGAAATTTAACTTATTTTAAGATAAAATTTCAGAAACTTCCCTTATTTTGTGGCAAAAATGCAGAAATTCCCATTATTTTGGGGTAAAAAGGCAGAAATTTCCCTTATTTTGGAACAAAATTGCAGAAATTTCCCATATTTTGGGGCAAAAATGCAGTAATGCTGCTAATTTTGGGGCAAAATTCAGAAATTTCCCTAATTTTGGAACCAACAGGCAAAAATCCCTATTATTTTGGGGCAAAAAGGCAGAAATTTCCCTTTTTTGGGACAAATTTGAAGAAATTTCCTTCATTTTGAGGCAAATTGCAGAAATTTTCCTTATTTTGGGGTAAAAATGCAGTAATGCTTATGATTTTGGAGCAAAAATTCAGAAATTCCCCTAATTTTGGGGCAAAAAGGCAGAAATTCCTCTTATTGTGGGGCAAAATTGCTGAGATTTCCCTTTTTTTGGACAAAATTGAAAAAATTTCTCTTATTTTGGGTTAAAATTGCAGAAATTTCTCTTATCTTGGAAAATGTTAGAAATTCCCCTTCTTTCAGGTCATAATGGCAGAAATTCCACTTATTAGGGGGCAAATTGCAGAAATTACCTTTATTTTACGGCAAAATGACTGAAATTCCCATTATTTATTGCCTTAAAGGCAGTAATTCTTTTTATCTTAGGGCAAAAATCAGAAATTCCACTTAATTTTGGGCAAAAATGCAGAAATTTCCCTTATTTTGGGCAAAAATTCAGAAATACCCCTAATTTTAGGGCAAAAACGCAGAAATTCCCCTTAATTTTTAGCAAAAATGCAGAAATATCCCTTAATTTTGGGCAGAAATGCAGAAATTCCCCTTATTTTAGGCCAAATAGGCAGAAATTTCCCTTATTTTGAGGCAAAAGGATAGAAATTTAACTTATTTTAGAATAAAATTGCAGAAACTTTTTTTATTTTGTGGTAAAAATGCAGAAATTCCCATTATTTTGGGGTAAAAAGGCAAAAATTTCCTTATTTTGGAACAAAATTGCAGAAATTTCCCATATTTTGGGGCAAAAATGCAGTAATGCTGCTAATTTTGGGGCAAAATTCAGAAATTTCACTAATTTTGGGGCAAACAGGCAAAAATCCCTATTATTTTGGGGCAAAAATGCAGAAATTTTCCTTTTCTGGGACAATATTGCAGAAATTTCCTTTATTTTGAGGCAAATTGAAGAAATTTCCCTTATTTTGTTGTAAAAATGCAGTAATGCTTCTAATTTTGGAGCAAAAATTCAGAAATTCCCCTAATTTTGGGGCAAAAAGGCAGGAATTCCTCTTATTGTAGGGCAAAATTGCTAAGATTTCCCTTTTTTTGGACAAAATTGCAAAAATTTCTTATATTTTGGGGTAAAATCGCACAAATTTCCCTTATCTTGAAAAAAAAATGTTAGAAATTCCCCTTCTTTCAGGTCATAAAGGCAGAAATTCCACTTATTAGGGGGCGAATTGCAGAAATTACCCTTATTTAGGGCAAAATGACTGAAATTCCCCTTATTTATTGCCTTAAAGGCAGTAATTCTATTTATCTTAGGGCAAAAATCAGAAATTCCACTTAATTTTGGGCAAAAATGCAGAAATTTCCCTTATTTTGGGCAAAAATTCAGAAATACCCCTAATTTTAGGGCAAAAACGCAGAAATTCCTTTTAATTTTTGGCAAAAATGCAGAAATATCCCTTCATTTTGGGCAAAAATGCAGAAATTTCCCTTATTTTGGGCAAAAAAACCAGTAATGCACCTAATTTGGGGGCAAAAAGGTAGAAATTCCCATTATTTTGCGGTAAAAAGGTAGAAATTCCCCTTATTTTGGAACAAAATTACAGAAATTTCCCATATTTTGGGGCAAAAATGCAGTAATGCTTCTAATTTTGGGGCAAAATTTAGAAATTCCACTAATTTTGGGGCAAAAAGAAGAAATACCACTTATTTTGCGGCAAAAATTCAGAAATTTCTTTTGTTTGGGTCAAAAAGGCAGAAATTTCCTTTATTTTGAGGCAAATTGCAGAAATTTCCCTTATTTTGGGGCAAAATTGCAAATTCCCCTTATCTTGTGGCAAAAATACAGAAATTCCTTTTATTAGAGTTAAAAAATTCAGAAATTAAGCTTTCTTGGGGGCAAATTCCAGAAATTACCCTACTTTTAGGGAAAAAGCCTGAAATTCCTCTTATTTTGTGACAAAAAGGAAGAAATTTTTCTTATTTTAGAGCAAAAAGGCAGAAATTCCACATAATTTTGGGCAAAAATGCAGAAATTTCCCGTATTTTGGTGCAAATGTATAGAAATTTAACTTATTTTAGGATAATATTGCAGAAATTTTCCTTATTTTGTGGCAAAAAAAAAGAAATTCCCATTATTTTGCGGTGAAAAGGTAGAAATTCCCCTTATTTTGGAACAAAATTACAGAAATTTCCCATATTTTGGGGAAAAAATGCAGTAATGCTTCTAATTTTGGGGCAAAATTTAGAAATTCCACTAATTTTGGGGCAAAAAAGCAGAAATACCACTTACTTTGCGGCAAAAAATCAGAAATTTCTTTTTTTTGGGTCAAAAAGGCAGTAATTTCCTTTATTTTGAGGCAAATTGCAGAAATTTCCCTTATTGTGGGGCATAAATTCTGTAATGCTTCTAATTTTTGGGCAAAAATGAGAAATTCCATTAATTTTGGGGCAAAGAGGCAGAAATTCCCCTTATTGTGGGGCAAAATTGCAGAAATTTCCTTTATTTTTGGGCAAAATTGCAAATTTCTCTTATCTTGTGGCAAAAATACAGAAATTCCTTTTATTTGAGGTCAAAAATGCAGAAATTAAGCTTTCTTGGGGACAAATTCCAGAAATTACCCTAATTTTAGGGAAAAAGCCTGAAATTCCTCTTATTTTGTGCCAAAAAGGCAGAAATTCTTCTTATTTTAGAGCAAAATGGCAGATATTCCACATAATTTTTGGCAAAAATGCAGAAATTTCCCTGATTTTGGGACAAAAACACAGTAATGCCCCTAATTTTGGAGCAAAAAGGCGGAAATTCCCCTAATTTGGGGGTAAAGAGGCAGAAATTCCCCTTATTGTGAAGCAAAAATGCAGAAATTCCCCTTATTTCAGGTCAAAAAGGCAGAAATTCCGCTAATTTGGGGGCAAATTACAGAAATTAAACTTAATTTAGGGAGAAAGACTGAAATTCCCCTTTATTTTTTGTGCTTTAAAGGCAGAAATTCTTTTTATTTTAGGGCAAAAATAAGAAATTCCACTTAATTTTGGGAAAAAATGCAGAAATTTCCCTTATTTTGGGAAAAAAGACAGTAATGCACCTAATTTGGGGGCAAAAAGGCAGAAATTCCCCTAATTTTGGGCAAAAGGCAGAAATTCCCCTTATTTTGGGGCAAAAATGCTGAAATTCCCCTTATTTTTGAGCAAAAATGCAGAAATTTTTGTTATTTAGGGCAAAAAGACAAAAAATCTCATTATTTTAGGCCAAAAATAGAAATTACCCTTATTTTATGCCAAAATGACTAAATTCTCCTTATTTTGGGGCAAAAAGGCAGAAATTCTTCTTATTTGAGGGCAAAAAGGCAGAAATTCCCCTTAATTTTGGGCAAAAATGAAGAAATTTCCCTTAATTTTGGGCAAAAATGCAGAAATTCCCCTTATTTTCGGCCAAATAGGCAGAATTTTTTTTTATTTTGAGACAAAAGGATAGAAATTTAACTTATTTTAGGATACAATTTCAGAAACTTCCCTTATTTTGTGGAAAAATGCAGAAATTCCTATTATTTTGGGGTAAAAAGGCAGATATTTCTTTTATTTTGGAACAAAATTGCAGAAATTTTTCATATTTTGGGGCAAAAATGCAGTAATCCTGCTAATTTTGGGGCAAAATTCAGAAATTTCACTAATTTTGGGGCATAAAGGCAAAAATCCCTATTATTTTGGAGCAAAAATGCAGAAATATCCCTTGTTTGGGACAAAATTGCAGAAATTTCCTTTATTTTGCGGCAAATTGCAGAAATTTCCTTTATTTTGGGGTAATAATGCAGTAATGCTTCTAATTTTGGAGCAAAAATTCAGAAATACCCCTAATTTTGGGGCAAAAAGGCAGAAATTCCCCTTATTGTGGAGGAAAATTGCTGAGATTTCCCTTTTTTTGGACAAAATTGCAAAAATTTCTCTTATTTTGGGGTAAAATTGCAGAAATTTCTCTTATTTTGGGCAAAAATGTAAGAAATTCCCCTTCTTTCAGGTCATATAAGCAGAAATTCCACTTATTAGGGGGCAAATTGCAGAAATTACCCCTATTTTAGGGCAAAAAGAATGAAATTCCCCTTCTTATTTGCCTTAAATGCAGTAATTCTTTTTTTTTAGGGCAAAAATCAGAAATTCCACTTAAATTTGGGCATAAATGCAGAAATTTCCCTTATTTTGGGCAAAAATTCAGAAATTCTCCTTAATTTTGGGCAAAAATGCAGAAATATTTTTTAATTTTGGGAAAAAATGCAGAAATTCCTCTTATTTTGGGCCAAATAGGCAAAAATTTTCCTCATTTTGAGGCAAAAGGATAGAAATTTAACTTATTTTAGGATAAAATTTCAGAAACTTCCCTTATTTTGTGGCAAAAATGCAGAAATTCCCATTTTTTGGGGGTAAAATTGCAGAAATTTCCCTATTTTGGAACAAAATTGCAGAAATTTCCCATAATTAGGGGCAAAAATGCAGTAATGCTTCTAATTTTGGGGCAAAATTCAGAAATTTCACTAATTTTGGGGCAAACAGGCGAAAATCCCTATTATTTTGGTGCAAAAATGCAGAAATTTCCCTTTTTTGGGACAAATTTGCAGAAATTTCTTTTATTTTTAGGCAATTGGCAGAAATTTCCCTTATTTTGGGGTAAAAATGCAGTAATGCTTCTAATTTTGGAGCAAAAATTCAGATATTTCCCTAATTATGGGGCAAAAAGGCAGAAATTCCCCTTATTGTGGGGCAAAATTGCTGAGATTTCCCTTTTTTTGGACAAAATTGCAAAAATTTTTCTTATTTTGGGGTAAAATTGCAGAAATTTCTGTTATCTTGGGCAAAAATGTTAGAAATTCCTTTTCTTTCAGGTCATAAAAGCAGAAATTCCACTTATTAGGGGGCAAATTGCAGAAATTACCCTTATTTTAGGGCAAAATGAATGAAATTCCCCTTATTTTTTGCCTTAAAGGCAGTAATTCTTTTTATTTTAGGGCAAAAATCTGAAGTTCCACTTAAATTTGGGCAAAAATGCAGAAATTTTCCTTATTTTGGGCAAAAATTCAGAAATTCCCCTAATTTTAGGGCAAAAACGCAAAAATTCCCGTTTATTTTGGGCAAAAATGCAAAAATATCCCTTAATTTTGGGCAAAAATGCAGAAATTTGCCTTATTTTGTGCAAAAAAACAGTAATGCACCTAATTTGGGGGCAAAAAGGCAGAAATTCCCCTAATTTTTGGGCAAAAGGCAGAAATTCACCTTATTTTGGGGCAATAATGCTGAAATTCTCCTTATTTTGGAGCAAAAATGAAGAAATTTTCCTTGTTTAGGGCAAAAAGACAGAAAATCTCATTATATTAGGCCAAAAATAGAAATTACCTTTATTTTATGCAAAAATGAATAAATTCTTCTTATTTTTGGGCAAAAAGGCAGAAATTCCTTTTATTTGAGGGCAAAAAGGCAGAAATTCTCCTTAATTTTGGGCAAAAATGCAGAAATTTCTCTTAATTTTGGGCAAAAATGCAGAAATTCCCTTTATTTTGGGGCAAATATGCAGAAATTTCCTTTATTTTGGGCAAAAATGCAGAAATTTCCCTTAATTTTGGGCAAAAATGCAGAAATTCCTTTAATTTTTGGGCAAAAATGCAGAAATTCCCCTTAATTTTGGGCAAAAATGCAGAAATTTCCTTTAATTTTGGGCAAAAATGCAGAAATTCCCCTTATTTTGGGCCAAATAGGCAGAAATTTCCCTTATTTTGAGGCAAAAGGATAGAAATTTAACTTATTTTAGGATAAAATTGCAGAAACTTCTTTTATTTTGTGGCAAAAATTCAGAAATTCCCATTATTTTGGGGTAAAAAGGCAGAAATTTCCCTATTATGGAACAAAATTGCAGAAATTTCCCATATTTGGGGGCAAAAATGCAGTAATGCTGCTAATTTTGGGGCAAAATTCAGAAATTTCACTAATTTTGGGGCAAAAAGGCAAAAATCCCTATTATATTGGGGCAAAAATGCAGAAATTTTCCTTTTTTGGGCAAAAAGACAGTAATGCTTCTAATTTGGGTGCACAAAGGCAGAAATTCCCCTAATTTTGGGGCAAAAGGCAGACATTCCCCTTATTTTTGGGCAAAAATGCTGAAATTCCCCTTATTTTGGAGCTAAAATGCAGAAATTTTCTTTATTTAGGGCAAAAAGACAGAAAATCTCATTATTTTAGGCCAAAAATAGAAATTACCTTTATTTTATGCCAATATGACTAAATTCTCCTTATTTTGGGGCAAAAAGGCAGAAATTCCCCTTATTTGAGGGCAAAAAGGCAGAAATTCCCTTTAATATTTGGCCAAAATGCAGAAATTTCTTTTAATTTTGGGCAAAAATGCAGAAATTCCCCTTATTTTGGGCCAAATAGGCAGAAATTTTTTTTATTTTGAGACAAAAGTATAGAAATTTAACTTATTTTAGGATAAAATTTCAGAAACTTCTCTTATTTTGTGGCAAAAATGCAGAAATTCCCATTATTTTTGGGTAAAAAGGCAGAAATTTCCCTTATTTTGGTGCAAAGGTATAAAAATTTAACTTATTTTAGGATAATATTGCAGAAATTTTCCTTATTTTGTGGCAAAAATGAAGAAATTCCCATTATTTTGCGGTAAAAAAATAGAAATTCCCCTTATTTTGGAACAAAATTGCAGAAATTTCCCATATTTTGGGGCAAAAATGCAGTAATGCTTCTAATTTTGGGGCAAAATTTAGAAATTCCTCTAATTTTGGGGCAAAAAGCAGAAATACCACTTATTTTGTGGCAAAAATTCAGAAATTTCTTTTGTTTGGGTCAAAAAAGCAGAAATTTTCTTTATTTTGAGGCAAATTGCAGAAATTTCCCTTATTTTTGGGCAAAATTGCAAATTTCCCTTATCTTGTGGCAAAAATACAAAAATTCCTTTTATTAGAGGTAAAAAATGCAGAAATTAAGCTTTCTTGGGGGCAAATTCCAGAAATTACCCTAATTTTAGGGAAAAAGCCTGAAATTCCTCTTATTTTGTGACAAAAAGGAAGAAATTTTTCTTATTTTAGAGCAAAAAGGCAGAAATTCCACATAATTTTGTGCAAAAATGCAGAAATTTCCCTGATTTTGGGACAAAAACACAGTAATGCCCCTAATTTTGGAGCAAAAATACGGAAATTCCCCTAATTTGGGGGTAAAGAGGCAGAAATTCCCCTTATTGTGAAGCAAAAATGCAGAAATTCCCCTTATTTCAGGTCAAAAAGGCAGAAATTCCGCTAATTTGGGGCAAATTGCAAAAATTAAACTTAATTTAGGGAGAAAGACTGAAATTCCCCTTATTTTGTGCTTTAAAGGCAGAAATTCTTATTTTAGGGCAAAAAGGCAGAAATTCCACTTAATTTTGGGCAAAAATGCAGAAATTCCCCTTATTTCAGGTAAAAAAGGCAGAAATTCCGCTAATTTGGGGCAAATTGCAGAAATTAAACTTAATTTAGGGAGAAAGACTGAAATTCCCCTTATTTTGTGCTTTAAAGGCAGAAATTCTTATTTTAGGGCAAAAAGGCAGAAATTCCACTTAATTTTGGGCAAAAATGCAGAAATTTCCCTTATATGGGGCAGAAAGACAGTAATGCCCCTAATGTTGTGTCAAAACGTCAGAAATTCCACTTATTTTGGAGCAAAAAAGCAGAAATTTTACTTATTTTAGAGCAAAAAGACAGAAAATCTCATTATTTTAGGCCAAAAATAGAAATTACCCTTATTTTATGCCAAAATGACTAAATTCTCCTTATTTTGGGGCAAAAAGGAAGAAATTCCCTTTATTTGAGTTCAAAAAGGCAGAAATTCCCCTTAATTTTGGGCAAAAATAGAGAAATTTCCCTTAATTTTGGGCAAAAATGCAGAAATTCCCCTTATTTTGGTCCCAATATGCAGAAATTTTTTTTATTTTGAGACAAAAGATAAAAATTTAACTTATTTTAGGATAAAATTTCAGAAACTACCCTTATTTTGTGGCAAAAATGCAGAAATTTTCATTATTTTGGGGTAAAAATGCAGAAATTTCCCGTATTTTGGTGCAAAAGTATAGAAATTTAACTTATTTTAGGATAATATTGCAGAAATTTTCCTTATTTTGTGGCAAAAAAAAGAAATTCCCATTATTTTGCGGTGAAAAGGTAGAAATTCCCCTTATTTTGGAACAAAATTACAGAAATTTCCCATATTTTGGGGAAAAAATGCAGTAATGCTTCTAATTTTGGGGCAAAATTTAGAAATTCCACTAATTTTGGGGCAAAAAAGCAGAAATACCACTTACTTTGCGGCAAAAAATCAGAAATTTCTTTTTTTTGGGTCAAAAAGGCAGAAATTTCCTTTATTTTGAGGCAAATTGCAGAAATTTCCCTTATTGTGGGGCATAAATTCTGTAATGCTTCTAATTTTTGGGCAAAAATGAGAAATTCCATTAATTTTGGGGCAAAGAGGCAGAAATTCCCCTTATTGTGGGGCAAAATTGCAGAAATTTCCCTTATTTTTGGGCAAAATTGCAAATTTCTCTTATCTTGTGGCAAAAATACAGAAATTCCTTTTATTTGAGGTCAAAAATGCAGAAATTAAGCTTTCTTGGGGACAAATTCCAGAAATTACCCTAATTTTAGGGAAAAAGCCTGAAATTCCTCTTATTTTGTGCCAAAAAGGCAGAAATTCTTCTTATTTTAGAGCAAAATGGCAGATATTCCACATAATTTTTGGCAAAAATGCAGAAATTTCCCTGATTTTGGGACAAAAACACAGTAATGCCCCTAATTTTGGAGCAAAAAGGCGGAAATTCCCCTAATTTGGGGGTAAAGAGGCAGAAATTCCCCTTATTGTGAAGCAAAAATGCAGAAATTCCCCTTATTTCAGGTCAAAAAGGCAGAAATTCCGCTAATTTGGGGGCAAATTACAGAAATTAAACTTAATTTAGGGAGAAAGACTGAAATTACCCTTTATTTTTTTTGCTTTAAAGGCAGAAATTCTTTTTATTTTAGGGCAAAAATAAGAAATTCCACTTAATTTTGGGAAAAAATGCAGAAATTTCCCTTATTTTGGGAAAAAAGACAGTAATGCACCTAATTTGGGGGCAAAAAGGCAAAAATTCCCCTAATTTTGGGGCAAAAGGCAGAAATTCCCCTTATTTTGGGGCAAAAATGCTGAAATTCCCCTTATTTTTGAGCAAAAATGCAGAAATTTTTGTTATTTAGGGCAAAAAGACAGAAAATCTCATTATTTTAGGCCAAAATAGAAATTACCCTTATTTTATGCCAAAATGACTAAATTCTCCTTATTTTGGGGCAAAAAGGCAGAAATTCTTCTTATTTGAGGGCAAAAAGGCAGAAATTCCCTTTAATTTTGGGCAAAAATGAAGAAATTTCCCTTAATTTTGGGCAAAAATGCAGAAATTCCCCTTATTTTTGGCCAAATAGGCAGAAATTTTTTTTATTTTGAGACAAAAGGATAGAAATTTAACTTATTTTAGGATACAATTTCAGAAACTTCCCTTATTTTGTGGAAAAATGCAGAAATTCCTATTATTTTGGGGTAAAAAGGCAGATATTTCTTTTATTTTGGAACAAAATTGCAGAAATTTTTCATATTTTGGGGCAAAAATGCAGTAATCCTGCTAATTTTGGGGCAAAATTCAGAAATTTCACTAATTTTGGGGCATAAAGGCAAAAATCCCTATTATTTTGGAGCAAAAATGCAGAAATATCCCTTGTTTGGGACAAAATTGCAGAAATTTCCTTTATTTTGCGGCAAATTGCAGAAATTTCCTTTATTTTGGGGTAAAAATGCAGTAATGCTTCTAATTTTGGAGCAAAAATTCAGAAATACCCCTAATTTTGGGGCAAAAAGGCAGAAATTCCCCTTATTGTGGAGGAAAATTGCTGAGATTTCCCTTTTTTTGGACAAAATTGCAAAAATTTCTCTTATTTTGGGGTAAAATTGCAGAAATTTCTCTTATTTTGGGCAAAAATGTAAGAAATTCCCCTTCTTTCAGGTCATATAAGCAGAAATTCCACTTATTAGGGGGCAAATTGCAGAAATTACCCCTATTTTAGGGCAAAAAGAATGAAATTCCCCTTCTTATTTGCCTTAAATGCAGTAATTCTTTTTTTTAGGGCAAAAATCAGAAATTCCACTTAAATTTGGGCATAAATGCAGAAATTTCCCTTATTTTGGGCAAAAATTCAGAAATTCTCCTTAATTTTGGGCAAAAATGCAGAAATATTTTTTAATTTTGGGAAAAAATGCAGAAATTCCTCTTATTTTGGGCCAAATAGGCAAAAATTTTCCTCGTTTTGAGGCAAAAGGATAGAAATTTAACTTATTTTAGATTAAAATTTCAGAAACTTCCCTTATTTTGTGGCAAAAATGCAGAAATTCCCATTTTTTGGGGGTAAAATTGCAGAAATTTCCCTATTTTGGAACAAAATTGCAGAAATTTCCCATAATTAGGGGCAAAAATGCAGTAATGCTTCTAATTTTGGGGCAAAATTCAGAAATTTCACTAATTTTGGGGCAAACAGGCGAAAATCCCTATTATTTTGGTGCAAAAATGCAGAAATTTCCCTTTTTTGGGACAAATTTGCAGAAATTTCTTTTATTTTTAGGCAATTGGCAGAAATTTCCCTTATTTTGGGGTAAAAATGCAGTAATGCTTCTAATTTTGGAGCAAAAATTCAGATATTTCCCTAATTATGGGGCAAAAAGGCAGAAATTCCCCTTATTGTGGGGCAAAATTGCTGAGATTTCCCTTTTTTTGGACAAAATTGCAAAAATTTTTCTTATTTTGGGGTAAAATTGCAGAAATTTCTGTTATCTTGGGCAAAAATGTTAGAAATTCCTTTTCTTTCAGGTCATAAAAGCAGAAATTCCACTTATTAGGGGGCAAATTGCAGAAATTACCCTTATTTTAGGGCAAAATGAATGAAATTCCCCTTATTTTTTGCCTTAAAGGCAGTAATTCTTTTTATTTTAGGGCAAAAATCTGAAGTTCCACTTAAATTTGGGCAAAAATGCAGAAATTTTCCTTATTTTGGGCAAAAATTCAGAAATTCCCCTAATTTTAGGGCAAAAACGCAAAAATTCCCGTTTATTTTGGGCAAAAATGCAAAAATATCCCTTAATTTTGGGCAAAAATGCAGAAATTTGCCTTATTTTGTGCAAAAAAACAGTAATGCACCTAATTTGGGGGCAAAAAGGCAGAAATTCCCCTAATTTTTGGGCAAAAGGCAGAAATTCACCTTATTTTGGGGCAATAATGCTGAAATTCTCCTTATTTTGGAGCAAAAATGAAGAAATTTTCCTTGTTTAGGGCAAAAAGACAGAAAATCTCATTATATTAGGCCAAAAATAGAAATTACCTTTATTTTATGCAAAAATGAATAAATTCTTCTTATTTTTGGGCAAAAAGGCAGAAATTCCTTTTATTTGAGGGCAAAAAGGCAGAAATTCTCCTTAATTTTGGGCAAAAATGCAGAAATTTCTCTTAATTTTGGGCAAAAATGCAGAAATTCCCTTTATTTTGGGGCAAATATGCAGAAATTTCCTTTATTTTGGGCAAAAATGCAGAAATTTCCCTTAATTTTGGGCAAAAATGCAGAAATTCCTTTAATTTTTGGGCAAAAATGCAGAAATTCCCCTTAATTTTGGGCAAAAATGCAGAAATTTCCTTTAATTTTGGGCAAAAATGCAGAAATTCCCCTTATTTTGGGCCAAATAGGCAGAAATTTCCCTTATTTTGAGGCAAAAGGATAGAAATTTAACTTATTTTAGGATAAAATTGCAGAAACTTCTTTTATTTTGTGGCAAAAATTCAGAAATTCCCATTATTTTGGGGTAAAAAGGCAGAAATTTCCCTATTATGGAACAAAATTGCAGAAATTTCCCATATTTGGGGGCAAAAATGCAGTAATGCTGCTAATTTTGGGGCAAAATTCAGAAATTTCACTAATTTTGGGGCAAAAAGGCAAAAATCCCTATTATATTGGGGCAAAAATGCAGAAATTTTCCTTTTTTGGGCAAAAAGACAGTAATGCTTCTAATTTGGGTGCACAAAGGCAGAAATTCCCCTAATTTTGGGGCAAAAGGCAGACATTCCCCTTATTTTTGGGCAAAAATGCTGAAATTCCCCTTATTTTGGAGCTAAAATGCAGAAATTTTCTTTATTTAGGGCAAAAAGACAGAAAATCTCATTATTTTAGGCCAAAAATAGAAATTACCTTTATTTTATGCCAATATGACTAAATTCTCCTTATTTTGGGGCAAAAAGGCAGAAATTCCCCTTATTTGAGGGCAAAAAGGCAGAAATTCCCTTTAATATTTGGCCAAAATGCAGAAATTTCTTTTAATTTTGGGCAAAAATGCAGAAATTCCCCTTATTTTGGGCCAAATAGGCAGAAATTTTTTTTATTTTGAGACAAAAGTATAGAAATTTAACTTATTTTAGGATAAAATTTCAGAAACTTCTCTTATTTTGTGGCAAAAATGCAGAAATTCCCATTATTTTTGGGTAAAAAGGCAGAAATTTCCCTTATTTTGGTGCAAAGGTATAAAAATTTAACTTATTTTAGGATAATATTGCAGAAATTTTCCTTATTTTGTGGCAAAAATGAAGAAATGCCCATTATTTTGCGGTAAAAAAATAGAAATTCCCCTTATTTTGGAACAAAATTGCAGAAATTTCCCATATTTTGGGGCAAAAATGCAGTAATGCTTCTAATTTTGGGGCAAAATTTAGAAATTCCTCTAATTTTGGGGCAAAAAGCAGAAATACCACTTATTTTGTGGCAAAAATTCAGAAATTTCTTTTGTTTGGGTCAAAAAAGCAGAAATTTCCTTTATTTTGAGGCAAATTGCAGAAATTTCCCTTATTTTTGGGCAAAATTGCAAATTTCCCTTATCTTGTGGCAAAAATACAAAAATTCCTTTTATTAGAGGTAAAAAATGCAGAAATTAAGCTTTCTTGGGGGCAAATTCCAGAAATTACCCTAATTTTAGGGAAAAAGCCTGAAATTCCTCTTATTTTGTGACAAAAAGGAAGAAATTTTTCTTATTTTAGAGCAAAAAGGCAGAAATTCCACATAATTTTGTGCAAAAATGCAGAAATTTCCCTGATTTTGGGACAAAAACACAGTAATGCCCCTAATTTTGGAGCAAAAATACGGAAATTCCCCTAATTTTGGGGTAAAGAGGCAGAAATTCCCCTTATTGTGAAGCAAAAATGCAGAAATTCCCCTTATTTCAGGTCAAAAAGGCAGAAATTCCGCTAATTTGGGGCAAATTGCAAAAATTAAACTTAATTTAGGGAGAAAGACTGAAATTCCCCTTATTTTGTGCTTTAAAGGCAGAAATTCTTATTTTAGAGCAAAAAGGCAGAAATTCCACTTAATTTTGGGCAAAAATGCAGAAATTTCCCTTATATGGGGCAGAAAGACAGTAATGACCCTAATGTTGTGTCAAAAAGTCAGAAATTTCACTTATTTTGGAGCAAAAAAGCAGAAATTTTACTTATTTTAGAGCAAAAAGACAGAAAATCTCATTATTTTAGGCCAAAAATAGAAATTACCCTTATTTTATGCCAAAATGACTAAATTCTCCTTATTTTGGGGCAAAAAGGCAGATATTCCCCTTATTTGAGTTCAAAAAGGCAGAAATTCCCCTTAATTTTGGGCAAAAATGCAGAAATTTCCCTTAATTTTGGGCAAAAATGCAGAAATTCCCCTTATTTTGGGCCAAATAGGCAGAAATTTTTTTTATTTTGAGACAAAAGATAAAAATTTAACTTATTTTAGGATAAAATTTCAGAAACTTCCCTTATTTTGTGGCAAAAATGCAGAAATTCCCATTATTTTGGGGTAAAAATGCAGAAATTTCCCGTATTTTGGTGCAAAAGTATAGAAATTTAACTTATTTTAGGATAATATTGCAGAAATTTTCCTTATTTTGTGACAAAAATGAAGAAATTCCCATTATTTTGCGGTGAAAAGGTAGAAATTCCCCTTATTTTGATACAAAATTGCAGAATTTTCCCATATTTTGGGGCAAAAATGCAGTAATGCTTCTAATTTTGGGGCAAAATTTAGAAATTCCACTAATTTTGGGGCAAAAAAGCAGAAATACCGCTTATTTTGCGGCAAAAATTCAGAAATTTCTTTTTTTTTGGGGGGTAAAAAGGCAGAAATTTCCTTTATTTTGAGGCAAATTGCAGAAATTTCCCTTATTGTGGGGCATAAATTCTGTAATGCTTCTAATTTTTGGGCAAAAATGAGAAATTCCATTAATTTGGGGGCAAAAAGGCACAAATTCCCCTTATTGTGGGGCAAAATTGCAGAAATTTCCCTTATTTTTGGGCAAAATTGCAAATTTCCCTTATCTTGTGGCAAAAATACAGAAATTCCTTTTATTTGAGGTCAAAAATGCAGAAATTAAGCTTTCTTGGGGACAAATTCCAGAAACTACCCTAATTTTAGGGAAAAAGCCTGAAATTCCTCTTATTTTGTGCCAAAAAGGCAGAAATTCTTCTTATTTTACAGCAAAATGGAAGATATTCCACATAATTTTTGGCAAAAATGCAGAAATTTCCCTTATTTTGGGACAAAAACACAGTAATGCCCCTAATTTTGGAGCAAAAAGGCGGAAATTCCCCTAATTTGGGGGTAAAAAAGCAGAAATTCCCCTTATTGTGAAGCAAAAATGCAGAAATTCCCCTTATTT
Organism: Micromys minutus; assembly: GCF_963924665.1. NCBI lineage: Eukaryota > Metazoa > Chordata > Mammalia > Rodentia > Muridae > Micromys > Micromys minutus. Next base: position 503,423 of record NW_027667536.1, read on the forward strand.
CAGGTCAAAAAGGCAGAAATTCCGCTAATTTGGGGGCAAATTGCAGAAATTAAACTTAATTTAGGGAGAAAGACTGAAATTCCCCTTTATTTTTTGTGCTTTAAAGACAGAAATTCTTTTTATTTTAGGGCAAAAATAAGAAATTCTACTTAATTTTGGGCAAAATTGCAGAAATTTCCCTTATTTTGGGAAAAAAGACAGTAATGCACCTAATTTGGGAACAAAAACGCAGAAATTCCCCTAATTTTGGGGCAAAAGGCAGAAATTCCCCTTATTTTGGGGCAAAAATGCAGAAATTTTCCTTATTTAAAGCAAAAAGACAGAAAATCTCATTATTTTAGGCCAAAAATAGAAATTACCCTTATTTTATGCCAAAATGACTAAATTCTCCTTATTTTGGGGCAAAAAGGCAGAAATACCCCTTATTTGAGGGCAAAAAGGCAGAAATTCCCCTAATTTTGGGCAAAAATGCAGAAATTTCCCTTAATTTTGGGCAAAAATGCAGAAATTCCCCTTATTTTCGGCCAAATAGACAGAAATTTTTTTTTATTTTGAGACAAAAGTATAGAAATTTACCTTATTTTAGGATAAAATTTCAGAAACTTCCCTTATTTTGTGGAAAAATGCAGAAATTCCTATTATTTTGGGGTAAAAAGGCAGATATTTCCCTTATTTTGGAACAAAATTGCAGAAATTTCCCATATTTTGGGGCAAAAATGCAGTAATCCTGCTAATTTTGGGGCAAAATTCAAAAATTTCACTAATTTTGGGGCAAAAAGGCAAAAATCCCTATTATTTTGGAGCAAAAATGCAGAAATATCCCTTGTTTGGGACAAAATTGCAGAAATTTCCTTTATTTTGCGGCAAATTGCAGAAATTTCCCTTATTTTGGGGTAAAAATGCAGTAATGCTTCTAATTTTGGAACAAAAATTCAGAAATTCCCCTAATTTTGGGGCAAAAAGGCAGAAATTTCCCTTATTGTGAGGGAAAATTGCTGAGATTTCCCTTTTTTTGGACAAAATTGCAAAAATTTCTCTTATTTTGGGGTAAAATTGCAGAAATTTCTCTTATCTTGGGCAAAAATGTAAGAAATTCCCCTTCTTTCAGGTCATAAAAGCAGAAATTCCACTTATTAGGGGGCAAATTGCAGAAATTACCCTTATTTTAGGGCAAAAAGAATGAAATTCCCCTTATTTTTTGCCTTAAATACAGTAATTCTTTTTATTTTAGGGCAAAAATTAGAAATTCCACTTAAATTTGGGCAAAAATGCAGAAATTTCCCTTATTTTGGGCAAAAATTCAGAAATTCCCTTAATTTTAGGGCAAAAACGCAGAAATTCCCCTCAATTTTGGGCAAAAATGCAGAAATATTCCTTAATTTTGGGAAAAAATGCAGAAATTTCCCTTATTTTGGGCAAAAAAACAGTAATGCCCTTAATTTTAGAGCAAAATTGCAGAAATTTCTTTTATTTTGGGCAAAAGACAGTAATGCCCCTAATTTTCGAGGAAAAAGGCAGAAATTTCCCTAATTTTGTGTCAAAATTTCAGAAATTCTTTTTTTTGGGGCAAAATTGCAGAAATTCCCCTAATTTGGGGCAAAAATGCAGAAATTCCCGCAATTTTTGGGCAAAATTGCAGAAATTTACCTTAATTTGTTGTAAAATTGCAGAAGTTCCCCTAATTTTGTGTCAAAATTGCAGAAATTCCCTTTATTTTGAGGCAAAAATGCAGAAATTCCACTTTATTTTTGTGCAAAATTGCCGAAATTCCCCTTATTTTGGGGCAAAAAGGCAGAAATTTCTTTTATTTTTGGTCAAAATTCAAGAAATTTTCCTTATCATGGGACAAAAATCCAGAAATTCCCCTTATTTTGGGTCAAAAAGGCAGAAATCTTATTATTTTAGGGCAAAAAGGCAGAAAATCCAATTAATTTTGGGCAAAAATGCAGAAATTTACTTTATTTTGGGGCAAAAACACAGTAATGCCCCTAATTTTGTGGCAAAAATGCAGAAATTCGCCTAATTTTGGGGCAAAAGGCAGAAATTCCCCTGATTGTGGGGCAAAATTGTTGAAAATTCCATTTTTTGGGACAAAATTTCAGAAGTTTTTCTTATTTTGGTGCAAAATTGTGGAAATTCCCCTTATATTGCGTCTAAAAGGCAGAAATACCGCATACTTGGTGTCAAAAATGCATAAATTACTCTTATTTTAGGGCAAAAAGACAGAAATTCCCTCTTTTTTGTTTCAAAAAGGCAGAAATTCCCCTTATTTTGGGGAAAAAAGGCAAAATTCCCCTTATTTTGGAACAAAATTGCAGAAATTCCCCTTTTTTTGTTTCAAAAAGGCAGAAATTCTCTTTATTTTGGAGGAAAAATGTAGGAAATACCATTATTTTTTTGCAAAATTGCAGAAATTCCCCCAATTTTGGGGAAAAATTGCAGAAATTTCCCTTATTTTGAGGCAAAATTGCAGAAATTCTTCTAATTTTTGGGCAAAATTGCAGAAATTTCCCTTATATTGGGGCAAAATTACAGAAATTAACCTAATTTTGGGGAAAAATTGCAGAAATTCCCCTTATTTTGGAACAAAAATGCAGAAATTGTCGTTAATTCAGGGCAAAAATACAGAAATTCCCCTGATATTGGGGCAAAAATGCAGAAATTCCCCTTATTTTATGCCAAAAATACAAAAATTACCCTTATTTTTGGGCAAAAATGCCGAAATTTTCCTTAATTTGGGGCAAAAATGCAGAAATTCCCCTTATGTGGGGCCAAAAAGGCAGGAATTTCCTTTACTTTGGGGCAAAATTTAGAAATTTAACTTATTTTAGGATAATATTGCAGAAATTTACCTTATTTTGTGGCAAAAATGAAGAAATTCCCATTATTTTGGAACAAAATTGCAGAAATTTTCCATATTTTGTGGCAAAAATTTTGTAATGCTTCTAATTTTGGGGCAAAAATCAGAAATTCCGTTAATTTTGGGGCAAAAAAACAAAAATTCTCCTTATTGTGGGGCAAAATTAATGAAATTTCCTTTTTTTGGGACAAAATTGCAGAAATTTCCCTTATTTTTAAGCAAAATTGCAGAAATGTCCTTTATCTTGTGGCAAAAATACAGAAATTCCTTTTATTTCAGGGCAAAAGGGCAGAAATTACGCTTTTTTGGGGGCAAATTCCAGAAATTACCTTATTTTAGGGAAAAAGCCTGAAATTCCTCTTATTTTGTGCCAAAAAGGCAGAAATTCTTGTTATTTTAGAGCAAAAAGGCAGAAATTCCACATAATTTTGGCCAAAGATGCAGAAATTTCCATTATTTTGGGGCAAAAACACAGTAATGCACCTAACTTGGGGGCAAAAAGACAGAAATTCCCCTAATTTTGGGGCAAAAAGGCATAAATTCCCCTTATTTTGGGGCAAAAATGCTGAAATTTCCCTTATTTTGGAGCAAAAATGCAGAAATTTTCCTTATTTTAGGGAAAAAAGACAGAAATTCTCATTATTTTAGGCCTAAAATAGAAATTACCCTTATTTTTAGGCCAAAAAGACTAAATTTTTCTTATTTTGGGGCAAAAGGCAGAAATTCCCCTTAATTTTGGGCAAAAATGCAGAAATTTCCTTTAATTTTGGACAAAAATGCAGAAATTCCCCTAATTTTGGGCCAAATAGGCAGAAATTTTCCTTATTTTGAGGCAAAAGGATAGAAATTTAACTTATTTTAGGATAAAATTGCAGAAACTTCCCTTATTTTGTAGCAAAAATGCAGAAATTCCCATTATTTTGGGGTAAAAAAGCAGAAATTCCCCTTATTCTGGAACAAAATTGCAGAAATTTTCCATATTTTGGGGCAAAAATGCAGTAATGCTTCTAATTTTGGGGCAAAATTCAGAAATTTCACTAATTTTGGGGCAAAAAGGCAAAAATCCCTATTATTTTGGGGCAAAAATGCAGAAATATTTCTTTTTTGGGTCAAAATTCAGAAATTTCTTTATTTTGAGGCAAATTGCCGAAATTTCCCTTATTTTGGGGTAAAAATGTAGTAATGCTTCTAAATTAGAAGCAAAAATTCAGAAATTCCCCTAATTTTGGGGCAAAAAGGCAGAAATTCCCCTTATAGTGGGGCAAAATTGCTGAGATTTCCGTTTTTTTGGACAAAATTGCAAAAATTTTTCTTATTTTGGGGTAAAATTGCAGAATTTTCTCTTATATTGGGCAAAAATGTTAGAAATTCCTCTTCTTTCAGGTCATAAAGGCAGAAATTCCGCTTATTTGCGGTCAAAAATGCAGAACTTACCCTTATTTTAGGGCAAAAAGACTGAAATTCCCCTTATTTTTTGCCTTAAAGGCAGAAATTCTTTTTATTTTACGGAAAAAAATCCGAAATTCCTCTTAATTTTGGGCAAAAATGCAGAACTTACGCTTATTTTAGGGCAAAAAGACTGAAATTCCCCGTATTTTTTGCCTTAAAGGCAGAAATTCTTTTTATTTTTGGGCAAAAATCAGAATTTCCTCTTAATTTTGGGCAAAAATGCAGAAATTTCCATTATTTTGGACAAAAAGACAGTAATGCCCCTAGTTTTGGGGCAAAAAGGAAGAAATTCTCCTAATTTTGGAGCAAAATTGCAGATATTTCCCTAATTTTGGGGCAAAAGTGCAGAAATTTCCCTAATTTTGTGTCAAAATTTCAAAAATTCCCTTTATTTTTGGGCAAAATTGCAGAAATTCCCCTTATTTTGGGGCAAAAATGCAGAAATTCTCGCAATTTTTGGGCAGAATTGCAGAAACTTTCTTTAATTTGGGGCAAAATTGCAAAAATTCCCCTAATTTTGTGTCAAAATTGTAGAAATTCCCTTTTTTTGAGGCAATAATGCAGAAATTCCACTTTATTTTGGTGCAAAATTTCAGAAATTTCTTTTATTTTGGGGCAAAAAGGCAGAAATTACTTTTATTTTTTGGCAAAATTGAAGAAATTTCCTTTATTATTGGACAAAAATCAGGTAATTCCCCTTATTTTGGGTCAAAAAGGCAGAAATTCTTATTATTTTAGGGCAAAAAGGCAGAAAATCCAATTAATTTTGGTCAAAATGCAGAAATTTACCTTATTTTGGGGCAAAAACACAGTAATGCCCCTAATTTTGTGGCAAAAATGTGGAAATTCCCCTAATTTTGGGACAAAAGGCAGAAATTCCCCTTATTGTGAGGCAAAATTGCAGAAATTCCTTTTATTTTGGGGCAAAATTGCAGAAATTCCCCATTATTTTGGAGCAAAATTGCAGAAATTCTTCTTATTTTGGCGCAAAAATGCAGAAATTCCTGCAATTTTTGGGCAAAATTGCAGAAATTTACCTTAATTTAAGGCAAAATTGCAGAAATTCCTCTAATTTTGTGACAAAATTGCAGAAATTCCCTTCATTTTGAGGCAAAAAGGCAGAAATTCCACTTTATTTTGGTGCAAATTTGCAGAATTTCTCTTATTTGGAGCAAAAAGGCAGAAATTCTCTTTATTTTGGGGCAAACAGGCAGAAATTTCTCTTATTTTTGGGCAAAATAGAAGAAATTTTTCTTATCATGGGACAAAAATCCAGAAATTCTTTTTATTTCGGGTCATAAATGCAGAAATTCTTCTTATTTTAGGGCAAAAAGGCAGAAATTACCCTAAATTTGGGGCAAAAAGGCAGAATTTCCCCTTATTGTGGGGCAAAATTGCTGAAATTTCATTTTTTTAGGACAAAATTGCTGAAATTTCCATTATTTGGGGCAAAATTGCAGAAATTCCATTTATCATGGGACAAAAATCCAGAAATTCCCCTTATTTCAGATCAAAAAGGCAGAAATTCTGGTAATTTGGGGGCAAATTGCAGAAATTAAACTTATTTAAGGGAAAAAGACTGAAATTTCCCTTATTTTGTGCCAAAAAGGAAGAAATTCTTCTTTTTTAGAGCAAAAGGGCAGAAATTCCAATTAATTTTGGGCAAAAATGCAGAAATTCCCCTAATTTTGGGGCAAATGGCAGAAATTCCTCTTATTGTGGGGCAAAATTCCTGAAATTTCCCTTTTTTTGGGACAAAATTACAGAAATTTCCCTTATTTTGGGGCAAAATTGCAGAAATTCCCCTTACTTTGGGTCAAAATGCAGAAATACCGCATACTTGGTGTGAAAAATGCAGAAATTACCCTTATTTTAGGCCAAAAAGACTGAAATTCCCTTATTTTGTGCCAAAAGGGCAGAAATTTCCCTTATTTTGGGGCAAAAATGCAAATATTTCCCTTATTTTGTGGCAAAATTGCAGAAAATTCCTTTATTTTGGGACAAAAATGCAGAAATTCCCCATATTTTATGGCAAAATTGCAGATATTTCCCTTATTTTGGAGCAAAATTGCAGAAATTCTTTTTATTTTGTTTCAAAAAGACAGAAATTCTTTTTATTTTGGAGCAAAAATGCAGAAATTCCCTTATTTTGGTGCAAAATTGCATAAATTCCCCTTATTATAGGGCAAAAAGGCAGCAATTCCCCTTATAGTGGGGCAAAATTGCTGAGATTTCCCTTTTTTTGGACAAAATTGCAAAAATTTTTCTTATTTTGGGGTAAAATTGCAGAATTTTCTCTTATATTGGGCAAAAATGTTAGAAATTCCTCTTCTTTCAGGTCATAAAGGCAGAAATTCCGCTTATTTGCGGTCAAAAATGCAGAACTTACCATTATTTTAGGGCAAAAAGACTGAAATTCCCCTTATTTTTTGCCTTAAAGGCAGAAATTCTTTTTATTTTACGGAAAAAAATTCGAAATTCCTCTTAATTTTGGGCAAAAATGCAGAACTTACCCTTATTTTAGGGCAAAAAGACTGAAATTCCCCGTATTTTTTGCCTTAAAGGCAGAAATTCTTTTTATTTTAGGGCAAAAATCAGAATTTCCTCTTAATTTTGGGCAAAAATGCAGAAATTTCCATTATTTTGGACAAAAAGACAGTAATGCCCCTAGTTTTGGGGCAAAAAGGAAGAAATTCTCCTAATTTTGGATCAAAATTGCAGATATTTCCCTAATTTTGGGGCAAAAGTGCAGAAATTTCCCTAATTTTGTGTCAAAATTTCAAAAATTCCCTTTATTTTTGGGCAAAATTGCAGAAATTCCCCTTATTTTGGGGCAAAAATGCAGAAATTCTCGCAATTTTTGGGCAGAATTGCAGAAACTTTCTTTAATTTGGGGCAAAATTGCAAAAATTCCCCTAATTTTGTGTCAAAATTGTAGAAATTCCCTTTTTTTGAGGCAATAATGCAGAAATTCCACTTTATTTTGGTGCAAAATTTCAGAAATTTCTTTTATTTTGGGGCAAAAAGGCAGAAATTACTTTTATTTTTTGGCAAAATTGAAGAAATTTCCTTTATTATTGGACAAAAATCAGGTAATTCCCCTTATTTTGGGTCAAAAAGGCAGAAATTCTTATTATTTTAGGGCAAAAAGGCAGAAAATCCAATTAATTTTGGTCAAAATGCAGAAATTTACCTTATTTTGGGGCAAAAACACAGTAATGCCCCTAATTTTGTGGCAAAAATGTGGAAATTCCCCTAATTTTGGGACAAAAGGCAGAAATTCCCCTTATTGTGAGGCAAAATTGCAGAAATTCCTTTTATTTTGGGGCAAAATTGCAGAAATTCCCCATTATTTTGGAGCAAAATTGCAGAAATTCTTCTTATTTTGGCGCAAAAATGCAGAAATTCCTGCAATTTTTGGGCAAAATTGCAGAAATTTACCTTAATTTAAGGCAAAATTGCAGAAATTCCTCTAATTTTGTGTCAAAATTGCAGAAATTCCCTTCATTTTGAGGCAAAAAGGCAGAAATTCCACTTTATTTTGGTGCAAATTTGCAGAATTTCTCTTATTTGGAGCAAAAAGGCAGAAATTCTCTTTATTTTGGGGCAAACAGGCAGAAATTTCTCTTATTTTTGGGCAAAATAGAAGAAATTTTTCTTATCATGGGACAAAAATCCAGAAATTCTTTTTATTTCGGGTCAAAAAGGCAGAAATTCTTCTTATTTTAGGGCAAAAAGGCAGAAATTACCCTAATTTTGGGGCAAAAAGGCAGAATTTCCCCTTATTGTGGGGCAAAATTGCTGAAATTTCAATTTTTTAGGACAAAATTGCTGAAATTTCCATTATTTGGGGCAAAATTGCAGAAATTCCATTTATCATGGGACAAAAATCCAGAAATTCCCCTTATTTCAGATCAAAAAGGCAGAAATTCTGGTAATTTGGGGGCAAATTGCAGAAATTAAACTTATTTAAGGGAAAAAGACTGAAATTTCCCTTATTTTGTGCCAAAAAGGCAGAAATTCTTCTTTTTTAGAGCAGAAAGGCAGAAATTCCAATTAATTTTGGGCAAAAATGCAGAAATTCCCCTAATTTTGGTGCAAAAGGCAGAAATTCCTCTTATTGTGGGGCAAAATTCCTGAAATTTCCCTTTTTTTGGGACAAAATTACAGAAATTTCCCTTATTTTGGGGCAAAATTGCAGAAATTCCCCTTACTTTGGGTCAAAATGCAGAAATACCGCATACTTGGTGTGAAAAATGCAGAAATTACCCTTATTTTAGGCCAAAAAGACTGAAATTCCCTTATTTTGTGCCAAAAGGGCAGAAATTTCCCTTATTTTGGGGCAAAAATGCAAATATTTCCCTTATTTTGTGGCAAAATTGCAGAAAATTCCTTTATTTTGGGACAAAAATGCAGAAATTCCCCATATTTTATGGCAAAATTGCAGATATTTCCCTTATTTTGGAGCAAAATTGCAGAAATTCTTTTTATTTTGTTTCAAAAAGACAGAAATTCTTTTTATTTTGGAGCAAAAATGCAGAAATTCCCTTATTTTGGTGCAAAATTGCATAAATTTCCCTTATTATAGGGCAAAAAGGCAGAAATTCCCCTTATAGTGGGGCAAAATTGCTGAGATTTCCCTTTTTTTGGACAAAATTGCAAAAATTTTTCTTATTTTGGGGTAAAATTGCAGAATTTTCTCTTATATTGGGCAAAAATGTTAGAAATTCCTCTTCTTTCAGGTCATAAAGGCAGAAATTCCGCTTATTTGCGGTCAAAAATGCAGAACTTACCCTTATTTTAGGGCAAAAAGACTGAAATTCCCCTTATTTTTTGCCTTAAAGGCAGAAATTCTTTTTATTTTACGGAAAAAAATCCGAAATTCCTCTTAATTTTGGGCAAAAATGCAGAACTTACCCTTATTTTAGGGCAAAAAGACTGAAATTCCCCGTATTTTTTGCCTTAAAGGCAGAAATTCTTTTTATTTTAGGGCAAAAATCAGAATTTCCTCTTAATTTTGGGCAAAAATGCAGAAATTTCCATTATTTTGGACAAAAAGACAGTAATGCCCCTAGTTTTGGGGCAAAAAGGAAGAAATTCTCCTAATTTTGGAGCAAAATTGCAGATATTTCCCTAATTTTGGGGCAAAAGTGCAGAAATTTCCCTAATTTTGTGTCAAAATTTCAAAAATTCCCTTTATTTTTGGGCAAAATTGCAGAAATTCCCCTTATTTTGGGGCAAAAATGCAGAAATTCTCGCAATTTTTGGGCAGAATTGCAGAAACTTTCTTTAATTTGGGGCAAAATTGCAAAAATTCCCCTAATTTTGTGTCAAAATTGTAGAAATTCCCTTTTTTTGAGGCAAAAATGCAGAAATTCCACTTTATTTTGGTGCAAAATTTCAGAAATTTCTTTTATTTTGGGGCAAAAAGGCAGAAATTACTTTTATTTTTGGGCAAAATTGAAGAAATTTCCTTTATCATTGGACAAAAATCCAGTAATTCCCCTTATTTTGGGTCAAAAAGGCAGAAATTCTTATTATTTTAGGGCAAAAAGGCAGAAAATCCAATTAATTTTGGTCAAAATGCAGAAATTTACCTTATTTTGGGGCAAAAACACAGTAATGCCCCTAATTTTGTGGCAAAAATGTGGAAATTCCCCTAATTTTGGGACAAAAGGCAGAAATTCCCCTTATTGTGAGGCAAAATTGCAGAAATTCCTTTTATTTTGGGGCAAAATTGCAGAAATTCCCCATTATTTTGGAGCAAAATTGCAGAAATTCTTCTTATTTTGGCGCAAAAATGCAGAAATTCCTGCAATTTTTGGGCAAAATTGCAGAAATTTACCTTAATTTAAGGCAAAATTGCAGAAATTCCTCTAATTTTGTGTCAAAATTGCAGAAATTCCCTTCATTTTGAGGCAAAAAGGCAGAAATTCCACTTTATTTTGGTGCAAATTTGCAGAATTTCTCTTATTTGGAGCAAAAAGGCAGAAATTCTCTTTATTTTGGGGCAAACAGGCAGAAATTTCTCTTATTTTTGGGCAAAATAGAAGAAATTTTTCTTATCATGGGACAAAAATCCAGAAATTCTTTTTATTTCGGGTCAAAAAGGCAGAAATTCTTTTTATTTTAGGGCAAAAAGGCAGAAATTACCCTAATTTTGGGGCAAAAAGGCAGAATTTCCCCTTATTGTGGGGCAAAATTGCTGAAATTTCAATTTTTTAGGACAAAATTGCTGAAATTTCCATTATTTGGGGCAAAATTGCAGAAATTCCATTTATCATGGGACAAAAATCCAGAAATTCCCCTTATTTCAGATCAAAAAGGCAGAAATTCTGGTAATTTGGGGGCAAATTGCAGAAATTAAACTTATTTAAGGGAAAAAGACTGAAATTTCCCTTATTTTGTGCCAAAAAGGCAGAAATTCTTCTTTTTTAGAGCAAAAAGGCAGAAATTCCAATTAATTTTGGGCAAAAATGCAGAAATTCCCCTAATTTTGGTGCAAAAGGCAGAAATTCCTCTTATTGTGGGGCAAAATTCCTGAAATTTCCCTTTTTTTGGGACAAAATTACAGAAATTTCCCTTATTTTGGGGCAAAATTGCAGAAATTCCCCTTACTTTGGGTCAAAAGGCAGAAATACCGCATACTTGGTGTGAAAAATGCAGAAATTGCCCTTATTTTAGGCCAAAAAGACTGAAATTCCCTTATTTTGTGCCAAAAGGGCAGAAATTTCCCTTATTTTGGGGCAAAAATGCAAATATTTCCCTTATTTTGTGGCAAAATTGCAGAAAATTCCTTTATTTTGGGACAAAAATGCAGAAATTCCCCATATTTTATGGCAAAATTGCAGATATTTCCCTTATTTTGGAGCAAAATTGCAGAAATTCTTTTTATTTTGTTTCAAAAAGACAGAAATTCTTTTTATTTTGGAGCAAAAATGCAGAAATTCCCTTATTTTGGTGCAAAATTGCATAAATTCCCCTTATTATAGGGCAAAAAGGCAGAAATTCCCCTTATAGTGGGGCAAAATTGCTGAGATTTCCCTTTTTTTGGACAAAATTGCAAAAATTTTTCTTATTTTTGGGTAAAATTGCAGAATTTTCTCTTATATTGGGCAAAAATGTTAGAAATTCCTCTTCTTTCAGGTCATAAAGGCAGAAATTCCGCTTATTTGCGGTCAAAAATGCAGAACTTACCCTTATTTTAGGGCAAAAAGACTGAAATTCCCCTTATTTTTTGCCTTAAAGGCAGAAATTCTTTTTATTTTACGGAAAAAAATCCGAAATTCCTCTTAATTTTGGGCAAAAATGCAGAACTTACCCTTATTTTAGGGCAAAAAGACTGAAATTCCCCGTATTTTTTGCCTTAAAGGCAGAAATTCTTTTTATTTTAGGGCAAAAATCAGAATTTCCTCTTAATTTTGGGCATAAATGCAGAAATTTCCATTATTTTGGACAAAAAGACAGTAATGCCCCTAGTTTTGGGGCAAAAAGGAAGAAATTCTCCTAATCTTGGAGCAAAATTGCAGATATTTCCCTAATTTTGGGGCAAAAGTGCAGAAATTTCCCTAATTTTGTGTCAAAATTTCAAAAATTCCCTTTATTTTTGGGCAAAATTGCAGAAATTCCCCTTATTTTGGGGCAAAAATGCAGAAATTCTCGCAATTTTTGGGCAGAATTGCAGAAACTTTCTTTAATTTGGGGCAAAATTGCAAAAATTCCCCTAATTTTGTGTCAAAATTGTAGAAATTCCCTTTTTTTGAGGCAAAAATGCAGAAATTCCACTTTATTTTGGTGCAAAATTTCAGAAATTTCTTTTATTTTGGGGCAAAAAGGCAGAAATTACTTTTATTTTTGGGCAAAATTGAAGAAATTTCCTTTATCATTGGACAAAAATCCAGTAATTCCCCTTATTTTGGGTCAAAAAGGCAGAAATTCTTATTATTTTAGGGCAAAAAGGCAGAAAATCCAATTAATTTTGGTCAAAATGCAGAAATTTACCTTATTTTGGGGCAAAAACACAGTAATGCCCCTAATTTTGTGGCAAAAATGTGGAAATTCCCCTAATTTTGGGACAAAAGGCAGAAATTCCCCTTATTGTGAGGCAAAATTGCAGAAATTCCTTTTATTTTGGGGCAAAATTGCAGAAATTCCCCATTATTTTGGAGCAAAATTGCAGAAATTCTTCTTATTTTGGCGCAAAAATGCAGAAATTCCTGCAATTTTTGGGCAAAGTTGCAGAAATTTACCTTAATTTAAGGCAAAATTGCAGAAATTCCTCTAATTTTGTGTCAAAATTGCAGAAATTCCCTTTATTTTGAGGCAAAAAGGCAGAAATTCCACTTTATTTTGGTGCAAATTTGCAGAATTTCTCTTATTTGGAGCAAAAAGGCAGAAATTCTCTTTATTTTGGGGCAAACAGGCAGAAATTTCTCTTATTTTTGGGCAAAATAGAAGAAATTTTTCTTATCATGGGACAAAAATCCAGAAATTCTTTTTATTTCGGGTCAAAAAGGCAGAAATTCTTCTTATTTTAGGGCAAAAAGGCAGAAATTACCCTAATTTTGGGGCAAAAAGGCAGAATTTCCCCTTATTGTGGGGCAAAATTGCTGAAATTTCAATTTTTTAGGACAAAATTGCTGAAATTTCCATTATTTGGGGCAAAATTGCAGAAATTCCATTTATCATGGGACAAAAATCCAGAAATTCCCCTTATTTCAGATCAAAAAGGCAGAAATTCTGGTAATTTGGGGGCAAATTGCATAAATTAAACTTATTTAAGGGAAAAAGAATGAAATTTCCCTTATTTTGTGCCAAAAAGGCAGAAATTTTTCTTTTTTAGAGCAAAAAGGCAGAAATTCCAATTAATTTTGGGCAAAAATGCAGAAATTCCCCTAATTTTGGTGCAAAAGGCAGAAATTCCTCTTATTGTGGGGCAAAATTCCTGAAATTTCCCTTTTTTTGGGACAAAATTACAGAAATTTCCCTTATTTTGGGGCAAAATTGCAGAAATTCCCCTTACTTTGGGTCAAAATGCAGAAATACCGCATACTTGGTGTGAAAAATGAAGAAATTACCCTTATTTTAGGCCAAAAAGACTGAAATTCCCTTATTTTGTGCCAAAAGGGCAGAAATTTCCCTTATTTTGGGGCAAAAATGCAAATATTTCCCTTATTTTGTGGCAAAATTGCAGAAAATTCCTTTATTTTGGGACAAAAATGCAGAAATTCCCCATATTTTATGGCAAAATTGCAGATATTTCCCTTATTTTGGAGCAAAATTGCAGAAATTCTTTTTATTTTGTTTCAAAAAGACAGAAATTCTTTTTATTTTGGAGCAAAAATGCAGAAATTCCCTTATTTTGGTGCAAAATTGCATAAATTTCCCTTATTATAGGGCAAAAAGGCAGAAATTCCCCTTATAGTGGGGCAAAATTGCTGAGATTTCCCTTTTTTGGACAAAATTGCAAAAATTTTTCTTATTTTTGGGTAAAATTGCAGAATTTTCTCTTATATTTGGCAAAAATGTTAGAAATTCCTCTTCTTTCAGGTCATAAAGGCAGAAATTCCGCTTATTTGCGGTCAAAAATGCAGAATTTACCCTTATTTTAGGGCAAAAAGACTGAAATTCCCCTTATTTTTTGCCTTAAAGGCAGAAATTCTTTTTATTTTACGGAAAAAAATCCGAAATTCCTCTTAATTTTGGGCAAAAATGCAGAACTTACCCTTATTTTAGGGCAAAAAGACTGAAATTCCCCGTATTTTTTGCCTTAAAGGCAGAAATTCTTTTTATTTTAGGGCAAAAATCAGAATTTCCTCTTAATTTTGGGCAAAAATGCAGAAATTTCCATTATTTTGGACAAAAAGACAGTAATGCCCCTAGTTTTGGGGCAAAAAGGAAGAAATTCTCCTAATCTTGGAGCAAAATTGCAGATATTTCCCTAATTTTGGGGCAAAAGTGCAGAAATTTCCCTAATTTTGTGTCAAAATTTCAAAAATTCCCTTTATTTTTGGGCAAAATTGCAGAAATTCCCCTTATTTTGGGGCAAAAATGCAGAAATTCTCGCAATTTTTGGGCAGAATTGCAGAAACTTTCTTTAATTTGGGGCAAAATTGCAAAAATTCCCCTAATTTTGTGTCAAAATTGTAGAAATTCCCTTTTTTTGAGGCAAAAATGCAGAAATTCCACTTTATTTTGGTGCAAAATTTCAGAAATTTCTTTTATTTTGGGGCAAAAAGGCAGAAATTACTTTTATTTTTGGGCAAAATTGAAGAAATTTCCTTTATCATTGGACAAAAATCCAGTAATTCCCCTTATTTTGGGTCAAAAAGGCAGAAATTCTTATTATTTTAGGGCAAAAAGGCAGAAAATCCAATTAATTTTGGTCAAAATGCAGAAATTTACCTTATTTTGGGGCAAAAACACAGTAATGCCCCTAATTTTGTGGCAAAAATGTGGAAATTCCCCTAATTTTGGGACAAAAGGCAGAAATTCCCCTTATTGTGAGGCAAAATTGCAGAAATTCCTTTTATTTTGGGGCAAAATTTCAGAAATTCTTCTTATTTTGGCGCAAAAATGCAGAAATTCCTGCAATTTTTGGGCAAAATTGCAGAAATTTACCTTAATTTAAGGCAAAATTGCAGAAATTCCTCTAATTTTGTGTCAAAATTGCAGAAATTCCCTTCATTTTGAGGCAAAAAGGCAGAAATTCCACTTTATTTTGGTGCAAATTTGCAGAATTTCTCTTATTTGGAGCAAAAAGGCAGAAATTCTCTTTATTTTGGGGCAAACAGGCAGAAATTTCTCTTATTTTTGGGCAAAATAGAAGAAATTTTTCTTATCATGGGACAAAAATCCAGAAATTCTTTTTATTTCGGGTCAAAAAGGCAGAAATTCTTTTTATTTTAGGGCAAAAAGGCAGAAATTACCCTAATTTTGGGGCAAAAAGGCAGAATTTCCCCTTATTGTGGGGCAAAATTGCTGAAATTTCAATTTTTTAGGACAAAATTGCTGAAATTTCCATTATTTGGGGCAAAATTGCAGAAATTCCATTTATCATGGGACAAAAATCCAGAAATTCCCCTTATTTCAGATCAAAAAGGCAGAAATTCTGGTAATTTGGGGGCAAATTGCAGAAATTAAACTTATTTAAGGGAAAAAGACTGAAATTTCCCTTATTTTGTGCCAAAAAGGCAGAAATTCTTCTTTTTTAGAGCAAAAAGGCAGAAATTCCAATTAATTTTGGGCAAAAATGCAGAAATTCCCCTAATTTTGGTGCAAAAGGCAGAAATTCCTCTTATTGTGGGGCAAAATTCCTGAAATTTCCCTTTTTTTGGGACAAAATTACAGAAATTTCCCTTATTTTGGGGCAAAATTGCAGAAATTCCCCTTACTTTGGGTCAAAATGCAGAAATACCGCATACTTGGTGTGAAAAATGAAGAAATTATCCTTATTTTAGGCCAAAAAGACTGAAATTCCCTTATTTTGTGCCAAAAGGGCAGAAATTTCCCTTATTTTGGGGCAAAAATGCAAATATTTCCCTTATTTTGTGGCAAAATTGCAGAAAATTCCTTTATTTTGGGACAAAAATGCAGAAATTCCCCATATTTTATGGCAAAATTGCAGATATTTCCTTTATTTTGGAGCAAAATTGCAGAAATTCTTTTTATTTTGTTTCAAAAAGACAGAAATTCTTTTTATTTTGGAGCAAAAATGCAGAAATTCCCTTATTTTGGTGCAAAATTGCATAAATTTCCCTTATTATAGGGCAAAAAGGCAGAAATTCCCCTTATAGTGAGGCAAAATTGCTGAGATTTCCCTTTTTTTGGACAAAATTGCAAAAATTTTTCTTATTTTTGGGTAAAATTGCAGAATTTTCTCTTATATTGGGCAAAAATATTAGAAATTCCTCTTCTTTCAGGTCATAAAGGCAGAAATTCCGCTTATTTGCGGTCAAAAATGCAGAACTTACCCTTATTTTAGGGCAAAAAGACTGAAATTCCCCTTATTTTTTGCCTTAAAGGCAGAAATTCTTTTTATTTTACGGAAAAAAATCCGAAATTCCTCTTAATTTTGGGCAAAAATGCAGAACTTACCCTTATTTTAGGGCAAAAAGACTGAAATTCCCCGTATTTTTTGCCTTAAAGGCAGAAATTCTTTTTATTTTAGGGCAAAAATCAGAATTTCCTCTTAATTTTGGGCAAAAATGCAGAAATTTCCATTATTTTGGACAAAAAGACAGTAATGCCCCTAGTTTTGGGGCAAAAAGGAAGAAATTCTCCTAATCTTGGAGCAAAATTGCAGATATTTCCCTAATTTTGGGGCAAAAGTGCAGAAATTTCCCTAATTTTGTGTCAAAATTTCAAAAATTCCCTTTATTTTTGGGCAAAATTGCAGAAATTCCCCTTATTTTGGGGCAAAAATGCAGAAATTCTCGCAATTTTTGGGCAGAATTGCAGAAACTTTCTTTAATTTGGGGCAAAATTGCAAAAATTCCCCTAATTTTGTGTCAAAATTGTAGAAATTCCCTTTTTTTGAGGCAAAAATGCAGAAATTCCACTTTATTTTGGTGCAAAATTTCAGAAATTTCTTTTATTTTGGGGCAAAAAGGCAGAAATTACTTTTATTTTTGGGCAAAATTGAAGAAATTTCCTTTATCATTGGACAAAAATCAAGTAATTCCCCTTATTTTGGGTCAAAAAGGCAGAAATTCTTATTATTTTAGGGCAAAAAGGCAGAAAATCCAATTAATTTTGGTCAAAATGCAGAAATTTACCTTATTT
This sequence comes from Micromys minutus, assembly GCF_963924665.1. Lineage (NCBI taxonomy): Eukaryota > Metazoa > Chordata > Mammalia > Rodentia > Muridae > Micromys > Micromys minutus. Next base: position 520,515 of record NW_027667536.1, read on the forward strand.
TGGGGCAAAAACACAGTAATGCCCCTAATTTTGTGGCAAAAATGTGGAAATTCCCCTAATTTTGGGACAAAAGGCAGAAATTCCCCTTATTGTGAGGCAAAATTGAAGAAATTCCTTTTATTTTGGGGCAAAATTGCAGAAATTCCCCATTATTTTGGAGCAAAATTGCAGAAATTCTTCTTATTTTGGCGCAAAAATGCAGAAATTCCTGCAATTTTTGGGCAAAATTGCAGAAATTTACCTTAATTTAAGGCAAAATTGCAGAAATTCCTCTAATTTTGTGTCAAAATTGCAGAAATTCCCTTCATTTTGAGGCAAAAAGGCAGAAATTCCACTTTATTTTGGTGCAAATTTGCAGAATTTCTCTTATTTGGAGCAAAAAGGCAGAAATTCTCTTTATTTTGGGGCAAACAGGCAGAAATTTCTCTTATTTTTGGGCAAAATAGAAGAAATTTTTCTTATCATGGGACAAAAATCCAGAAATTCTTTTTATTTCGGGTCAAAAAGGCAGAAATTCTTTTTATTTTAGGGCAAAAAGGCAGAAATTACCCTAATTTTGGGGCAAAAAGGCAGAATTTCCCCTTATTGTGGGGCAAAATTGCTGAAATTTCAATTTTTTAGGACAAAATTGCTGAAATTTCCATTATTTGGGGCAAAATTGCAGAAATTCCATTTATCATGGGACAAAAATCCAGAAATTCCCCTTATTTCAGATCAAAAAGGCAGAAATTCTGGTAATTTGGGGGCAAATTGCATAAATTAAACTTATTTAAGGGAAAAAGAATGAAATTTCCCTTATTTTGTGCCAAAAAGGCAGAAATTTTTCTTTTTTAGAGCAAAAAGGCAGAAATTCCAATTAATTTTGGGCAAAAATGCAGAAATTCCCCTAATTTTGGTGCAAAAGGCAGAAATTCCTCTTATTGTGGGGCAAAATTCCTGAAATTTCCCTTTTTTTGGGACAAAATTACAGAAATTTCCCTTATTTTGGGGCAAAATTGCAGAAATTCCCCTTACTTTGGGTCAAAATGCAGAAATACCGCATACTTGGCGTGAAAAATGCAGAAATTACCCTTATTTTAGTCCAAAAAGACTGAAATTCCCTTATTTTGTGCCAAAAGGGCAGAAATTTCCCTTATTTTGGGGCAAAAATGCAAATATTTCCCTTATTTTGTGGCAAAATTGCAGAAAATTCCTTTATTTTGGGACAAAAATGCAGAAATTCCCCATATTTTATGGCAAAATTGCAGATATTTCCCTTATTTTGGAGCAAAATTGCAGAAATTCTTTTTATTTTGTTTCAAAAAGACAGAAATTCTTTTTATTTTGGAGCAAAAATGCAGAAATTCCCTTATTTTGGTGCAAAATTGCATAAATTTCCCTTATTATAGGGCAAAAAGGCAGAAATTCCCCTTATAGTGGGGCAAAATTGCTGAGATTTCCCTTTTTTGGACAAAATTGCAAAAATTTTTCTTATTATTGGGTAAAATTGCAGAATTTTCTCTTATATTGGGCAAAAATGTTAGAAATTCCTCTTCTTTCAGGTCATAAAGGCAGAAATTCCGCTTATTTGCGGTCAAAAATGCAGAATTTACCCTTATTTTAGGGCAAAAATACTGAAATTCCCCTTATTTTTTGCCTTAAAGGCAGAAATTCTTTTTATTTTACGGAAAAAAATCAGAAATTCCTCTTAATTTTGGGCAAAAATGCAGAACTTACCCTTATTTTAGGGCAAAAAGACTGAAATTCCCCGTATTTTTTGCCTTAAAGGCAGAAATTCTTTTTATTTTAGGGCAAAAATCAGAATTTCCTCTTAATTTTGGGCAAAAATGCAGAAATTTCCATTATTTTGGACAAAAAGACAGTAATGCCCCTAGTTTTGGGGCAAAAAGGAAGAAATTCTTCTAATTTTGGAGCAAAATTGCAGATATTTCCCTAATTTTGGGGCAAAAGTGCAGAAATTTCCCTAATTTTGTGTCAAAATTTCAAAAATTCCCTTTATTTTTGGGCAAAATTGCAGAAATTCCCCTTATTTTGGGGCAAAAATGCAGAAATTCTCGCAATTTTTGGGCAGAATTGCAGAAACTTTCTTTAATTTGGGGCAAAATTGCAAAAATTCCCCTAATTTTGTGTCAAAATTGTAGAAATTCCCTTTTTTTGAGGCAAAAATGCAGAAATTCCACTTTATTTTGGTGCAAAATTTCAGAAATTTCTTTTATTTTGGGGCAAAAAGGCAGAAATTACTTTTATTTTTGGGCAAAATTGAAGAAATTTCCTTTATCATTGGACAAAAATCCAGTAATTCCCCTTATTTTGGGTCAAAAAGGCAGAAATTCTTATTATTTTAGGGCAAAAAGGCAGAAAATCCAATTAATTTTGGTCAAAATGCAGAAATTTACCTTATTTTGGGGCAAAAACACAGTAATGCCCCTAATTTTGTGGCAAAAATGTGGAAATTCCCCTAATTTTGGGACAGAAGGCAGAAATTCCCCTTATTGTGAGGCAAAATTGCAGAAATTCCTTTTATTTTGGGGCAAAATTGCAGAAATTCTTCTTATTTTGGCGCAAAAATGCAGAAATTCCTGCAATTTTTGGGCAAAATTGCAGAAATTTACCTTAATTTAAGGCAAAATTGCAGAATTTCTCTAATTTTGTGTCAAAATTGCAGAAATTCCCTTCATTTTGAGGCAAAAAGGCAGAAATTCCACTTTATTTTGGTGCAAATTTGCAGAATTTCTCTTATTTGGAGCAAAAAGGCAGAAATTCTCTTTATTTTGGGGCAAACAGGCAGAAATTTCTCTTATTTTTGGGCAAAATAGAAGAAATTTTTCTTATCATGGGACAAAAATCCAGAAATTCTTTTTATTTCGGGTCAAAAAGGCAGAAATTCTTCTTATTTTAGGGCAAAAAGGCAGAAATTACCCTAATTTTGGGGCAAAAAGGCAGAATTTCCCCTTATTGTGGGGCAAAATTGCTGAAATTTCAATTTTTTAGGACAAAATTGCTGAAATTTCCATTATTTGGGGCAAAATTGCAGAAATTCCATTTATCATGGGACAAAAATCCAGAAATTCCCCTTATTTCAGATCAAAAAGGCAGAAATTCTGGTAATTTGGGGGCAAATTGCAGAAATTAAACTTATTTAAGGGAAAAAGACTGAAATTTCCCTTATTTTGTGCCAAAAAGGCAGAAATTCTTCTTTTTTAGAGCAAAAAGGCAGAAATTCCAATTAATTTTGGGCAAAAATGCAGAAATTCCCCTAATTTTGGTGCAAAAGGCAGAAATTCCTCTTATTGTGGGGCAAAATTCCTGAAATTTCCCTTTTTTTGGGACAAAATTACAGAAATTTCCCTTATTTTGGGGCAAAATTGCAGAAATTCCCCTTACTTTGGGTCAAAATGCAGAAATACCGCATACTTGGTGTGAAAAATGCAGAAATTACCCTTATTTTAGGCCAAAAAGACTGAAATTCCCTTATTTTGTGCCAAAAGGGCAGAAATTTCCCTTATTTTGGGGCAAAAATGCAAATATTTCCCTTATTTTGTGGCAAAATTGCAGAAAATTCCTTTATTTTGGGACAAAAATGCAGAAATTCCCCATATTTTATGGCAAAATTGCAGATATTTCCCTTATTTTGGAGCAAAATTGCAGAAATTCTTTTTATTTTGTTTCAAAAAGACAGAAATTCTTTTTATTTTGGAGCAAAAATGCAGAAATTCCCTTATTTTGGTGCAAAATTGCATAAATTTCCCTTATTATAGGGCAAAAAGGCAGAAATTTCCCTAATTATAGGGCAAAATTGCAATAATTTCCCTTATTTTGGGAAAAAATTGCAGAAATTCCCCTAATTTTAGGGCAAAATTGCAGAAATTAATTTTATTTTGGGGCAAAATTGCAGAAATTCCGTAATTTTGAAAAAAAATTGCAGAAATTCCCTTTATTTTTGAGCAAAAATGCAGAAATTTTCCTTAATTCCCTAAATTTCCCTTATTATAGGGCAAAAATACAGATATTACCCTTATTTAAGGCAAAAAGACTAAATTCCTATTATTTTGGGGCAAAAAGGCAGAAATTCCTCTTATTTTAGGGCAAAAAGGCAGAAATTTTCCTTATTTGTGGGCAAAAATACAGAAATTTCTCTTAATTTGGGGCAAAAAAGCAGATTTTCCCCTTATTTGTGGCCAAAAAGGCAGAAATTTCCCTTATTTTGGAACAAAATTGCAGAAATTTCCCATATTTTGGGGCAAAAATGCAGTAATGCTGCTAATTTTAGGGCAAAATTCAGAAATTTCACTAATTTTGGGGCAAAAAGGCAAAAATCCCTATTATTTTTGGCGAAAATGCAGAAATATACTTTTTTTGAACAAAATTGCAGAAATTTCCTTTATTTTGAGGCAAATTGCAGAAATTTCCTTTATTTTGAGGCAAATTGCAGAAATTTCCTTTATTTTGGGGTAAAAATGCAGTAATGCTTTTAATTTTGGAGCAAAAATTCAGAAATTCCCCTAATTTTGGGGCAAAAAGGCAGAAATTCCCCTTATTGTGGGACAAAATTGCTGAGATTTCCCATTTTTGGACAAAATTTCAAAAATTTCTTTTATTTTGGGGTAAAATTGCAGAAATTTCTCTTATCTTGTGCAAAAATGTTAGAAATTACCCTTCTTTCAGGTCATAAAGGCAGAAATTCCACTTATTAGGGGGCAAATTGCAGAAATTACCCTTATTTTAGGTCAAAAAGACTGAAATTCCCCTTATTTTTTGTCTTAAAGGCAGAAATTCTTTTTATTTTAGGGCAAAAATCAGAAATTCCACTTAAGTTTGGGCAAAAATACAGAAAATTCCCTAATTTTGGGCAAAAAGACAGTAATGCCCCTAATTTTGGAGCAAAACTGCAGAAATTTCCCTTATTTTGGGCAAAAAGACAGTAATGCCCCTAATTTTGGAGCAAAAAGGCAGAAATTTCCCTAATTTTGTGTCAAAATTTCAGAAATTCCCTTTTTTGGGGGCAAAATTGCAGAAATTCCCCTTATTTGGGGAAAAATGCAGAAATTCCCACAATTTTTGGGCAAAATTGCAGAAATTTACCTTAATTTGTGGCAAAATTGCAGAAATTCCCCTAATTTTGTGTCAAAATTGAAGAAATTCCCTTTATTTTGAGGCAAAAATGCAGAAATTCCACTTTATTTTGGTGCAAAATTGCAGAAATTCCTCTTATTTTGGGGCAAAAAGGCAGAAATTTCTTTTATTTTTGGGCAAAATTCAAAAAATTTTCCTTATCATGGAACAAAAATCCAGAAATTCCCCTTATTTTGGGTCAAAAAGGCAGAAATTCTTATTATTTTAGGGCAAAAAGGCAGAAAATCCAATTAATTTTGGTCAAAATGCAGAAATTTACCTTATTTTGGGGCAAAAACACAGTAATGCCCCTAATTTTGTGGCAAAAATGCGGAAATTCCCCTAATTTTGGGACAAAAGGCAGAAATTCCCCTTATTGTGAGGCAAAATTGCTGAAATTTCCCTTTTTTGGGACAAAATTGCAGAAATTTCTCTTATTTTGGTGCAAAATTCCCCTTATATCGGGTCAAAAATGCAGAAATACCGCATACTTGGTGTCAAAAATGCAGAAATTTCCCTTATTTTAGGGCAAAAAGACAGAAATTCCCTCTTTTTTGTTTTAAAAAGGCAGTAATTCCTTTTATTTTGGGGCAAAAATGCAAAATTCCCCTTATTTTGGAACAAAATTGCAGAAATTCCCCTGTTTTTTGTTTCAAAAAGGCAGAAATTCTCTTTATTTTGGAGGAAAAATGTAGGAAATACCATTATTTTGGTGCAAAATTGCAGAAATTCCCCTAATTTGGGGGAAAAATTGCAGAAATTTCCCTTATTTTGAGGCAAAATTGCAGAAATTCTTTAAATTTTTGGGCAAAATTGCAGAAATTTCTCTTATATTGGGGCAAAATTAAAGAAATTAACCTAATTTTGGGGAAAAATTGCAGAAATTCCCCTTATTTTGGAACAAAAATGCAGAAATTGTCTTTAATTCAGGGCAAAAATACAGAAATTCCCCTGATTTTGGGGCAAAAATGCAGAAATTCCCTTTATTTTAGGCCAAAAATACAAAAATTACCCTTATTTTGGAGCAAAAACACAGTAATGCCCCTAATTTTGGAGCAAAATTGCAGAAATTCCCCTAATTTGGGGGTAAAAATGCTGAAATTCCTCTTATTCTTGGGCAAAAATGCTGAAATTCCCCTTATTTTGAAGCAAAAATGCAGAAATTCCCGTTATTTCAGGTAAAAAAGGCAGAAATTCTGCTAATTTGGGGACAAATTGCAGAAATTAAACTTAATTTAGGGAAAAAGATTGAAATTCTTCTTATTTTGTGCCTTAAAGGCAGAAATTCTTATTTGAGGGCAAAAATACAGAAATTCCACTTAATTTTGAGCAAAAATGCAGAATTTTTCATTATTTTGTGGAAAAATGCAGAAATTTCCCTTATTTTTGGCCAAATAGGCAGAAATTTCTTTTATTTTGAGGCAAAAGCTTAGAAATTGAACTTGTTTTAGGATAAAATTGCAGAAACTTCCCTTATTTTGTAGCAAAAATGCAGAAATTCCCATTATTTTGGGGGAAAAAGGAACTAATTTCCCTTATTTTGTAACAAAATTGCAGAAATTTCCCATATTTTAGGGCAAAAATGCAGTAATGCTCCTAATTTTGGGGCAAAATCAGAAATTTCACTAATTTTGGAGGGAAAATTCAGAAATTTCACTAATTTTGGGGCAAAAAGGCAGAAATTCCTAATATTTTGGGGCAAAATGAAGAAATTCCTTTTATTTGGGGGCAAAAAGGCAGAAATTCTCCTCATTTTGGGGCAAAAAGGCAGAAATTTTCCTTAGTTTTAGGTAAAATTGCAGAAATTTCCCTTATCATGGGACAAAAATCCAGAAATTGCCCTCATTTTAGGTCAAAAAGGCAGAAATTCCGCTAATATGGGGGGAAATTGCAGATATTAAACTTATTTAAGGGAAGAATACTGAAATTTCCCTTATTTTGATCCAAAAAAGCAGAAATTCTTCTTATTTTAGGGCAAAAAGGCAGAAATTCCAATTAATTTTGGGGAAAAATGCAGAAATTTCCCGTATTTTGGGGCAAAAACACAGTAATGCCCCTAATTTTGCGGCAAAAATGCAGAAATGGGAGAAATACCGCATACTTGGTGTCAAAATGCAGAAATTACCCATAATTTAGGGCAAAAGACTGAAATTCCCTTTTTTTTTGCACCAAAAATGCAGAAATTCCCCTTATTTTGGGGCAAAAATGCTGAAATTCCCCTTATTTATGAACAAAATTGTAGAAATTCCCCTTTTTTCTTTGAAAAAGGCAGAAATTCTCTTTATTTTTGAGCAAAAATGCAGAAAATTTCGTTATTTTGGTGCAAAATTGCATAAATTTCCTTTATTACAGCGTAAAAAAGCAGAAATTCCTCTAATTATAGGTTAACATTGCAGAAATTTGCCTTATTTTGGGGCAAAAATGCAGAAATTCCCCTATTTTTGGGGCAAAATTGCAGAAATTCCCCTAATTTTGTGTCAAAATTGCAGAAAATGCCTTTATTTTGGGGCAAAAATGCAGAAAATCAACATTAATTTGGAGCAAAATTGCAGAAACTCCTCTTATTTTGTGGCAAAAAGGCAAAAATTCTCCTTATTTTGGGGCAAAAGGCAGAAACTTCCCTTATTTTTGGGCAAAATTGCAGAAATTTCCCTTATCATGGGACAAAAATCCAGAAATTTCCCTTATTTCAGGTCAAAATGCAGAAATTCCGCTAATTTGGTAGCAAATTTTAAAAATTACCCTAATTTTAGGGAAAAAGCCTGAAATTCCCCTTTTTTGGGCAAAAATGCAGAAATTTCTCTTAATTTTGGGCAAAAATGCAGAATTTTCTCCTTACTTGGGGCCAAAAAGGCAGAAATTTCCCTTATTTTGGTGCAAAAGTATAGAAATTTAACTTATTTTAGGATAATATTGCAGAATTTTTTCTTATTTTGTGGCAAAAATGAAGAAAATCCCATTATTGTGCGGTAAAAACGCAGAAATTCCCATTATTTTGGAACAAAATTAAAGAAATTTTCCATATTTTGGGGCAAAAATGCAGTAATGCTTTTAATTTTGGGGCAAAATTCAGAAATTCCACTAATTTTGGGGCAGAAAGGCAGAAATTCCACTTATTTTGTGGCAAAAATTCAGAATTTCCCTTTTTTGGGTCAAAAAGGCAGAAATTTCCTTTATTTTGAGCCCAATTGCAGAAATTTCCCTTATTTTGGGGCAAAAATTGCAGAAATTTCCCTTTTTTGGGACAGAATTGCAGAAATTTCCCTTATTTTTGGGCAAAATTGCAGAAATTTCCCTTATCTTGTTGCCAAAATACAGAAATTCCTTTTATTTCAGGTCAAAAAGGCAGAAATTATGCTTTCTTGAGGGCAAATTTTAGAAATTACCCTTATTTTATAGAAAAAGCCTGAAATTCCTCTTATTTTTTGCCAAAAAAGCAGAAATTTTTCTTATTTTAGAGCAAAAAGGCAGAAATTCCACATAATTTTGGGCAAAAATGAAGAAATTTCCTTTATTTCGGGGCAAAAACACAGTAATGCACCTAATTTTGGAGCATAATGGCGGAAATTCCCCTAATTTGGGGGTAAAAATGCAGAAATTCCCCTTCTTTTTGGGCAAAAATGCTGAAATTCCCCTAATTTTGGAGCAAAAATTCAGAAATTCCCCTTATTTCAGGTCAAAAAGGCAGAAATTCTGCTAATTTGGAGGCAAATTGCAGAAATTAAACTTAATTTAGGGAAAAAGACTTAAATTCCCCTTATTTTGTGCCCTAAAGCAGAAATTCTTATTTTAGAGCAAAAATACAGAAATTCCACTTAATTTTGAGCAAAAATGCAGAAATTTTCCTTAATTTGTGGAAAAATGCAGAAATTTTCCTTATTTTTGGCCAAATAGGCAGAAATTTCTAATGAGGCAAAAGCTTAGAAATTTAACTTATTTTAGGATAAAATTGCAGAAACTTCACTTATATTGTAGCAAAAATGCAGAAATACCATTATTTTTGGGTAAAAAGGAAGAAATTTCCTTTATTTTGGAACAAAATTGTAGAAATTTCTCAAATTTTGGGGCAAAAATGCAGTAATGCTTCTAATTTTGGAGCAAATATCAGAAATTTCACTAATTTTGGGGCAAAATTCAGAAATTTAACTAATTTTGGGGCAAAAGGCAGAAATTCCTATTATTTTGGGGCAAAAATGCAGAAATTCCTTTTATTTGGGGGCAAAAATGCAGAAATTCTCCTCATTTTGGGGCAAAAAGGCAGAAATTTTCCTTAGTTTTATGTAAAATTGCAGAAATTTCTTTTATTATGGGACTAAATCCAGAAATTCCCCTCATTTTAGGTCAAAAAGGCAGAAATTCCGCTAATTTGGGGGCAAATTGCAGATATTAAACTTATTTAAGGGAAGAATACTGAAATTTCCCTTATTTTGATCCAAAAAAGCAGAAATTCTTCTTATTTTAGGGCAAAAAGGCAGAAATTCCAATTAATTTTGGGGAAAAATGCAGAAATTTCCCGTATTTTGGGGCAAAAACACAGTAATGCCCCTAATTTTGCGGCAAAAATACAGAAATTCCCCTAATTTTGGGGCAAAAAGCATAAATTCCCATTATTGTGGGGCAAAATTGCTGAAATTTTCCTTTTTGGGGACAAAATTGCAGAAATTTCTCTGATTTTGGGGCGAAATTGCAGAATTCACCCTTATTTCGGGTCAAAAATGCAGAAATACCGCATACTTGATGTCAAAATGCAAAAATTACCCTTATTTTAGGGAAAAAAGACTGAAATTCCCCCTTTTTTGCGCGAAAAATGCAGAAATTCCCCTTATTTTGGGGCAAAAATCCAGAAATTCCCCTTATTTTGGAACAAAATTGTAGAAATTCCTCTTTTTTTGTTTCAAAAAGGCAGAAATTCCCTTTATTTTGCAGCAAAAATGCAGAAAATTTCGTTATTTTGGTGCAAAATTGCATAAATTTCCCTTATTATAAAGTAAAAGTCAGCAATTCCTCTAATTATAGAGCAAAATTGCAGAAATTTGCCTTATTTTGGGGCACAAATGCAGAAATTCCCCTAATTTTGTGTCAAAATTGCAGAAAATGCCTTTATTTTGGGGCAAAAATTCAGAAAATCAACATGAATTTGGAGCGAAATTGCAGAAACTCCTCTTATTTTGGGGAAAAAAGGCAAAAATTCTCCTTATTTTGGGGCAAAATGCAGAAATTTCCCTTATTTTTGGGCAAAATTGCAGAAATTTCCCTTATCATGGGACAAAAATCCAGAAATTTCCCTTATTTCAGGTCAAAAAGGCAGAAATTCCGCTAATTTGGGGGCAAATTCCAGAAATTACCATAATTGTAGGGAAAAAGCCTGAAATTCCCCTTTTTTTGGGCAAAAATGCAGAAATTTCTTTTAATTTGGGGCAAAATTTAGATTTTACCTTTTATTTGGGGCCAAAAATTCAGAAATTTCCCTTATTTTGGTGCAAAAGTATAGAAATTTAACTTATTTTAAAATAATATTGTAGAATTTTCCATAATTTTGTGGCAAAAATGAAGAAATTCCCATTATTTTGCGGTAAAAATGCAGAAATTCATATTATTTTGGACCAAAATTGAAAAAATTTTCCATATTTTGAGGCAAAAATGCAGTAATGCTTTTAATTTTGAGGCATAATTCAGAAATTCCACTAATTTTGGTGCAAAAATGCAGAAATTCCACTTATTTTGCAGCAAAAATTCAGAAATTTCCATTTTTTGGTCAAAAGGGCAGAAATTTCCTTTATTTTGAGGCAAATTGCAGAAATTTCCCTTATTTAGGGGCAAAAATCCTGTAATGCTTCTAATTTTGGGGCAAAAATCAGAAATTCCATTAATTTTAAGGCAAAAAGGGAGAAATTCCCCTTATTGTGGGGCACAATTGCTGAAATTTCCCTTTTTTGGGACAAAATTGCAGAAATTTCCCTTATTTTTGGCAACTTGCAGAAATTTCCCTTATCTTGTTGCCAAAATACAGAAATTCCTTTTATTTCAGGTCAAAAAGGCAGAAATTACGCTTTCTTGAGGGCAAATTTTAGAAATTACCCTTATTTTAGAGAAAAAGCCTGAAATTCCTCTTATTTTGTGCCAAAAAAGCAGAAATTCTTCTTATTTTAGAGCAAAAAGGCACAAATTCCACATAATTTTGGGCAAAAATGCAGAAATTTCTCTTATTTTGGGGCAAAAACACAGTAATGCACCTAATTTTGGAACAAAATGGCGGAAATTCCCCTAATTTGGGGGTAAAAAAGCAGAAATTCCCCTTATTTTTGGGCAAAAATGCTGAAATTCCCCTTATTTTGGAGCAAAAATGCAGAAATTCTGCTTATTTAAGGACAAAAAGGCAGAAATTCTGCTAATTTGGGGGCAAATTGCAGAAATTTAACTTAATTTAGGGAAAAAGACTGAAATACCCCTTATTTTGTGCCTTAAAGGCAGAAATTCTTATTTTAGGGCAAAAATACAGAAATTCCACTTAATTTTGAGCAAAAATGCAGAAATTTTCTTTAATTTGTGGAAAAATGCAGAAATTTCCCTTATTTTTGGCAAAATAGGCAAAAATTTCTTTTATTTTGAGGCAAAAGCTTAGAAATTTAACTTATTTTAAGATAAAATTGCAGAAACTTTCCTTATTTTGTAGCAAAAATGTAGAAATTCCCATAATTTTGGGGTAAAAAGGAACTAATTTCCCTTATATTGTAACAAAATTGCAGAAATTTCCAATATTTTGGGGCAAAAATGAAGTAATGCTTCTAATTTTGGGGCAAAATTCAGAAATTTCACTAATTTTGGGGCAAAATTCAGAAATTTCACTAATTTTGGGGCAAAAAGGCAGAAATTCCTATTATTTTTGTGCAAAATGCAGAAATTCCTTTTATTTGGGGGCAAAAAGGCAGAAATTCTTCTCATTTTGGGGCAAAAAGGCAGAAATTTCTCTTATTTTTGGGCAAAATTGCAGAAATTTTCCTTATCATTGGACAAAAATCCAGAAATTCCTCTCATTTTAGGTCAAAAAGGCAGAAATTCCGCTAATTTGGGGGCAAATTGCAGATATTAAACTTATTTAAGGGAAGAAGACTGAAATTCCCCTTAATTTGTGCCAAAAAAGCAGAAATTCTTCTTATTTTAGGGCAAAAAGGCAGAAATTCCAATTAATTTTGGGGAAAAATTCAGAAATTTCTTTTATTATGGGGCAAAAACACAGTAATGCCTCTCATTTTGCGGCAAAAATGCAGATATTCCTCTAATTTTGGGGCAAAAGGCAGAAATTCTCGTTATTGTGGGGCAAAATTGCTGAAATTTCCCTTTTTTGGGACAAAATTGCAGAAATTCCCCTTATTTCGGGTCAAAATGGGAGAAATACCGCATACTTGGTGTCAAAAATGCAGAAATTACCCATATTTTAGGGCAAAAACACTGTAATTCCCCCTTTTTTTGCGCCAAAAAGGAGGAAATTCCCCTTATTTTGGAACAAAATTGCAGAAATTCCCCTTTTTTTGTTTCAAAAAGGCAGAAATTCCCTTTATTTTAGAGCAAAAATGCAAAAGATTCCCTTATTTTGGTGCAAAATTGCATAAATTTCCTTATTATAGGGCAAAAAGCAGAAATTCCCCTAATTATAGGGCAAAATTTCAGAAATTTCCATTATTTTGGGGCAAAATTTCAGAAATTTCCATAATTTTAGGGCAAAATTGCAGCAATTTCCCTTATGTTGTTGCAAAAATGCAGAAATTCCCCTAAATTTGGAAAAAAAATTGCAGAAATTCCCTTTATTTTGGAGCAAAAATGCAAATATTTTCCTTAATTCAGGGCAAAAATACAGACATTCCCCTTATTTTGGAACAAAAATGCAGAAATTTCTCTTATTTTAGGGCAAAAATACAGAAATTACCCTTATTTAAGGCAAAAAGAATAAATTCCCTTTATTTTGGGGCAAAAGGCAGAAATTCCCATTATTTTAGGGCAAAAAGTTAGAAATTCCTTTTTTTGGGGGGCAAAAATGCAGAAATTTCTCTTAATTTGGGGCAAAAATGCAGATTTTCCCCTTATTTAGGGCCAAAAAGTCAGAAATTTCCCTTATTTTGGTGCAAAAGTAGAGAAATTTAAGTTATTTTAAAATAATATTGCAGAAATTTTCCTTATTTTATGGCAAAAATGAAGAAATTCTCATTATTATGCAATAAAAATGCAGAAATTCCCTTTATTTTGGAACAAAATTGAAAAAATTTCCTATATTTTGGGGCAAAAATGCAGTAATGCTTCTAATTTGGGGGCAAAATTAGGAAATTCCTCTAATTTTTTGGGCAAAAATGCAGAAATTCCACTTATTTTGTGGAAAAAAATCAGAAATTTCCCTTTTTTGGGTCAAAAAGGTAAAAATTTCCTTTATTTTGAGGCAAATTGCAGAAATTTCCCTTATTGTGGGGCAAAAATTCTGTAATGCTTTTAATATTGGGGCAAAAATCAGAAATTCCATTAATTTTGGGGCAAAAAGGCAGAAATTCCCCTTATTGTGGATCAAAATTGCTGAAATTTCGCCTCTTTTGGGACAAAATTGCAGAAATTTCCCTTATTTTTGGGCAAAATTGCAGAAATTTCCCTTATCTTGTTGCCAAAATACAGAAATTCCTTTTATTTCAGTTCAAAAAGGCAGAAATTACTCTTTCTTGAGGGCAAATTTTAGAAATTACCCTTATTTTAGAGAAAAAGCCTGAAATTCCTCTTTTTTTGTGCCAAAAATCAGAAATTCTTCTTGTTTTAAAGCAAAAAGGCAGAAATTCCACATTATTTTGGCAAAAATGCAGAAATTTCCCTTATTTTGGGGCAAAAACACAGTAATGCCCCTAATTATGGAGCAAAAAGGCAGAAATTCCGCTAATTTGAGGGTAAAAATGCAGAAATTCCCCTTATTTTTGGGCAAAAATGCTGAAATTCCCCTTATTTTGGAGCAAAAATGCAGAAATTCCCCTTATTTCAGGTCAAAAAGGCAGAAATTTCGCTAATTTGGGGGCAAATTGCAGAAATTAAACTTAATTTAGGGAAAAAGACTGAAATTCCCCTTATTTTGTGCCTTAAAGGCAGAAATTCTTATTTTAGGGCAAAAATACAGAAATTCCACTTAATTTTGAGAAAAAATGCAGAAATTTTCCTTAATTTGTGGAAAAATGCAGAAATTTCCCTTATTTTTGGCCAATTGGCAGAAATTTCTTATATTTTGAGGCAAAAGCTTAGAAATTTAACTTATTTTAGGATAAAATTGCAGAAACTTCACTTATTTTGTAGCAAAAATGCAGAAATTTCCATTATTTTGGGGTTAAAAGAAACTAATTTCCCTTATTTTGTAACAAAATTGCAGAAATTTCCCATATTTTGGGGCAAAAATGCAGTAATGCTTCAAATTTTGGGGCAAAATTCAGAAATTTCACTAATTTTGGGGCAAAAAGGCAGAAATTCCTATTATTTTGTGGCAAAATGCAGAAATTCCTTTTATTTGGGGGCAAAAAGGCAGAAATTCTCCTCATTTTGGGGCAAAAAGGCAGAAATATCCCTTATTTTTGGGATAAATTGCATAAATTTTCCTTATTATAGGGCAAAAAGGCAGAAATTTCCCTTATTATAGCGTAAAAAGAAAGAAATTCCTCTAATTATAGGTCAAAATTGCAGAAATTTGCCTTATTTTGGGGGAAAAATGCAGAAATTCCCCTAATTTTGGTGCAAAATTGCAGAAATTTCATTTATTTTCGGGCAAAATTGCAGAAATTCCCCTAATTTTGTGTCAAAATTGCAGAAAATGCCTTTATTTTTTGGGCAAAAATGCAGAAAATCAACATTAATTTGGAGAAAAATTGCAGAAACTCCTCTTATTTTGGGGCAAAAAGGCAAAAATTCAGCTTATTTTGGGGCAAAGGCAGAAATTTCCCTTATATTTGGGCAAAATTGAAGAAATTTTCCTTATCATGGGACAAAAATCCAGAAATTTCCTTTATTATAGGTCAAAAAGGCAGAAATTCCGCTAATGTGGGGGCAAATTCCAGAACTTACCCTAATTTTAGGGAAAAAGGCTGAAATTCCCCTTTTTTTGGGCAAAAATGCAGAAATTTCCCTCTTTTGGGACAAAATTGCAGAAATTTCCCATATTTTTGTGCAAAATTGCAGAAATTTCCCTTATCTTGTTGCCAAAATACAGAAATTCCTTTTATTTCAGTTCAAAAAGGCAAAAATTACTCTTTCTTGAGGGCAAATTTTAGAAATTACCCTTATTTTAGAGAAAAAGCCTGAAATTCCTCTTATTTTGTGCCAAAAATCAGAAATTCTTCTTGTTTTAAAGCAAAAAGGCAGAAATTCCACATAATTTTGGCAAAAATGCAGAAATTTCCTTATTTTGGGGCAAAAACACAGTAATGCCCCTAATTATGGAGCAAAAAGGCAGAAATTCCGCTAATTTGGGGGTAAAAATGCAGAAATTCCCCTTATTTTTGGGCAAAAATGATGAAATTCCCCTTATTTTGGAGCAAAAATGCAGAAATTCCCCTTATTTCAGGTCAAAAAGGCAGAAATTTTGCTAATTTGGGGGCAAATTGCAGAAATTAAACTTAATTTAGGGAAAAAGACTGAAATTCCCCTTATTTTGTGCCTTAAAGGCAGAAATTCTTATTTTAGGGCAAAAATACAGAAATTCCACTTAATTTTGAGAAAAAATGCAGAAATTTTCCTTAATTTGTGGAAAAATGCAGAAATTTCCCATATTTTTGGCCAAATAGGCAGAAATTTCTTATATTTTGAGGCAAAAGCTTAGAAATTTAACTTATTTTAGGATAAAATTGCAGAAACTTCACTTATTTTGTAGCAAAAATGCAGAAATTCCCATTATTTTGGGATTAAAAGAAACTAATTTCCCTTATTTTGTAACAAAATTGCAGAAATTTCCCATATTTTGGGGCAAAAATGCAGTAATGCTTCTAATTTTGGGGCAAAATTCAGAAATTTCACTAATTTTGGGGCAAAATTCAGAAATTTCACTAATTTTGGTGCAAAAAGGCAGAAATTCCTATTATTTTGTGGCAAAATGCAGAAATTCCTTTTATTTGGGGGCAAAAAGGCAGAAATTCTCCTCATTTTGGGGCAAAAAGGCAGAAATATCCCTTATGTTTGGGCAAAATTGTAGAAATTTCCCGTATCATGGGACAAAAATCCAGAAATTCCCCACATTTTAGGTCGAAAAGGAATAAATTCCGCTAGTTTGGGGGCAAATAGCAGATATTAAACTTATTTAAGGGAAGAAGACTGAAATTCCCCTTATTTTTTGCCAAAAAAGCAAAATTCTTCTTATTTTAGGGCAAAAAGGCAGAAATTCCAATTAATTTTGGGGAAAAATTCAGAAATTTCCCTTATTATGGGGCAAAAACACAGTAATGCCTCTCATTTTGCAGCAAAAATGCAGAAATTCCCCTAATTTTGATGAAAAAGGCAGAAATTCCTATTATTGTGGGGCAAAATTGCTGAAATTTCCCTTTTTTGGGACAAAATTGCAGAAATTCCCCTTATTTCGGGTCAAAATGGCAGAAATACCGCATACTTGGTGTCAAAAATGCAGAAATTACCCTTATTTTAGGGCAAAATGATTGAAATTCCCCCTTATTTGCACCAAAAAGGCCGAAATTCCTTTTATTTTGGGGCAAAAATGCAGAAATTCTCCTTATTTTGGAACAAAATTGCAGAAATTCCCCTTTTTTTGTTTTAAAAAGGCAGAAATTCCCTTTATTTTGGAGGAAAAATGCAGAAGATTCCCTTATTTTGGTGCAAAATTGCATAAATTTCCCTTATTATAGGGCAAAAAGGCAGAAATTTCCCTTATTATAGCGTAAAAAGAAAGAAATTCCTCTAATTATAGGTCAAAATTGCAGAAATTTGCCTTATTTTGGGGGAAAAATGCAGAAATTCCCCTAATTTTGGTGCAAAATTGCAGAAATTTCATTTATTTTCGGGCAAAATTGCAAAAATTCCCCTAATTTTGTGTCAAAATTGCAGAAAATGCCTTTATTTTTGGGCAAAAATGCAGAAAATCAACATTAATTTGGAGAAAAATTGCAGAAACTCCTCTTATTTTGGGGCAAAAAGGCAAAAATTCAGCTTATTTTGGGGCAAAGGCAGAAATTTCCCTTATATTTGGGCAAAATTGAAGAAATTTTCCTTATCATGGGACAAAAATCCAGAAATTTCCTTTATTATAGGTCAAAAAGGCAGAAATTCCGCTAATGTGGGGGCAAATTCCAGAACTTACCCTAATTTTAGGGAAAAAGCCTGAAATTCCCCTTTTTTTGGGCAAAAATGCAGAAATTTCCGTTAATTTGGGCAAAAACGCATAATTTCCCCTTACTTGGGGCCAAAAAGGCAGAAATTTCCCTTATATTGGTGCAAAATTATAGAAATTTAAATTATTTTAGGATAATATTGCAGAATTTCCCTTATTTTGTGGCAAAAATGAAGAAAATAACATTATTGTGTGGTAAAAACGCAGAAATTCCCATTATTTTGGAACAAAATTGAAGAATTTTTCTATATTTGGGGCAAAAATGCAGTAATGCTTGTAATTTTGGGGCAAAATTCAGAAATTCCACTAATTTTGGGGCAAAAAGGCAGAAATTCCGCAAATTTGGGGGCAAATTCCAAAAATTACCCTAATTTTAGGGAAAAAGCCTGAAATTCCTTTTATTTTGAGCAAAAATGCAGAAATTTCCCTTAATTTTGGGCAAAAATGCAGAATTTTCTCCTTACTTGGGGCCAAAAAGGCAGAAATTTCCCTTATTTTGGTGCAAAAGTATAGAAATTTAACATATTTTAGGATAATATTGCAGAATTTTTTCATATTTTGTGGCAAAAATGAAGAAAATCCCATTATTGTGCGGTAAAAACGCAGAAATTCCTATTATTTTGAAACAAAATTGAAGAAATTTTTCATATTTTGGGGCAAAAATGCAGTAATGCTTCTAATTTTGGGGCAAAATTCAGAAATTCCACTAATTTTGGTGCAAAAAGGCAGAAATTCCACTTATTTTGCGGCAAAAATTCAGAAATTTCCCTTTTTTGGGTCAAAAAGGCAGAAATTTCCTTTATTTTGAGGCAAATTGCAGGAATTTCTCTTATTTTGGAACAAAATTGCAGAAATTTCCCTTTTTTGGGACAGAATTGCAGAAATTTCCCTTATTTTTGGGCAAAATTGCAGAAATTTCCTTTATCTTGTTGCCAAAATACAGAAATTCCTTTTATTTCAGGTCAAAAAGGCAGAAATTACGCTTTCTTGAGGGCAAATTTTAGAAATTACCCTTATTTTAAAGAAAAAGCCTGAAATTCCTCTTATTTTTTGCCAAAAATGCAGAAATTCTTCTTATTTTAGAGCAGAAAGGCAGAAATTCCACATAATTTTGGGCAAAAATGCAGAAATTTCCCTTATTTTGGGGCAAAAACACAGTAATGCACCTAATTTTGGAACAAATTGGCGGAAATTCCCCTAATTTGTGGGTAAAAAAGCAGAAATTCCCCTTATTTTTGGGCATAAATGCTGAAAATCCTCTAATTTTGGAGAAAAATGCAGAAATTCCCCTTATTTCAGGTCAAAAAGGCAGAAATTCTGCTAATTTGGAGGCAAATTGCAGAAATTAAACTTAATTTAGGGAAAAAGACTTAAATTCCTGTTATTTTGTGCCCTAATAGCAGAAATTCTTATTTTGGGGCACAAATACAGAAATTCCACTTAATTTTGAGCAAAAATGCAGAAATTTTCCTTAATTTGTGGAAAAATGCAGAAATTTCCCTTATTTTTGGCCAAATAGGCAGAAATTTCTTTTATTTTGAGGCAAAAGCTTAGAAATTTAACTTATTTTAGGATAAAATTGCAGAAACTTCCCTTATTTTGTAGCAAAAATGCAGAAATTCCCATTATTTTGAGGGAAAAAGGAACTAATTTCACTTTTTTTGTAACAAAATTGCAGAAATTTCCCATATTTTGGGGCAAAAATGCAGTAATGCTTCTAATTTTGGGGCAAAATCAGAAATTTAACTAATTTTGAGGGAAAATTCAGAAATTTCACTAATTTTGGGGCAAAAAGGAAGAAATTCCTAATATTTTGTGGCAAAATGAAGAAATTCCTTTTATTTGGGGGCAAAAAGGCAGAAATTCTCCTCATTTTGGGGCAAAAAGGCAGAAATTTCCCTTATTTTTGGGCAAAATTGCAGAAATTTCACTTATCATGGGACAAAATCCTGAAATTCCCCTCATTTTAGGTCAAAAATGCAGAAATTCCCCTAATTTGGGGGCAAATTGCAGATATTAAACTTATTTAAGGAAAGAAGACTGAAATTCCCCTTATTTTGTGCCAAAAAAGAAGAAATTCTTCTTATTTTAGGGCAAAAAGGCAGAAATTCCAATTAATTTTGGGGAAAAATTCAGAAATTTCCCGTATTTTGGGGCAAAAACACAGTAATGCCCCTAATTTTGCGGCAAAAAATGCAGAAATTCCCCTAATTTTTGGACAAAAGGCAGAAATTCCCCTTATTGTGAGGCAAAATTGCTGAAATTTCCCTTTTTTGGGACAAAATTGCAGAAATTTCTCTTATTTTGGGGCAAAATTGCAGAATTCACCCTTATTTCGGGTCAAAATGCAGAAATACCGCATACTTGGTTCGAAAATGCAGAAATTACCCTTATTTTAGGGCAAAAAGACTGATATTCCCCTTTTTTGCACCAAAAATGCAGAAATTCCCCTTATTTTGGGGCAAAAATGCTGAAATTCCCCTTATTTTGGAACAAAATTGTAGAAATCACCCTTTTTTTCTTTAAAAAAGGCAGAAATTCTCTTTATTTTTGAGCAAAAATGCAGAAAATTTCCTTATTTTGGTGCAAAATTGCATAAATTTCCCTTATTATAGCGTAAAAAGGCAGAAATTCCTCTAATTATAGGTCAAAATTGCAGAAATTTGCCTTATTTTGGGGCAAAAATGCAAAAATTCTCCTAATTTTGTGTCAAAATTGCAGAAAATGCCTTCATTTTGGGGCAAAAATGCAGAAAATCAACATTAATTTGGAGCAAAATTGCAGAAATTCCTCTTATTTTGGGGCAAAAAGGCAAAAATTCTCCTTATTTTGGGGCAAAAGGCAGAAATTTCTCTTATTTTTGGGCAAAATTGCAGAAATTTCCCTTATCATGGGACAAAAATCCAGAAATTTCCCTTATTTCAGGTCAAAAAGGCAGAAATTACGCTAATTTGGGGGCAAATTCAAGAAATTACCCTAATTTTAGGGACAAAGCCTGAAATTCCCATTTTTTTGGGCAAAAATGCAGAAATTTCCCTCAATTTGGGGCAAAAATGCACAATTTTCTCCTTATTTAGGGCCAAAAAGGCAGAAATTTCCCTTATTTTGGTGCAAAAGTATAGAAATTTAACTTATTTTAGAATAATATTGCAGAATTTTCCCTTATTTTGTGGCAAAAATGAAGAAATTCCCATTATTTTGCGGTAAAAATGCAGAAATTCCCATTATTTTTGAACAAAATTGAAGAAATTTTCCATATTTTGGGGCAAAAATGCAGTAATACTTGTAATTTTGGGGCAAAATTCAGAAATTCCACTTATTTTGGGGCAAAAAGGCAGAAATTCCACTTATTTCATGGCAAAAATTCAGAAATTTCCCTTTTTTGGGTCAAAAAGGCAGAAATTTCTTTTATTTTGAGGCAAATTGCAGAAATTTCCCTTATTTTGGGGAAAAATTCTGTAATGCTTCTAATTTTTGGGCAAAAATAAGAAATTCCATTAATTTTGGGGCAAAAAGGC
Source organism: Micromys minutus (assembly GCF_963924665.1). Lineage (NCBI taxonomy): Eukaryota > Metazoa > Chordata > Mammalia > Rodentia > Muridae > Micromys > Micromys minutus. Next base: position 541,488 of record NW_027667536.1, read on the forward strand.
AGAAAATCCCCTTATTGTGGGGCAAAATTGCAGAAATTTCTCTTTTTTGGGACAAAATTGCAGAAATTTCCCTTATTTTTGGGCAAAATTGCAAAAATTTCCCTTATCTTGTTGCCAAAATACAGAAATTTTTTTTTTATTTCAGGTCAAAAAGGCAGAAATTACGCTTTCTTTAGGGCAAATTTTAGAAATTACCCTTATTTTAAATATAAAGCCTGAAATTCCTCTTATTTTGTGCCAAAAAAGCAGAAATTCTTCTTATTTTAGAGCAAAAAGGAAGAAATTCCACATAATTTTGGGCAAAAATGCAGAAATTTCCCTTATTTTGGGGCAAAAACACAGTAATGCCCCTAATTTTGGAGCAAAAAGGCAGAAATTCCCCTAATTTGGGGGTAAAAATGCAGAAATTCCCCTTATTTTTTGGCAAAAATGCTGAAATTCCCCTTATTTTGGAGCAAAAATGCAGAAATTCTGCTTATTTAAGGACAAAAAGGCAGAAATTCTGCTAATTTGGGGGCAAATTCCAGAAATTAAACTTAATTTAGGGAAATAGACTGAAATTCCTTTTATTTTGTGCCTTAAAGGCAGAAATTCTTATTTTAGGGCAAAAATACAGAAATTCCACTTAATTTTGAGCAAAAATGCAGAAATTTTCCTTAATTTTTGGAAAAATGCAGAAATTTCCCTTATTTTTGGCCAAATAGGCAGAAATTTCTTTTATTTTGAGGCAAAAGCTTAGAAATTTAACTTATTTTAGGATAAAATTGCAGAAACTTCCCTTATTTTGTAGCAAAAATGCAGAAATTCCCATTATTTTGGGGGAAAAAGGCACTAATTTCCCTGATTTTGTAACAAAATTGCAGAAATTTCCCATATTTTAGGGCAAAAATGCAGTAATGCTTCTAATTTTGGGGCAAATATCAGAAATTTCACTAATTTTGAGGTAAAATTCAGAAATTTCACTAATTTTGGGGAAAAAAGGCAGAAATTCCTAATATTTTGGGGCAAAATGAAGAAATTCCTTTTATTTGGGGGCAAAAAGGCAGAAATTCTCCTCATTTTGGGGCAAAAAGGCAGAAATTTTCCTTAGTTTTAGGTAAAATTGCAGAAATTTCCCTTATCATGGGACAAAAATCCATAAATTGCCCTCATTTTAGGTCAAAAAGGCAGAAATTCCGCTAATATGGGGGGAAATTGCAGATATTAAACTTATTTAAAAGAAGAATACTGAAATTTCCCTTATTTTGATCCAAAAAAGCAGAAATTCTTCTTATTTTAGGGCAAAAAGGCAGAAATTTCAATTAATTTTGGGGAAAAATGCAGAAATTTCCCGTATTTTGGGGCAAAAACACAGTAATGCCCCTAATTTTGCGGCAAAAATGCAGAAATTCCCCTAATTTTGGGGCAAAAAGCAGAAATTCCTCTTATTGTGGGGCAAAATTGCTGAAATTTCCCTTTTTTGGGACAAAATTGCAAAAATTTCTCTTATTTTGAGGCAAAATTGCAGAATTCACCCTTATTTCGGGTCAAAAATGCAGAAATACCACATACTTGGTGTCAAAATGCAGAAATAACCCTTATTTTAGGGCAAAAAGACTGAAATTCCCCCTTTTTTGCACAAAAAATGCAGAAATTCCCCTCATTTTGAGGCAAAAATGCTGAAATTCCCCTTATTTTGGAACAAAATTGTAGAAACTCCCTTTTTCTTTGAAAAAGGCAGAAATTCTCTTTAATTTTGAGCAAAAATGCAGAAAATTTCCTTATTTTGGTGCAAAATTGCATAAATTTCCCTTATTATAACGTAAAAAGCAGAAATTCCTCTAATTATAGGTCAAAATTGCAGAAATTTGCCTTATTTTGGGGCAAAAATGCAGAAATTCCCCTATTTTGGGGGCAAAATTGCAGAAATTCCCCTAATTTTGTGTCAAAATTGCAGAAAATGCCTTTATTTTGGAGCAAAAATGCAGAAAATCAACATTAATTTGGAGCAAAATTTCAGAAACTCCTCTTATTTTGGGGCAAAAAGGCAAAAATTCTCCTTATTATGGGGCAAAAGGCAGAAATTTCCCTTATTTTTGGGCAAAATTGCAGAAATTTCCCTTATCATGGGACAAATATCCAGAAATTTACCTTATTTCAGGTCAAAATGCAGAAATTCCGCTAATTTGGGGGCAAATTCCAAAAATTACCTTAATTTTAGGGAAAAAGCCTGAAATTCCCCTTTTTTGGGCAAAAATGCAGAAATTTCCCTTATTTTGAGCAAAAATGCAGAATTTTCTCCTTACTTGGGGCAAAAAAGGCAGAAATTTCCCTTATTTTGGTGCAAAAGTATAGAAATTTAACTTATTTTAGGATAATATTGCAGAATTTTTTCTTATTTTGTGGCAAAAATGAAGAAAATCCCATTATTGTGCGGTAAAAACGCAGAAATTCCCATTATTTTGGAACAAAATTAAAAAAATTTTCCATATTTTGGGGCAAAAATGCAGTAATGCTTCTAATTTTGGGGCAAAATTCAGAAATTCCACTAATTTTGGGGCAGAAAGGCAGAAATTCCACTTATTTTGTGGCAAAAATTCAGAATTTCCTTTTTTTGGGTCAAAAAGGCAGAAATTTCCTTTATTTTTAGCCCAATTGCAGAAATTTCCCTTATTTTTGGGCAAAATTGCAAAAATTTTTCTTTTTTGGGACAGAATTGCAGAAATTTCCCTTATTTTTGGGCAAAATTGCAGAAATTCCCCTTTTTTTGTTTCAAAAAGGCAGAAATTCCCTTTATTTTGGAGGAAAAATGCAGAAGATTCCCTTATTTTGGTGCAAAATTGCATAAATTTCCCTTACTATAGGGCAAAAAGGCAGAAATTCCCCTAATTATAGGGCAAAATTTCAGAAATTTTCCTTATTTGGGGCAAAATTGCAGAAATTTTCATAATTTTTGGGCAAAATTGCAGAAATTTCTCTTATTTTGGGGCAAAATTGCACAAATTCCCCTAATTTTGGAAAAAAATTGCAGAAATTCCCCTTATTTTGGAGCAAAAATGCAGAAATTTTCCTTAATTTAGGGCAAAAATACAGAAATTCCCCTTATTTTGGGGCAAAAATGCAGAAATTTCTCTTATTTTAGGGAAAAAATACAGAAATTACCCTTATTTAAGGCAAAAAGACTAAATTCCTCTTATTTAAGGGCAAAAAAACAGAAATTCCCCTTATTTTAGGGCAAAAAGTAAGAAATTCTCCCTTTTTGGGGGGCAAAAATGCAGAAATTTCCCTTAATTTGTGGCAAAAATGCAGATTTTCCCCTTATTTGGTGCCAAAAAGTCAAAAATTTCCCTAATTTTTGTGCAAAAGTATAGAAATTTAACTTATTTTAAAATAATATTGCAGAAATTTCCCTTATTTTGTGGCAAAAATGAAGAAATTCCCATTATTTTCCAAAAAAAAGGCAGAAATTCCCTTTATTTTGGAACAAAATTGCAGAAATTTCCTATATTTTGGGGCAAAAATGCAGTAATGCTTCTAATTTGGGGAAAAAATTAGGAAATTCCACAAATTTTGGGGCAAAAAGGCAAAAATTCCACTTATTTTGCGGCAAAAATTCAGAAATTTCCATTTTTTGGGTCAAAAAGGCACAAATTTTCTTTATTTTGAGGCAAATTGTAGAAATTTCCCTTATTTTGTGGCAAAAATTCTGTAATGCTTCTAATTTCTGGGCAAAAATCAGAAATTCCATTAATTTTGAGGCAAAAGGCAGAAATTCCCCTTATTGTGGAGCAAAATTGCTGAAATTTCCCTTTTTTGGAACAAAATTGCAGAAATTTCACTTATTTTTGGGCAAAATTGCAGAAATTTCCCTTATCTTGTGGCCAAAATACAGAAATTCCTTTTTTTTCAGGTCAAAAAGGCAGAAATTACGCTTTCTTGGGGGCAAATTTTAGAAATTACCCTTATTTTAGAGAAAAAGCCTGAAATTCGTCTAATTTTTTGACAAAAAGGCAGAAATTCTTCTTATTTTAGAGCAAAAAGGCAGAAATTCCACATAATTTTGGGCAAAAATGCAGAAATTTCCCTTATTTTGAGGTAAAACACAGTAATGCCCCTAATTTTGTAGCAAAAATGCGGAAATTCCCCTAATTTTGGGGTAAAAAGGCAGAAATTCTCCTTATTTTGGGACAAAAATGCTGAAATTCCCCTTATTTTGAAACAATAATGCAGAAATTTTCTTTTATTTTAGGGCAAAAAGACAGAATTTCTCCTTATTTTAGGACAAAAATACAGAAATTACCCTTATATTAGGCCAAAAATACTAAATTCCCCTTATTTTGGAGCAAAAAGGCAGAAATTCCCCTTATTTTAGGGAAAAAAGGCAGAAATCCCCTTTAATTTTGGGCAAAAATGCAGAAATTTTTCTTAATTTGTGGCAAAAATGCAGAAATTTCTCTTATTATTGGCCAAATAGGCAGAAATTTCTTATATTTTGAGGCAAAAGGATAGAAATTTAACTTATTTTAGTATAAAATTGCAGAAACTTCCCTTATTTTGTAGAAAAAATGCAGAAATTCCCATTATTTTGGGGTAAAATGGAAGAAATTTCCCTTATTTTGGAAAAAAATTGCAGAAATTTTCCATATTTTGAGGCAAAAATGCAGTAATGCTTCTAATTTTAGGGCAAAATTCAGAAATTTCACTAATTTTGGGGCAAAATTCAGAAATTTCACTAATTTTGGGGCAAAATTCAGAAATTTCACTAATTTTGGGGCAAAAGGCAGATTCCTATTATTTTGGGACAAAAATGCAGAAATTCCTTTTTTTGGGGGCAAAAAGGCAGAAATTCTCCTCATTTTGGGGCAAAAAGGCAGAAATTTCCCTTATTTTTTGGCAAAATTGCTGAAATTTCCCTTATCATGGGACAAAAATCCAGAAATTCCCCCCATTTTAGGTCAAAAAGGCAGAAATTCCGCTAATTTGAGGACCAATTGCAGATATTAAACTTATTTAAGGGAAGAAGACTGAAATTCCCCTTATTTTGTGCCAAAAAAGAAGAAATTCTTCTTATTTTAGGGCAAAAAGGCAGAAATTCCAATTAATTTTGGGGAAAAATGCAGAAATTTTCCATATTTTGGGGCAAAAACACAGTAATGCCCCTAATTTTGCGGCAAAAACGCAGAAATTCCCCTAATTTTGGGGCAAAAGGCAGAAATTCCCTTTATTGTGGGGCAAAATTGCTGAATTTTCCCTTTTTTGGGACAAAATTGCAGAAATTCCCCTTATTTCGGGTCAAAATGGCAGAAATACCGCATACTTGGTGTCAAAAATGCAGAAATTACCCTTATTTTAGGGCAAAAACACTGAAATTCCCCCTTTTTTGCGCCAAATAGGAGGAAATTCCCCTTATTTTGGAACAAAATTGCAGAAATTCCCCTTATTTTGTTTCAAAAAGGCAGAAATTCCCTTTATTTTAGAGCAAAAATGCAAAAGATTCCCTTATTTTGGTGCAAAATTGCATAAATTTCCCTTATTATAGGGCAAAAAGGCAGAAATTCCCCTAATTATAGGGCAAAATTGCAGAAATTTCCCTTATTTTGGGGCAAAATTGCAGAAATTTCCATAATTTTAGGGCAAAATTGCAGCAATTTCCCTTATGTTGTTGCAAAAATGCAGAAATTCCACTAAATTTGGAAAAAAATTGCAGAAATTCCCCTTATTTTGGAGCAAAAATACAAAAATTTTCCTTAATTCAGGGCAAAAATACAGACATTCTCCTTATATTGGGGCAAAAATGCAGAAATTTCTCTTATTTTAGGGCAAAAATACAGAAATTACCCTTATTTAAGGCAAAAAGAATAAATTCCACCTATTTTGGGGCAAAAGGCAGAAATTCCCATTATTTTAGGGCAAAAAGTTAGAAATTCCTTTTTTTGGGGGGCAAAAATGCAGAAATTTCCCTTAATTTGGGGCATAAATGCAGATTTTCCCCTTATTTAGGGCCAAAAATTCAGAAATTTCCCTTATTTTGGTGCAAAAGTATAGAAATTTAAGTTATTTTAAGATAATATTGCAGAAATTTTCCTTATTTTGTGGCAAAAATGAAGAAATTCCCATTATTTTTCAATAAAAAGGCAGAAATTCCCTTTATTTTGGAACAAAATTGAAAAAATTTCCTATATTTTGGGGCAAAAATGCAGTAATGCTTCTAATTTGGGGGCAAAATTAGGAAATTCCACTAATTTTTTGGGCAAAAAGGCAGAAATTCCACTAATTTTGTGGAAAAAATTCAGAAATTTCCCTTTCTTGGGTCAAAAATGCAGAAATTTCCTTTATTTTGAGGCAAATTGCAGAAATTACCCTTATTGTGGGGCAAAAATTCTGTAATGCTTTTAATTTTGGGGCAAAAATCAGAAATTCCATTAATTTTGGGGCAAAAAGGCAGAAATTCCTTTTATTGTGGAGCAAAATTGCTGAAATTTCCCTTTTTTGGGACAAAATTGCAGAAATTTCCCTTATTTTTGGACAAAATTGCAGAAATTTCCTTTATCTTGTTGCCAAAATACAGAAATTCCTTTTATTTCAGTTCAAAAAGGCAGAAATTACTCTTTCTTGAGGGCAAATTTTAGAAATTACACTTATTTTAGAGAAAAAGCCTGAAGTTCCTCTTATTTTGTGCCAAAAATCAGAAATTCTTCTTGTTTTAAAGCAAAAAGGCAGAAAATCCACATAATTTTGGAAAAAATGCAGAAATTTCCCTTCTTTTGGGGCAAAAACACAGTAATGCCCCTAATTTTGGAGCAAAAAGTCAGAAATTCCCCTAATTTGGGGGTAAAAATGCAGAAATTCCCCTTATTTTTGGGCAAAAATGCGGAAATTCCCCTTATTTTGGAGCAAAAATGCAGAAATTCCCCTAATTTCAGGTCAAAAAGGCAGAAATTCTGCTAATTTGGGGGCAAATTGCAGAAATTAAACTTAATTTATGGAAAAAGACTGAAATTCCCCTTATTTTGTGCCTTAAAGGCAGAAATTCTTATTTTAGGGCAAAAATACAGAAATTCCACTTAATTTTGAGCAAAAATGCAGAAATTTTCCTTAATTTGTGGAAAAATGCAAAAATTTCCCTTATTTTTGTCCAAATAGGCAGAAATTTCTTATATTTTGAGGCAAAACTTAGAAATTTAACTTATTTTAGGATAAAATTGTAGAAACTTCCCTTATTTTGTAGCAAAAATGCAGAAATTCCCATTATTTTGGGGTAAAAAGAAACTAATTTCCATTATTTTGTAACAAAATTGCAGAAATTTCCCATATTTTTGGGGCAAAAATGCAGTAATGCTTCTAATTTTGGGGCAAAATTCAGAAATTTCACTAATTTTGGGGCAAAATTCAGAAATTTCACTAATTTTGGTGCAAAAAGGCAGAAATTCCTATTATTTTGGGCCAAAATGCAGAAATTCCTTTTATTTGGGGACAAAAAGGCAGAAATTCTCCTCATTTTGGGGCAAAAAGGCAGAAATTTCCCTTATTTTTGGGCAAAATTGCAGAAATTTCCCTTATCATAGGACAAAAATCCAGAAATTCCCCACATTTTAGGTGGAAAAGGAAGAAATTCCGCTAATTTGGGGGCAAATTGCAAATATTAAACTTATTTAAGGGAAGAAGACTGAAATTCCCCTTATTTTGTGCCAAAAAAGCAGAAATTCTTCTTATTTTATGGCAAAAAGGGAGAAATTCCAATTAATTTTGAGGAAAAATGCAGAAATTTCTGTTATTATGGGGCAAAAACACAGTAATGCCTCTCATTTTGCGGCAAAAATGCAGAAATTCCCCTAATTATGGGGAAAAAGGCAGAAATTCCTTTTATTGTGGGGCAAAATTGCTGAAATTTCCCTTTTTTGGGACAAAATTGCAGAAATTCCGCTTATTTCGGGTCAAAATGGCAGAAATACCGCATACTTGGTGTCAAAAATGTAGAAATTACCGTTATTTTAGGGCAAAATGACTGAAATTCCCCCTTATTTGCACCAAAAAGGCAGAAATTCCCCTTATTTTGGGGCAAAAATGCAGAAATTCTCCTTATTTTGGAACAAAATTGCAGAAATTCCCCTATTTTTGTTTCAAAAAGGCAGAAATTCCCTTTATTTTGGAGGAAAAATGCAGAAGATTCACTTATTTTGGTGCAAAATTGCATAAATTTCTTTTATTAAAGGGCAAAAAGGCAGAAATTCCCCTAATTATAGGGCATAATTTCAGAAATTTCCCTTATTTGGGGCAAAATTGCAGAAATTTTCATAATTTTTAGGTAAAATTGCAGAAATTTCCCTTATTTGGGGGCAAAATTGCACAAATTCCCCTAATTTTGGAAAAAAATTGCAGAAATTCCCCTTATTTTGGAGCAAAAATGCAGAAATTTTCCTTAATTTAGGGCAAAAATACAGAAATTCCCCTTATTTTGGGGCAAAAAATGCAGAAATTTCTCTTATTTTTAGGGCAAAAATACAGAAATTACCCTTATTTAATGCAAAAAGACTAAATTCCCCTTATTTGAGGACAAAAAAACAAACATTCCCCTTATTTTAGGGCAAAAAGTAAGAAATTCTCCCTTTTTGGGGGGCAAAAATGTAGAAATTTCCCTTAATTTGTGGCAAAAATGCAGATTTTCCCCTTATTTGGGGCCAAAAAGTCAAAAATTTCCCTTATTTTTGTGCAAAAGTATAGAAATTTAACTTATTTTAAAATAATATTGCAGAAATTTCCCTTATTTTGTGGCAAAAATGAAGAAATTCCCATTATTTTCCAAAAAAAAGGCAGAAATTCCCTTTATTTTGGAACAAAATTGCAGAAATTTCCTATATTTTGGGGCAAAAATGCAGTAATGCTTCTAATTTGGGGAAAAAATTAGGAAATTCCACAAATTTTGGGGCAAAAAGGCAAAAATTCCACTTATTTTGCGGCAAAAATTCAGAAATTTCCATTTTTTGGGTCAAAAAGGCACAAATTTTCTTTATTTTGAGGCAAATTGCAGAAATTTCCCTTATTTTGTGGCAAAAATTCTCTAATGCTTCTAATTTCTGGGCAAAAATCAGAAATTCCATTAATTTTGAGGCAAAAGGCAGAAATTCCCCTTATTGTGCAGCAAAATTGCTGAAATTTCCCTTTTTTGGAACAAAATTGCAGAAATTTCCCTTATTTTTGGGCGAAATTGCAGAAATTTCCCTTATCTTGTGGCCAAAATACAGAAATTCCTTTTTTTTCAGGTCAAAAAGGCAGAAATTACGCTTTCTTGGGGGCAAATTTTAGAAATTACCCTTATTTTAGAGAAAAAGCCTGAAATTCCTCTTATTTTTTGACAAAAAGGCAGAAATTCTTCTTATTTTAGAGCAAAAAGGCAGAAATTCCACATAATTTTGGGCAAAAATGCAGAAATTTCCCTTATTTTGAGGTAAAACACAGTAATGCCCCTAATTTTGTAGCAAAAATGCAGAAATTTCCCTAATTGTGGGGTAAAAAGGCAGAAATTCACCTTATTTTGGGACAAAAATGCTGAAATTCCCCTTATTTTGGAACAATAATGCAGAAATTTTCTTTATTTTAGGGCCAAAAGACAGAATTTCTCCTTATTTTAGGCCAAAATTACAGAAAGTACCCTTATATTAGGCCAAAAAGACTAAATTCCCCTTATTTTGAAGCAAAAAGGCAGAAATTCCCCTTATTTTAGGGAAAAAAGTCAGAAATCCCCTTTAATTTTGGGCAAAAATGCAGAAATTTTCCTTAATTTGTGGCAAAAATGCAGAAATTTCTCTTATTTTTGGCCAAATAGGCAGAAATTTCTTATATTTTGAGGCAAAAGGGTAGAAATTTAACTTATTTTAGTATAAAATTGCAGAAACTTCCCTTATTTTGTAGAAAAATGCAGAAATTTTCATTATTTTGGGGTAAAAAGGAAGAAATTTCCCTTATTTTGGAACAAAATTGCAGAAATTTCCCATATTTTGGGGCAAAAATGCAGTAATGCTTCTAATTTTAGGGCAAAATTCAGAAATTTCACTAATTTTGGGGCAAAATTCAGAAATTTCACTAATTTTAGGGCAAAAGACAGATTCCTATTATTTTGGGGCAAAAATGCAGAAATTCCTTTTATTTGGGGGCAATAAGGCAGAAATTCTCCTCATTTTGGGGCAAAAAAGCAAAAATTTCCCTTATTTTTTGGCAGAATTGCAGAAATTTCCCTTCTCATGGGACAAAAATCCAGAAATTCCTTTCATTTTAGGTCAAAAATGCAGAAATTCCGCTAATTTGAGGACCAATTGCAGATATTAAACTTATTTAAGGGAAGAAGACTGAAATTCCCCTTATTTTGTGCCAAAAAAGAAGAAATTCTTCTTATTTTAGGGCAAAAAGGCAGAAATTCCAATTAATTTTGGGGAAAAATGCAGAAATTTTCCATATTTTGGGGCAAAAACCCAGTAATGCACCTAATTTTGCGGAAAAAATGCAGAAATTCCCCTAATTTCGGGGCAAATAGCAGAAATTCCCCTTATTGTGGGGCAAAATTGCTGAAATTTCCCTTTTTTGGGACAAAATTGCACAAATTCTTTTATTTTGGGGCCAAATTGCAGAATTCACCTTTATTTCGGGTCAAAAATGCAGAAATACTGCATACTTGGTGTCAAAATGTAGAAATTACCCTTATTTTAGGGCAAAAAGACTGAAATTCCTTCTTTTTTGCGCCAAAGAGGCTGAAATTTCTCTTATTTGGGGGCAAAAATGCTGAAATTCCCCTTATTTTGGAACAAAATTGTAGAAATTCCTTTTTTTTTGTTTCAAAAAGGCAGAAATTTCTTTTATTTTGGAGCAAAAATGCAGAAAATTTTCTTATTTTGGTGCAAAATTGCATAAATTTCCCTTACTATAGGGTAAAAAGGCAGAAATTCCTCTAATTATAGGGCAAAATTGCAGAAATTTGCCTTATTTTGGGGCAAAAATGCAGAAATTCCCCTAATTTAGGGCAAAATTGCAGAAATTTCTTTTATTTTTAGGCAAAATTGCAGAAATTCCCCTCATTTTGTGTCAAAATTGCAGAAAATGCCTTTATTTTTAGGGCAAAAATGCAGAAAATCAACATTAATTTGGAGCAAAATTGCAGAAACTACTCTTATTTTGGGGCAAAAAGGCAAAAATTCTAATTATTTTGGGGCAAAGGCAGAAATTTCCCTTATATTTGGGCAAAATTGCAGAAATTTCCCTTATCATGGGACAAAAATACAGAAATTTCTTTTATTTCAGGTCAAAAAGGCAGAAATTTTGCTAATTTGGGGGCAAATTCCAGAAATTACCCTAATTATAGGGAAAAAGCCTGAAATTCCCCTTTTTTTGGGCAAAAATGCAGAAATTTCCCTTAATTTGGGGCAAAAATGCAGATTTTTCCCCGTATCTGGGGCCAAAAAGGCAGAAATTTCTCTTATTTTGGTGCTAAAGTATAGAAATTTAACTTATTTTAGGATAATATTGCAGAATTTTTCCTTATTTTGTGGCAAAAATGAAGAAATTCCCAATATTTTGCGGTAAAAATGCAGAAATTCCCATTATTTTGGAAGAAAATTGAAAAAATTTTCCATATTTTGAGGCAAAAATGCAGTAATGCTTCTAATTTTGGGGCAAAATTCAGAAATTCCACTAATTTTGGTGCAAAAAGGCAGAAATTCCACTTATTTTGCGGCAAAAATTCAGAAATTTCCTTTTTTTGGGTCAAAAAAGCAGAAATTTCCTTTATTTTGAGGCAAATTGCAGAAATTTCCCTTATTTAGGGGCAAAAATTCTGTAATGCTTCTAATTTTGGGGCAAAAATGAGAAATTCAATTAATTTTAGGGCAAAAAGGAAGAAATTCCCCTTATTGTGGGCAAAATTGGAGAAATTTCCCTTTTTTGGGACAAAATTGCAGATTTTTCTCTTATTTTGGGGCAAAAAGGCAAAAATTCTCCTTATTTTTGGACAAATATCAGAAATTTCACTAATTTTGGGGCAAAATTCAGAAATTCCACTAATTTTGGGGCAAAAAGGCAGAAATTCCAATCATTTTGTGGCAAAAATTCAGAAATTTCCTTTTTTTGGTCAAAAAAGCAGAAATTTCCTTTATTTTGAGGAAAATGGCAGAAATTTCCCTTATTTTGGGGCAAAAATTCGGTAATGCTTCTAATTTTGGGGCAAAAATGAGAAATTCCATTAATTTTGGGGCAAAAATGAAGAAATTCCCCTAATTGTGGGCAAAATTGCAGAAATTTCCCTTTTTTGGGACAAAATTGCAGAAATTTCCCTTATTTTTGGGCAAAATTGCAGAAATTTCCCTTATCTTGTTGCCAAAATACAGAAATTCCTTTGATTTCAGGTCAAAAAAGCAGAAATTACGCTTTCTTGAGGGCAAATTTTAGAAACAACCTTTATTTTAGAGAAAAAGCCTGAAATTCCTCTTATTTTGTGCCAAAAAAGCAGAAATTCTTCTTATTTTAGAGCAAAATGGCAGAAATTCCACATAATTTTGGGCAAAAATGCAGAAATTTCCCTTACTTTGGGGCAAAAACACAGAAATGCCCCTAATTTTGGAGCAAAAAGGCAGAAATTCCCCTAATTTGGGGGTAAAAATGCAGAAATTTCCCTTATTTTTGGGCAAAATGCTGAGATTCCCATTATTTTGAAGCAAAAATGCAGAAATTCCCCTTATTTCAGGTCAAAAGGCAGAAATTCCGCTAATTTGGGGGCAAATTGAAGAAATTAAACTTAATTTAGGGAAAAAGACTGAAATTCCCCTTATTTTGTGCCTTAAAGGCAGAAATTCTTATTTTAGGGCAAAAATACAGAAATTCCACTTAATTTTCAGCAAAAATGCAGAAATTTTCCTTAATTTGTGGAAAAATGCAGAAATTTTCTTTATTTTTGGCCAAATAGGCAGAAATTTCTTTTATTTTGAGGCAAAAGGTTAGAAATTTAACTTATTTTAGGATAAAATTGCAGAAACTTTCCTTATTTTGTAGCAAAAATGCAGAAATTCCCATAATTTTGGGGTAAAAAGGAACTAATTTCCTTTATATTGTAACAAAATTGCAGAAATTTCCCATATTTTGGGGCAAAAATGCAGTAATGCTTCTAATTTTGTGGCAAAATTTAGAAATTTCACTAATTTTGGGGCAAAATTCAGAAATTTCAGTAATTTTGGGGCAAAAAGGCAGAAATTCCTATTATTTTGGGGCAAAATGAAGAAATTCCTTTTATTTGGGGGCAAAAAGGCAGAAATTCTCCTCATTTTGGGGCAAAAAGGCAGAAATTTCCCTTATTTTTGGGCAAAATTGCAGAAATTTCCCTTATCATGGGACAAAAATACAGAAATTCCCCTCATTTTAGGTCAAAAAGGCAGAAAATCCACTAATTTGGGGGCAAATTGCAGATATTAAACTTATTTAAGGGAAGAAGACTGAAATTCCCATTATTTTGTGCCAAAAAAACAGAAATTCTTTTTATTTTAGGGCAAAAAGGCAGAAATTCCAATTAATTTTGGGGAAAAATTCAGAAATTTCCCTTATTATGGGGCAAAAACACAGTAATGCCTCTCATTTTGCGGCAAAAATGCAGAAATTCTTTTATTTTGGGGCAATAGGCAGAAATTCCCCTTATTTTGGGGCAAAATTGCTGAAATTTCCCTTTTTTGGGACAAAATTGCAGAAATTCCCCTTATTTCGGGTCAAAATGGCAGAAATACAGCATACTTGGTGTCAAAAATGCAGAAATTACCCTTATTTTAGGGCCAAAACCCTGAAATTCCCCCTTTTTTGTGCCAAAAAATAGAAAATTCTCCTTATTTTGGGGCAAAAATGCAGAAATTTCCCTTATTTTGCAACAAAATTGGAGAAATTCCCCTTTTTTGTTTCAAAAAGGCAGAAATTCCCTTTATTTTGGAGCAAAAATGCAAAAGATTCCCTTATTTTGGTGCAAAATTTCATAAATTTCCCTTATTATAGGGCAAAAATGCAGAAATTCCCCTAATTATAGGGAAAAATTGCAGAAATTTCCCTTATTTTGGGGCAAAATTGCAGAAATTTCCATGCTTTTAGGGCAAAATTTCAACAATTTCACTTACGTTGTTGCAAAAATGCAGAAAATCCCCTAATTTTGGAAAAAAATTGCAGAAATTCCCATTATTTTGGAGCAAAAATGCAGAAATTTTCCTTAATTCAAGGCAAAAATACAGACATTCCCTTTATTTTGGGGTAAAAATGCAGAAATGTTTCTTATTTTAGGGCAAAAATACAGAAATTACCCTTATTTAAGGCAAAAAGGCTAAATTCCCCTTATTTTGAGGCAAAAAGGCAGAAATTTCCATTATTTTAGGGCAATAAGTCAGAAATTCCCCTTTTTTGGGGGCAAAAATGCAGACATTTCCCTTAATTTGGAGCAAAAATGCAGATTTTCCCTTTATTTGGGGCCAAAAAGTCAGAAATTTCCCTTATTTTGGTGCAAAAGTATAGAAATTTAACTTATTTTAAAATAATATTGCAGAAATTTTCCTTATTTTGTGGCAATAATGAAGAAATTCCCAATATTTTGAAATAAAAAGGCAGAAATTCCCTTTATTTTGGAACAAAATTGAAAAAATTTCCTATATTTTGTGGCAAAAATGCCGTAATGCTGCTAATTTTGGGGCAAAATTAGGAAATTCCACTAATTTTGGGGCAAAAAGGAAGAAATTCCACTTATTTTGCGGCAAAAATTCAGAAATTTCCATTTTTTGGGTCAAAAAGGCAGAAATTTTCTCTATTTTCAGGCAAATTGCAGAAATTTCCCTTATTTTGGGGCATAATTTCTGTAATGCTTTTAATTTACGGCAAAAATCAGAAATTCCATTAATTTTGAAGCAAAAAGGCAGAAATTCAGCTTATTGTGGAGCAAAATTGCTGAAATTTTCCATTTTTGGGACAAAATTGCAGAAATTTCCCTTATTTTTGGGCAAAATTGCAGAAATTTTCCTTATCTTGTTGCCAAAATACAGAAATTCCTTTTATTTCAGGTCAAAAAGGCAGAAATTACGCTTTATTGAGGGCAAATTTAAGAAATTACCCTTATTTTAGAGAAAAAGCCTGAAATTCCTCTTATTTTGTGCCAAAAAAGCAGAAATTCTTCTTATTTTAGAGCAAAAAGGCAGAAATTCCACAAAATTTTGGGCAAAAATGCAGAAATTTCCCTTATTTTGGGGCAAAAACACAGTAATGCCCCTAATTTTGGAGCAAAAAGCAGAAATTCCCCTAATTTGTGGGTAAAAATGCAGAAATTCCCCTTATTTTTGGGCAAAAATGCTGAAATTCCCCTTATTTTGGAGCAAAAATGCAGAAATTCCCCTTATTTCAGGTAAAAAAGGCAAAAATCCCGCTAATTTGGGGGCAAATTGCAGAAATTAAACTTAATTTAGGGAAAAAGCCTAGAATTCCCCTTATTTTGTGCCTTAAAGGCAGAAATTCTTATTTTAGGGCAAAAATACAGAAATTCCACTTAATTTTTAGCAAAAATGCAGAAATTTTCCTTAATTTGTGGAAAAATGCAGAAATTTCCCTTATTTTTGGCCAAATAGGCAGAAATTTCTTTTATTTTGAGGCAAAAGCTTAGAAATTTAACTTATTTTAGGATAAAATTGCAGAAACTTCCTTTATTTTGTAGCAAAAATGCAGAAATTCCCATAATTTTGGGGTAAAAAGAAACTAATTTCCCTTATTTTGTAACAAAATTGCAGAAATTTCCCATATTTTGGGGCAAAAATGCAGTAATGCTTCTAATTTTGGGGCAAAATTCAGAAATTTCACTAATTTTGGGGCAAAATTCAGAAATTTCACTAATTTTGGTGCAAAAAGGCAGAAATTCCTATTATTTTGAAGCAAAATGCAGAAATTCCTTTTATTTGGGGAAAAAAGGCAGAAATTCTCCTCATTTTGGGGCAAAAAGGCAGAAATTTCCCTTATTTTTGGGCAAAATTGCAGAAATTTCCCTTATCATGGGACAAAAATCCAGAATTTCCCCTCATTTTAGGTCAAAAAGGCAGAAATTCCGCTAATTTGGGGGCAAATTGCAGATATTAAAATTATTTAAGGGAAGAAGACTGAAATTCCCTTTATTTTGTGCCAAAAAAGCAGAAATTCTTCTTATTTTAGGGCAAAAAGGCAGAAATTCCAATTAATTTTGGGGAAAAATGCAGAAATTTCCCTTATTATGGGGCAAAAACACAGTAATGCCTCTCATTTTGCGGTCAAAATGCAGAAATTCCCCTAATTTTGGGGCAAAAGGCAGAAATCCCCTAATTGTGGGGCAAAATTGCTGAAATTTCCCTTTTTTGGGACAAAATTGCAAAAATTCCTTTTATTTCGGATCAAAATGGCAGAAATACTGCATACTTGGTGTCAAAAATGCAGAAATTACCTTTATTTTAGGGCAAAATGAATGAAATTCCTACTTATTTGCACCAAAAAGGCAGAAAGTCCCCTTATTTTGGGGCAAAAATGCAGAAATTCCCTTTATTTTGGAGGAAAAATGCAGAAGATTCCCTTATTTTGGTGCAAAATTGCATAAATTTTCCTTATTATAGAACAAAAAGGCAGAAATTTCCCTAATTATAGGGCAAAATTGCAGAAATTTCCATTATTTTGGGGAATATTTGCAGAAATTCCCATAATTTTTGGGCAAAATTGCAGAAATTTCCCTTATTTTGGGGCAAAATTGCAGTAATTCTCCTAATTTTGGAAAAAAATTGCAGAAATTCCTTTTATTTTGGAGCAAAAATGCAGAAATTTTCCTTAATTCAGGGCAAAAATACCGAAATTCCTTTTATTTTGGGGCAAAAATGCAGAAATTTCTATTATTTTAGTGCAAAAATACAGAAATTACCCTTATTTAAGGCAAAAAGACTAAATTCCCCTTATTTTAGGGCAAAAAAAACAGAAATTCCCCTTATTTTAGGGCAAAAAGTAAGAAATTCTCCCTTTTTGGGTGGCAAAAATGCAGAAATTTCCCTTAATTTGTGGCAAAAATGCAGATTTTCCCCTTATTTGGGGCTAAAAAGTCAAAAATTTCCCTTATTTTTGTGCAAAAGTATAGAAATTTAACTTATTTTAAAATAATATTGCAGAAATTTCCCTTATTTTGTGGCAAAAATGAAGAAATTCCCATTATTTTGCAATAAAAAGGCAGAAATTCCCTTTATTTTGAAACAAAATTGCAGAAATTTCCTATATTTTGGGGCAAAAATGCAGTAATGCTTCTAATTTCGGGGTAAAATTAGAAAATTCCACAAATTTTGTGGCAAAAAGGCAAAAATTCCACGTATTTTGCGGCAAAATTTCATAAATTTACATTTTTTGGATCAAAAAGGCACAAATTTTCTTTATTTTGAGGCAAATTGCAGAAATTTCCCTTATATTGGGGAAAAAATTCTGTAATGCTTCTAATTTCTGGGCAAAAATCAGAAATTCCATTAATTTTAAGGCAAAAGGCAGAAATTCCCCTTATTGTGGAGCAAAATTGCTGAAATTTCCTTTTTTTGAAAAAAAATTGCAGAAATTTCCCTTATTTTTGGGCAAAATTGCAGAAATTTCCCTTATCTTGTGGCCAAAATAAAGATATTCCTTTTTTTTCAGGTCAAAAAGGCAGAAATTACGCTTTCTTGGGGGCAAATTTAAGAAATTACCCTTATTTTAGAGAAAAAGCCTGAAATTCCTCTTATTTTGTGACAAAAAGGCAGAAATTCTTCTTATTTTAGAGCAAAAAGGCAGAAATTTTACATAATTTTGGGCAAAAATGCCGAAATTTCCCTTATTTTGAGGTAAAACACAGTAATGCCCCTAATTTTGGAGCAAAAATGCTGAAATTCCTCTTATTTTGGAGCAAAAATGCAGAAATTTTTCTTATTTTAGGGCAAAAAGACAGAATTTCTCCTTATTTTAGGCCAAAAATACAGAAATTACCCTTATATTAGGCCAAAAATACTAAATTCCCCTTATTTTGGGGCAAAAAGTCAGAAATTCCCCTTATTTTAGGGAAAAAAGGCAGAAATTCCTGTTAATTTTGGGCAAAAATGCAAAACTTTTCCTTAATTTGTGGCAAAAATGCAAAAATTTCTCTTATTTTTGGCCAAATAGGCATAAATTTCTTATATTTTGAGGCAAAAGGTTAGAAATTTAATTTATTTTAGTATAAAATTGCAGAAACTTCCCATATTTTGTAGCAAAAATGCAGAAATTCCCATTATTTTGGGGTAAAAAGGAAAAAATTTCCCATATTTTAGAACAAAATTGCAGAAATTTCCTATATCTTGGGGCAAAAATGCAGTAATGCTTCTAATTTTAGGGCAAATATCAGAAATTTCACTAATTTTGAGGTAAAATTCAGAAATTTCACTAATTTTGGGGAAAAAAGGCAGAAATTCTTATTACTTAGGGGCAAAAATGCAGAAATTCCTTGTATTTGGGGGCAAAAAGGCAGAAATTCTCTTCATTTTGGGGCAAAAAGGCAGAAATTTCCCTTATTTTTGGGCAAAATTGCAGAAATTTCCCTTATCATGGGACAAAAATCCAGAAATTCTCCTCATTTTAGGTCAAAAAGGCAGAAATTTCGCTAATTTGATCGCCAATTGCATATATTAAACTTATTTAAGGGAAGAAGACTGAAATTCCCCTTATTTTGTGACAAAAAAGCAGAAATTCTTCTTATTTTAGGGCAAAAAGGCAGAAATTCCAATTAATTTTGGGGAAATTGCAGAAATATAACGTATTTTGGGGCAAAAACACAGTAATGCCTCTAATTTTGCGGCAAAAATGCAGAAATTCCCCTAATTTTGGGGCAAAAGGCAGAAATTTCCCTTATTGTGGGGCAAAATTGATGAAATTTCCCTTTTTTTGGGAAAAATTGCAGAAATTTCTCTTATTTTGGGGCAAAATTGCAGAATTTACCTTTATTTCGGGTCAAAAATGCAGAAATACCTCATACTTGGTGTCAAAATGTAGAAATTACCCTTATTTTAGGGCAAAAAGACTGAAATTCCCTCTTTTTTGTGCCAAAGAGGCAGAAATTCCTTTTATTTAGCGGCAAAAATGCTGAAATTCCCCTTATTTTGGAACAAAATTGTAGAAATTCCTTTTTTTTTTTGTTTCAAAAAGGCAGAAATTCCTTTTATTTTGGAGCAAAAATGCAGAAAATTTTCTTATTTTTGTGCAAAATTGCATAAATTTTCCTTATTATAGGGTAAAAAAAAAGAAATTCCTCTAATTATAGGGCAAAATTGCAGAAATTTGCCTTATTTTGGGGCAAAAATGCAGAAATTTCCCTAATTTTTGGGCAAAATTGCAGAAATTTCCTTTATTTTCAGGCAAAATTGCAGAAATTCCCCTAATTTTGTGTCAAAATTGCAGAAAACGCCTTTATTTTTGAGCAAAAATGCAGAAAATCAACATTAATTTGGAGCAAAATTGCAGAAACTCCTCTTATTTTGGGGCAAAAAGGCAAAAATTCTCCTATTTTGGGGCAAAAGGCAGAAATTTCCCTTATTTTTGGGCAAAATTGCAGAAATTTTTTTTATCATGAGACAAAAATCCAGAAATTTCCCTTATTTCAGGTCAAAAAGGCAGAAAGTCCGCTAATTTGGGGGCAAATTCCAGAAATTACCCTAATTATAGGGAAAAAGCCTGAAATTCCCCTTTTTTTGGGCAAAAATGCAGAAATTTCCCTTAATTTGGGACAAAAATGCAGATTTTTCCCCTTATTTGGGGCAAAAAAGGCAGAAAATTCCCTTATTTTGGTGCAAAAGTATAGAAATTTAACTTATTTTAGGATAATATTGCAGAATTTTCCCTTATTTTGTGGCAAAAATGAAGAAATTCCCATTATTTTGTAGTAAAAACGCAGAAATTCCCATTATTTTGTAACAAAATTGAAATAACTTTCCATATTTGAGGCAAAAATGCAGTAATGCTTCTAATTTTGGGGCAAAATTCAGAAATTCCACTAATTTTGGTGCAAAAAGGCAGAAATTCCACTTATTTTGCGGCAAAAATTCAGAAATTTCCCTTTTTTGGGTCAAAAAAGCAGAAATTTCCTTTATTTTGAGGCAAATTGCAGAAATTTCCCTTATTTTGGGGCAAAAATTCTGTAATGCTTCTAATATTGGGGCAAAAATGAGAAATTCCATTAATTTTGGGGCAATAAGGAATAAATTCCCCTTATTGTGGGCAAAAGTGCAGAAATTTCCCTTTTTTTTTTTTTCAAAAAGGCAGAAATTCCCTTTTATTTTGGAGGAAAAATGCAAAAGATTCCCTTATTTTGGTGCAAAATTGCATAAATTTCCCTTATTATAGAGCAAAAAGGCAGAAATTCCCCTAATTATAGGGCAAAATTGCAGAAATTTCCCTTATTTTGGGGCAAAATTGCAGAAATTCCCCTAATTTTGGAAAAAAATTGCAGAAATTCCCATAATTTTGGAGCAAAAATGCAGAAATTTTTATTAATTCAGGGCAAAAATACAGAAATTCCCCTTATTTTGGGGCAAAAATGCAGAAATTTTTCTTATTTTAGGGCAAAAATACAAAAATTACCCTTATTTAAGGCAAAAAGACTAAATTCCCCTTATTTTAGGGCAAAAAAACAGAAATTCCCCTTATTTTAGGGCATAAAGTAAGAAATTCTCCTTTTTTGGTTGGCAAAAATGCAGAAATTTCCCTTAATTTGTGGCAAAAATGCAGATTTTCCCATTATTTGGGGCTAAAAAGGCAAAAATTTCCCTTATTTTTGTGCAAAAGTATAGAAATTTAACTTATTTTAAAATAATATTGCAGAAATTTCCCTTATTTTGTGGCAAAAATGAAGAAATTCCCATTATTTTGCAATAAAAAGGCAGAAATTCCATTTATTTTGAAACAAAATTACAGAAATTTCCTATATTTTGGGGCAAAAATGCAGTAATGCTTCTAATTTCGGGGAAAAATTAGGAAATTTCACAAATTTTCTGGCAAAAACGCAAAAATTCCACGTATTTTGTGGCAAAATTTCAGAAATTTCTATTTTTTGGATCAAAAAGGCACAAATTTTCTTTATTTTGAGGCAAATTGCAGAAATTTCCCTTATTTTGGGGCAAAAATTCTGTAATGCTTCTAATTTCTGGGCAAAAATCAGAAATTCCATTAATTTTGAGGCAAAAGGCAGAAATTCCACTTATTGTGGAGCAAAATTGCTGAAATTTCCCTTTTTTGGAACAAAATTGCAGAAATTTCCCTTATTTTTGGGCAAAATTGCAGAAATTTCCCTTATCTTGTGGCCAAAATACAGAAATTCCTTTTTTTTCAGGTCAAAAATGCAGAAATTACACTTTCTTGGGGGCAAATTTTAGAAATTACCCTTATTTTAGAGAAAAAGCCTGAAATTCCTCTTATTTTGTGACAAAAAGGAAGAAATTCTTTTTATTTTAGAGGAAAAAGGCAGAAATTCCACATAATTTTGGGCAAAAATGCCGAAATTTCCCTTATTTTGAGGTAAAACACAGTAATGCCCCTAATTTTGGAGCAAAAATGCTGAAATTCCCCTTATTTGGAGCAAAAATGCAGAAATTTTTTTATTTTAGGGCAAAAAGACAGAATTTCTCCTTATTTTAGGCCAAAAATACAGAAATTACCCTTATATTAGGCCAAAAATACTAAATTCCCCTTATTTTGGGGCAAAAAGGCAGAAATTCCTTTTATTTTAGAGAAAAAAGGCAGAAATTCCCCTTATTGTGGGGCAAAATTGATGAAATTTCCCTTTTTTGGGAAAAAATTGCAGAAATTTCTCTTATTTTGGGGCAAAATTGCAGAATTCACTCTTATTTCGGGTCAAAAATGCAGAAATAACTCATACTTGGTGTCAAAATGTACAAATTACCCTTATTTTAGGGCAAAAGACTGAAATTCCCTTTTTTTTTTTGCGCCAAAGAGGCAGAAATTCCTCTTATTTAGAGGCAAAAATGCTGAAATTCCCCTTATTTTGGAACAAAATTGTTGAAATTCCTTTTTTTTTTGTTTCAAAAAGGCAGAAATTCCTTTTATTTTGGAGCAAAAATGCAGAAAATTTTCTTATTTTGGTGCAAAATTGCATAAATTTTCTTTATTATAGGGTAAAAAGGCAGAAATTCCTCTAATTATAGGGCAAAATTGCAGAAATTTGCCTTATTTTGGGGCAAAAATGCAGAAATTCCCCTAATTTTGGGGCAAAATTGCAGAAATTTCCTTTATTTTCAGGCAAAATTGCAGAAATTCCCCTAATTTTGTGTCAAAATTGCAGAAAATGCCTTTATTTTTGAGCAAAAATGCAGAAAATCAACATTAATTTGGAGCAAAATTGCAGAAACTCCTCTTATTTTGGGGCAAAAAGGCAAAAATTCTCCTTATTTTGGGGTAAAAGGCAGAAATTTCCCTTATTTTTGGGCAAAATTGCAGAAATTTCCCTTATCATGAAAAAAAATCCAGAAATTTCCCTTATTTCAGGTCAAGAAGGCAGAAATTCCGCTAATTTGGGAGCAAATTCCAGAAATTACCCTAATTATAAAGAAAAAGCCTGAAATTCCCCTTTTTTTTGGGCAAAAATGCAGAAATTTCCCTTAATTTGGGGCAAAAATGCAGATTTTTCCCCTTATTTTGGGCAAAAATGGCAGAAATTTCCCTTATTTTGGTGCAAAAGTATAGAAATTTAACTTATTTTAGGATAATATTGCAGAATTTTTCCTTATTTTGTGGCAATAATGAAGAAATTTCCATTATTTTGTGGTAAAAATGCAAAAATTCCCATTATTTTGGAACAAAATTGAAATAACTTTCCATATTTGAGGCAAAAATGCAGTAATGCTTCTAATTTTGGGGCAAAATTCAGAAATTCCACTAATTTTGGTGCAAAAAGGCAGAAATTCCACTTATTTTGCGCCAAAAATTCAGAAATTTCCCTTTTCTGGGTCAAAAAAGCAGAAATTTCCTTTATTTTGAGGCAAATTGCAGAAATTTCCCTTATTTTGGGGCAAAAATTCTGTAATGCTTCTAATTTTGGGGCAAAAATGAGAAATTCCATTAATTTTGGGGCAAAAAGGAAGAAATTCCACTTATTGTGGGCAAACGTGCAGAAATTTCCCTTTTTTTGTTTCAAAAAGGCAGAAATTCCCTTTATTTTAAAGGAAAAATGCAGAAGATTCCCTTATTTTGGTGCAAATTGCATAAATTTCCCTTATTATAGGGCAAAAAGGCAAAAATTCCCCTAATTATAGGGCAAAATTGCAGAAATTTCCCTTATTTTGGGGCAAAATTGCAGAAATTCCCCTAATTTTGGAAAAAAATTGCAGAAATTCCCATAATTTTGGATAAAAAATGCAGAAATTTTAATTAATTCAGGGCAGAAATACAGAAATTCCCCTTATTTTGGGGCAAAAATGCAGAAATTTCTCTTATTTTAGGGCAAAAATACAGAAATTACCCTTATTTAAGGCAAAAACACTAAATTCCCCTTATTTTAGTGCAAAAAAACAGAAATTCCCCTTATTTTAGGGCAAAAAGTAAGAAATTCTCCCTTTTTGGGAAGCAAAAATGCAGAAATTTCCCTTAATTTGTGGCAAAAATGCAGATTTTCCTTTTATTTGGGGCTAAAAAGTCAAAAATTTCCCTTATTTTTGTGCAAAAGTATAGAAATTTAACTTATTTTAAAATAATATTGCAGAAATTTCCCTTATTTTGTGGCAAAAATGAAGAAATTCCCATTATTTTGCAATAAAAAGGCAGAAATTCCATTTATTTTGAAACAAAATTGCAGAAATTTCCTATATTTTGGGGCAAAAATGCAGTAATGCTTCTAATTTCAGGGAAAAATTAGGAAATTTCAAAAATTTTGTGGCAAAAACGCAAAAATTCCACGTATTTTGTGGCAAAATTTCAGAAATTTCCATTTTTTGGATTAAAAAAGGCACAAATTTTCTTTATTTTGAGGCAAATTGCAGAAATTTCCCTTATTTTGGGGCAAAAATTCTGTAATGCTTCTAATTTCTGGGCAAAAATCAGAAATTCCATTAATTTTGAGGCAAAAGGCAGAAATTCCCCTTATTGTGGAGCAAAATTGCTGAAATTTCACTTTTTTGGAACAAAATTGCAGAAATTTCCCTTATTTTTGGGCAAAATTGCAGAAATTTTCCTTATCTTGTGGCCAAAATACAGAAATTCCTTTTTTTTCAGGTCAAAAAGGCAGAAATTACGCTTTCTTGGGAGCAAATTTTAGAAATTACCCTTATTTTAAAGAAAAAGCCTGAAATTCCTCTTATTTTGTGACAAAAAGGAAGAAATTCTTTTTATTTTGGAGAAAAAAGGCAGAAATTCCACATAATTTTGGGCAAAAATGCCGAAATTTCTCTTATTTTGAGGTAAAACACAGCAATGCCCCTAATTTTGGAGCAAAAATGCTGAAATTCCCCTTATTTTGGAGCAAAAATGCAGAAATTTTTTTATTTTAGGGCAAAAAGACAGAATTTCTCCTTATTTTAGGCCAAAAATACAGAAATTACCCCTATATTAGGCCAAAAATACTAAATTCCACATATTTTGGGGCAAAAAGGCAGAAATTCCCCTTATTTTAGAGAAAAAAGGCAGAAATTCCCGTTAATTTTGGGCAAAAATGCAGAAATTTTCCTTAATTTGTGGCAAAAATGCAAAAATTTCTCTTATTTTTGGCCAAATAGGCAGAAATTTCTTATATTTTAAGACAAAAGGTTAGAAATTTAATTTATTTTAGTATAAAATTGCAGAAACTTCCCTTATTTTGTAGCAAAAATGCAGAAATTCCCATTATTTTGGGGTAAAAATGAAGAAATTTCCCATATTTTGGAACAAAATTGCAGAAATTTCCTATATTTTGGGGCAAAAATGCAGTAATGCTTCTAATTTTAGGGCAAATATAAGAAATTTCACTAATTTTGGGGCAAAATTCAGAAATTTCACTTATTTTGGGGAAAAGGCAGAAATTCTTAATATTTAGGGGCAAAAATGCAGAAATTTCTTCTATTTGGGGGCAAAAAGGCAGAAATTCTCCTCATTTTGGGGCAAAATTGCAGAAATTTTCCTTATATTTGGGCAAAATTGCAGAAATTTTCCTTATCATGGGACAAAAATCCAGAAATTCCCCTCATTTTACGTCAAAATGCAGAAATTCCGCTAATTTGATCACCAATTGCAGATATTAAATTTATTTAACAGAAGAAGACTGAAATTCCCCTTATTTTGTGCCAAAAAAGCAGAAATTCTTCTTGTTTTAGGGCAAAAAGGCAGAAATACCAATTAATTTTGGGGAAAATGCAGAAATTTAACGTATTTTGGGGCAAAAACACAGTAATGCCCCTAATTTTGCAGCAAAAATGCAGAAATTCCACTAATTTTGGGGCAAAATACAGAATTTCCCCTTATTGTGGGGCAAAATTGCTGAAATTTCCATTTTTTGGGACAAAATTGGAGAAATTTTTCTTATTTTTGGGCAAAATTGCAGAATTCAACCTTATTTCGGGTCAAAAATGCAGAAATACCTCATACTTGGTGTCAAAATGTAGAAATTACCCTTATTTTAGGGCAAAAAGACTGAAATTCCCTCTTTTTTGAGCCAAAGAGGCAGAATTTCCTCTTATTTAGGGGCAAAAATGCTGAAATTCCCCGTATTTTGGAACAAAATTGTAGAAATTCCTTTTTTTTTGTTTCAAAAAGGCAGAAATTCCTTTTATTTTGGAGCAAAAATGCGGAAAATTTTCTTATTTTGGTGCAAAATTGCATAAATTTTCCTTATTATAGGGTAAAAAGGCAGAAATTCCTCTAATTATAGGGCAAAATTTCAGAAATTTGCCTTATTTTGGAACAAAAATGCAGAAATTCCCCTAATTTTGTGTCAAAATTGCAGAAAATGCCTTTATTTTGGAGCAAAAATGCAGAAAATCAACATTAATTTGGAGCAAAATTGCAGAAACTCCTCTTATTTTGGGGCAAAAAGGCAAAAATTCTCCTTATTTTGGGGCAAAAGGCAGAAATTTTCCTTATTTTTGGGCAAAATTGCAGAAATTTCCCTTATCATGGGACAAAAATCCAGAAATTTCCCTTATTTCATGTCAAAAAGGCAGAAATTCCGCTAATTTGGGGGCAAATTCCAGAAATTACCCTAATTATAGGGAAAAAGCCTGAAATTCCCCTTTTTTTGGGCAAAAATGCAGAAATTTCCCTTAATTTGGGGCAAAAATGCAGATTTTTCCCATTATGTGGGGCCAAAAAGGCAGAAATTTCCCTTATTTTGTTGCAAAAGTATAGAAATTTAACATATTTTAGGATAATATTGCAGAATTTTCCCTTATTTTGTGGCAAAAATGAAGAAATTCCCATTATTTTGTGGTAAAAACGCAGAAATTCCCATTATTTTGTGGTAAAAACGCAGAAATTCCCATTATTTTGGAACAAAATTGAAATAACATTCCATATTTAAGGCAAAAATGCAGTAATGCTTCTAATTTTGGGGCAAAATTCAGAAATTCCACTAATTTTGGTGCAAAAAGGCAGAAATTCCACTTATTTTGCGGCAAAAATTCAGAAATTTCCCTTTTTTGGGTCAAAAAAGCAGAAATTTCCTTTATTTTGAGGCAAATTGCAGAAATTTCCCTTATTTTGGGGCAAAAATTCTGTAATGCTTCTAATTTTGGGGCAAAAATGAGAAATTCCATTAATTTTGAGGCAAAAAGGAAGAAATTCCCCTTATTGTGGGTAAAATTGCAGAAATTCCCCTTTTTTTGTTTCAAAAAGGCAGAAATTCCCTTTATTTTGGAGGAAAAATGCAGAAGATTCCCTTATTTTGGTGCAAAATTGCATAAATTTCCCTTATTATAGGGCAAAAAAACAGAAATTCCCCTTATTTTAGGGCAAAAAGTAAGAAATTCTCTATTTTTGGTGGCAAAAATGCAGAAATTTCCCTAAATTTGTGGCAAAAATGCAGATTTTCCCCTTATTTGGGGCTAAAAAGTCAAAAATTTCCCTTATTTTTGTGCAAAATTATAGAAATTCAACTTATTTTAAAATAATATTGCAGAAATTTCTCTTATTTTGTGGCAAAAATGAAGAAATTCCCATTATTTTGAAATAAAAAGGCAGAAATTCCCTTTATTTTGAAACAAAATTGCAGAAATTTCCTATATTTTGGGGCAAAAATGCAGTAATGCTTCTAATTTCGGGGGAAAATTAGGAAATTCCACAAATTTTGTGGCAAAAAGGCAAAAATTCCACTTATTTTGCGGCAAAATTTCAGAAATTTCCATTTTTTGGATCAAAAAGGCACAAATTTTCTTTATTTTGAGGCAAATTGCAGAAATTTCCCTTAATTTGGGGCAAAAATTCTGTAATGCTTTTAATTTCTGGGCAAAAATCAGAAATTCCATTAATTTTGGGGCAAAGGGCAGAAATTCCCCTTATTGTGGAGCAAAATTGCTGAAATTTCCCTTTTTTGGAACAAAATTGCAGAAATTTCCCTTATCTTGTGGCCAAAATACAGAAATTCCTTTTTTTTCTGGTCAAAAAGGCAGAAATTACGCTTTCTTGGGGGCAAATTTTAGAAATTACCCTTATTTTAGAGAAAAAGCCTTAAATTCCTCTTATTTTGTGACAAAAAGGCAGAAATTCTTCTTATTTTAGAGCAAAAAAACAGAAATTCCACATAATTTTGGGCAAAAATGTCGAAATTTCCCTTATTTTGAGGTAAACCACAGTAATGACCCTAATTTTGGAGCAAAAATGCTGAAATTCCTATTATTTTGAAGCAAAAATGCAGAAATTTTTCTTATTTTAGGGAGAAAAGAAAGAATTTCTCCTTATTTTAGGCCAAAAATACAGAAATTACCCTTATATTAGGCAAAAAATACTAAATTCCCCTTATTTTGGGGCAAAAAGGCAGAAATTCCCCTTATTTTAGGAAAAAAAAGGCAGAAATTCCCATTAATTTTGGGCAAAAATGCTGAAATTTTCCTTAATTTGGGGCAAAAATGCAAAAATTTCTCTTATTTTTGGCCTAATAGGCAGAAATTTCTTATATTTTGAGGCAAAAGGATAGAAATTTAATTTATTTTAGTATTAAATTGCAGAAACTTCCCTTATTTTGTAGCAAAAATGCAGAAATTCCCATTATTTTGGGGTAAAAAGGAAGAAATTTCCCATATTTTTGAACAAAATTGCAGAAATTTCCTATATTTTGGGGCAGAAATGCAGTAATGCTTCTAATTTTAGGGCAAATATCAGAAATATCACTAATTTTGGGGCAAAATTCAGAAATTTCACTAATTTTGGGGAAAAAAGCAGAAATTCTTATTATTTTGGGGCAAAAATGCAGAAATTCCTTCTATTTGGAGGCAAAAAGGCAGAAATTCTCCTCATTTTGGGGCAAAAAAGCAGAAATTTCCCTTATTTTTGGGCAAAATTGCAGAAATTTCCCTTATCATGAGACAAAAATCCAGAAATTCCCCTCATTTTAGGTCAAAAGGCAGAAATTCTGCTAATTTTATCGCCAATTGCAGATATTAAACTTATTTAAGAGAAGAAGACTGAAATTCTCCTTATTTTGTGATAAAAAAGCAGAAATTCTTCTTATTTTAGGGCAAAAAGGCAGTAATTCCAATTAATTTTGAAGAAAAATGCAGAAATTTAACGTATTTTTGGGCAAAAACACAGTAATGCCCCTAATTTTGCGGCAAAAATGCAGAAATTCCCCTAATTTTGGGGCAAAAGGCAGAAATTCCCCTTATTGTGGGGCAAAATTGCTGAAATTTCCCTTTTTTGGGACAAAATTGCAGAAATTTCTCTTATTTTGGGGCAAAATTGCAGAATTCACCCTTATTTCGGGTCAAAAATGCAATAATACCTCATACTTGGTTTCAAAATGTAGAAATTACCCTTATTTTAGGGCAAAAAGACTGAAATTCCCACTTTTTTGCGCCAAAGAGGCAGAAATTTCTCTTATTTAGGGGCAAAAATGCTGAAATTCCCCTTATTTTGGAACAAAATTGTAGAAATTCCTTTTTTTTTTCAAAAAGGCAGAAATTCCTTTTATTTTGGAGCAAAAATGCAGAAAATTTTCTTATTTTGGTGCAAAATTGCATAAATTTTCCTTATTATAGGGTAAAAAGGCAGAAATTCCTCTAATTATAGGACAAAATTGCAGAAATTTGCCTTATTTTGGGGCAAAAATGCAGAGATTCCCCTAATTTTGGAACAAAATTGCAGAAATTTCCTTTATTTTCAGGCAAAATTGCAGAAATTCCCCTAATTTTGTGTCAAAATTGCAGAAAATGCCTTTATTTTGGAGCAAAAATGCAGAAAATCAACATTTATTTGGAGCAAAATTGCAGAAACTCCTATTATTTTGGGGCAAAAAGGCAATAATTCTTCTTATTTTGGGGCAAAAGGCAAAAATTTCCCTTATTTTTGGGCAAAATTGCAGAAATTTCCCTTATCATGGGACAAAAATCCAGAAATTTTTCTTATTTCAGGTCAAAAAGGAAGAAATTCTGCTAATTGGTGGGAAATTCCAGAAATTACCCTAATTATAGGTAAAAAGCCTGAAATTCCCCTTTTTTTGGGCAAAAATGCAGAAATTTCCCTTAATTTGGGGCAAAAATTAAGATTTTTACCCTTATTTGGGGCCAAAAAGGCAGAAATTTTCCTTATTTTGGTGCAAAAGTATAGAAATTTAAAATATTTTAGGATAATATTGCAGATTTTTCCCTTATTTTGTGGCAAAAATGAAGAAATTCCCATTATTTTGCGGTAAAAACGCAGAAATTCCCATTATTTTGGAACAAAATTGAAATAACTTTCTATATTTGAGGCAAAAATGCAGTAATGCTTCTAATTTTGGGGCAAAATTCAAAAATTCCACTAAATTTGGTGCAAAAAGGCAGAAATTCCACTTATTTTGCAGCAAAAATTCAGAAAATTCCCTTTTTTGGTCAAAAAAGCAGAAATTTCCTTTATTTTGAGGCAAATTGCAGAAATTTCCCTTATTTTGGGGCAAAAATTCTGTAATGCTTCTAATTTTGAGGCAAAAATGAGAAATTCCATTAATTTTGGGGCAAAAAGGAAGAAATTCCCCTTATTGTGGGCAAAATTGCAGAAATTTCCCTTTTTGGGACAAAATTGCAGAAATTTCCATTATTTTTGGGCAAAATTGCAGAAATTTCCCTTATCTTGTTGCCAAAATATAGAAATTCCTTTTATTTCAGGTCAAAAAGGCAGAAATTACGCTTTCTTGAGGGCAAATTTTAGAAATTACCCTTATTTTAAAGAAAAAGCCTGAAATTCCTCTTATTTTGTGCCAAAAAAGCAGAAATTTTTCTTATTTTAGAGCAAAAAGGCCGAAATTCCACATAATTTTGGGCAAAAATGCAGAAATTCCACTTAATTTTGAGCAAAAATGCAGAAATTTTCCTTAATTTGTGGAAAAATGCAGAAATTTCCCTTATTTTTGGCCAAATAGGCAGAAATTTCTTTTATTTTGAGGCAAAAGCTTAGAAATTTAACTTATTTTAGGATAAAATTGCAGAAACTTCCATTATTTTGTAGCAAAAATGCAGAAATTCCCATTATTTTGTGGTAAAAAGAAATTAATTTCCTTTATTTTGTAACAAAATTGCAGAAATTTCCCATATTTTGGTGCAAAAATGTAGTAATGCTTCTAATATGGGGCAGAATTGAGAAATTTCACTAATTTTGGGGCAATTTCAGAAATTTCACTAATTTTGGTGCAAAAATGCAGAAATTTCCATTATTTTGAGGTAAAACACAGTAATGCCCATAATTTTGGAGCAAAAAGGCTGAAATTCCCCTTATTTTGGAGCAAAAATGCAGAAATTTTTCTTATTTTACGACAAAAAGACAGAATTTTTCCTTATTTTAGGCCAAAAATACAGAAATTGCCCATGTATTAGGCCAAAAATACTAAATTCCCCTTATTTGGGGGCAAAAAGGCAGAAATTCCCCTTATTTTAGGGAAAAAAGGCCGAAATTCTCGTTAATTTTGGGCAAAAATGCAGAAATTTTCCTTAATTTGTGGCAAAAATGCAGAAATTTCTCTCATTTTTGGTCTAATAGGCAGAAATTTCTTATATTTTGAGGCAAAAGGTTAGAAATTTAACTTATTTTAGTATAAAATTGCAGAAACTTCCCTTATTTTGTAGCAAAAATGCAGAAATTCCCATTATTTTGGGGTAAAAAGGAAGAAATTTCCCTTATTTTGGAACAAAATTGCAGAAATTTCCTATATTTTGGGGCAAAAATGCAGTAATGCTTCTAATTTTAGGGCAAATATAAGAAATTTCACAAATTTGGGGGCAAAATTCAGAAATTTCACTAATTTTGGGGCAAAAAGACAGAAATTCTTATTATATTGGGGCAAAAATGCAGAAATTCTTTCTATTTGGGGGCAAAAAGGCAGAAATTCTCCTCATTTTGGGGCAAAAAGGCAGAAATTTCCCTTATTTTTGGGCAAAATTGCAGAAATTTCCTTTATCATGGGACAAAAATCCAGAAATTCCCCCCATTTTAGGTCAAAAAGGCAGAAGTTCTGCTAATTTGATCGCCAATTGCAGATATTAAACTTATTTAAGGGAAAAAGACTGAAATTCCCCTTATTTTGTGCCAAACAAGCAGAAATTCTTCTTATTTTATGGCAAAAAGGCAGAAATTCCAATTAATTTTGGGGACAAATGAAGAAATTTAACGTATTTTGGGGCAAAAACACAGTAATGCCCCTAATTCTGCGGCAAAAAATGCAGAAATTCCCCTAATTTTGGGGCAAAAGGCAGAAATTTCCCTTATTTTTGGGCAAAATTGCAGAAATTTCCCTTATCATGGGAAAAAATCCAGAAATTTCCCTTATTTCAGGTCAAAAAGGAAGAAATTCCGCTAATTTGGGGGCAAATTCCAGAAATTACCCTAATTATAGGGAAAAAGCCTGAAATTCCCCTTTTTTTGGGCAAAAATTCAGAAATTTCCCTTAATTTGGGGCAAAAATGCAGATTTTTCCCATTATGTGGGGCCAAAAAGGCAGAAATTTCCCTTATTTTGTTGCAAAAGTATAGAAATTTAACATATTTTAGGATAATATTGCAGAATTTTCCCTTATTTTGTGGCAAAAATGAAGAAATTCCCATTATTTTGCGGTAAAAACGCAGAAATTCCCATTATTTTGGAACAAAATTGAAATAACATTCCATATTTGAGGCAAAAATGCAGTAATGCTTCTAATTTTAGGGCAAAATTCAGAAATTCCATTAATTTTGGTGCAAAAAGGCAGAAATTCCACTTATTTTGTGGCAAAAATTCAGAAATTTCGCTTTTGTGGGTCAAAAAAGCAGAAATTTCCTTTATTTTGAGGCAAATTGCAGAAATTTCCCTTATTTTGGGGCAAAAATACTGTAATGCTTCTAATTTTGGGGCAAAAATGAGAAATTCCATTAATTTTGGGGCAAAAAGGAAGAAATTCCCCTTATTGTGGGCAACATTGCAGAAATTTCCCTTTTTGGGACAAAATTCCAGAAATTTCCATTATTTTTGGGCAAAATTGCAGAAATTTCCCTTATCTTGTTGCCAAAATATAGAAATTCCTTTTATTTCAGGTCAAAAAGGCAGAAATTACGCTTTCTTGAGGGCAAATTTTAGAAATTACCCTTATTTTAGAGAAAAAGCCTGAAATTCCTCTTATTTTGTGCCAAAAAAGCAGAAATTTTTTTTATTTTAGAGCAAAAAGGCCGAAATTCCACATAATTTTGGGCAAAAATGCAGAAATTCCACTTAATTTTGAGCAAAAATGCAGAAATTTTCCTTAATTTGTGGACAAATGCAGAAATTTTCCTTATTTTTGGCCAAATAGGCAGAAATTTCTTTTATTTTGAGGCAAAAGCTTAGAAATTTAACTTATTTTAGGATAAAATTGCAGAAACTTCCATTATTTTGTAGCAAAAATGCAGAAATTCCCATTATTTTGGGGTAAAAAGAAACTAATTTCCTTTATTTTGTAACAAAATTGCAGAAATTACCCATATTTTGGTGCAAAAATGCAGTAATGCTTCTAATTTTGGGGCAAAATTCAGAAATTTCACTAATTTTGGGGCAAAATTCAGAAATTTCACTAATTTTGGTGCAAAAATGCAGAAATTTCCCTTATTTTGAGGTAAAACACAGTGATGCCCCTAATTTTGGAGCAAAAAGGCTGAAATTCCCCTTATTTTGAAGCAAAAATGCAGAAATTATTCTTATTTTAGGGCAAAAAGACAGAATTTCTCCTTATTTTAGGCGAAAAATACAGAAATTGCCCTTATATTAGGCCAAAAATACTAAATTCCCCTTATTTTAGGGCAAAAAGGCAGAAATTCCCTTTATTTTAGGGAAAAAAGGCAGAAATTCCCATTAATTTTGGGCAGAAATGCAGAATTTTTCCTTAATTTGTGGCAAAAATGCAGAAATTTCTCTCATTTTTGGCCAAATAGGCAGAAATTTCTTATATTTTGAGGCAAAAGGTTAGAAATTTAACTTATTTTAGTATAAAATTGCAGAAACTTCCCTTATTTTGTAGCAAAAATGCAGAAATTCCCATTATTTGGGGGTAAAAAGGAAGAAATTTCCCTTATTTTGGAACAAAATTGCAGAAATTTTTTATATTTTGGGAAAAAATGCAGTAATGCTTCTAATTTTAGGGCAAATATCAGAAATTTCACTAATTTTGGGGCAAAATTCAGAAATTTCACTAATTTTGGGGCAAAAAGACAGAAATTCTTATTATTTTGGGGCAAAAATGCAGAAATTCCTTCTATTTGGGCGCAAAAAGGCAGAAATTCTCCTCATTTTGGGGCAAAAAGGCAGAAATTTCCCTTATTTTTGGGCAAAATTGCAGAAATTTCCTTTATCATGGGACAAAAATCCAGAAATTCCCCCCATTTTAGGTCAAAAAGGCAGAAGTTCTGCTAATTTGATCGCCAATTGCAGATATTAAACTTATTTAAGGGAAAAAGACTGAAATTCCCCTTATTTTGTGCCAAACAAGCAGAAATTCTTCTTATTTTATGGCAAAAAGGCAGAAATTCCAATTAATTTTGGGGAAAAATGCAGAAATTTAACGTATTTTGGGGCAAAAACACAGTAATGCCCCTAATTCTGCGGCAAAAATGCAGAAATTCCCCTAATTTTGGGCCAAAAGGCAGAAATTTCCCTTATTTTTGGGCAAAATTGCAGAAATTTCCCTTATCATGGGACAAAAATCCAGAAATTTCCCTTATTTCAGGTCAAAAAGGAAGAAATTCCGCTAATTTGGGGGCAAATTCCAGAAATTACCCTAATTATAGGGAAAAAGCCTGAAATTCCCCTTTTTTTGGGCAAAAATGCAGAAATTTCCCTTAATTTGGGGCAAAAATGCAGATTTTTCCCATTATGTGGGGCCAAAAAGGCAGAAATTTCCCTTATTTTGTTGCAAAAGTATAGAAATTTAACATATTTTAGGATAATATTGCAGAATTTTCCCTTATTTTGTGGCAAAAATGAAGAAATTCCCATTATTTTGCGGTAAAAACGCAGAAATTCCCATTATTTTGGAACAAAATTGAAATAACATTCCATATTTGAGGCAAAAATGCAGTAATGCTTCTAATTTTAGGGCAAAATTCAGAAATTCCATTAATTTTGGTGCAAAAAGGCAGAAATTCCAATTATTTTGTGGCAAAAATTCAGAAATTTCCCTTTTTTGGGTCAAAAAAGCAGAAATTTCCTTTATTTTGAGGCAAATTGCAGAAATTTCCCTTATTTTGGGGCAAAAATACTGTAATGCTTCTAATTTTGGGGCAAAAATGAGAAATTCCATTAATTTTGGGGCAAAAAGGAAGAAATTCCCCTTATTGTGGGCAACATTGCAGAAATTTCCCTTTTTGGGACAAAATTCCAGAAATTTCCATTATTTTTGGGCAAAATTGCAGAAATTTCCCTTATCTTGTTGCCAAAATATAGAAATTCCTTTTATTTCAGGTCAAAAAGGCAGAAATTACGCTTTCTTGAGGGCAAATTTTAGAAATTACCCTTATTTTAGAGAAAAAGCCTGAAATTCCTCTTATTTTGTGCCAAAAAAGCAGAAATTTTTTTTATTTTAGAGCAAAAAGGCCGAAATTCCACATAATTTTGGGCAAAAATGCAGAAATTCCACTTAATTTTGAGCAAAAATGCAGAAATTTTCCTTAATTTGTGGAAAATGCAGAAATTTCCCTTATTTTTGGCCAAATAGGCAGAAATTTCTTTTATTTTGAGGCAAAAGCTTAGAAATTTAACTTATTTTAGGATAAAATTGCAGAAACTTCCATTATTTTGTAGCAAAAATGCAGAAATTCCCATTATTTTGGGGTAAAAAGAAACTAATTTCCTTTATTTTGTAACAAAATTGCAGAAATTTCCCATATTTTGGTGCAAAAATGCAGTAATGCTTCTAATTTTGGGGCAAAATTCAGAAATTTCACTAATTTTGGGGCAAAATTCAGAAATTTCACTAATTTTGGTGCAAAAATGCAGAAATTTCCCTTATTTTGAGGTAAAACACAGTGATGCCCCTAATTTTGGAGCAAAAAGGCTGAAATTCCCCTTATTTTGAAGCAAAAATGCAGAAATTTTTCTTATTTTAGGGCAAAAAGACAGAATTTCTCCTTATTTTAGGCCAAAAATACAGAAATTGCCCTTATATTAGGCCAAAAATACTAAATTCCCCTTATTTTAGGCAAAAAGGCAGAAATTCCCTTTATTTTAGGGAAAAAAGGCAGAAATTCCCGTTAATTTTGGGCAGAAATGCAGAATTTTTCCTTAATTCGTGGCAAAAATGCAGAAATTTCTCTCATTTTTGGCCAAATAGGCAGAAATTTCTTATATTTTGAGGCAAAAGGTTAGAAATTTAACTTATTTTAGTATAAAATTGCAAAAACTTCCCTTATTTTGTAGCAAAAATGCAGAAATTCCCATTATTTGGGGGTAAAAAGGAAGAAATTTCCCTTATTTTGGAACAAAATTGCAGAAATTTCCTACATTTTGGGGAAAAAATGCAGTAATGCTTCTAATTTTAGGGCAAATATAAGAAATTTCACAAATTTGGGGGCAAAATTCAGAAATTTCACTAATTTTGGGGCAAAAAGACAGAAATTCTTATTATATTGGGGCAAAAATGCAGAAATTCTTTCTATTTGGGGGCAAAAAGGCAGAAATTCTCCTCATTTTGGGGCAAAAAGGCAGAAATTTCCCTTATTTTTGGGCAAAATTGCAGAAATTTCCTTTATCATGGGACAAAAATCCAGAAATTCCCCCCATTTTAGGTCAAAAAGGCAGAAGTTCTGCTAATTTGATCGCCAATTGCAGATATTAAACTTATTTAAGGGAAAAAGACTGAAATTCCCCTTATTTTGTGCCAAACAAGCAGAAATTCTTCTTATTTTATGGCAAAAAGGCAGAAATTCCAATTAATTTTGGGGACAAATGAAGAAATTTGACGTATTTTGGGGCAAAAACACAGTAATGCCCCTAATTCTGCGGCAAAAAATGCAGAAATTCCCCTAATTTTGGGGCAAAAGGCAGAAATTTCCCTTATTTTTGGGCAAAATTGCAGAAATTTCCCTTATCATGGGACAAAAATCCAGAAATTTCCCTTATTTCAGGTCAAAAAGGAAGAAATTCCGCTAATTTGGGGGCAAATTCCAGAAATTACCCTAATTATAGGGAAAAAGCCTGAAATTCCCCTTTTTTTGGGCAAAAATGCAGAAATTTCCCTTAATTTGGGGCAAAAATGCAGATTTTTCCCATTATTTGGGGCCAAAAAGGCAGAAATTTCCCTTATTTTGTTGCAAAAGTATAGAAATTTAACATATTTTAGGATAATATTGCAGAATTTTCCCTTATTTTGTGGCAAAAATGAAGAAATTCCCATTATTTTGCGGTAAAAACGCAGAAATTCCCATTATTTTGGAACAAAATTGAAATAACATTCCATATTTGAGGCAAAAATGCAGTAATGCTTCTAATTTTAGGGCAAAATTCAGAAATTCCATTAATTTTGGTGCAAAAAGGCAGAAATTCCAATTATTTTGTGGCAAAAATTCAGAAATTTCCCTTTTTTGGGTCAAAAAAGCAGAAATTTCCTTTATTTTGAGGCAAATTGCAGAAATTTCCCTTATTTTGGGGCAAAAATACTGTAATGCTTCTAATTTTGGGGCAAAAATGAGAAATTCCATTAATTTTGGGGCAAAAAGGAAGAAATTCCCCTTATTGTGGGCAACATTGCAGAAATTTCCCTTTTTGGGACAAAATTCCAGAAATTTCCATTATTTTTGGGCAAAATTGCAGAAATTTCCCTTATCTTGTTGCCAAAATATAGAAATTCCTTTTATTTCAGGTCAAAAAGGCAGAAATTACGCTTTCTTGAGGGCAAATTTTAGAAATTACCCTTATTTTAGAGAAAAAGCCTGAAATTCCTCTTATTTTGTGCCAAAAAAGCAGAAATTTTTTTTATTTTAGAGCAAAAAGGCCGAAATTCCACATAATTTTGGGCAAAAATGCAGAAATTCCACTTAATTTTGAGCAAAAATGCAGAAATTTTCCTTAATTTGTGGAAAATGCAGAAATTTCCCTTATTTTTGGCCAAATAGGCAGAAATTTCTTTTATTTTGAGGCAAAAGCTTAGAAATTTAACTTATTTTAGGATAAAATTGCAGAAACTTCCATTATTTTGTAGCAAAAATGCAGAAATTCCCATTATTTTGGGGTAAAAAGAAACTAATTTCCTTTATTTTGTAACAAAATTGCAGAAATTTCCCATATTTTGGTGCAAAAATGCAGTAATGCTTCTAATTTTGGGGCAAAATTCAGAAATTTCACTAATTTTGGGGCAAAATTCAGAAATTTCACTAATTTTGGTGCAAAAATGCAGAAATTTCCCTTATTTTGAGGTAAAACACAGTGATGCCCCTAATTTTGGAGCAAAAAGGCTGAAATTCCCCTTATTTTGAAGCAAAAATGCAGAAATTTTTCTTATTTTAGGGCAAAAAGACAGAATTTCTCCTTATTTTAGGCCAAAAATACAGAAATTGCCCTTATATTAGGCCAAAAATACTAAATTCCCCTTATTTTAGGCAAAAAGGCAGAAATTCCCTTTATTTTAGGGAAAAAAGGCAGAAATTCCCGTTAATTTTGGGCAGAAATGCAGAATTTTTCCTTAATTCGTGGCAAAAATGCAGAAATTTCTCTCATTTTTGGCCAAATAGGCAGAAATTTCTTATATTTTGAGGCAAAAGGTTAGAAATTTAACTTATTTTAGTATAAAATTGCAAAAACTTCCCTTATTTTGTAGCAAAAATGCAGAAATTCCCATTATTTGGGGGTAAAAAGGAAGAAATTTCCCTTATTTTGGAACAAAATTGCAGAAATTTCCTACATTTTGGGGAAAAAATGCAGTAATGCTTCTAATTTTAGGGCAAATATAAGAAATTTCACAAATTTGGGGGCAAAATTCAGAAATTTCACTAATTTTGGGGCAAAAAGACAGAAATTCTTATTATATTGGGGCAAAAATGCAGAAATTCTTTCTATTTGGGGGCAAAAAGGCAGAAATTCTCCTCATTTTGGGGCAAAAAGGCAGAAATTTCCCTTATTTTTGGGCAAAATTGCAGAAATTTCCTTTATCATGGGACAAAAATCCAGAAATTCCCCCCATTTTAGGTCAAAAAGGCAGAAGTTCTGCTAATTTGATCGCCAATTGCAGATATTAAACTTATTTAAGGGAAAAAGACTGAAATTCCCCTTATTTTGTGCCAAACAAGCAGAAATTCTTCTTATTTTATGGCAAAAAGGCAGAAATTCCAATTAATTTTGGGGACAAATGAAGAAATTTGACGTATTTTGGGGCAAAAACACAGTAATGCCCCTAATTCTGCGGCAAAAAATGCAGAAATTCCCCTAATTTTGGGGCAAAAGGCAGAAATTTCCCTTATTTTTGGGCAAAATTGCAGAAATTTCCCTTATCATGGGACAAAAATCCAGAAATTTCCCTTATTTCAGGTCAAAAAGGAAGAAATTCCGCTAATTTGGGGGCAAATTCCAGAAATTACCCTAATTATAGGGAAAAAGCCTGAAATTCCCCTTTTTTTGGGCAAAAATGCAGAAATTTCCCTTAATTTGGGGCAAAAATGCAGATTTTTCCCATTATTTGGGGCCAAAAAGGCAGAAATTTCCCTTATTTTGTTGCAAAAGTATAGAAATTTAACATATTTTAGGATAATATTGCAGAATTTTCCCTTATTTTGTGGCAAAAATGAAGAAATTCCCATTATTTTGCGGTAAAAACGCAGAAATTCCCATTATTTTGGAACAAATTTGAAATAACATTCCATATTTGAGGCAAAAATGCAGTAATGCTTCTAATTTTGGGGCAAAATTCAGAAATTCCATTAATTTTGGTGCAAAAAGGCAGAAATTCCACTTATTTTGCGCCAAAAATTCAGAAATTTCCCTTTTTTGGGTCAAAAAAGCAGAAATTTCCTTTATTTTGAGGCAAATTGCAGAAATTTCCCTTATTTTGGGGCAAAAATACTGTAATGCTTCTAATTTTGGGGCAAAAATGAGAAATTCCATTAATTTTGGGGCAAAAAGGAAGAAATTCCCCTTATTGTGGGCAACATTGCAGAAATTTCCCTTTTTGGGACAAAATTCCAGAAATTTCCATTATTTTTGGGCAAAATTGCAGAAATTTCCCTTATCTTGTTGCCAAAATATAGAAATTCCTTTTATTTCAGGTCAAAAAGGCAGAAATTACGCTTTCTTGAGGGCAAATTTTAGAAATTACCCTTATTTTAGAGAAAAAGCCTGAAATTCCTCTTATTTTGTGCCAAAAAAGCAGAAATTTTTTTTATTTTAGAGCAAAAAGGCCGAAATTCCACATAATTTTGGGCAAAAATGCAGAAATTCCACTTAATTTTGAGCAAAAATGCAGAAATTTTCCTTAATTTGTGGACAAATGCAGAAATTTTCCTTATTTTTGGCCAAATAGGCAGAAATTTCTTTTATTTTGAGGCAAAAGCTTAGAAATTTAACTTATTTTAGGATAAAATTGCAGAAACTTCCATTATTTTGTAGCAAAAATGCAGAAATTCCCATTATTTTGGGGTAAAAAGAAACTAATTTCCTTTATTTTGTAACAAAATTGCAGAAATTTCCCATATTTTGGTGCAAAAATGTAGTAATGCTTCTAATTTTGGGGCAAAATTCAGAAATTTCACTAATTTTGGGGCAAAATTCAGAAATTTCACTAATTTTGGTGCAAAAATGCAGAAATTTCCCTTATTTTGAGGTAAAACACAGTGATGCCCCTAATTTTGGAGCAAAAAGGCTGAAATTCCCCTTATTTTGAAGCAAAAATGCAGAAATTTTTCTTATTTTAGGGCAAAAAGACAGAATTTCTCCTTATTTTAGGCCAAAAATACAGAAATTGCCCTTATATTAGGCCAAAAATACTAAATTCCGCTTATTTTATGGCAAAAAGGCAGAAATTCCCTTTATTTTAGGGAAAAAAGGCAGAAATTCCCGTTAATTTTGGGCAGAAATGCAGAATTTTTCCTTAATTCGTGGCAAAAATGCAGAAATTTCTCTCATTTTTGGCCAAATAGGCAGAAATTTCTTATATTTTGAGGCAAAAGGTTAGAAATTTAACTTATTTTAGTATAAAATTGCAGAAACTTCCCTTATTTTGTAGCAAAAATGCAGAAATTCGCATTATTTGGGGGTAAAAAGGAAGAAATTTCCCTTATTTTGGAACAAAATTGCAGAAATTTTTTATATTTTGGGAAAAAATGCAGTAATGCTTCTAATTTTAGGGCAAATATCAGAAATTTCACTAATTTTGGGGCAAAATTCAGAAATTTCACTAATTTTGGGGCAAAAAGACAGAAATTCTTATTATTTTGGGGCAAAAATGCAGAAATTCCTTCTATTTGGGCGCAAAAAGGCAGAAATTCTCCTCATTTTGGGGCAAAAAGGCAGAAATTTCCCTTATTTTTGGGCAAAATTGCAGAAATTTCCTTTATCATGGGACAAAAATCCAGAAATTCCCCCCATTTTAGGTCAAAAAGGCAGAAGTTCTGCTAATTTGATCGCCAATTGCAGATATTAAACTTATTTAAGGGAAAAAGACTGAAATTCCCCTTATTTTGTGCCAAACAAGCAGAAATTCTTCTTATTTTATGGCAAAAAGGCAGAAATTCCAATTAATTTTGGGGAAAAATGCAGAAATTTAACGTATTTTGGGGCAAAAACACAGTAATGCCCCTAATTCTGCGGCAAAAATGCAGAAATTCCCCTAATTTTGGGGCAAAAGGCAGAAATTTCCCTTATTTTTGGGCAAAATTGCAGAAATTTCCCTTATCATGGGACAAAAATCCAGAAATTTCCCTTTATTTCAGGTCAAAAAGGAAGAAATTCCGCTAATTTGGGGGCAAATTCCAGAAATTACCCTAATTATAGGGAAAAAGCCTGAAATTCCCCTTTTTTTGGGCAAAAATGCAGAAATTTCCCTTAATTTGGGGCAAAAATGCAGATTTTTCCCATTATGTGGGGCCAAAAAGGCAGAAATTTCCCTTATTTTGTTGCAAAAGTATAGAAATTTAACATATTTTAGGATAATATTGCAGAATTTTC
Organism: Micromys minutus; assembly: GCF_963924665.1. Lineage (NCBI taxonomy): Eukaryota > Metazoa > Chordata > Mammalia > Rodentia > Muridae > Micromys > Micromys minutus. The sequence continues at coordinate 583,254 of NW_027667536.1, forward strand.
CCTTATTTTGTGGCAAAAATGAAGAAATTCCCATTATTTTGCGGTAAAAACGCAGAAATTCCCATTATTTTGGAACAAAATTGAAATAACATTCCATATTTGAGGCAAAAATGCAGTAATGCTTCTAATTTTAGGGCAAAATTCAGAAATTCCATTAATTTTGGTGCAAAAAGGCAGAAATTCCACTTATTTTGTGGCAAAAATTCAGAAATTTCCCTTTTTTGGGTCAAAAAAGCAGAAATTTCCTTTATTTTGAGGCAAATTGCAGAAATTTCCCTTATTTTGGGGCAAAAATACTGTAATGCTTCTAATTTTGGGGCAAAAATGAGAAATTCCATTAATTTTGGGGCAAAAAGGAAGAAATTCCCCTTATTGTGGGCAACATTGCAGAAATTTCCCTTTTTGGGACAAAATTCCAGAAATTTCCATTATTTTTGGGCAAAATTGCAGAAATTTCCCTTATCTTGTTGCCAAAATATAGAAATTCCTTTTATTTCAGGTCAAAAAGGCAGAAATTATGCTTTCTTGAGGGCAAATTTTAGAAATTACCCTTATTTTAGAGAAAAAGCCTAAAATTCCTCTTATTTTGTGCCAAAAAAGCAGAAATTTTTTTTTATTTTAGAGCAAAAAGGCCAAAATTCCACATAATTTTGGGCAAAAATGCAGAAATTCCACTTAATTTTGAGCAAAAATGCAGAAATTTTCCTTAATTTGTGGACAAATGCAGAAATTTCCCTTATTTTTGGCCAAATAGGCAGAAATTTCTTTTATTTTGAGGCAAAAGCTTAGAAATTTAACTTATTTTAGGATAAAATTGCAGAAACTTCCATTATTTTGTAGCAAAAATGCAGAAATTCCCATTATTTTGGGGTAAAAAGAAACTAATTTCCTTTATTTTGTAACAAAATTGCAGAAATTTCCCATATTTTGGTGCAAAAATGCAGTAATGCTTCTAATTTTGGGGCAAAATTCAGAAATTTCACTAATTTTGGGGCAAAATTCAGAAATTTCACTAATTTTGGTGCAAAAATGCAGAAATTTCCCTTATTTTGAGGTAAAACACAGTGATGCCCCTAATTTTGGAGCAAAAAGGCTGAAATTCCCCTTATTTTGAAGCAAAAATGCAGAAATTTTTCTTATTTTAGGGCAAAAAGACAGAATTTCTCCTTATTTTAGGCCAAAAATACAGAAATTGCCCTTATATTAGGCCAAAAATACTAAATTCCCCTTATTTTAGGCAAAAAGGCAGAAATTCCCTTTATTTTAGGGAAAAAAGGCAGAAATTCCCGTTAATTTTGGGCAGAAATGCAGAATTTTTCCTTAATTCGTGGCAAAAATGCAGAAATTTCTCTCATTTTTGGCCAAATAGGCAGAAATTTCTTATATTTTGAGGCAAAAGGTTAGAAATTTAACTTATTTTAGTATAAAATTGCAAAAACTTCCCTTATTTTGTAGCAAAAATGCAGAAATTCCCATTATTTGGGGGTAAAAAGGAAGAAATTTCCCTTATTTTGGAACAAAATTGCAGAAATTTCCTATATTTTGGGGCAAAAATGCAGTAATGCTTCTAATTTTAGGGCAAATATAAGAAATTTCACAAATTTGGGGGCAAAATTCAGAAATTTCACTAATTTTGGGGCAAAAAGACAGAAATTCTTATTATATTGGGGCAAAAATGCAGAAATTCTTTCTTTTTGGGGGCAAAAAGGCAGAAATTCTCCTCATTTTGGGGCATAAAGGCAGAAATTTCCCTTATTTTTGGGCAAAATTGCAGAAATTTCCTTTATCATGGGACAAAAATCCAGAAATTCCCCCCATTTTAGGTCAAAAAGGCAGAAGTTCTGCTAATTTGATCGCCAATTGCAGATATTAAACTTATTTAAGGGAAAAAGACTGAAATTCCCCTTATTTTGTGCCAAACAAGCAGAAATTCTTCTTATTTTATGGCAAAAAGGCAGAAATTCCAATTAATTTTGGGGACAAATGAAGAAATTTGACGTATTTTGGGGCAAAAACACAGTAATGCCCCTAATTCTGCGGCAAAAAATGCAGAAATTCCCCTAATTTTGGGGCAAAAGGCAGAAATTTCCCTTATTTTTGGCCAAATTTCAGAAATTTCCCTTATCATGGGACAAAAATCCAGAAATTTCCCTTATTTCAGGTCAAAAAGGAAGAAATTCCGCTAATTTGGGGGCAAATTCCAGAAATTACCCTAATTATACGGAAAAAGCCTGAAATTCCCCTTTTTTTGGGCAAAAATGCAGAAATTTCCCTTAATTTGGGGCAAAAATGCAGATTTTTCCCATTATTTGGGGCCAAAAAGGCAGAAATTTCCCTTATTTTGTTGCAAAAGTATAGAAATTTAACATATTTTAGGATAATATTGCAGAATTTTCCCTTATTTTGTGGCAAAAATGAAGAAATTCCCATTATTTTGCGGTAAAAACGCAGAAATTCCCATTATTTTGGAACAAATTTGAAATAACATTCCATATTTGAGGCAAAAATGCAGTAATGCTTCTAATTTTGGGGCAAAATTCAGAAATTCCATTAATTTTGGTGCAAAAAGGCAGAAATTCCACTTATTTTGTGGCAAAAATTCAGAAATTTCCCTTTTTTGGGTCAAAAAAGCAGAAATTTCCTTTATTTTGAGGCAAATTGCAGAAATTTCCCTTATTTTGGGGCAAAAATACTGTAATGCTTCTAATTTTGGGGCAAAAATGAGAAATTCCATTAATTTTGGGGCAAAAAGGAAGAAATTCCCCTTATTTTGGGCAACATTGCAGAAATTTCCCTTTTTGGGACAAAATTCCAGAAATTTCCATTATTTTTGGGCAAAATTGCAGAAATTTCCCTTATCTTGTTGCCAAAATATAGAAATTCCTTTTATTTCAGGTCAAAAAGGCAGAAATTACGCTTTCTTGAGGGCAAATTTTAGAAATTACCCTTATTTTAGAGAAAAAGCCTGAAATTCCTCTTATTTTGTGCCAAAAAAGCAGAAATTTTTTTTATTTTAGAGCAAAAAGGCCGAAATTCCACATAATTTTGGGCAAAAATGCAGAAATTCCACTTAATTTTGAGCAAAAATGCAGAAATTTTCCTTAATTTGTGGACAAATGCAGAAATTTTCCTTATTTTTGGCCAAATAGGCAGAAATTTCTTTTATTTTGAGGCAAAAGCTTAGAAATTTAACTTATTTTAGGATAAAATTGCAGAAACTTCCATTATTTTGTAGCAAAAATGCAGAAATTCCCATTATTTTGGGGTAAAAAGAAACTAATTTCCTTTATTTTGTAACAAAATTGCAGAAATTTCCCATATTTTGGTGCAAAAATGTAGTAATGCTTCTAATTTTGGGGCAAAATTCAGAAATTTCACTAATTTTGGGGCAAAATTCAGAAATTTCACTAATTTTGGTGCAAAAATGCAGAAATTTCCCTTATTTTGAGGTAAAACACAGTGATGCCCCTAATTTTGGAGCAAAAAGGCTGAAATTCCCCTTATTTTGAAGCAAAAATGCAGAAATTTTTCTTATTTTAGGGCAAAAAGACAGAATTTCTCCTTATTTTAGGCCAAAAATACAGAAATTGCCCTTATATTAGGCCAAAAATACTAAATTCCCCTTATTTTATGGCAAAAAGGCAGAAATTCCCTTTATTTTAGGGAAAAAAGGCAGAAATTCCCGTTAATTTTGGGCAGAAATGCAGAATTTTTCCTTAATTCGTGGCAAAAATGCAGAAATTTCTCTCATTTTTGGCCAAATAGGCAGAAATTTCTTATATTTTGAGGCAAAAGGTTAGAAATTTAACTTATTTTAGTATAAAATTGCAAAAACTTCCCTTATTTTGGAGCAAAAATGCAGAAATTCCCATTATTTGGGGGTAAAAAGGAAGAAATTTCCCTTATTTTGGAACAAAATTGCAGAAATTTTTTATATTTTGGGAAAAAATGCAGTAATGCTTCTAATTTTAGGGCAAATATCAGAAATTTCACTAATTTTGGGGCAAAATTCAGAAATTTCACTAATTTTGGGGCAAAAAGACAGAAATTCTTATTATTTTGGGGCAAAAATGCAGAGATTCCTTCTATTTGGGCGCAAAAAGGCAGAAATTCTCCTCATTTTGGGGCAAAAAGGCAGAAATTTCCCTTATTTTTGGGCAAAATTGCAGAAATTTCCTTTATCATGGGACAAAAATCCAGAAATTCCCCCCATTTTAGGTCAAAAAGGCAGAAGTTCTGCTAATTTGATCGCCAATTGCAGATATTAAACTTATTTAAGGGAAAAAGACTGAAATTCCCCTTATTTTGTGCCAAACAAGCAGAAATTCTTCTTATTTTATGGCAAAAAGGCAGAAATTCCAATTAATTTTGGGGAAAAATGCAGAAATTTAACGTATTTTGGGGCAAAAACACAGTAATGCCCCTAATTCTGCGGCAAAAATGCAGAAATTCCCCTAATTTTGGGGCAAAAGGCAGAAATTTCCCTTATTTTTGGGCAAAATTGCAGAAATTTCCCTTATCATGGGACAAAAATCCAGAAATTTCCCTTTATTTCAGGTCAAAAAGGAAGAAATTCCGCTAATTTGGGGGCAAATTCCAGAAATTACCCTAATTATAGGGAAAAAGCCTGAAATTCCCCTTTTTTTGGGCAAAAATGCAGAAATTTCCCTTAATTTGGGGCAAAAATGCAGATTTTTCCCATTATGTGGGGCCAAAAAGGCAGAAATTTCCCTTATTTTGTTGCAAAAGTATAGAAATTTAACATATTTTAGGATAATATTGCAGAATTTTCCCTTATTTTGTGGCAAAAATGAAGAAATTCCCATTATTTTGCGGTAAAAACGCAGAAATTCCCATTATTTTGGAACAAAATTGAAATAACATTCCATATTTGAGGCAAAAATGCAGTAATGCTTCTAATTTTAGGGCAAAATTCAGAAATTCCATTAATTTTGGTGCAAAAAGGCAGAAATTCCACTTATTTTGTGGCAAAAATTCAGAAATTTCCCTTTTTTGGGTCAAAAAAGCAGAAATTTCCTTTATTTTGAGGCAAATTGCAGAAATTTCCCTTATTTTGGGGCAAAAATACTGTAATGCTTCTAATTTTGGGGCAAAAATGTGAAATTCCATTAATTTTGGGGCAAAAAGGAAGAAATTCCCCTTATTGTGGGCAACATTGCAGAAATTTCCCTTTTTGGGACAAAATTCCAGAAATTTCCATTATTTTTGGGCAAAATTGCAGAAATTTCCCTTATCTTGTTGCCAAAATATAGAAATTCCTTTTATTTCAGGTCAAAAAGGCAGAAATTACGCTTTCTTGAGGGCAAATTTTAGAAATTACCCTTATTTTAGAGAAAAAGCCTGAAATTCCTCTTATTTTGTGCCAAAAAAGCAGAAATTTTTTTTATTTTAGAGCAAAAAGGCCAAAATTCCACATAATTTTGGGCAAAAATGCAGAAATTCCACTTAATTTTGAGCAAAAATGCAGAAATTTTCCTTAATTTGTGGACAAATGCAGAAATTTCCCTTATTTTTGGCCAAATAGGCAGAAATTTCTTTTATTTTGAGGCAAAAGCTTAGATATTTAACTTATTTTAGGATAAAATTGCAGAAACTTCCATTATTTTGTAGCAAAAATGCAGAAATTCCCATTATTTTGGGGTAAAAAGAAACTAATTTCCTTTATTTTGTAACAAAATTGCAGAAATTTCCCATATTTTGGTGCAAAAATGCAGTAATGCTTCTAATTTTGGGGCAAAATTCAGAAATTTCACTAATTTTGGGGCAAAATTCAGAAATTTCACTAATTTTGGTGCAAAAATGCAGAAATTTCCCTTATTTTGAGGTAAAACACAGTGATGCCCCTAATTTTGGAGCAAAAAGGCTGAAATTCCCCTTATTTTGAAGCAAAAATGCAGAAATTTTTCTTATTTTAGGGCAAAAAGACAGAATTTCTCCTTATTTTAGGCCAAAAATACAGAAATTGCCCTTATATTAGGCCAAAAATACTAAATTCCCCTTATTTTAGGCAAAAAGGCAGAAATTCCCTTTATTTTAGGGAAAAAAGGCAGAAATTCCCGTTAATTTTGGGCAGAAATGCAGAATTTTTCCTTAATTCGTGGCAAAAATGCAGAAATTTCTCTCATTTTTGGCCAAATAGGCAGAAATTTCTTATATTTTGAGGCAAAAGGTTAGAAATTTAACTTATTTTAGTATAAAATTGCAAAAACTTCCCTTATTTTGGAGCAAAAATGCAGAAATTCCCATTATTTGGGGGTAAAAAGGAAGAAATTTCCCTTATTTTGGAACAAAATTGCAGAAATTTCCTATATTTTGGGGCAAAAATGCAGTAATGCTTCTAATTTTAGGGCAAATATAAGAAATTTCACAAATTTGGGGGCAAAATTCAGAAATTTCACTAATTTTGGGGCAAAAAGACAGAAATTCTTATTATATTGGGGCAAAAATGCAGAAATTCTTTCTATTTGGGGGCAAAAAGGCAGAAATTCTCCTCATTTTGGGGCAAAAAGGCAGAAATTTCCCTTATTTTTGGGCAAAATTGCAGAAATTTCCTTTATCATGGGACAAAAATCCAGAAATTCCCCCCATTTTAGGTCAAAAAGGCAGAAGTTCTGCTAATTTGATCGCCAATTGCAGATATTAAACTTATTTAAGGGAAAAAGACTGAAATTCCCCTTATTTTGTGCCAAACAAGCAGAAATTCTTCTTATTTTATGGCAAAAAGGCAGAAATTACAATTAATTTTGGGGACAAATGAAGAAATTTAACGTATTTTGGGGCAAAAACACAGTAATGCCCCTAATTCTGCGGCAAAAAATGCAGAAATTCCCCTAATTTTGGGGCAAAAGGCAGAAATTTCCCTTATTTTTGGGCAAAATTGCAGAAATTTCCCTTATCATGGGAAAAAATCCAGAAATTTCCCTTATTTCAGGTCAAAAAGGAAGAAATTCCGCTAATTTGGGGGCAAATTCCAGAAATTACCCTAATTATAGGGAAAAAGCCTGAAATTCCCCTTTTTTTGGGCAAAAATTCAGAAATTTCCCTTAATTTGGGGCAAAAATGCAGATTTTTCCCATTATGTGGGGCCAAAAAGGCAGAAATTTCCCTTATTTTGTTGCAAAAGTATAGAAATTTAACATATTTTAGGATAATATTGCAGAATTTTCCCTTATTTTGTGGCAAAAATGAAGAAATTCCCATTTTTTTGCGGTAAAAACGCAGAAATTCCCATTATTTTGGAACAAAATTGAAATAACATTCCATATTTGAGGCAAAAATGCAGTAATGCTTCTAATTTTAGGGCAAAATTCAGAAATTCCATTAATTTTGGTGCAAAAAGGCAGAAATTCCACTTATTTTGTGGCAAAAATTCAGAAATTTCCCTTTTGTGGGTCAAAAAAGCAGAAATTTCCTTTATTTTGAGGCAAATTGCAGAAATTTCCCTTATTTTGGGGCAAAAATACTGTAATGCTTCTAATTTTGGGGCAAAAATGAGAAATTCCATTAATTTTGGGGCAAAAAGGAAGAAATTCCCCTTATTGTGGGCAACATTGCAGAAATTTCCCTTTTTGGGACAAAATTCCAGAAATTTCCATTATTTTTGGGCAAAATTGCAGAAATTTCCCTTATCTTGTTGCCAAAATATAGAAATTCCTTTTATTTCAGGTCAAAAAGGCAGAAATTACGCTTTCTTGAGGGCAAATTTTAGAAATTACCCTTATTTTAGAGAAAAAGCCTGAAATTCCTCTTATTTTGTGCCAAAAAAGCAGAAATTTTTTTTATTTTAGAGCAAAAAGGCCGAAATTCCACATAATTTTGGGCAAAAATGCAGAAATTCCACTTAATTTTGAGCAAAAATGCAGAAATTTTCCTTAATTTGTGGACAAATGCAGAAATTTCCCTTATTTTTGGCCAAATAGGCAGAAATTTCTTTTATTTTGAGGCAAAAGCTTAGAAATTTAACTTATTTTAGGATAAAATTGCAGAAACTTCCATTATTTTGTAGCAAAAATGCAGAAATTCCCATTATTTTGGGGTAAAAAGAAACTAATTTCCTTTATTTTCTAACAAAATTGCAGAAATTTCCCATATTTTGGTGCAAAATTGCAGTAATGCTTCTAATTTTGGGGCAAAATTCAGAAATTTCACTAATTTTGGGGCAAAATTCAGAAATTTCACTAATTTTGGTGCAAAAATGCAGAAATTTCCCTTATTTTGAGGTAAAACACAGTGATGCCCCTAATTTTGGAGCAAAAAGGCTGAAATTCCCCTTATTTTGAAGCAAAAATGCAGAAATTTTTCTTATTTTAGGGCAAAAAGACAGAATTTCTCCTTATTTTAGGCCAAAAATACAGAAATTGCCCTTATATTAGGCCAAAAATACTAAATTCCCCTTATTTTAGGGCAAAAAGGCAGAAATTCCCTTTATTTTAGGGAAAAAAGGCAGAAATTCCCGTTAATTTTGGGCAGAAATGCAGAATTTTTCCTTAATTCGTGGCAAAAATGCAGAAATTTCTCTCATTTTTGGCCAAATAGGCAGAAATTTCTTATATTTTGAGGCAAAAGGTTAGAAATTTAACTTATTTTAGTATAAAATTGCAGAAACTTCCCTTATTTTGGAGCAAAAATGCAGAAATTCCCATTATTTGGGGGTAAAAAGGAAGAAATTTCCCTTATTTTGGAACAAAATTGCAGAAATTTTTTATATTTTGGGAAAAAATGCAGTAATGCTTCTAATTTTAGGGCAAATATCAGAAATTTCACTAATTTTGGGGCAAAATTCAGAAATTTCACTAATTTTGGGGCAAAAAGACAGAAATTCTTATTATTTTGGGGCAAAAATGCAGAAATTCCTTCTATTTGGGCGCAAAAAGGCAGAAATGCTCCTCATTTTGGGGCAAAAAGGCAGAAATTTCCCTTATTTTTGGGCAAAATTGCAGAAATTTCCTTTATCATGGGACAAAAATCCAGAAATTCCCCCCATTTTAGGTCAAAAAGGCAGAAGTTCTGCTAATTTGATCGCCAATTGCAGATATTGAACTTATTTAAGGGAAAAAGACTGAAATTCCCCTTATTTTGTGCCAAACAAGCAGAAATTCTTCTTATTTTATGGCAAAAAGGCAGAAATTCCAATTAATTTTGGGGAAAAATGCAGAAATTTAAAGTATTTTGGGGCAAAAACACAGTAATGCCCCTAATTCTGCGGCAAAAATGCAGAAATTCCCCTAATTTTGGGGCAAAAGGCAGAAATTTCCCTTATTTTTGGGCAAAATTGCAGAAATTTCCCTTATCATGGGACAAAAATCCAGAAATTTCCCTTATTTCAGGTCAAAAAGGAAGAAATTCCGCTAATTTGGGGGCAAATTCCAGAAATTACCCTAATTATAGGGAAAAAGCCTGAAATTCCCCTTTTTTTGGGCAAAAATGCAGAAATTTCCCTTAATTTGGGGCAAAAATGCAGATTTTTCCCATTATGTGGGGCCAAAAAGGCAGAAATTTCCCTTATTTTGTTGCAAAAGTATAGAAATTTAACATATTTTAGGATAATATTGCAGAATTTTCCCTTATTTTGTGGCAAAAATGAAGAAATTCCCATTATTTTGTGGTAAAAACGCAGAAATTCCCATTATTTTGGAACAAAATTGAAATAACATTCCATATTTGAGGCAAAAATGCAGTAATGCTTCTAATTTTGGGGCAAAATTCAGAAATTCCACTAATTTTGGTGCAAAAAGGCAGAAATTCCACTTATTTTGCGGCAAAAATTCAGAAATTTCCCTTTTTTGGGTCAAAAAAGCAGAAATTTCCTTTATTTTGAGGCAAATTGCAGAAATTTCCCTTATTTTGGGGCAAAAATACTGTAATGCTTCTAATTTTGGGGCAAAAATGAGAAATTCCATTAATTTTGGGGCAAAAAGGAAGAAATTCCCCTTATTGTGGGCAACATTGCAGAAATTTCCCTTTTTGGGACAAAATTCCAGAAATTTCCATTATTTTTGGGCAAAATTGCAGAAATTTCCCTTATCTTGTTGCCAAAATATAGAAATTCCTTTTATTTCAGGTCAAAAAGGCAGAAATTACGCTTTCTTGAGGGCAAATTTTAGAAATTACCCTTATTTTAGAGAAAAAGCCTGAAATTCCTCTTATTTTGTGCCAAAAAAGCAGAAATTTTTTTTATTTTAGAGCAAAAAGGCCGAAATTCCACATAATTTTGGGCAAAAATGCAGAAATTCCACTTAATTTTGAGCAAAAATGCAGAAATTTTCCTTAATTTGTGGACAAATGCAGAAATTTCCCTTATTTTTGGCCAAATAGGCAGAAATTTCTTTTATTTTGAGGCAAAAGCTTAGAAATTTAACTTATTTTAGGATAAAATTGCAGAAACTTCCATTATTTTGTAGCAAAAATGCAGAAATTCCCATTATTTTGGGGTAAAAAGAAACTAATTTCCTTTATTTTGTAACAAAATTGCAGAAATTACCCATATTTTGGTGCAAAAATGCAGTAATGCTTCTAATTTTGGGGCAAAATTCAGAAATTTCACTAATTTTGGGGCACAATTCAGAAATTTCACTAATTTTGGTGCAAAAATGCAGAAATTTCCCTTATTTTGAGGTAAAACACATTGATGCCCCTAATTTTGGAGCAAAAAGGCTGAAATTCCCCTTATTTTGAAGCAAAAATGCAGAAATTTTTCTTATTTTAGGGCAAAAAGACAGAATTTCTCCTTATTTTAGGCCAAAAATACAGAAATTGCCCTTATATTAGGCCAAAAATACTAAATTCCCCTTATTTTAGGCAAAAAGGCAGAAATTCCCTTTATTTTAGGGAAAAAAGGCAGAAATTCCCGTTAATTTTGGGCAGAAATGCAGAATTTTTCCTTAATTCGTGGCAAAAATGCAGAAATTTCTCTCATTTTTGGCCAAATAGGCAGAAATTTCTTATATTTTGAGGCAAAAGGTTAGAAATTTAACTTATTTTAGTATAAAATTGCAAAAACTTCCCTTATTTTGGAGCAAAAATGCAGAAATTCCCATTATTTGGGGGTAAAAAGGAAGAAATTTCCCTTATTTTGGAACAAAATTGCAGAAATTTCCTATATTTTGGGGCAAAAATGCAGTAATGCTTCTAATTTTAGGGCAAATATAAGAAATTTCACAAATTTGGGGGCAAAATTCAGAAATTTCACTAATTTTGGGGCAAAAAGACAGAAATTCTTATTATATTGGGGCAAAAATGCAGAAATTCTTTCTATTTGGGGGCAAAAAGGCAGAAATTCTCCTCATTTTGGGGCAAAAAGGCAGAAATTTCCCTTATTTTTGGGCAAAATTGCAGAAATTTCCTTTATCATGGGACAAAAATCCAGAAATTCCCCCCATTTTAGGTCAAAAAGGCAGAAGTTCTGCTAATTTGATCGCCAATTGCAGATATTAAACTTATTTAAGGGAAAAAGACTGAAATTCCCCTTATTTTGTGCCAAACAAGCAGAAATTCTTCTTATTTCATGGCAAAAAGGCAGAAATTCCAATTAATTTTGGGGAAAAATGCAGAAATTTAACGTATTTTGGGGCAAAAACACAGTAATGCCCCTAATTCTGCGGCAAAAATGCAGAAATTCCCCTAATTTTGGGGCAAAAGGCAGAAATTTCCCTTATTTTTGGGCAAAATTGCAGAAATTTCCCTTATCATGGGACAAAAATCCAGAAATTTCCCTTATTTCAGGTCAAAAAGGAAGAAATTCCGCTAATTTGGGGGCAAATTCCAGAAATTACCCTAATTATAGGGAAAAAGCCTGAAATTCCCCTTTTTTTGGGCAAAAATGCAGAAATTTCCCTTAATTTGGGGCAAAAATGCAGATTTTTCCCATTATGTGGGGCCAAAAAGGCAGAAATTTCCCTTATTTTGTTGCAAAAGTATAGAAATTTAACATACTTTAGGATAATATTGCAGAATTTTCCCTTATTTTGTGGCAAAAATGAAGAAATTCCCATTATTTTGTGGTAAAAACGCAGAAATTCCCATTATTTTGGAACAAAATTGAAATAACATTCCATATTTGAGGCAAAAATGCAGTAATGCTTCTAATTTTGGGGCAAAATTCAGAAATTCCACTAATTTTGGTGCAAAAAGGCAGAAATTCCACTTATTTTGCGGCAAAAATTCAGAAATTTCCCTTTTTTGGGTCAAAAAAGCAGAAATTTCTTTTATTTTGAGGCAAATTGCAGAAATTTCCCTTATTTTGGGGCAAAAATACTGTAATGCTTCTAATTTTGGGGCAAAAATGAGAAATTCCATTAATTTTGGGGCAAAAAGGAAGAAATTCCCCTTATTGTGGGCAACATTGCAGAAATTTCCCTTTTTGGGACAAAATTCCAGAAATTTCCATTATTTTTGGGCAAAATTGCAGAAATTTCCCTTATCTTGTTGCCAAAATATAGAAATTCCTTTTATTTCAGGTCAAAAAGGCAGAAATTACGCTTTCTTGAGGGCAAATTTTAGAAATTACCCTTATTTTAGAGAAAAAGCCTGAAATTCCTCTTATTTTGTGCCAAAAAAGCAGAAATTTTTTTTATTTTAGAGCAAAAAGGCCGAAATTCCACATAATTTTGGGCAAAAATGCAGAAATTCCACTTAATTTTGAGCAAAAATGCAGAAATTTTCCTTAATTTGTGGACAAATGCAGAAATTTCCCTTATTTTTGGCCAAATAGGCAGAAATTTCTTTTATTTTGAGGCAAAAGCTTAGAAATTTAACTTATTTTAGGATAAAATTGCAGAAACTTCCATTATTTTGTAGCAAAAATGCAGAAATTCCCATTATTTTGGGGTAAAAAGAAACTAATTTCCTTTATTTTGTAACAAAATTGCAGAAATTACCCATATTTTGGTGCAAAAATGCAGTAATGCTTCTAATTTTGGGGCAAAATTCAGAAATTTCACTAATTTTGGGGCACAATTCAGAAATTTCACTAATTTTGGTGCAAAAATGCAGAAATTTCCCTTATTTTGAGGTAAAACACATTGATGCCCCTAATTTTGGAGCAAAAAGGCTGAAATTCCCCTTATTTTGAAGCAAAAATGCAGAAATTTTTCTTATTTTAGGGCAAAAAGACAGAATTTCTCCTTATTTTAGGCCAAAAATACAGAAATTGCCCTTATATTAGGCCAAAAATACTAAATTCCCCTTATTTTAGGCAAAAAGGCAGAAATTCCCTTTATTTTAGGGAAAAAAGGCAGAAATTCCCGTTAATTTTGGGCAGAAATGCAGAATTTTTCCTTAATTCGTGGCAAAAATGCAGAAATTTCTCTCATTTTTGGCCAAATAGGCAGAAATTTCTTATATTTTGAGGCAAAAGGTTAGAAATTTAACTTATTTTAGTATAAAATTGCAAAAACTTCCCTTATTTTGGAGCAAAAATGCAGAAATTCCCATTATTTGGGGGTAAAAAGGAAGAAATTTCCCTTATTTTGGAACAAAATTGCAGAAATTTCCTATATTTTGGGGCAAAAATGCAGTAATGCTTCTAATTTTAGGGCAAATATAAGAAATTTCACAAATTTGGGGGCAAAATTCAGAAATTTCACTAATTTTGGGGCAAAAAGACAGAAATTCTTATTATATTGGGGCAAAAATGCAGAAATTCTTTCTATTTGGGGGCAAAAAGGCAGAAATTCTCCTCATTTTGGGGCAAAAAGGCAGAAATTTCCCTTATTTTTGGGCAAAATTGCAGAAATTTCCTTTATCATGGGACAAAAATCCAGAAATTCCCCCCATTTTAGGTCAAAAAGGCAGAAGTTCTGCTAATTTGATCGCCAATTGCAGATATTAAACTTATTTAAGGGAAAAAGACTGAAATTCCCCTTATTTTGTGCCAAACAAGCAGAAATTCTTCTTATTTCATGGCAAAAAGGCAGAAATTCCAATTAATTTTGGGGAAAAATGCAGAAATTTAACGTATTTTGGGGCAAAAACACAGTAATGCCCCTAATTCTGCGGCAAAAATGCAGAAATTCCCCTAATTTTGGGGCAAAAGGCAGAAATTTCCCTTATTTTTGGGCAAAATTGCAGAAATTTCCCTTATCATGGGACAAAAATCCAGAAATTTCCCTTATTTCAGGTCAAAAAGGAAGAAATTCCGCTAATTTGGGGGCAAATTCCAGAAATTACCCTAATTATAGGGAAAAAGCCTGAAATTCCCCTTTTTTTGGGCAAAAATGCAGAAATTTCCCTTAATTTGGGGCAAAAATGCAGATTTTTCCCATTATGTGGGGCCAAAAAGGCAGAAATTTCCCTTATTTTGTTGCAAAAGTATAGAAATTTAACATATTTTAGGATAATATTGCAGAATTTTCCCTTATTTTGTGGCAAAAATGAAGAAATTCCCATTATTTTGTGGTAAAAACGCAGAAATTCCCATTATTTTGGAACAAAATTGAAATAACATTCCATATTTGAGGCAAAAATGCAGTAATGCTTCTAATTTTGGGGCAAAATTCAGAAATTCCACTAATTTTGGTGCAAAAAGGCAGAAATTCCACTTATTTTGCGGCAAAAATTCAGAAATTTCCCTTTTTTGGGTCAAAAAAGCAGAAATTTCCTTTATTTTGAGGCAAATTGCAGAAATTTCCCTTATTTTGGGGCAAAAATACTGTAATGCTTCTAATTTTGGGGCAAAAATGAGAAATTCCATTAATTTTGGGGCAAAAAGGAAGAAATTCCCCTTATTGTGGGCAACATTGCAGAAATTTCCCTTTTTGGGACAAAATTCCAGAAATTTCCATTATTTTTGGGCAAAATTGCAGAAATTTCCCTTATCTTGTTGCCAAAATATAGAAATTCCTTTTATTTCAGGTCAAAAAGGCAGAAATTACGCTTTCTTGAGGGCAAATTTTAGAAATTACCCTTATTTTAGAGAAAAAGCCTGAAATTCCTCTTATTTTGTGCCAAAAAAGCAGAAATTTTTTTTATTTTAGAGCAAAAAGGCCGAAATTCCACATAATTTTGGGCAAAAATGCAGAAATTCCACTTAATTTTGAGCAAAAATGCAGAAATTTTCCTTAATTTGTGGACAAATGCAGAAATTTCCCTTATTTTTGGCCAAATAGGCAGAAATTTCTTTTATTTTGAGGCAAAAGCTTAGAAATTTAACTTATTTTAGGATAAAATTGCAGAAACTTCCATTATTTTGTAGCAAAAATGCAGAAATTCCCATTATTTTGGGGTAAAAAGAAACTAATTTCCTTTATTTTGTAACAAAATTGCAGAAATTTCCCATGTTTTGGTGCAAAAATGCAGTAATGCTTCTAATTTTGGGGCAAAATTCAGAAATTTCACTAATTTTGGGGCAAAATTCAGAAATTTCACTAATTTTGGTGCAAAAATGCAGAAATTTCCCTTATTTTGAGGTAAAACACAGTGATGCCCCTAATTTTGGAGCAAAAAGGCTGAAATTCCCCTTATTTTGAAGCAAAAATGCAGAAATTTTTCTTATTTTAGGGCAAAAAGACAGAATTTCTCCTTATTTTAGGCCAAAAATACAGAAATTGCCCTTATATTAGGCCAAAAATACTAAATTCCCCTTATTTTAGGGCAAAAATGCAGAAATTCCCTTTATTTTAGGGAAAAAAGGCAGAAATTCCCATTAATTTTGGGCAGAAATGCAGAATTTTTCCTTAATTCGTGGCAAAAATGCAGAAATTTCTCTCATTTTTGGCCAAATAGGCAGAAATTTCTTATATTTTGAGGCAAAAGGTTAGAAATTTAACTTATTTTAGTATAAAATTGCAAAAACTTCCCTTATTTTGTAGCAAAAATGCAGAAATTCCCATTATTTGGGGGTAAAAAGGAAGAAATTTCCCTTATTTTGGAACAAAATTGCAGAAATTTCCTATATTTTGGGGCAAAAATGCAGTAATGCTTCTAATTTTAGGGCAAATATAAGAAATTTCACAAATTTGGGGGCAAAATTCAGAAATTTCACTAATTTTGGGGCAAAAAGACAGAAATTCTTATTATATTGGGGCAAAAATGCAGAAATTCTTTCTATTTGGGGGCAAAAAGGCAGAAATTCTCCTCATTTTGGGGCAAAAAGGCAGAAATTTCCCTTATTTTTGGGCAAAATTGCAGAAATTTCCTTTATCATGGGACAAAAATCCAGAAATTCCCCCCATTTTAGGTCAAAAAGGCAGAAGTTCTGCTAATTTGATCGCCAATTGCAGATATTAAACTTATTTAAGGGAAAAAGACTGAAATTCCCCTTATTTTGTGCCAAACAAGCAGAAATTCTTCTTATTTTTTGGCAAAAAGGCAGAAATTCCAATTAATTTTGGGGAAAAATGCAGAAATTTAACGTATTTTGGGGCAAAAACACAGTAATGCCCCTAATTCTGCGGCAAAATGCAGAAATTCCCCTAATTTTGGGGCAAAAGGCAGAAATTTCCCTTATTTTTGGGCAAAATTGCAGAAATTTCCCTTATCATGGGACAAAAATCCAGAAATTTCCCTTATTTCAGGTCAAAAAGGAAGAAATTCCGCTAATTTGGGGGCAAATTCCAGAAATTACCCTAATTATAGAGAAAAAGCCTGAAATTCCCCTTTTTTGGGCAAAAATGCAGAAATTTCCCTTAATTTGGGGCAAAAATGCAGATTTTTCCCATTATGTGGGGCCAAAAAGGCAGAAATTTCCCTTATTTTGTTGCAAAAGTATAGAAATTTAACATATTTTAGG